>NC_084473.1:56702500-57358750 GCF_027409185.1 Cynocephalus volans
CCTTGGGGACCAGACTATATAATCAGGGACAACGGTGAGGCAGTGTGCTTCAGGAGAACAAGGCTAGCCCAGAGTCAGAAGCAGAGGGGCCAGCCTGGGCTTGGAAGGTCCACACTGAGCCTTTGATCCATCAGGAGAAGGTGCCCATTTCTCTCAGCGGATACAGACTGTGACTGGACACGCAGGTCGGTGGGCAGAGTGAGAGCTGGATCTCAGTCCCTCCTCGCTGTCTTGGCTGAGCACCTTGGGTGTTACACAGACTGTACCTCTATATGTAGCCCTACTGCCAACCCCTGGTCATGGCAGCCAGGTCACCTCACCCCTGTCTAGGAGGTTGTTTTCTCCCCTGCTAGAAAGGGGAGCAGAAGACGCTCTTCCCAGTACTGGCTAGCTGCCAAAGAAAACAAAAACAAAACAACAAAAAAAGACTCTCTACCTATTTCCAGTAGGGTTGATAAAAGGATCAGTGTAACAAATACAAAAATACTTAGAGAAGGCTAACTTTAATAACTATAGAAAAAACATTTTGAGAACTAGAACTTTGAATACTATGGAAGAAAATGTGCTCTTTCTCCCCCTGTGGAAACAAGACCTCCTTTCTTGGGCTCAGTTTCCTCATCAGAGAACCAAATCCCATGCACCTTCTGGATGGGGGAGAAGTAACACTCCTGGCACCCAATGGGCCGCATGTTGCAAGCCCTGATTATAGACTTACTGCTGTGTGGTTTTTCCATATGGTTTTCCCAAACAAGAATCCTGAACATCCGATCTTCGTTCTCCCCACGTGCGCGCTGAACAGCAGGGGTATAAGAAGTTGGCTTTAATGATATTTAATCTAAGATTCCCGATAGTCCTCTAAATCTGCCTCACCAGCCGGCACCCAAGTACAAAACGCATGGCCTCAATTAGCACCAGAGCCTTCCATTTCCCTCCCCGTGGACCTCCTGTTCGGCCTCACCAACAGACACACACGCACACACACACACATGCACGCATGCATGCACGCACAGACGCACAAGTCTGCAGTAGGGGAGAATGACCTGAACCTCATCAAAGGTTTGGAGGTGGCTGGGAATCTTCTCCAGTCCCCGTATTTAAAAAAGGCTGGGTGGGTATTGCGAGGCTTTGGGGGCAAGGGGAAGACAACCATGGGAAAGAGGTGGGATTCCAAGACACCAGTAGAGAGAATATTCAAGAACATTTCTATCTCAGGCAAAGGGAATGAAAATAACTCCGTAAAAACCTTGGAATTTAAAAGTAGCAAAAAAGCAAATGTCACACAGAGGACAACGAACAGCCTCTTGCATCCTCTTCCAGAGGCAGTCAGAATTCCTCCTCAGTGTTCCGGAAGGCTGGCAACGGAGCATGTCTGTCTATCTGAGGACATTTTAGAATTGAGTGCCTTACATTTGATGGATATACTGCAGACTCCAGGGAGTGGAGAGAGGCATCCCTGGGCTTTATCCAGCCATCCACAGGCTCCAAGTTGGAGGCCCAGTTTCTCTGAGAGGGAAGGCTGAGATTCAGCAGATAAATGATTTGGGTGCCTCTCCCAGCTGTACACCACTGGCAATGGGACACTAAATGAGGGAAAGAGGCTAAATGGAGATAGGGGAGGTTATGGTGAAGGTGACCGTGCCCTGAGGCCAGTGCTGCCCAGGTCCACACATGAGAGTGAGATTTACGAATGCCCATCACCTTCAGTAATATTTGCTGCTACTCTGATTAGGACCCAAGTGGACAGACAAAGTAGAGAAGCTGAACCAGCCTTAAGTGGGGACCAGGTTCTCTAAACTGGCTGGACATCTTCTCCTTATGCACAGCCATCCAGTGAGAGATTGTCATGGAGCAAGAAACACGTGTGCTTTGGAGTCCGAAAAATTAATTTCCACAAGCCTCAGCTTTTTCATCTTTAAGCGCGGTAGAATTCTTCACAGGGTTATGATGAGGCAAATGAGAAAACAAAAGTTATGTGCATGGCAAGGTATCTGGGGATGTAACGGGTGTCCAGTGAGTGTTTCCCTCCCTTCCTTCCTTCTAACGGCAAATGACTTCAGCTACCTCTTTTCTCCAAGAACATAAAAGGGCTCTTTATCTGCCACTGCCCACAAAGAAAATGTCCAGTTGCCCCCAAATAGTAACATTTGGGTCAGATTCTCACAGGATACACTTTCTGTTGCCTTCAGTGGGAGAGGCTGGAGAGATGAGCTGTGCTGCATCATTTCCATAAAGCCCCCCCACACTTCCGCGACAGCCTGACCACACTGCCTCTACCAACCTGGAAGAGAGAAAACGGCACATTCTCATGGATGCCAGGCTGTCCTAAAGGTGCCCTGTGCACTCTGGCCAGGTTCCTGCCACTATGCAGGGTGGGAGCCCCAGGGAAGGCACCCTGGACTAGAAAAGAAAGTGGCAAAGCTCTGGAACCCAGCTGCACACACAAGTGTCCTGGGAGCATGCTGGCCTCCCCGTCTTACCTCCCCATCTCCAGCTCTGCCTCCTCCCGCCCCTGCTGGACAGGAAGCACAACTCTTCCTGGCTCTCCTTCACTCAGGAACCTCCCCTCGCTCACTGTTGACCACGAGAGGAAACAGAAGCTCTCTGTCTGGCATCCAAGGCCCTCTGCGACACCATCACAATGGGTCTGTCTGGCTTCTCCTCTGTCACCTCATGTTCCAGTCAAGTGCTCATCTCTTAGATCCATGTCAACTGCAAATGCCCTCTGCCAACCCTCAAATCCTGCTCCAGTTGCCACCTCCTGCATGACACTTTCTCCCCGGTCCACTGGCCACACTCCAGTCAGATGAGATCACTGTGTGCTTGCTACTCCCATAGGAGAGGGTCTCTCAGGGCACTCAACAGAATTTTATCATAGTTATTTGCACTCTTGCTGTCTTCCGCCCCAAACAAGCACACGTGCATGTGCACAGACACACATGATCATTCCCCTTTCCAGGGCAGGGACGGTCTCTTCCATCACACACAGTACAGACTCAATAAGTAGTGGCTAAGGCAAATGCTCAAATGTAAAATTACACCCTGAAGAACAGTCAATCCATTCCTATCAGCATATGGGAAATAGAGTGCTAACTAATTCAAGCTTTCTGAAGGACATATTCTGCAGCAGTGATTGTAATTTAGCCATAACATTAGCCACCAACCACCAAGATCACCCTTATCCAGAGTACCTAACAGACACAGTCCTAAGCACTTTCTAAATATTAACTGGTTTAATCCTCATCACAACCAAATGAGGTAGCTACTTTTATGGGCACCATCTTACAGATGGGGAAAATAAGTCATAGAAAGCTTAGTAACTGACTCAAGCTTATGTATTGAAGAGTCTAAGTCTAGGGCTGGCTGGTTAGCTCAGTTGGTTAGAAAGCAGCCTTGTAACACTAAGGTCATGGGCTCAGATCCTAGTATAAGCCAGCAACCCCCCCACAAAAAAAAGCATCAAACCAAGAGCGACTCCAGACAGGATGGCCTCAGAGCTGGTGTGCTTAACCAGCCCACCGAATGAGCTCCTGTCAAGTGTAAGGTACCTGATTATGGACCGACGCAAGTAGTACCCTGCAGCCTCATAGGGGGAGAGAAATATCACTGAGGTAAACCCTCAGACTGTCCATACCCACTGAAGAGCAGATGAAGAATGGAATCAGGTCTTTCTGTTTAAATTTATTTTGTAGATATGAGGCAGAATCTGCCCTGGCCTAGGTCACTGCCTGCCCTGAAATTTCCCTTTGAAGATAATAGATCTGGTCAATTTAAAAGGGCCAGAGGTGAGGTGAGAAACCAATAAACCCCTTAAAGTTTGGCTGCCTAACTAATCAGTGAATTATGTACTCATCAATGAATCATAGAAACAGGAGATAGCAGAACCACCACCCCCCCACCGTCACGTGCCCATCCCCCCAGTGCGGGGATTTTCTCTGCAGCATTTTCTGTGAGTGCTTCCCCAGTCTAATTAGAAGTGACCAAGCAATGGGGTTCCCACCATTGCCTCTTGGGGAACTATTCTGCCATCTAAGAGACCTAATTATTAGGAAATTGATCATTATATTCATACTAAATTCTTCTCCACACAGTTGTATCACATCGCTTCTTAATTGTTCTCCTTTTGACCCTGCCTCCTCCTCCCCCAAACAATTCCTCTTAAGCATTTCAATTACTTTTTCCCTCCACTGGTTCCCAGCTGGCCCACCAGGGAATGAAGTGGAGAGGAAAGAGAAATGAGCGATGTGGAAGGAAGGAAGCAAGGCCAGGCAGCCTGGGAGGGTCGCTCAGTCCACTGGAAGGCTCCGCATGTCACTCACAGGCTTTCTCCTACCTGCTGAGCCTGGAGCAGATAGCAGGTCACTGAACACCAGAGTCCCCTCTCATCCAGGTGTCCAGCAAGGCAAAAGGCATGGCCCAGCCTCTGGAACTTCACTGGGCTCAGCCCCGCACCACTATGACAGCAGCAGGGTCCCACACAGGTGGGAGCGAGTCAAGCAAAGCTGATGTATGGGAAGAGGGAGGGGGACAGTGGAGGGGGTTCCACTACCAGCACTATCTCCTTTGGCACAGAATGCTGGCCTGAAATCAACACGTTCTGCAATCTCGACTCAGGCAGGAGGGAAAAAAAGCCAAGAAAAACTGAAACAAGCTCACAGTGACCCTTGCACAGGTTTGGCCAGCCCCATCATGATTGAATCAGTACAGTGGAGGCCAGCGCTCAACCGACAATCCCCACGACACGTCTGAGCATGATGGCACCAATGCCCCTGGGCATGTCCTCTCTTAGACCCTGGCTCTTAGAGGGAAGCTAATAGCAGCACCTCTGCATAGACTTGTGTGGGTTTTTCCCTGAACAAGCCTGGGCAGTGGCCAGTGGAGACTGAAATCCAATCCACACTCCATTATCCAAGCTAGAGGAAGCCCTTTTGTAATTTAACAAAAGGACTGCATGTGCCAGCAGCTGCCCTGGCTAAGAGGCTGTCCATCTATCCCTGAAAGACTTTTCTTTTTTTCTGATCTTAGATAATATCACATATTCACTCAAGCATCCTTGTAATCATAATCTTGTATATCTGTGGTTCTCACTGACTGGAGCACAAGCTCATTGAGGGTAGTGATCGTGTTGTAAACTTGCACTGTAGTCCCCACAGCATGCAGCACTATGACCTGCGCACAGCAGATATACAGTAAATGTTTGCTAGTGAATTACAAGACTGAAGATGTGAGATTCTGCACGGACATGTTTCCCATCTTATTCTTTCTTCCTTAACTATCCCTCATTTTATCTTCTCTTTTACTTTCCTCACCTTCTCCTTGCTTTCCCTGTAGGCTGTTTTTCTGTGGTGTTTCAACATACTTCTGATATAAACTTCATCTCCATATCCCCTAGTGGCCTCTTAGGCAGCTCTAATATCCAACAGATACAAGCATGATCACAGAGATTTAGTGAAGTTCGAGACCTTCTAATCCAATTCCCTTCTCATAGAGAGGAGAAAACTGGGGCCAAGCAAGACAAGCAACTGCCCAAAGTCACCATTAAGTTTGCATCAGAAGAGGAGCAATTATTTTGCCAAGAAATAAGTTTGAAGATCTACTACATGTAAAGCTCTGTGTTAGTCAGAAGGCTAACTAAGGCTTAATTCTTTATTTTAAGAAGTTCACAATTTGGTGGAACAGACTGAGATATACACCACTATCTCCAGTACAGTGAATGTACACTTTAGTATACGATTAGGTAAAGTCCTTATAAGACAGGGCAAAGAAAACAAGAGACAGGGGAGGCCTCTTGAGAAAAGTGACATTTGGATCTTGGAGGATGAGTAAAAGTTGGCTAGAAACAGAAAGTTGGAAAGACATTCTAGGAAGTGAAAACATGTTCAGAAAGTAGCCGGTGAAAAGTGTAGCTGGAGCTCCAGAGGGCACATGGTTAAAAGGGAAGAGAAAGGGAAGGAGCAAGAAAAGGTAGATTGTGGAATATGTTCTATACCATACTAAGGAATTTGGATCTGAGTTTCACCAAAGGATTTTGATCAGGAGAGCGACAATATCAAACCTGGTATTTTAGAGAGGAAAGAGACTACAGGCAAAGGCAACTAACCAATTATGGCTTCCTGAATAAGAAATTAAACTAAGATGTCAACAGAGGATATAAAGAGGATTGGTCAATTTTAGAGAACATTTTGAAAATTGACTCAAATGACTGTATATTAAGGTGTTAAAAAATAAAAATTAAAAAATGATTTTGAGATTTCTCGCTTGGTTATCTAGGTGAATATGCCTTAATGGAGAGGACAAAATGCAAAAATAGAACATGTTTAGGAGAAAGGTAATTTTAGAAATAGAGAGCTTGAAGAACTGGATCTTGAGTTCAACAGGGATGTCTCTGCTAGAAATAACAATACGGGTTTCATAAGGAGATGATGGCAGATGCAGCCACAGGAGCGGGCAGGCACTGGTGGGAACAGTGCAGTGTAAGATGAGAAGATCTGAGCTGAAACTTGGGAGCAAGGAGCATGTAAGGACCAAGCAAGAGAGAGATGCCAGAAAATGGGAGAGAGGATGAAGCCCCAGAGAGGCGAGTCGGGAAGCAAAAGAAGGAATACTTCAGATACCAGGAAGAGCAAGGTCACAGTGACAGTACCACAGAGAAGTTGGACAAGAGATGGAGACTTAGAAGAAACCAATGGATGTGGCCACTGAGAGATGACCACAGACATAAGAGGGTACACGGTATAGTGATGAGAGTAGAAGTCAGATGGAAAATCAGATTGTACTGCTTGGGTAGCAAATCAAAGATGAGGAAGATATATACAGACCATTCTTCCCACATGCTGGAGATTGGAACTAACTCAAAGGGAAGGCAACATAGAGGGAAAAATTTACTTAATAAAGGGGAGACTCACTGATATAAGGAGTCAATACAAGAGAGGAAGAGGATAACTGGTGAGAATTCTAGAGGGTTCATGAAGCAATGTGACTGAGAGCAAAAGTGGAAGAGTGAGAAACATGTCTCACCTTAAGGCAAAGGGAATAAATGAAGGTAGTTCAAGGATTAGCTATATTTGGTGGCGGGGTGGTGATAAGTTGGGGAAATTCAAATCTGTTGACCAGTATTTTTCCATCGACATAAGGACATGACAAAGGCTAGAATGGCTACCTCTAGTGGCACATGACAGAGGTAATGAGAGATGAGTGAATGTCAGAATCAAGACGAGGGTGAGACGAGTGAGGCACTTCAGGCACCAGATTTAAGGAGGCCTCATTCTCAGGATCCAGCCAGTTCAGGGTTGGCACCAAGAGTGAGGGCCTCCTTACATTTTGCACCCTAGTCCTGGCCCAGGATTCCTAAACAGCCTCAGCCCTCTAGGTGAGATTGGATATCATCAATTTTCAATGAAGCAGATTATCCTGGTCAGGAAACTTCCTTCCAAAGTGCTTAAAAGCCCAGGACAAGAAACGACAAGCGAGAGGGGGAGAGAGAGGGGGAGAAGGCAGGGGGCCAGTGAGTAAGAGGGGGAAGGAGAGAGTTAGTTCATTAGCCAGACATTGGAGAAACAGATGAAACAAGAAGTCAAAGGAGTGAGAGAACTGAATGCTTGTGAGAGTATAGTTGAAATGGTTGCTCAAACAAGGTAGGAAGAGGGACGAAGCCAGGAGGGGTGGTATACTGCTAACATAAGGGAAGGTCAAGAGACAGGGAGCCCCAATGAGACCAAAGAACACGTTTCAAGGGCATGAAAGAGCGGGGACTGATAGAAGGATCAGAGGTTGTGGTCGGAAAGGAGAATTTCAGAGTTCAGGATTTCAAAAATGGAGCAACTCCAGTTGACGACAAGGTCTAGTAGTTGCTATGGAAGCAGCTGCTAAAGTGGAGTTGAGGTGGAAGTTGCTGGAGAAAGAGGGTGCAGGAGCTGAGAGGCTGGAGCGTTGGATGGGGTCCTCCATGGGACACAGCAGCAGTAGTTTGAAGAAAAAAATCACTCTGCTGTCAAAACACCTTTAACACAACTAGGGGGATAAAGACAATTCTTCACGTATATCCACCTGTCCTTGGTGCTCAAGTTAAAGTCAAACCGAGACATCCTGGAGTGGTTTTACTAGCATAAGGCACAGTAGACTCCTGCTCTAGTGTGGCTTTCTAGATCAACTCTTCCATAGGACGCTTTTATTGTACACTGTTATATCTCTTGGGACAACGTATGACTCAAAGTTTACATAAATCCATGCAGTAAGGTGGGTATAATTAACTGCTATTGTAATATCATCAAGAACGAAGTTTCTTCCATCTTCTACAGCTAAAAACTTTCTTTGAATGCTATGGAAAACTATGTATGTAGAAGAGGTAGATTTCTATTTCCTATATTTTCTGCTCTAGTGTGTAAAAAAGGGTTTTTTTCGTTTTTCTTTTCTTTCTTTTTTTTTCTTTTTTTTTCCTGCCCTGAGCCCTATTTTCTGTCAATGCTTCAATTCACATTGAGCTGCTTAATGAATAAAGAAAACCGTCTGGTGTAGCCGGTCTTAACTTTTAAAAAGATAACAGGTTAATTCTAGCCATTTTATTGAAACAAAAACAAAGTTCAGTATTTAAAGACCTAAGACACTGGGTCTGAAGTAAGCACACTTGACCTAAGAGTTTGGATAAGAGATCGTTTTCACATGGTGATGACCCATCTGAAACTAATGAACATTTTTATAGGACTCCATCTGTTAAAGAGCCTATGCTAGTACTGACCCTATTCATTTTGGCTACCCAGTTCCAGGAGAACATTTAAGAATATCTCAAAAATCTTTTTCTATAGTCTCTCCAAGACTCTTCACATAAAAGAAAACCAAGAGTTAAAAAGTACCACTAAACAACACTGGAAGGCCTGAGCATGCAGCTGCCACCATGGATATAGAGGATATGATTTACCCCAATCTCTACTATTGAAGTATTCAGCAAACATTTAACAGGTATGACTGTAATGGTATACGCTCAATTGGCTTTCTCTCCCTCCATATATAAAATATTAGGGATGTTTCAACCAAATGTCCACATTCTGGGGGTCTGAATAAAGGGAGCAAATTTTTGTAATAATAGAGAAGTCTATCACAAGTTTAAGAATGATAGGCCTCAGGTCTTCCAAGAACAATGGCATTTAAGAAATGATTTAAGGATCCATCTCTGAGCCTGTTTTTTTCTGCTGTCTCTCCCAAAGAGACATACAAGAATTCCTCCTTTGCTCCCCAAAAACAGTTTTTGTCCTTTAAATACCAGGTCAAATGCCACCTCTTCCAGGAAGCCTTCAAAATATTCTAAGCTCCTTGACACTCTCCTTTCTGAAGGAAAGGAGATTTTGAATGGCTTGGGGACCCAACCCTGAAGCAAGCATCATTTATTCAGACTGTTAACATATTCATATAAATAAATTAGCATTTCCCATGTCCAATATAGACTAACTAAATGAGAAAAACAAGTATAAAAAACGGAAAAGGGAAAGAACAAACACTTTTTATAATTATTTAAGATATGAGAACCTATACCTCCTTTTGATTTTAACCAAAATAATATTTAACACTTTTCTAGTACTCTTTTGTATGATATTGACCTATGTTAACCCTGGGGGCATCATATATATCTTTGTATGATCAACAGCACATATGTACATAAAATGTATATTTTTAGAAATATAAAGTCACACCCAGCACCCAGATCTTTGTTTCTAACACTATTTTCCAATAAAAGGAATCAGCTCAGCTTGGAGAAATGGCTGATTCTAGGTCTAGGGCAGGAAATACCCACAATGAGCCTAAGGCATCATGCAGTGCCAGAAAGTAAGAAAATGCTCACAAAATGAAAGAATGGGGACATGTCAAAAGGACACAGAAGCCAACATGAAAGAGCTCCCAATGGCCAAAACTGGAACAATTTGACGAACAAAATAAATAACATAGTGTCACACTGTAATCCAAAGTATAAGATAAATATTCACAAGTCCATGCTGATATAAATAAATAATTAGAGGTGGAGATTGAATAAATAGTGGTAGAGAAGAGACAAATCTCTGTTACAGAAGTGTTCCAAATAATTTATGTAAATATTCCCCCACCAGGAGGTAGTTTAACTCCCCCCACCTCCACCCCACAAACCTTGAGTGCTGTGCTTAGTGACTTGCTTCCAAAGAGTAGAGTGTGAAAGAAGGGGGGACTTGCCAGTGGAACGATCTGGCAAGCAATACCTTGGCCAGGTGACTAAGGTTAGCATCATCAGTTGGCAGCATGTACCCTTGCTATGGTGGGATGAGAAGGGCAATTCACTGTGGTCTTCCTGCTAAAACACATTACCTCAGTCTAACCATGGGAAGAACACCAACCAAACCTAAACTGAGAGACATTCTACAAAATACCTGACAGGTAATCCCCAAAACTGTCAAGGTCATAAAAAACACGGAAAATTTGATAAACTGTCACAGACCAACAGAGGCTAAGGAAACATGACAACTAAATGGTATCTTGGATGGGATTGTGAAACAGAAAAAGGACACTATGAAAAACTAGTGAAAATTGAGTAAAATGTAGACTTTATTTAATAGTAACGTATCACTATTGGTTCTCCCCAAACTCATTGAATTGTGTCCGCCAAGTTTGAAGTATTAGAGACTTGGCCCCCACTGTGACTGTTAAGAGGGTGGGAAATCCTACTATGGTAATTGAAAGGTGGAGCCTTGAATAGTTGATTAGATTGTAGGACGATGCCGTAGTGAATGGATTAATAATGGTAGTCAGGGCCATGGTTCTGAGGGCTTTAAAAGTAGAGCACATGAGGAACTACCTTGCACTCTCTGCTCCACCATTTCATGATGTGATACCCTGCACCACTGATGTCTCCACAAAGACCCTCACCAGAGGTGTTCCCTGGACTTTGGACATTCCAGCCTCTGAAACTGTAAGCAATAGATTTTGTTTTCTTACAAGTTACCCAGTCCTGTGTATTTTGTTATGAGCAACAGGAATGGACTAAAACAATTCCTTAGTTATGGTACCATAGAAAGGTAAGATGTTATTAAAGAGGAAACTGAGTGGGAGACATAAAGGAATGCTTTGTATTGTCTTTGCAACTTTTCTATAAGTCTTAAACTATTCTAAAATAGAAAGTTTATTTTAAAATGAAAAGAATGGGAAAATAATTGGTACCAAATGTTGTATCTAGGAGTCTTAGAGACTGCTTAGCCAAACCCCTTGTCATCCACAGAAACTGAGGCCCAGAAGGGTTCGGTGACATGCTCACAGTCACACTGCTAGGAGAACTAGAAATGAAGCCAGGGCCTCTTCAACCCCAATGCAAGATCCTCCTTATTGTAGTACGCTGACAATGGATAGGTGGGAACCCTCCAAATAGAAGAGGAGTGTTAACTTTGGAAGGCAACGCTCTCCTTTGAATTGAATGGTTTGTCTTCTGGAGAAGGATTGTGGGGAGGAAGGGCCAGTCGCACACGCTGCCTGGGGAGCTGCAGGCAGAGGCAGGAGGCTCCACAAAGACCCCTTGGGCAGAATCAGTCTGAGTTTTTCATTAGCTTCAGAGGCTAAGAGCACCTTTTTATTTTGCTTATTGTGCCTGTTTTCCTCAGGGGGGAGAAAATAGAAACTTGATTCAAGAACTAGTTGGGAGCCAGCAAAAATGAATAGTAATGAGGTTATTTCTATCCCAATAGCTTCATTGCCATGCCCGTGTATGATAAAAACAAATGTTCAATTCTCTCTAGCAAGAAAGGTGCTAAAGGAAGCATCCCTCCACCTTTTGGGAAGAAAGAATCTATAGTTTAAGAATTTTAAAGATCTCCCATTCCCATATATCCATTTCTGACTGAACCAAATTGGGATACATATTTCTCCTGTACAATCTTAAATAATCTAAGGAAATAATAAAATACCCCTAGTCTTGGGCTTTTTGTAATGCTTGGTTGTATTTTTAAAAAGAAACAAAAGCATATACACTGGAGAATGCTATAATAATTTGCCCTAATTCTGGTGGGGAAAAATATTTTTTTTTTTTTAATTTAGAAAGCTAATGTGCCTTAGGCATGCACCAGGCTTCAGGAATTGTGTAAAACTATTAAAATTCTCCTTGATGTTTTTCATACACCAGACAAGTAGAAACTGTTCATTAAACATGGTAGTGAAGGGTCTGTCAGCTGAACTCCTCTGCTGCCCTGATGAATCCCTGGATCCTAAATGAAATCAGAATCCAGTTCTCCATCTCCAACAGAGGAGGGTAGGTGAACAAATCCTCAGCATGCCCACCCCCAGAATTAGGACTCACATGTGTCAAGGCTAAGTTCCCATGGCAGGAGCTGGTTACTGTGCAATGGGGTAAACTGCCCTGCCCCCACTTATCATTATCTGTAATCAAGGAAGTGCAGAAGAAAATCATATCCAAATAAAAAAATATCTCACAAACCATAGAAACTTAACTCCAATCCAAAGTCCTCCAGTGGAGCATTGTAATTTTAGCAGGATATTGTTTCTCCCAAAAAAGAAATGAATGGGAAAAACTCTGGGTTGGTAAGTCAAGCCACTCACCTCCTATTTCCACCTGCCCTTTCCCCTCACAGAAGAGTCCCGGAAGTTTCTTTCTCAGCCCCTGAGTCAGAGCAGTCCATCTTTCTGCTTGGTCAACCCAGGAATACTTAACCTCGATGATTATTTTCCACTCAGTAAAACCTTTCCCTTCACACAGCTTGAGAGTTCTGACTCTTCACTTTTCCTCTGCCAGCCATTTAAGCCAGAAACTCCAGGCAGGCCGAGCGGAGCACATCATTTGTAAACTCTGCTTGCCAAGGCAGGAGGTCTGGAGGGCTCTCCGAGCTACTGCCATAGGGCCTTTTAACACTGAACAGTGCAAATTATCCACCAGGGATGACTTGAAATGTCTCTTCAATGCACGGTGCCTGGTGCCTCCAGCCTGGCTCCAACTGAGTTTCTGCCACTTACGAAGGACTCTTACGATACAGCCTTATGGATCCTCTCTGGCTCTAGTAAGAGGGACAGTTTCAAATAAATTAGGGAAAAATTGAGGCGGGAGACAAAAGAATGGGAATCTTCTTGTAAAAATTTGAGTTACTTGCCCCTGAGCAAGATACTGTTACTTTGCTACACACACACACACACACACACAGAGAGAGAGAGAGAGAGAGAGAGAGAGAGGAGAGAGAGGGTGGGCAGGCAGCTACTGAAAGCAAATCCACTTGTTAATGTTCAACTCTCCTATCTGGCTATGGAACAGGCTAGCAATAAAGGGCACATAGATCAGTTCTTTTAGGCGGACACACCACCGATAAATCAGAAACAATAAAGCTGGAGACAGGCTTGCTGGGCCCCAGCTGGTATTGCTTATATCTGTCCTAAGCAATCAGGAATCATGAAGAAACTTCTTTTTGGAAAGCCTAACCACAAGACTTCACAGTGACCGCCTCAATCCCACATGCCCATGTGCTGAAGGGGGGTGCCGGGGAGTGGATACCTTTATTCTTTTTGACAAGATCAATCAGTCTCTCTGGAATCTCTTCATAGCTCCCTTCTCCCTGGCCAGCCCTCATCCTCCATCCTATCTCCGCATCCAAGAAAGAAGTTTCAAGCCAAACTTCTTTAAACTTTTTTTAAATAAGGCATCACCTCCCTCCCTTCCCTTTGCTGGAAACTAGCTGGACCTTGGTTTACTCTGATCAGGAGCACACCTCAAGGAGGTGAGCACAGTCATACCCAAGAGGGTAAATGGAGGCACTGCACCCTGAAATCCAGAAAAGTCTAAGTCACACGGAGCACACCCTAGTCTTCAAATGACAGTCTTGTAATGCTACCAGGCCAATTAACTGGATTTCTACGTGGAATTTCTCCCACATAAAACTAAAAATTCTGGCAAGGTACAGGGGTTTAGTGATGCAAGATCAGCAAAGGTGATCCACAAACTCATCTTCCCCCTGCAGCCCCAGGAATGCTGGTAGTTCTCTGGTAAGAACTAAGTGCTCACTCCCACAGCATCGTTTCTCTCACACCAGTTCACACGCCGAGACAGGGGCCCAGCCGGTCGCAGTCTAGAAACTGGGCACATCCTAGCCTTTACAAATAGACTGGTTTCACATCTCCATCCTCTCATTGTGGGGGCCACAAATGGCATCTCATTTTCATTAATTACTTCAGCCTCTACCTATTGTCAGTCATCAAAACCTGCCATATGGTTACCATCAGGTGCGCTCAAGTTCCTATTATGTGGCATTCCCGGATGCCCTAAATAGATATTACAGAATCTGCTTGTGTTTTTACAGGGCCACTTATATTTCAAAGAAGCTCATTCTGCTTCAAGAGATTGCTAAAGGGGGCCTTTCTGTTCAGCACTGTGCTCTATTGAAAACCCCAGTGCTTCCTATTGAATTCAGCTTCCCTCCTCTCCAACACTGTTGCTGTGCAGTGGGAGCATCCCTCAGACTGTTGCCTTTGAGAAACAGAGTTTGGGGAGTGTCATTCTATCATTTTAGACAGGCAAACATGGGGAAGGATGCCAGAAGGATTGGGGAAAGTGTCCATCAACTCTCAGTCAAAACTAGATTCATGAGAAACAAGAAGAACCCAAAAAGCCTCAAAGAAATCATGTCAATAAACTGTCACATCTTATATTACTATGAAGAAATCCTTTTAAATATTTTTATATATGTCACTGACCAAAATACAAGTAGCTCCCATCTTTGTGCTTTCTGGGATTCTGTAGAAAGGACACTTCGTGAGAAACCCCCAAACCATCAAACATACTCATGGAACAACACTGCCCATCCTGTCCCCGCCATTTCAATGGTGTCTGGACCTTGAGTGTCTCCATCACCACAGGTGTAAACATTGGAAAATTCATCTCTGGCTCCTGACACTCTGAAAGGAGGTACAGGATCATGTGGCCTGGGTAAATGCAGCCCTGTGTTAAATCTTGAAATAAACTTGGCATCTGAGTGGGCATGATCTTCTACCTGCTGCAGCAGTGGCTTCAGAGTTACTGGCCATATCTCTAATGGTTGCATACAACCTGCAGGACTGGATTGATGCTGAACTTTATAATTGTATAATAACATTACCGTCAGTGGGACATTTCTAGAAAATTGCTCTAACATAATTTTGTCAGTTGGGTTATATGGACATGTATACTTGCTGTCTATGTATATGCTAAACTTAGATTATACATATAAACACTTCCTATTCCTGGGTTTACCTGGAACTCACACTTTTTAGGACCTGTGAACCCTGGAGAATAAGCCATTAACTCTGCATAGAGGTCCAGACATGTGCATACACATACACATGTATATGCTGCTCTGCAGTGATTAGTAAAATGGAAATATGATGAAGTAAAAATGTTGGCTTACATTCCACAGTTAGGACAGTTTAAAGAAGCTTACTGTCTTACCCAAGATGGTTCTCTGTTCCAAATCACTTCCTATTAGCCAAACATTTTCAGAAATGCCCAGTAAGTTCCCGGGACAGACTAAGCTAGATTTTCCAGCCTGAGAACAGAATAGTCATTGGAACAAGGCACCCTCTGTTTTCCCATAGGCATAACCTTTAAGGAAGTGACATGGGCATGCTGTATTTGCTTGCCCTTCTCGTAGACAAACTTGTGGGTGACAAGGGGTGACTACACTGCTGGCAGAAATGGATCTAACGCACTCAGTAATTTCTCTGCTCCTGGTAGAGGAAGTGCTTACCTATATGATGGTGGCGTCCAAGCTGGTCACTGTGGCCTTGCAGCCATTTCATAAATAGAAACCAGCCCCATTCAAGGAAAAATGAGTCACTAGAACAAAAGAGCAGGTCAGTAAGCAGGGCTCAAGGTCACATTTCTACAAACACCTGCTTGTTCTCAGATAACACCTGCTCAGAATCTCAAACAAAAAAAGGCAGGGCTCTATCGATAAAGTCCTCTACTCTAGGCTATGAAGGGAGGCACAACCCTCTTGGTATGGTTAAAAGAAAGATAATAGGTAAGCAAATGCCTAGATTGCCCCAAAGGACCGAGTTTCCTCTCTGCTTGAGCCCCAACATGGAGATTCTTGGACATGCAGTCAGGTGCCCCTACAGCCTGTGCTAAGACATGTATTCAGAATGACCAGAGCACTAACCCAAAGGGTACGTCATGTCAACTGGCTAGAATAAGTCCCTAAATGGGACAATATCTGGAGGAAATTAACAAGAAATACGTAGTCTTCTCTTTTTCTCTGTTATTTTCACACACCGAACAGCTGTTATTACAGCTTTCAAATTCAAATTATAACTCCAAAGACCTTTTATGAGGAGAGTGGGGGTTAAAAGAGACCAAAAAAGTCTTTAAGTCTCCCACCTTCTCTGTTTTACATGCTGGGCTTCTGAACGTGATTTTATTCTTTCAAAGATGTGGTAGATTAAAGATGGCTGCAAATCTCTGCTACTTCTCTCATTGTGAGATAAAATCTAATTCCCCTCCCCTTGAAATTGGTAGGGTCTGTGACCAGTGGTGACCAATTGAAAACAGCAGAAGTGACACTGTGTCAGTTTTCCAGGCCCAGGCCTCAAGAGACTGGAAACGTCCATTTCCTGTCTCATCGAGCACTTGCTTCTTGAGTTTTGAGTCAGGCTTGGACTGGAGCATCTCCTGCTGCCTCTGATGTGGCTGACCCTGTATGAGCAACAACATCTCCCAAGCTTTTCAAAACCAACACCCAAAAAGGCCACAGCTACAGTAAAGGGGGTCTCTGGTAGCAGAACCCTCCCGGATGCTCTAAAAGCAGAACTTATCAGGAGGCCGAGACTTCCACTGACCCCAGGACATGGCACGTCTTCTCTTGGCAGCATGCTTTTGTTGTTCTCAATCTGATATCCACATGGCTGTTGAGATGAGATGAACTAGACTGCACTTAGGGCCTGAACTGAGTGACACAAATTATTAGGAAGCTGGGAAGGGGATAGAGTCCCATGGCTAGCTATGTCGAAGGATTTCCTGGAGGAGTGGACTAGGTGTGTGTCCTTGGATAGAGGTGGGCAAGAGAGAGATGAGTGAGAATGATGGTCCCACCAAAGACATGACACTAAGAGAAGATGAAGCCAGTCTTATCCTATGCTCCTCTCTCATATCCTTGATGAATAAACCTAGCACAGGACCAAATGGATAGTAGGTACACAAGAAATGTGACTTGAGTCTGGAATTGGAATTGAATTGAATTGACTTGGAGTTGACCTATACTCAATATAAAAGTAAGCCTGAAATCCTGACCACAATTAAATGGAGGACCAGGTCTTCCTGCCAGTCAACAAGAGTCCATTAAATGCAAGTGGCAGGTTTCAGTCTGTCCTGTGAGGTACTTTCATTGGGTCAAATCAAAGTTGATTCATATAAAGTCAGTGTCAGCCTTAGACCAAGTTGGGGACATTGGGAAAGTGATTCTGGATGTTCTCCCTTCCTCCCCAGGGCTGGAACCTTCTCTCCGCAGGGCTACCTTCTCTGCCTGGATTCATATGCCCTCCTGATTTGTATCCCCAGGGATGGTATCTGTCCATTTTAACTCTATTCTAATATCTAATTTAAACCTCTTCCTCTACTTACCATCCAGGTCCAGACTAGAGCTCAACTCCAGTAGCACAGAGCAGAGAGAAGGAAGTCGGGCCTGGCCTTTCAAAACCTGCCCCAGCCCTTCTCTTCTTGGTGCCATCTACTCCAGTGAGAGGGAGTGAAGAAGGAAAAGGACCACCAGATCCTTAAATACAGATCTTAAATAAGGCTGGAAGTCTTTACTGTAGCCTCCTTGTTCACAACTGCGATTCTAACTTATTGTCTCCAGGCTCACTGAGATTGGATGGGTGAATCAATCTGCCCTATCGACAGGGCGTGACCCTTAAACAGCTCCCCTGACTACTATATGCAGGTAATTTTGGCCAGATTTTCTAACATCAACCACATTCCACTGATGCTCAGTGTCTGCAAGTCGGTGCCTCCACTGTCATCAGCCATCCATAGACAGCAGGAGGACCCATGGGCAAAGGCAGGATCCATCTTCTGATCCCTCAGGGATGGAGAAGGGGCAGTTCATGCACACCTCCCTTCCTCAGTAGCCATCTCTGCTCTCCCAGTCCTCACATTGCAGGAGGTGGGGTGGTTGGACTGGTTCTCTGAGCTGACACCAACCAGGAAGCTCTGTGGAGAGGTGACTGTCCATGACTGCATTTTGTTCTCAGCCTTGAGCCTTAGCCACAAAGGTAGAACCAGATGAAAAAGCACCGCAGTCACTCTTTGATATTTGTTTTACATATGGAACTTACAAATTTTTATCTGGAGAATCCCTTAGCTTAAAAAGCTTGAAAACCACTGCTCTGGACCATAAAGCCCAGCCCTTAACTGTGTGGACTCTTGTGTAATTTCTGCTAGTTTTAGTTGTTTGAGTCGTTCTTCCCTACACTGTAAGGAAGGGTCTTGTCTTACTCATCCCTGCACCAGACCTTGCCCTGGCACGTGCTTAGCACACCAGTGCCCAGGAGTGAACCCACAGGTGACTGTTGTGCTAGCCATCCAGGTTCTACCCCGACTACTTGCTATATGAATCTCAGCAGGGTCTTGCTAACAGCATATTGGAAATGCAGCTTTCCTGGCCCACATGGACAGGTTTTTTGTCTATTTTCGTCCTTTCCCTGCTCTGTTTAAATATGGTGTCTGTGACTGAGTTTCATGTTCCGGCGGCACGCGGTCCACAGAGTAGGAGCCAGAGTTGCTTCTCTGCCTTGGCGCTTGGGAAAGAGCAAATGGGGCTGCCACCTGCCCGGTCTGGGGATGGTTCCAGAATGGCTCAGGTTATTCACAGCACAGATCCACCAGGGGGTAAAAATACCATCCCAGAAGGACTCTCCTTCTAGCCACAAAAATACCTATGTGGGTATAGAGACATACTCAAAAATGACACAAGGTTTGGGAGAAATTGTCTCCTTGGAAAAGAACTAATTAGTTTTGGCCTCCTAAAAGAGAAGATAAAGACATCCAGGAAGAAAGAATGAGGGCAGTTCAAGAAGGATCTAAACTTAAGATACAGCAAGAGAAATACAGTTTAGACTGCAGGAAGAACTTTCTGACCATGAGACACAGGGAGACCTTCACAAGGTGTCTCCTTGGGAGATGTGAAGACAAGATCAGCTCTCCTTTGTGAATGATCAAAAGCAGACCTAGTTCAAAGCAGTGGGTTAAACTGGACAGTTATACAAAGTTCCCACTAGCCTTGAACATCTACAATAAATTTTAGAGACGGACTGACTTCCCCTACAGAGGAAGAATTTATCCTTTCCAAGATCCTTGTCCATGTATCCCCTTTTGAGCTTTATCCTTCCATTACAAACTCATTTACACAATCCCATGAGACTCCGAGGTGCCTGAAATGAAGAGGTGAACTCACTCTCCTTTCTAGAAGGTCCACATTTAGGCCCATTCCTTCTGGGTTTCCGGGATGCCTTACCTGGACCTGGCTCTCACAAAGATTCCTCCACCTTATGCTTCTCCAGTAGCGTCTGAATCCCACCTCTCCACCTTTCTCCACCTACCTTAAAACCAGTCTCAGATTTTCAGAGTTGATCTCATTCCAGCCCTTGCATGTCGTGAGAAGTAGTGCCTCCACATTTCACATACCAACTTTGGAGGTAGATAGTCCCAAGAATATGAATCCTATCCTGCCTTTAACTTGGACTTGTCTTCAGAGACATAGATGCACCCAGAGAGTTTATCCTCAGGAGTCAAAGAGAAAGCCATCCCCGATGTGGCTGTGGCTGTATTTCTAACTTACTTCTTTAGGGTGGTGGCCCCTGAGATGTCGTTGATCCTGCATCTGTTATCAGCATTATGTCTTCAACTCTCCAAAGTTATTCTGAATCTTCATTTAAATCCAAGGGTGGGGTGGGGGAATTGTCCAAATTCTTAAAAAGAAATTAGAAAACTACCACTTTGCTAAAATCCAGAAACCAACTACTGTACCATTGGGTGGTTGATGTTTAAAATAAACTAAAGCATTCTCCTCCATGCCAGGCTGAGAATTCCTTCCCTCTGGACTGCATGCCTCAGGGACATGAACACAATCCAAAAAACGATATTTAAGCAGAGCATGGAAAAGATGAACATAGACAAAAACCTGCCCATGAGGGAAAGGAACACTGCATAGCATATATAGAGTATGAACCTCCTGATTATTTAGAAATGGTTCCATCATGCATTTTAAGTATATTCATTTCTTAGGTTGGAGTTTCCTTGTATTTCTATTTCTTTGGAATACAAATTTGTCTCTTCATTAATGTTATATAATAATTGAATGTTGACCAACAAAAAAAAAGGAACCATTTATACCATTAAAGCCTATTGTTGGAATTGTTTGGCCAGCAAGCCCCCTTAGGCTCAAAAATACCCATGTTTCAGGATTACATTCTTGTAGCAGGTGACTCTGAGCTGCAACTTAAGATGATGCAGCAGTCCAAATGCGGGGATGGGGAGGAAATAGCTCCAGCTCCAAAGGATCGATAAATGAAGATAGAGTCACATGGCAAAAGGCACAGGGTTCTGTTATTGTGGAAAGCTCTGTGGTTCTTCCTATTTTTGTTCCATCTGAGGAATTAATTCAAGAATAAAGTATTTCAAATATCAAACTAACTAGAAACAGCTGGTGCCACTTCCTCTCTTTGGTAGCCCCCACCAAATTCCAGTTCCGAATCAACACACGGCAACTCTGCAGCAAATCTTAGGACAGTGCCCATGGACCTTACAAAATAAGAACAGTGATAATTTTAAAATAACGAAAGCTAATACTATAGTGTTTTCTATGCTCCAGGTGCTATTCTAAGTGCCTTATACTTGATTTTCACAATATGGTGATGTAGGTACTATCACCACCCCCATCACCCAGACAGGGAGATAGGTTGAAGGCACCTGTGAGTTCCCAGAGGGAGAGCATGTCTCTTCCCACCTTCAGTAATAATAATAATAATAATAATTGCTAAAAGTTACTGAACATCTAATGTGCTAGACACTGTGAAAAATGTTTTAGTGCTTCATTTCAATCAATCCTTACAATAAGCATATAAGCTAGACATTACTCCCATTTTACCTATTAGGCAATGGAGGCTCAAAGGGGTTGGAAAAACATGGCCCAAAGTAACAACGCTAGAATGTGGCAGAGCTTGCATGTAAATCCAGTCTGTCTCATTCCAAAACCTTGGCTTCTGAGTCCTACCCTATTCTCCCTGCTGGGTACTTCCCATCTCTAGGGCACTTGCAGTTGCCACTGAAACTCGGGTTCTTGGGTTATTTTCATCAAGTTTAAAAGCCCTTCCTGAGGCTGGAGACAGCCAAGCGGATTGCTTCCAGAGAACCCAGTGGCACCGTTGCCATCCGTTGGCCTCAGCCACAGCTGTGGTTTCCCGAGGAAATAACTCATACGGCCGTTGGTCGCACCTGTCACTCACTGGAGCCAGGACTTGCATCAGAACACTGGGGCCCCACAGGGACAAGAACAGCAGCTACAGCAAACTGATGGGCACCAAAGCAGGTCACTATGGATTTATGAGCCTGCTTTTCTCAATCCCAGATCAGCCCCACTGTGATGCTTTCTCCCTGTTTCAGAAGGTCAGGGAGAGCCGTGCTAGACCATGCAAATTCTGCATCTGAGGAGACAGCCCATGTCCATGCCCTGGACTGCATGAGGTATTGGCAAATCAGCAGGCGTGGTCTAAATTAGGGGAAGCACCTCCAAGTTTCCTTTGATTTAAAAGGAGAGGAATTGGGAGGCAAGGCTAAAGGAAGTAATCTAAACAAGAAAAGCCAGCAAATGGCCTGTAAGAATTGGGGTCTTCCCAGCAGTTCCAAAGCAGGAGAGGAGATGTGGAACCTTCAGGCTCTGGTGAAGCAACAGGAGTTGGATGAGGACACAAGGAAAGGGAAATTTTCAGGGTAGTTAGTGATGGTAGCAAATCAAGAGGTATCTAGAATGAAAGTGTCAATTTGATTCAGTTGAATACAATTAAGTAAATGTTAATGGAGCATCAATTAAGCATCTATACCAAAAATGTAGGGACTACACGTAAGAGCTATTGCACCTGCATCTCCATATACTCTTACTGAGGAGCCAAGCCATATGTGCTTATCGCCCTTAAATAACAGGAAAGGCTGGCATGTGAGTAAGTGCTAGAATGAGTGGTGAGTTCTGTGAAAATCAGATTTTGGAGGTAGGTGCTTGCTTAGACGGGCAGATATCTCTTTGTGGGTGATGTAGGATTTGGTCTGGGGCCCAGAGTCAGGTCTGTAGAATTCCAGCACTCAAGTATTCTCTTCCTAACCCCAGCCTCCAAATTTACCTGCATAGGCATCTGGGAGAACCAGCAGTCATGCTCTAATCCTGAATTATTTCTGCTCTGTGACATGTGGTTTCCAACACCAGCTTCTTATGGATCTTTGAGTCCCTCCCAGGACTCAGCCTTCCCCCGTGGACATTGGAAATCTTTAGTTCTGCACCCTGCACACTGCATCACCTGCTTTGCCATGTGATTGTTTTCTGGGGTTCAGTACTCAAAAGGAGAAGGGAAAAGGCCTGAGTAACTGAGTCACTAGGATGTCAGTTCTTTTCAGATGGGAAGTTTTCCAAAAATAAAGTAAAACTACATATTTTTTTTAAAAAGAGAGGTTCAATTTTTATCTTCAAAAATGTAACCATTGAGATGGATTTGGCCAATGGCCAATGTAGCAATGCACAAATGTCTTTCCTACCTTTGTGCTCTTCAAACTACATAGACAACAAATTTTTTAAATCCTCCATAGAAAGAAAAAGTGGCACTGAGGTCCTGTCTCCTTGTCATTACATCAAAGGCTACTCTCCTTCAGACTTGATGGAGATGAAAATGCATACTACTTACAGATGGAAATTTCTAATGTCCTTAGAAATATTGGGTTAAGATGCCTTCCCCAATAATCTCTTCTTTGTTCTACACATTTATAAAGTACCCTCACTCTACTCGATTGCCTATATGAATCCCAGAACCTGAAAACAATCTAATGCATCCCATCCTAACAGTTTTCTTGAGATGTTCTGAAGTGACGTGAGGACAGAAACACCAGCTCTGACTGAAACATCCCATGTGTTGGTGCCTCCCAAGAAGCACCGAGGTTTCAGTAGTAGCCTCTCCTGAGCATCTGATAATCTCTTCCTTGGAAGACAGTGGTGGTCTGATTGCCAAAGTAGAACATCAGCTCCTCGAGGATGAACTCATCCTCAAGGTCTTCTCCTTTCATGTTCTTCTGGCACCAAGCACAGTGCCTGGCACACTATAAGTGCTTGATAAACACATGTTGAACTAAACAAATCAGAACAGTATCAAGCACAAAATCATCACAGCAGAACCCGAGGCAAGATTCAGGTTCTCAGATAGGGTTTAGGTCAGGAGATGGGTAGACAAAACAGATATGCTGGAGGTCTTACAAACTTTGAATTCTCTGTGTCTTTGTCAAGCCCTCTCTGATCAATAATCCAACCTTGGGATTCAGCCAAGACAAACTAAGATGTCAGCAAGCTAACAGTAGATGGTAATCTCTTTTCTATTTCCCCAGAACATAGCACCATGTTTGGCACATTGTAAGGGCTCAACAATGTTTATTGAAAAGAAATGAGAAATAAAAGAATTTGCTTAAATTTTGCAGAGGCATAAAAAGCCAAAGAAAATAACCTGTATTAAATAACAGGTGGACCCTTACCACTGGATATTCTGTGGCCTCTTCTGGGATATCAGAGAATCAGTGCAAACAGGATAAAGCCTTATATGCAAAGGCTCTTCACAAACTATTGTGAGGCACAATCACGAAATCCTATGGACAAACCAGATCTGAGTACACAAGTTCAGGGCCAACTACAGTTCAACTTCTCACCCTCCACTTTTACTATTACCACAGTTCTGGACATTTTTTATGATAAGCCTGATGTCAAACAGGCATTCCAACAGTGAATTCTCAGGATCTTCTTTGAGGAAAGAAAGATTTACAAGGTGCCTCTCCTTCAGGCCACTTAGCCCAGGACATCTTTACCTGAAGCCTATCACTGTGCTTCAGAAGGTACATGGGCTGCCTGAAATTATTTTATGTGTATGTGCATTTTCCTGGGAGAAGGGTCATACCTTGCATAGGTTTCTCAAAGGGATACATGTACTATACAAAAGATTAGGCTTCTCTAATTAAATACCGTAGGTGTTTTATGTTTGGTCAAAATCATTTGCTGGGCAATAGGCTTAAAAATGTTCTGCATTAGAAAGGTAGCACCGGGTGACAGAAAACGCACAGAATTTAGAGTCAGACCCACTTGTGGCTAACTTCCAACTCTACCACTTACCAGCTGCCTGACCTGGGCAAGTTACTTAAACTATCTGAGCTTCTATATGACAGGGACAATACCACTCACCTTCCAAGGATTATTGGAGGAGTTAAATTAGATAACGTATAGAAGCTACCAATGCAGAGAAAGGACTAAATAAATGCTAGTTTCCTTCTTTTCTTCAATAGCAATCTTTCCTTCTTTCCTTCATTCCTTCCTTCCTTCTTTCCCTTCAACAGCAAGCACCAATACTTTGAACAAATGCCCCTTTACAAAGAGTACTAATCTGTCATCTGACATGAATAACAAGTTGATAGGCCATTGCATGGCCTACCCAACATTATCCTTTTACTGGAAAATATGGAGCACATTAATGGGCTTTGGCAGCATGAACAATATTGAGCAGTAAAACTTTTCTTTCTCTCTGTTGTTTGCTGTTATTTTATATAAACCAAACCCCATAACCTACAAGTTATGTGTAGGAGATTATAACTGCTAATGCCAAACAGTGGTAAGTCGCCCAAGAAGATGGAAAAGGTAAGAAGAGCTTATTACCATTTTTTAAAATGTGAGTACCAAAATCTCATGTTTTCACAAAAAAAGGTACTGTACAATCAATTCTAATAACATCACCTAACACTTCCCAGAGCCGAGGCCTATGTTTGCCTTCACAGCCCACTTTTGTATAACAGAGTTACTCAGAATGCTTCTTGTAGTTCTGGAGCGGGGACAGGGATTAGGCCTTATGGATGCTTTAAAGTTGCAATATCCAGGGGCCATGGGCCTCAGCCCCACCCCTGCCACTGCACGTGCAGGCCAGCAACAGAGCCAGCCCAATGCCCAGGATCCTGAGACAGGGGCAGGACCAGCCCCAACCCCACCAGCAACCAAATCCTAGCATGTACTTTTTAACCACATGTGTTTCTTTAGGCTGTGTGACTTATCTGCTTAACCAAGTTTCTGCTTAGATTTTTCTAATTCATTTTTAAGAGTTCTTTCTGCAATAAGGATGTTAATCTTTGTGTCTTAAAAAAGAAAAGTAGACAGTAGTATAATGGTTGCCAGAGGCTAGGAGGGGTGGGGGATGGGGGGAAGATAAAGGGTGAATTAATAGGGACAAAACCGTGCTGTCTACCCTCAGTGAATCATCGTGCAGGAATATGCATGTATCAAAACAACACACTGTACCCCACAAAAACAAATACAAATAAAATTGAATTAAAAATAATAATAAAGTTGCACTGCAGAAGTTATGTCAAACTCACCTCTATTCCCTCTGTCTATGGAGAAAGGAGGAGAGAACAGAACAAGGGACGGAGCCAGGGTAACTAAGGGTGGGGATGGGAGGGGAGGAATAGTGAAATGTCAAAGCTTGCCAAAGACTACAAAAGTCCAAAGGTAGATTTTTTTGGGCATCAGTTTTACCCACGTGAAAAATTCCCAAGTTTCTTTACTTGGTCCTTTCTCACAGAGGAAATGCACAGTTTTGTTGGACTCAAGCAAAGGAGTCTTCCTTTCCTAATTTTCATGTGCTGGATTCAATACTAATTTACATCCACATTTGTGCCGGAGATCTTAAAAATCTGCTGTTGTTTCCTTCCCAAGCTGTAGGGTGGGGGGTGGGGGAGAGCGGAGGAGTAGAGTTGAGCACGAGGGAAAGGAGAGAGGGAAAGTGGCTGGAAAAGCAAGGAGAGAGAGGAAGAAGAAAAACTTCACCCGGTAAGCATTTTCCATACTTAATAATTTGATTTTGAAGGCTAGTCATATCAAAGAGCAAAATATTCAATATTGTTAATTCAGTTTTGCAAAATATATTCTTAATTTAAAAATGATTTTGCTCCGGGTGGTAGTGCAGTAATAAAGCAGTTATTGACCAGATCTTATTGATTGTAGAGTCTGCGGGCAAAGAGCACTGACCTCGTTCACACTCTTATTGCTTCCTCCCTCCCTGGCCTGCTTCATCTATGCTCGCTCAATAATATATTATTAATATATATTTTTAGCAAAAACTGTATGTTACAAGGTTAAGGGCTTTTTAGTGATTTTTTCAAGCTACTCTCTGCCTTTGGGGTGTGAAAGGAAGAATAAACCCGGTAACCAAGTGTCCGGATATAAATAGCTTTCCGTGGACGCACTTCACCCACTACTGGGAAGCATGTTGTCAACATCCATTTTCTTCTGCCACATGGGACAACAAGAAAAGACTCCCTAAGCCAAGGGGGTTGCAGCTTGGGCAATGAGGTAACCGTGAAGAAGAAACCACATTGTGGCTGTCAAGACCAAATTCAGGACATGTCTGTGTCCTTTCTGGGAAGGTAACTCCGAGCTCTACAGGAGAGAAATCTGTGGTCGTATCAAATTCAATAACCAGTGGTGTCCAAATCCTTCTGCTCTTTCTAGAAGCTCTTTCATGAGGCTTTCCCCAACACCTTCATAGCCATCTTCCTTCTATCATGACCACGTATGATATGCAGCAATTGCTCACGTTTTGAATCTGCCCATAAACTATCTTGCATATTTGTCTGGGGCTTTTTCCCAGGTTGGCCATATTTCCCTAATAAATGTATAAGCCTTTTGAAGGCAAACACTATGCCATGTGCTCCTTCAACATCCCTTCTAGGACCTGTCATGTGCCAGCTTCACAGTAAGCACGTGGTAAATAATGATCAAATCAGAATGTAAATGATGTACACCTCTGTACTGAACTTCCTTTCAAAGAAAGTAAGAAAACAGAGCATGTCGTGCAGTTTGCTTCTGTTCATCATGCTGGGAGCCCCTAGGAGCACATGGTTTCCTTGCCTCCACCTGTGCACCAGGTGAGGGAAAGAAGAGGCAGGGACTATTAAATCAAGTAAATTTTGCAGAGAGTAACTTGACACTGTTGCATCGTGAAGTAGAGTGTTTGGGCAGTTTGCTCTCACATTATGTATGAAGAAAGTTTGGAAAGAATAATGATCACACCTCCCAAACACTGAACTCAGAGAGGCTGGCAAATCCCCCAGTGCATGGAGAGATTAAGGTTAAAAGTGAATGGACGTGATCGTCATCTGTTACTTCTGACTGTACTACTCTGCCCACATCTCCTGTACTGTGCTCATGAATGTGGTACTTCCTCAGACAGCAGAACAGACAGGTTAAAAAAAAAAAAAAGCTGAATTTCTCTCATACCATTCACACTGTCTATGCCCACGCTTGGATTCTGCTTCTACCAAAAAAAAGAAAGAAAAAAGAAAAAAAGAAAAAAAAGTCAGTGCACAAAATCCAATATTCAAGAAGAGTAGTAAAGATGGGACAGGGTCCAGACCTCTTATTTGCTGGTGGTTTCACAGCCTGCTGAGAAGGGACAAAGAAGAGGACACCAGTGATGCAGTAATGGGATGTCACGGCCTAACAAAGACAATCTGGGTGATCAAGGGACAGGGTTGGGCTCCACCTACTGGCTGTGGTCACTGGAAAGCTACTCATCCTATCAGTTGAGGTCACAGCATCATCAGCTGCTCTGTCAAAGTGTTTAATAGGAAAGAATGCATGAAAGGGCATTTTACAGAGATGTGTGGAGGATGAAGGGAACCTAGGAATAGCAAAGGGGCTAGCATCTGCAGAAAGTCTTTAAGACCTCTGGGTCTGAACGGGGCAAGGGGCACAGCAAGGTTGCTGGGAAATGGTAGGAGGCATAGATGTAGAAAAGCAGCCACCGACGGCAATGTGGCCCTCTCCGGGAACACAGGTACTGCCAGTACCACACGGAGGTAATAAAACCCCAAACTCTGTCTCTAGGTTTTGCCCCATGTCAAAGCTACCACTTGGCTTCTGGATGCCAGAAGACAAGGGACACTGGATGAAGGGGGATGAAGGGGTCTTTTGAGGTCACTTACTAGGGCCAAGAGCCATGCAAAGCAGCACGAGGAATGATCCGGAAGAGCAAACCAATGAATAGCCCCATCATTGTGCCTCATTTTCTCCTTTGTCACACAAGAATAATTGTGCAAACATACCTACTCCACAGGGTCCTCTTAAGGATTGTGTGTAATCATAGCTGTGAATGCAGTTTGTTAAAGTTTTCTGCCTGCCACAGATGCTGCATTGGTGAGGACCCCCTTCTGCTCTCTGTGGAATCCCCCACCCGCATCCACACCCCGGCCAGGGGAGGCTCTCCTACCCCCAACCAGAGCCAGAATAATGTGAACAGAGCAGCACAGGGCTCTGCAGGTGGCAGAGAGAGGGGGGAGCTGCACACTCAAGGAAATAATAGAGACTGGATTGTTTATGCTTGTGGGAAAGGGCGCATGAATATGGATAAAACCCTGTGCGCATTTTGCTAATTACCAAGCATCAGTGTTAAAGGAGAAAAGAGCCCACTGCAGATTTTCAAGCCAATTCCATCCCTTCGAGCCACCCCCTCCTTTATACACACACAAAAATCACCACTGCCACCACCACCACCACCAGCAGCATTTGCTCTCCACTCATATAAATAACTGACAATGTTCCCTGAATATGAACCACATGGACCCATTTGAGTTAAATGCAAATTGACAGAGGATTCCAATCCTGCATCATGCCAGAGAACTCAAGGAAGAAAGTCCCATCCTGTGATCCTACTTGGCAGGAGCCTCTCTCCTGTAATTTCTTGACAGAGTCAAAGCAACCTTCTAACGTCACAGGCAAAGACATGAAACGAATCAAGGGGGTGGGCAGCGGTGGATAGACAAAGAATCACATGTAAGTGGAGGCCATTTCTACAGGGAACCCAAATTATGGAACAAAAGAAAAAAGAAAAAAAAAAAACAACTCCCAGTCATTGGTTTCCAACCTGAAATAAGCCTCTTTCCTTTCCCTGCCCACCAGAAATTGATTGACCAAACTCTGGCCAGATGTTTGGAATTGTGTAGACCCAATTCTAATGAAAGAAAAGAAGGTGAATTCTAGCCTGTTTCCTGGACTTCGCCCAGACAGTCCCCAGGTAGATGTCTGCTGACTCATCCTTGAAAATCAGCAAGGATTGGGGCAGTTGGGAGGAGGTCCCAGGAGAAGAGCTTATTCAGGATGGAGATTTGGAGGAAGGAGCTCAAACCAGCTGGCTTTGGTCCTGAAATCCATCACCAAAAGCTGCTGGGTGATGTTCCCCTCTGTCTCAAGATCAACCAAGCTAAAGCACAATCAATGAACACCCATCCTGAGCTACATGCTTTAGCACGATAACAAACACATAGCCTTTTCATATCATTGCTTACCTTTGTTCTCTGCAAAGAAGGCATCAGCTTGGTGCACTAGAAAGACACTGTCCTGGGAGGCTGGACACCAAGATCCTTATATTGGCTCTGTCCCATGTAGCTGTATGATTATGAGCAAGACATTTGGTCCTTCTGGGCCCTAGTCCTGGCATTCTCTTCATCTGCAAAGTTAAAAAGCTTAGTCTAAAGAACCCTCACAGTTCTAAACTTCCAAAATTCTGTGAATAACAATGCTAGTAGGTAACACAGATGAATCTCTTCCTAAGTGCCAGGCACAATCTTACCTTAATTCAATAATTCTCAATTACCTTATGAGTTAACTGTTATTGTTTAGTAGATAAGAAAACCAAGACTCAGAGTAGTTAAGTCATTTTCCTGAGTTGGTAAGTGAAGTGGTAGAGCAGGGATTTGAACCCTGCAATAGCATATTGATTGTATAGCATTTCAGTTAAAAGCATGGGCCTTTTTTCCAATATTTTAATGTGGTAAAATACACATAACATAATATTTACTATTTTAACCATTTTTAAGTGTATAGTTTAGTGGCATTAGTTATGCTCATATTGCTGTGCAAACATCACCATCATCCATCTCCAGAACTTTTTTCATATTGCAAAACTGAAACTCTGTCCCCATTAAACAATAACTTTCCATTTCCCCAACCCCCAGCCCTCAGCAACCATCATTCTACTGTCTCTCTAATTTTGACTACTCTAGGGAGCTCATATATAATTGGAATCACACAGTATATGGTTTTCTGTGACTCGCTTATTTCACTTAGCATAGTGTACTGAAGGTTCAATCATGTATCATAGATCAGAATTTTTTCCTTTCTAATGCTTAATAATATTACGTTGTATGTATATACCATGTTTTGCTTATCCATTCATCTGTTGATGGACACTTGAGTTGCTTCCATGTTTTAGCTTTTATAACTAATGTTGCTGTGGACATGAGTGTGCAAATTCTGCCTTCACTTCTTTTGGATATATACCCAGAACTGGAATTACTGGATCACAAGGTAAAACTGTTTTTAATTTTTTTTAAGAATTGCCATACTCCTCCGTAGTGTGTCTGTACCATTTTGCATTCCCATCAACAGTGCACAAGTGTTCCTATTTCTCCACATATTCACCAACACTTGTTATTTTCGGGGTGTGTGTGTGTGTGTGTGTGTGTGTGTGTGTGTGTGTGTGTGTGTGTGTGTTTATAGTAGCCATCCTAATGGGTACAAGGTGATGTCTCATCGTGGTTTTGATTTGCATTTCCATAATGATTAGTGAGGTTGAGCATTTTTAATTGGGTTGTTTGTTTTGTTGTTGAGTTTTAGGATTTCTCTATATATGATGGGTATTAATCTCTTATCAGATACATTATTTGCAAATATTTTCTCCCATTCTGTGGGTTGTCTTTTTACTCTATTGATAGTATCTTTTGATACACAAACATTTTAAAATTTTTATGAAATCCAATTCATCTATTTTTTCTTTTGTTGCTTGTGCCTTTAACGTAATATCCAAGAAATAATTGCCAAATTCAATGTTGTAAAGTTTTGCTCTATATTTTCATCTAAGAGTTTAACAATTTCAGGTCATACATTTAGGTCGTGTATCCATTTTGAGTTAATTTTTCTATGCAGTGTTAGTAAGTCTCCAACTTCATTTTTTATCCAATTTTCCCAGCACCATTTATTAAAAAGCCTGTCTTTTCCCCCATTGAATGGATTTGACACTCTTATTTATTTGACCATATATGTAAGGATTTATTTCTGGACTCTTTGTTCTATTCTGTTGGTCTGCATGTCTGTCTCTATGCTAGCACTACACTGTTTTGATTAGCTTCATGGTAAGTTTTAAAATCAAGAAGTATAAGTCCTCTAGCTTTGTTCCTTATCAAGATTGTTTTGGCTACTTGGGGTCCCTTAAGATTCCATATGAATTACAAATTTTAGAATGGATTTTTTTCATTTCTGCAAAAATAAAATCATTGGTATTTTGAGAGGGATTGAATTAAATTTGTAGCTCACTTAACAATATTAAGTCTTCCAATCACTGAATGTGAGATGTATTTTCATTTATTTATGTCTTCTTTAACTTTAAAACCGTGAGTTTTTCATCAATATGATATTCTCTTCAGTCTCAAGACTCTGTAGTCCAGTGCTTCTTCCACTACACAAAACAGCTTCTTTTCAGTTTCCTGGAAAAATTCATCCATTTCCTCAGTCTCAGAAAAAACAAGAAGGGGCATTGCATCATGACCCAAAATTTCCAAACATGTTCTGGTGGGTATTCCATCTACAGTGGGATGATATGGGCAAAGTAGAACTTCTGGGTAAAACCTGGTCTCTCTCTACCTCTAGCACATACATTCTACACAGTAGATGCTCAGTAAATGTAGCATATACACTGTACACAGCAGGTGCTCAGTAAAGGCTTAGCACAATGCCTAGCATACAGTAAGTACTTGATAGAATCCTGGCACAGAGGTTAAGAAACATGGCAGAAACTGTCAGTTGAAGTAGATGAAAAAGCTATCAAGCAGCATCAAAAAATAAAATTAAATAAAGTTAATGTACAAAGACATTATATTATCAACACTGGTGGCTTCAGCCTGTACGTTCATTCCTCCACCCCTGCTCCACCACTGCTCCTACCCAAAGCTACCCATCCAAACCCACAGTGCCTCCATGTGCAAAAGAGGAAAATTATCTTCTAAAAGCAAACCTCTCTGGGCCCAGACTTACTGCCATATTTCTGCCTTGGACTTCCCATCTAACTTTTCAGCAGGGGAGGCTGGAGCTGATTGGATTATAGGAATACAAATGGATTAATTTGGGGTGGATTAGATACATCACAAAACATAAGTTTGACTTGCATTAACATAAAAATGTCATAAAAATGTAGATGCTGAGGCAGAGCTTATTTGTGATGCTTCTAATGTATTGTTACTCCAGCAAAAGATGTACACAATATTTACGCTGTATCTGACCACATAAAACATGTTGTATACATATGCAGTTTTTCATTATGTAGAAGGAAAAGAGCCAGAGGACCTTACAGAATTCCAATTCTTGAGCTTCTGATTTTCTCTTCTTTTTTAAAATTTTTTTCTTTATTTTCACGAAACAAATATAGTTTTAAACCATTACTGTATTTTGAACAGTTAATATTTCATATCGTGACATCTCTACTCAGAGGTAACAGGTTTAGTTGATTACTATTTGTTTATGGAGCTGGAGAAACCTGCAATCACAGGGAACATAGAAGGATTGCAATTAGATCTATTGGCTGAGAGCTGCACCTCACTGACCCACGGTTAAGTGGTTAGCGCTATCAGAGAGAAAATGCCTACTGGCAGCTGGCACATCTGCACATAATAATACGGGCAAAACTGACACGGCCACTAAAGGCTGCTGCTCTCCTCTTTACCCAGAAGCTGAAAACAGATCATGCTTTTTAATAGTGCATCAACACATTTCTTCTGAATTAGCATAATCATGTGAGTTATGGGAGGAAATGGGTATCTTTGCTAATCTGCTATGAATTCTTCAAGTGTTCAAATAAAAAAGGGGTCCTTTCCACAAAGCTGATTCTATACCCAGCTCCTAATTTGTTAAAAAGAGAAAGAAGAGGGAGAGAGCGATAGAAGAGAGTTAACCTGAGTGTTTTTAACAAAATGAGTAATGCCCGTATGTGACCCGTGTGGACACATATCATGGGAGGTAAGGGGCTGGGGGAGGGGTTGGCATAAATGGACAACCAGGACTCTATCAACACTGCAGTGATGATGATGATAATCGTGGTGACAACTGATTTTACATAGAAGCTCATTGTGTGCCTGGTACTTCTATAGCCAGGCATCCCAGCTCATCTCTCCCCACCAATCTTTTTTTTTTTTTATTGGAACATAATTGATTGTACATGTCTGTTGGGTACAGAGTTGCATATAAATACCTATGTGCAACATGTGATGCTCAAATCAGGATAATTAGTACATTCAATATTATACAATGTTACCATTTTTTGTGGCCCTTTATTGATTCTTCCCTTACCCCTCATCCCCTCCCCCTTTTCCGTCTCTGGTAACCTCAGTTCTGTTCTCTCCTTTTAAAAGTTCAACGTATTATTGTGATTGTTATATTTCTTTCTTTCTTTTTTTATTTATTTGTTTATTTGTTTAGCTCTCACTTATGAGTGAGGAAAAGCAGGATTTCTCTTTCTGTGCCTGACTTATTTCACTTCACACAATTTTCTCTAAGTTAATTCATGTTGCAGCAAATGACAGGATTTCATTCTTTTTTATGGCAGAGTAGTACTCTATTGTGTATGTATACCACATTTTCCTTATCCAGTAGTCTGATGATGGACACTGAGTTTGGTTCCAACTCTTGGCTATTGTAAATAGAGCTATGATAAACATGGGAGTGCAGGTGTCCATTCTACATAATGATTTCCATTCCTTTAGTGCTTACCCAGCAGTGGGGTTGCTGGATTGTATGGTAGTTCTATCTGTAGTTGTTTGAGGAAACTTTATACTATTTTCCATAATGGCTGCACTAATTTGCAATCCCATCAACAGTGCTGGAGGGTTCCTCTTTCTGTGCATCCTAGCCAGCATTTGTTATTCTCTGTCTTTTTAATAATGGCCAGTCTAGCTTGGGTGAGATGATATCTCAATGTGGTTTTGATTTGCATTTCCCTGGTGCTGAGTGATGTTGAGTATTTTTTCATGTGTCTATTGGCCAACCAATCATTTTGTAGATCCCCAAACAAAGTTGGGCAGCTCAACTGAAGACCCTCTCTCATATATGGGGGATGGCATCTAGATAGCAGGACAGGGAAATTCCCATGCTGCTCTGGAACAAGAAAGAGTGTCTAGGATCCTGGTGGCCCCTTACTCCCTGCTAGGGCACACAGTAGTCATAGGTAGCTTCTGGGATGCTGTCAAACCAGCTGCCTTCTGTGTCTGGCTTTCCTGTATCCCAAGAATATCACTATACCGGGGGTTAAACTTTAATCCTTTGGAATGGCGGTTCTAGTACTTTAGTCTCCACCCTGTAGAGTATCAGCTATGACTGGGCCCAACTGGCCAAAGCATCATATATTCACTCATAGAGATTCATTTAGTCACTCACTCTCTTATTTGAGATTTTTCAATAGACTATCGTACTGACAAAACAGGCTTTGAAAAATACTTCTGATTATTCTGTTGTACATTCCAGTTTCTGGACAAATAATTAACAATAAAAGAAATACACACCCAGCACCAGGGAAAATTAGTACCAACTTTTTGAGACCCCTTACAAGTAAGTCCATTTACATTACCAGTGTAATAGGAATCCCAGTTTGCATATGGGTAGAAATATCCTACAACAGGAAATCCAGACTCCAGGGAAAATAGTCAACTTGCTCAAGTTCTTTTTCATGCGGGAACAAACTGATACACAGACCACCCAGAAGAGCCTGATAGCATCCCAGCAAGACATTTGCAAGAGCATTAGCTAGTAGCTGGCTGATCTAGGACTAGAATCCCAGTTGTCAGACACGCAACTATGTGCTCTCAACATTGTGCTAGATGTAGTAGACAATAAAAATGACAAATGCTCACTACCGTCAATTTTCATAAAATACAATTCTAGACAGAAAATTTAAATCAGTAAATAAGACAAGAGTTGAAAACAAATTCCCTTTCAGACCTTTTCAAATTCACAAACTGAGTCATAAAGCAAGGCTTAACAAATTTCGAAGAATTTCAAAAATTATAGTTTGTAATCACAATGCAATTAAATTAAATTTTATTTATTTTTTTAATTGAAACATGATTGATTATACACACTTGTGGGGTGCAGAGGTGAATATCCATATCTGTGTACAAATGTGGTGATCAGATCAGGACCATTAGTATATTCATCATTACACAATGTAAGCATTCTTTGTAACCCTTTACCAATTTCTCAATAACCCCCCTCCCCTTCCCCCTTTCCTACCTCTTGTAACCTCAGTTCTGTTCTCTTCTTTTGAAAGTTCAACATATTATTGTGACTTTTGTATCTTTTTTCTTTTTAAAAAAAATTTATTTGGGTTTTTTTAGCTCCCACTTATGAGTAAGGACATATGGTATTTCTCTTTCTGTTCCTGGCTTATTTCACTTAGTATATAAATTAAATTTTAATAATAAAAAAGAAAATGGAAAATTCATATACAGCTGTAGCAAATATCCAAGTTGAGGCCTGGAAGGAGAATTAAAAAATAATACAGTAAAGACAATATATAAAAATAATAATAATAGTGGATAAGAAAATTTATCAAACACTAGTAAATCAGATTCAAAAAAAGCAGAACATATCCCAAGCTCAAAAATAAATAAATAAATAAATAAATAAATAAATAAATAAATGCCTAGATACACGATTCTGAAAATACTGTACACCAAAGACAAGAAGTAGATCTTAAAAGCAGCCAGAGGAAAAGATAACATTATTTCAGTGGGATGATGATTAGACTGACAGCTGAATGCCCAACAGTAACAATGGCATCCTGAATCAATGGGAAAAATATCTCTAAAGTGCTGACAGAAATAACTGCCATGTTAATCTAGAATTATATGCCCAGTAGAAATATCATTCTAATGTCAGGGAAGAATAAAAATGTTTTCACACAAACACAAGCCAAGAATTTCTACCGAGAACTGTTTGCCAAAGGAGATCATCTAAGATATATTTCAAGCAGAGGAAAAATAATCTTAAATTAGAGGTTTATGATGCAAGAAGGAATGTTTATGATGGCCTTGTGCCTTGTCAGTTTGGCTAGGATAAACTGCATCTTACGAATTCTGCCAGGATTCCCTCTCTTGGATGTTCCCAGTGAGAATGGGCCACAAGGAAACTTCTGGTAGATTCTGAAGGACAGCAAAGTGATCTGCCGACTCATTTCATCACTGTGAAGCAGCGTGGAGCCTGCAACGGCTCCGCCTTCCCCTGGATCCTCTTTCAGTGTCTCTGAATCCTGGGTGAGGCATGTATGTTTAGCTTCATGACAAAGGACCTCAGCTTCTGCAAGATACTCACACTGCCAAGGTCAGAAGCAACAAGAACTGACATGGGTTCCAGTCCGTCTTCATGAGGTTTCAACTTGTGCTTGTGGCACCCAGCCAGCTTGTGATCTTCCCTTCCTGATCACTGTGGACTTCAGATTTTAGCATCAGACATGAAGACAACAGCCTTACAGAGACTGTCTAATCAGATCCTACACTTGATTGAAGCCAATTCCCTGTGACAAATCTTTCTGTAATATATTTGTATGTAATATATAATTATATATGTAATATATAATTATATATGTAGTATATATATATGTATATTGTTTTTTCTGTTTCCTTTGGAGTCATCCTAATTTGTTTATACAAATCATAAACAAAATTATTAATTTTTAATAATTAAAATCATTAGTTGAATCATTAATTTTTTGTCTATTTTATTACAAACACTTAAAACTAAGTACTGCTTTAGCAGCATTCCATAGACAGTAGTAAATATGTGGATAAATCTAAACAAATATTGATTGATTCAGATAAAACAGTAATAATTATGTCTTCTGGAGTTTTAAAAATCAAGTGGAACTTAGACAAATGGCAGTAACATAATAGCATGTTAGTTTAGAAAGTGTATTATAGTAGTTAAAGTGATATAAAGTTCCTTCAGAAAGAGGATAAGGATATTAACTTTGGTAAATCAAATATTTGTGTTAAAATTTCTGAGGTAATTAGAATGGAAATAGAGTTTACAAGTGTTAAAGTATAGAGGGAAAAGAAAGAAAAAGTAATCAGCCAAAAAGTAAACAATAAAGGAGGGAGAAAGAAACAGACAGATAGAAAAAAATAGAAAATGTAAAACAAGATGGTAGAAGTACGTCCAAATTTATTAGACACTGTATAAAGCAGAGTAGGGGACTGAGGGTATAAAAAATAAAATGAACTTGAACTGCTACTTCACTAATTATGTACATGATACCAGAATTGGTGTCATGACAAGTTGGTGCCATGTAAGAGATTAAGAAAGAAAAACACAAAGAGCCTTACAGAAACACTCAGTAGTCTGACAGTAGAATGCAGCAAGCAATCAGAGAGTAGAGTCATGAAACCATGTTCCTAGAGAGTGAGAAAGACAAAAAAGGAACTTCTGGAAAATGTCCCAGGTCCCAGGAATCATAGCTTCTCTTTGAGCAGCCAACTTCTGTGAGACTCAGGCCACATCTGCATGTACAGCACCTTTCTGAGAATTAGAAAAAAGGTACTCACTCTTGAAAGACCAATTAGAACAAGGCAGCTCAATTAGGGACACACACACACACACACACACACACACACACACACACCCCATAAGTAAAGTCAAAAGACAAATGAGGAATAGGAAAAAAATATTTAGAGAATATTAAGAACCCTAGGCATGCACACACACACATTTGTGTATAAATTTTAAAAAATAAAGACTACATAGATATATTTAGAGAACTCCTAAAAATCAACAAAAAAAGCAAAAATTATATAGAAAAATAAGCAAAATATACAAACTATTCCTCAAAATATATAAAAATAGCTTTTAAATATATAAAAAGATGTTCGACTTCATTCCAAGTAACAGAAATGTAGGTTAAAATACAGTGAGATACTGTTTTTCACCCATCAGGTTGACAAAAAATCAAAATCTTGAGAATTCATTCTATGGCAATGCTACAAGGAATTACTCTCATATATCACCAATGGAAATTCAAAGTTTTATAGCTTGAGTGAAAGGGAATTTGATAAATTCTAACAAAATTGCATATGCACTTTACCCTTCAACACAGCAATCCCACTTCTAGATATTTATGCTGGAGTTACACCTCTATTCATGCAAAATACATAAGCATAAACTTACTCAATGCAGCATTATTAGTAATTGCTAAATCCTGGAAACTACCTAAGTGCCCAAACACAGAAAATGGGTTGAATAAACTTTGGCACATACACACAATGAAGGGAACTCTTTAAAAATAACTAAATTCTGGCTGGTTGACTCATTTGGTTAGAGTGCAGAGCTGATAACACCAACGTCCAGGATTTGATCCCTGTGGCCAGCCACCAAAAATTAATTAATTAATTAATTAAAAACAAACAAACAAAAAAGAACTATTTTTATGAAATAAGTAGTGGGATTTCTTGCATATATTGTTAAGTGAAAAAGAAAAGTTGAAAGGAGTATGCTATCTTTTATGCAAAAGGGAGGGAGGAGAATAAAGCATACACAAATCTGTTTTTGTTTTTTTTCCCAAAAAGAACCACAGAGGACTTCCAGTCAAGATGGCAGAATAGACAGACCCCAATGTCACTCTCTCCCACAAATCAACCAATTTACAACTATTAAAAAGCAATGACACCCAGGCCGTGGACACTAGAGCTCAGGGGAAGAGGAGGAGAGACCTACAGAATGTATGAAGGTGGGAGAGCCACAATGAGAGAAAGAAAAAACTGCTCTGTTTCAAGCCCCTGCTGCTTCCAGGCTGGAGCTGCTGAGCATGCAGAGCAGAAGCAAGCAGAAGCCACAGCTGTGCCTTTTGGATAAAGTTGCTTGGAGGCGGCAGGGGAGAAGAGGGCTTTGGTGGCCCCAGGCCAGCAAAACCACTAATAGGATTCCCAGGGACCCACATAGGAGTAAAGAGCCAGAACAACTGAAAAAAAGGAGTGACTCAGAAGCTGGTGAGTCACCGCAAGGGATCAGAGCATAGCCTGTCCCATGGGAAGTGTTTGCAGCATGGGCAGTGGGGGAGAGAGGCCTACCAGGAAAACACTGGGACACAGCAAGAACAGCTGATCTACACCCCAATCAGCATAGGACCACTCAGAGGAGACTGGTCAGGAATATAGAATGCATGGGGTACCATTTGATGAGAACACTCGGGCCTAGACCAGAGCTTCTCCACAACCCAGGTGCACTGGATCACTTCAGAGCTGAAAGTACCTATGACGTCAATCATTAAAACCTGTGTGGCAAAAAGCCTTCCGTAGGGAATCAGCAGCAAAGCAGCAATTTGCTCAACCACAGAGTTCAAGTGCTGGTCCCCACAGGAAGTTCCCCCATTTTAGAAGTAAGCAAAGGACAACAAATTAGTTCCAGCACAGAGTTCAAGTGGTGGGAACAGCAAACAATCCAACACAGAACTGAAAGAAAAAAACAAAGTATCCACAACCAGAGACAAAGTTTGATATTAACTAGTAAAGGTCTCATTTCACCAAAGAACACCTATAACACCTAGAAGGACTGGAATCCCCTAGGCTACCAAGCCAGAATGGGGGAAGGGCTAGGGGCCTCAGCAATGCCCCCCTGATACCCTCAACCAATCCCAAGAGTGGGGGATAAGGGCCTCAGCCACACACACCCCACATACACCCAGCCCAGCGATGACCACCGAGCCACCTCAGAAAGCACCCCGGACTCTCCCAACCAGGGAAGTGGGGGGCCTCAGGCCTTAGCCACGCCCCCCCAACAAATGCAGCCAGCCCAGTGATGACCACCAAGCTGCAGCAAGAAGGGCCCTGAGCTCCTGAGCTGGGGTGGTGGGGGGCAAGGGCTTTTGCCACACACCCCTGACATCTGAACCCAGCCCAGCAATAACCAAGCCACTGCTGGAAGCCCCCTGTCTCCCCTGTGGGAATGAGGGTGTGTCACAGGCCTCAATCCTGCCCTGCATCCTTCCTCCTTCTTCCATCACATTTCATTCCCCTTTCCCCTCTCCCCCTCCCTCCCAACTGCTCCACAGCAACTTCATAGAACGTAAAAAATAATATTAATAAAATTACATTAAAAAAAAGATCCAAAGGGAATATAAACCAGAAAACAATGAAATTGGTAACCTATGGGGAGATAAGATATGGTCAAAGAGATAAGAGAAAACGAAACTTCTCTGAGTATGCCTTTTTATATAGTTTCTATTTTTAGATACATGTTAATGTTCTACATATTCAAAAGACAAAATTAAATTAACAAGGATTGGCAAAATATTAAAACTGAACAAACAGAAAGAAATGAATTCAACTGTATAACAAATGAATAATATAAACATACTGAAGGACATTTTAACAAAGGACAAATGCAAGTAAGTTTTGAACACAGTACTTTGATTGCATGCCTTAAGTCTAGGGAAAAACAAAACTACAAACAAATTTTGGTCTCTTCTTAAGAGGTTTGCTTTTGTAGTGGGATGCGTGTAAGCAATTCTGAAACTGTTTTATGTTTATTTTAAAACTGAGCAAATGAGTAAAAATGTCTATGATTTGGGGATCTGGGGTTCTCAATGTGGAAGAAAGATAAACAAATAAGTAATATAACAGGAGGCAAAAAACAATACTGTGGGGAAATAGAAATTAGTGGTATAGGTACAAACTTATTTTATCTCCTAGCTTCATCTGCTGATAAAACCTAGAAGTAACAGCATGCTGATAAGCAATGAGCACTCCTAGCATTTAGATCTTGGTTTCTAAATACTATTTCCTTTTAAAGGGAACCAGGGGGCTTCTTGGAGAATGAATGATTACAGATCTGGGACAGAGAAGCCTAAAATATCCTCTTACTCCAGAACGTAAGAAAGTGCTTTCAAAAATTAAGAAGGCATGTAAAACAAAACAAAACCGTAAGAGCAGCTTGAAGAAGCTCCCCAGTGCCCAATGTCTCAGAATTTGAGCATTAAAAAAAAAAAAATACTGTAACCCATTATAAAAAGTAGAAATCCATGAGTCCATACTGACTATAAAAAATAAATAAATCAGAGAAAATAGAGGGCTCTTTCTTACAACAGAGTGCTTACTGATATATTTGAAGAAAGTGGTAGATTTGGAAAATCACCTTTTTAAACCATTAATGAGCAAGAATTATCAACCAATGTTAAATCTTGGGTTCAAAATTTGATGAGTAACAAGATAAACAGTTACATATGGTCTTAAAGGTTATCAAATTAACAGCAATAGAAAGGGTCAGACAGACATCACATGTCTTTAGATGTGCTATTCGTGAGAAGCAAACAAAATTACCTATGTCAAATTCTAGCCAAGATTGAATAATCTGAATTTAATCATGAGGAAATATTAGATAAACCCCAAATGAGAAATGTTCTACAAAATAAGTGGTCTATATTTTTTTAAAATGTCAATGTAATGAAAGACAGAAAAATTTAAGTACTATTCTCCATTAAAAGAAAAAAATGAGACATAAATAAATATAATACATGAGCCTGGACTTAATCCTATACATGATGAAAAAATAATGCTATAAAAGATATTATTGGTATAATTTTAAAAATTAGAATATTGACTATTGATTAGATAAAAGCATTGTATCACTATTAAATTTCCTCTTATTTGATAACTATATTCTGGTTACATCAGAGAATGTCATTGTTCTTAAGAAATACATACTGAAATATTAAGGCACAAAGGTGTAACCCCTTCTCTCAAATGATTCAGAGAACAATATGATACAGGAGCCAAGGGCAGCCCTCCCTGCTGCAATCAAGCAAGAGGGCATACCTAGGATCCTAAGGCAGGCGCTAATAGCAGCCCCCTCAGCCAGGAAACAGGCAAGGAGCACACCAAAAACACCACTTCAGCATGGGTGGCCCACCACAGCCACTGCCATAGCCACAGCTGCTACAAAAGCAGCAAACACCACAGCAGTAGCCACAGCTACCATGCAGATGGCTTGTCAGACACTCAACTGTGTTAACACAAGGAGAGTCACCAGGGGGGCTGGAAAAATAAGAGAATGCCTCTCTCATCAAACCCACTCCAGAGTAACAGAAGAAGCAACTGCTCTACCAGATGACCAGACATCAACATTAGAGACACTGGAAACACAAAAACCCTAGAAAATATGACACCACCAAAAGAATACTGTAATTTCTCAAATACCAGACCCTGTAGAGCAGGAAACCCTTGAAATAACTGAAAAGGAATTCTGAGCAACAATCTTAAGGAGAAGTCTCAGTTAGAAACATAATGAAATGAGGAAAAAAATCCAGGATGCAAAGGAGGAAATTTAGAAAGAGATTAATACCTTTAAAAAGAATATAGCAGAACTCACAGAACTGAAAGATTCACTCAATGAAATAAAAAACACAACCAATATCTTACACAGCAGCATAGAACAAGCAGAAGAAAGCATTTCTGATCTTGAAGATAGTCTTTTAGAAATAACCCAAGTGAACAAAAAGAATTTTTAAAAAATAAAGAACATCTAAGAGAGCTAGCAGACAACCTTAAGTGTACAAATATTAGAATCATGGGTGTTCCAGAAGGGGAGGAGGAAGGAAAAGGCACGGAAAACCCATTCAATGAAATGATAACAGAAAACTTCCCAGGTTTAGGGAGAGATACAAGCCTTCAGATCTAGAAGACTCAAAGATCTCCAAACAGATTCAACCCAAAAAGATCCTGTCTAAGACACATTATAGTCCAACTGGCAAAGCTCAAAAACAGAGAGTGAATCCTAAAAGAAGCAAGAGAAAAGTGTCAAGTCACCAGTAACGGATCCACTATCAGACTAGCAGCAGACTTCCCAACAGAAACTTTACAGACCAGAAGAAAATGGGATGATATACTAAAAATACTAAAAGAAAAGAAAAACTTCCAGTCAAGAATACTATACCCAGCAAGCCTATCCTCCAAAAATGAGCGAAAAATAGAGTATTTTCCAGACAAACAAAAACTACAGGAGTTCACCACCACACAACCAGCCCTATAAGTAATCCTCAAGAAAGTCCTGTATCTGGAATCCAAAAAAATGATAATCACTACAACAAATGCACAAGAAAGAACAAAACCCACTGGTAGAACAAAAATGCGAGCAAGAAAGAGAAAGAAACTAAATCTTCACCACAAAAAAACCATAAAGACAATGTAATAATGCCCCCACTTTGTTTCTGATTTTGGTAATTTTGGTCTTCTCTCTTTTTTCTTGGTCAATCTAGATAATGGTTTGCAAATTTTGTTGATCTTTTTAAAGAATCAACTTTTAGTTTTGTTGGTTTTCTCTATTATTTTTTAATACCCTATTTCATATATTTCTGTTGTAATCTTTGTTATGTCCTACTTATTATCTGCTTTGGCTTAATTTGCTCTTCTTTTTCTGTTTTCTTAAGGTAGAAGTTTACATTTCTGATTTGAGATTGCTCTTATTTTGAATATAGGTGTTTACAAGTATAAATTTTCTTCTAAGCCCTGCAGGAACCGTGCATCCTATAAATTTTGTTATGTTGTCCTTTGATTTTTGTCTCAAAGTACTCTAATTTCCCTATGATTTTTCTTTTTACCCATTGTTTATTTAGGACAGTGTTGTTAAATTTCCACACATTTGTGAATTTTCTAAACTTCCTGTTCTTATGGTCAGCTAACATATTTTCTATGATCTTAGTCTTTTTAGATGTATTGACTTGTTCTGTGGCAAAAAAAAACACAAATAAATAAATAAAACAATACGACAGACAGATATAAAACAAATGTGCTAAAATGTTAAAAACTGGTGAATCAGCACAGAAGGTGTATAAGTGTTCTCTGCATTATTCTGGCCACTTTTTTCTGTTTGAAATTATTACAAAATAAAATGTTTTTTAAAAGAAATTATGAAAGTGTGGGAAAAGAAAAGAAAACGATGCCCTCTGTAGCTCCACAGTTAGCACGGCTGAGTTTTAACACTATATCTCCCTTCAGCCAGGAGCCCTTGCCCAGGTCACACCTTGCACAACCACACACAACTGCCCCAGTGAGAGGCACCCCCATCCTTTCAATAAACCCCTTATTGGAGCTTCTCTGAGCTTTTCTGTCCTTTGCAATCAAATAATCCCTGACCACTTAATCCTCAACTTTCTAAAAGGAGGCAGCAGCATCATAGAGCCAGATTCCCATTTTCTCCTGCAAGGCCTTGATCTCATTGTTGTGGATTTCTCCTCTGGAAACTCTCAATGGCTACAACCATGTCTTATTCATCCCTGTATCCCACATGACTGACACACAGAAGATGCTCAATAAATGCTTTCAGTATTGAGTGGAGCTGGACTGTGTTGACCGTGAGGATTTATACCACCAGCAATGTTAATAAGTCAAAGGTGAACACCCCTACTGAAGCCTTCTCAATTGGCCTCATGACTACATTCTCTCTCCAAACTTGTGCCAGGAAAATGCTGGAGTGACAAACACAGGCATCTGAAATACACATTGATGTTGGTAGCAGAGAGCAAACTTTGTCTCCACCTGATATCTGAGACACTACTTTTGTTGATTTGGCATATTTTAAATTAAGTCTAAGGGTGAAGGGGAAGTAGAGAGAAGTTTTAAGCCCCAATGCAGCTATTTACTGTAAACCTGAGTAGCAGGCACATTGACAAAGGTTTAAACTTTCTGAGAGTTTTTGAGAAGAGAGGTAGGCTAGCATCATTGAAGATCCCTCTCCCCAAAAAATTGGTGCCCCAGAATTACAAGGGGTAGAGGGTTCCTGTCAACACAGACAATCAGAAATTCCTGAGCTCTAACTCCACATATTAAGAATGTGTGAGCTTCTCAGAGCCTCACTCCGACCAGGTCTGACCAGTCCATGTAAGAGCCTGAACTCAGAAACAACCATACCTACACCCGCTCTCTTGATCCTTAGGAGCCCGGCTGCACAAAGAAAGTAGAGAAAACTCAATAATAGATCATAAAAGTAAGCTTCGTCATCCAGCTGAGGCCTTTCCTGGGATTCCTTTCCAAATCCTTGGTCTTGGGCTATGCAGAAGTTAATGAAAACAGTGAGTAGTTAGAGGGAAGGAGTGGTCCTTGGAGAAGAATCTAGAACTGGCAAGACAAGAAATAAGACTGGTCTACTTTATTTCAACAAAGATATGTCATTACAAATTTGACTGGACCCAAATCATCTAATTCTACTGTCTAACCAGAGACAAAAGACAAGCAAGCCTTGAGTCAAATTCTCTTTGGTGAAGCCAAAATTTGCTTTTTCTCTCACTATTTTAATCATTTTAAGGTTACAAAGGAATTACTACTTGGGTAAGGAAATAAGGGAGCTTCATAAGGCAGTGTTGTAATCTTTATGATAATTAAATGTTTTCCAAAACCTAGAACCCAGGAAGTGAATCCAAATGAGAAGGACATTATAGTGGTCTTTCTCGAAAAGTGGAGCTATTAGAGAGCTCTCTCAAAACACCTAGTTCCTAGTGGGATAGATTTAGGGGAAATTCTTAATTGGATAAAGGAAAAGATATGTCCATGGAGTCTTTAATAGAGTTAAAACCTCCTTGGAATACCTCTGCCACCAACTCTGGCTTGTCACCTGAGGGGGAGGAAAGCCTCAACAGAATAAAGGAATGAATAGACCCTAACAGTGATCTTGATGAAAAACTAATTAGGACTCTAACAAGGAGACTATTAATTCCTGCCAGAATTAAAATTACAGACCTTATCGTATTGGAAACATGAACACTAGAAAAGAACAACTCTCAGACCATGCTTTGAAAACCACCACCCAGAAGGGAGGGAATGATGCTTTGGAATACCCTGAAGGAATTAGAGACATGGGAAAACATGTAGGTTTGCTGGTAGAGAGAATATTTAGAGACTTTGGAGTGGTCAGAGGAGTGAGAGAGCACAGAAGTGGAGCTGCAGCCAGGGCAGCTACTGACTCAGGGCAGGGTATTGAGAAGAAATGAAATATATGCAGGAGGCAAGTGAGCAGAGGGACCCCAGCACTGAAAAGAAAAGGAACTGCATTCCTACACAGGCCCAAAAAATGTGCATTTTTAATTCTGTCTGACTGTTTTCCCAGAGTTAAACTGAATAGGTTTTAAGGGTTTTTTTCTTTTATTTTTTTTAAACTGTGTGCAATCACAAGCTAAATGAGACCTGTGGTCAATTTTTTGAACTTTATATCTAAGATGATTAAAACTTGGGCTGATGTGACTTAGATCTTAGCCCAGGGACATGAACAACAAGAGAATTCCCGCTTTTCAAATGGGCCAAGTAAGTTCTAAGACAAGATCTGATAGCTCCTTCATTAGCCACAGAAAGCCAGACTTCTTCGAAGTTGGACTAGACACTGAGGAATCATACATTGATGTTGGGTTCAGACCACTACTAGGCAGCCCCTTCTCTCTACTCTGTCCCCACGTGCCTTGGAAAATGTACTTATTTTTCAAGATCATTTGTAGTCTCTTCTCTTTCCTTGTCCCCCATCAAAAGCTGGACAATGTTATAATTTTATGTTACTAAAATTTTTATTTCTCTAAAGTGGTCATAAATGCTGGCTTGATGACAATCCAGAAATACTTCATATACTAAACACAAAAACTCACTATGAAAATTGCTTGGTTTATTTTTGTTTACGTTATTGAGTTCTTGCAAATGACACAGCTGAATGTTTATCCCACCATAAGGAAATGCATTGCATTATTTGTATTTTGGAGATTTTTTTTTTTTTTTTTTTTTCATTTTTCCTTCTAGTTTTGCTTTAAAATATAAGAGCACTAAGAAGGAACTTACACACACACCCATACCACACACCCACACCCACACCCACACACACACACACACACATTCTAAATTCAGGGAAAAGTTATTCTACAAGTTTTTACCTTCCAAAATCTTGTTTTCTTCTCTTTCATCACGGTTAAAATACCTCTTTAAATTTAGCAGAGTTTAAGTTTTAAAAAAAAAGGATTAAAATACCTCGACTTCCACAATATTAAAATGAGAAATGGGATAGACTAGACCTTCACCATTTTTTTCTCTACTGCCCCCAGACCCTTCCCTAGGATGGCTCTTAAGAGGCTCATGGGCCTTCACACCCACCCCCAACCCCCTTCCCTCGATGAAAGAGGTTTCCTTGGATATGGCTGTTGTGCCAGACTGTCCAGGGCCAGGAGAGATGGAAACAAAGAGGCCCAGGAGGAACAAAACAAAGAGGCCTCAAGAGAAGGGCAGCTCTTGTTAATACCATTAAGTTATATAAGGCTCCTGAAATAACAATGGCGATAGGTAATCTAACTGGATTTCATGGAGACTGCTGTGAAATGGCAATTAAATCTAGATGGATGAGTAAAGCAAATAATGGAGAAATAGGTGATGAGACATCTGCATGTAAGATCCCTTCTTTTGCAATTGGATCTAATAAATGAGAGCTTTGGGAGTTGAACTAACAACTTGAATTATGCACTTCTCATCCACTGTTGGAAGGCAGGTCTGTCTCAGACTTCAGCTGAACCATCACTGGGGCCTCCCCTTGTCTTCTCCTTGATGGGAAAGGGGAACGAGCGAACACATTTTATCCTTCTCCCTTTTTCACAGCTCTGTCGGTGAACAGGCTGTGTTTTTCTACAAGATGTCCCTCAGTCGCCCGAACCTCACAACACTGAAAGTTAAGGAGATGGCTGGTGGGCTTCCGAAATTTGACAAAGCCCATGGGAAAAAAATCCCAACCTGGATGTTTCTTCCTGCAGCAACATGCAATCAGCTCATGGAGATCCCTTTTGAATGTTTTTTGAATGATAAAAATGTGCTAGATCATGAAAACAGATTTAGAAGGGAAAAAATCTTACTGACCACAGATTGCAAAGAAAAAAACATCAGCACCTCATTGGGCAGTTTCTGTCTTTGTGATAGCTGAGATTTTTGTCACACGCCATTTTGGTAATACAAGTTCCATGAGGCTGTAACTACTGAATAGCAACATGTTGATGACAATGAGCATGGGCTTTGGTTGGAATTAGGTTCAAATCCTGACTCCTCTCCCTGGTGGCTAGAGGGGAGGGGGGTTATCTCTCTCCAGTTTCTATCTCTGTAAGTAGAGATAATAGTACCTACGTCACAAAGTTGTAAGGATTCAACAAAACCATGGATGCAGGAGGCACTCAATAAACATCTTGCCCTTGCCTGAGGTGAATGCTGCTTATCTCCAGGAGGACCCCAAGCTTTCAGAGACAGCATTCATGTGAGCACTAGTTGACTAACTAAGAAAAGGCATCAGGAATCTTTCCACAAAATAGAAACTGAGGCACAAATTGTGGAACTAAAACTCAAACATGAATCCTTTCCAATCATGATCATGAGACTATGCCGCCTCCCTCGAGTGAAGCTCTGTACCCTATGTTTGATGCTGTGGTTGGACATGGAATGGTGCATGGTTAGTCTGTTTATTCTTAAAATTTTTTTCTAATATTATATTGTATTTAAAATAAAAGCAGGGGAATCTCATGTTTTAAATAGTTAACTTATAGAAAATGCTAGAGCAAAACCATAATTTTCTCCTATACACAATCTAGTAGCTCACACAAAAGCAGATAACCTCTGTGACAATTTCAAACAGTCCCCTGTGGTTTTCAGAGTGGAGTCAGTAAAGCCAAGAGGTTCTACAAGTTTAGGGACAGGGGCAGCTGAGTTGACAGAGATCTGGATTTCCACTTCCACCCCAACCTGAGCAGCTCCCAGACCTTGCGATCACCAGACAGAACTAGCATGGTAACTAACTGTTCCTTGGTAAAGTATTTAGCCAGTCTTGACCAATGTTTCCTCATCTGTAAAGTGAGAAGGATGGACTATGATCTCTAAGGTCCCATTTCACAAATATCCTCTAGCAACACATTAAAAAAAAAAAAAAAAAAACGTGTTTTACCTTTTTCTCTCAGTAACACAGGTTTGAATAAATTAATCCAAGAAAAGATAATGCTTCTAGACTCCCAAAGCATTAGGATTGTAAATTAAACTATTTTTTCCTGGTTTATTAAAGAGTTGAAAATACACTGCTATTATGTGTGCCAGACACTGGACTAGGTGCTTTATCTGTAGCCTCTCATTTACTCTGCACACCTGGAGGGAAAGAGTCAGGAAACTGACACATGACAAGGACTACAAGTGCCATGCACTGGGCTGGGTGAGTTACAGGAATTACCTCATGAGGAGTGTAGCATCATCCCGTGTCTACAGATGCCTGAGATGTCGAGCACGAAGCATGGTCACAACTCAAATGCAGGTCTGACAGTCTCCAAAGCCCATAATCTTTCCTTAACTGCCTGTGCTGAGTCAGAAGAGCTGGCTTGTAGGGAGAGCTTTGCAGAAACTAGGTAACACTGAGCAGAAACTTCCCCTCTCTGGGCCTCAACATTTTCACGATAAAGTTCCTCAGATTAAGCCTCAAGGTTCTCCAAGGACCTTACAGCTCTGAAATTTAGTGATTCTCTGGTCAGCTAAACAACCACAAAAAGAAAGTGTATTAAGTATCTGTGAAGCAAGCTTCATCTCTCTGTGTAACTGAGTTTCATTGCTATCTGAATTTTCGTCATCCCTAGTTCTTCCTCCTATTCACCCTGCCCACTGATAGCAGATAATCCCCAAGGGTTTGGATAGTGCAGAATAATTCAAATTAGTGAGATATATATTGCATGGTAATACATACTTCACCATTAAAAAGGTGGACAACCAGCTTACAAGAGCTGCAAAATCAAGTGACTTATTTCTCTTCTCACAGCTAATCAACTAGGTCTCAAGGGATAGTTATTTGTTAATCTTTGAGTGTAGGTTGGTGTCCTGTCTGACCCTTTCAAACCAGACATCTACCAAAAGACCTGAGAAGTTATTGTATTTCGGGGACTTTTCTTTGTTTAAAAATAATAATAATAAAAGTGCAAGAAGATGTTCAGTGGAATAAAAGAGAAGCATCGATGTTTCCATTGGTAATCTGGTCCGTGTGTTCCCTGCTACTGAGCATTTTCAGAAGGCCTGACTGTCTGGGTTAATTGTTTAATGCTTTTAGTTAGAATTAAACTTTGCACCTGCTCTGACAGTGATAAATTAAATGTGCTCCTTTTCCAATACTGCTGCCCTCTTTAAGTAGAGACCAAGAAGTGTATCTCCCTTCTTCCCCTGCGTTTGAGGAATCTCTGCTACACTGGAGTGTAAACCAGCATAATTTGTCACCAGAGCTAGCGCCAATTAAATTGATTGCGTTGGACTGAACTCTGGGACCCCTAATGCAAGCACTAAGGGAAAAATGGGCTCTTTTCTGCCCATTCCCCCATGTGGCACTTAGGCATAGCTCAACAGTGGAAGGCTTTCAAGGTTCAAAAGGGTTTTATTTTCAAAAGAAATGGGCATTGATCAGCTGCATTTAAAGGCAAAGATAATTCCAGAGCTTGAAGGCTGGATTTGTGTTTAAGGTCTAAATCTCTTTCTTTAACCTTGGGGGGCCAGTGTAACATAAAAGCAACAAAGAGATTAAGATTACAAAGGGTTTGCAAGTGTAAATGATGCGGTGGTATTCTCCAAACATAACACAGTCCCCATTCACAAGCCCAGGCACAGGCCAGCATTTGATCTGTTGGTTTTACACCTGTAAAAACAACTTGTGTTTATTTGTCACTCAGCAAACCATTTCGGGCAAAGGGGAGAAAAAAGGAAAGTGGAGGAGAAGTAAACTTGCTCATACGGGAGTTCAAACGTGCCTTCCCCAAACCAACCGAAAAGTAAACACACTAAAGGTCAGTGCAGCAGAGACAATCAGAAAATCCCTGCTCTTTGTCGGCATGGCACACACCACACAGGAATACGAGGAGTGGACACTGTTCCAGCCCTCGGTCATTTCACTCATTATCCCAGCCTCTGAGGCTTAGGTTTGTTATGCCATGTCCTATCAAGGGAGGTTGTAAATAAGCTCTAAGCTAAGACCAGCCCCTTCCTGTACCTTTATTTATGGGCTACCAACTATGTTTGTCCATCTTGCCTTTCAGCTCAGTTTCCCGTAATCAGTCCTATAGAATAGCACCACTTGAACAATCTCACACACAAATCAAGTCTTCAAAGTGGTGAAACCGATGGCAAGTGTGCCCATTCCCTCAAGTTCAGATCTCATTCTTCATCTATTCTTTCTTTAAATGTGTCTACCTCAGCAACATAGACCTTCTCACGTTAACTTTGTCCTCGGTTCTTCTTTTCACAAACTGAAGTCTCCTCAGGAACATCAAGCCTTCGCTGCTAAGCCAGATGGTGACAACAGAGTCTTCTACTTCAGAGAAAGGGGACAGGAACTGATGTTTATTGAGATGTCCAAGGCCAGATCAAACATCTGAGGACCCTGAGAAGGTTAGCAAAAGTTGTCAGAATCTAAATGGGTCACTTGTAGGGAAAGAAAAAAACCTGTCAAATAGAGCTGGGGGAGGTACAAAGGGGGGATTCTCATGCACGTATGCCTGATAACAAGAACTATCACAAAAGATTGCAAAAACCACAACCGAACACAAAGGCTATCACAGCCTTATACAAAAAACACTTCTGCAAGGACATCTGCCCAGTAACTACCTATCCAACCTTGGACGGGCATCACCCTTGTTATTAATCTTTGCAGCCAAGAATAATTATTCCAAAACAATTATGTAATTCTCCCCATTTTTCCTTTAAAAACCTTTGTCTTCCTTTACTTCCCTAAATGTGCATGTAGTTTACTATGGCACATGTATTTCCATTGCAATGCCCTATTCTCAAATAAATATTTTCTTTTAGAAAGACTGTCTCTGTTTGTTATTTAGGTTGATAGTATAAACCCAGATGGCGAACATTTCAGTGCTCCTTTAAACTCGTAGTCTTTAAAGACAAGGAAACTAGAGTTCATCATTTATTTAGGAGAGAAACCATGCACCATGAAAGTGATGATTCAGGTGGTGGTTCCCTGTCTCCCTAGCTTCTTGAGCAATTCAGCTGTAGCCCCAAATTTGCATGCCCCACTGAGAAAATAAAAGTCCTGTAATGTAGTGACACTTAGTAATTATTGAGCATGTTTGCTGCAGTCTCATTCCCTTCCCAAGAATTTGTTCATGTTTCTTCTAACCCTATAACATAATCTTCCTGATAAGAATTCAGAGGTTTTTCCCCTCCCCCCACCCCAGGATGTTTTGCCATGCCATAATATATCAGGGCCCTATATCCCTATATTAGTTTTCTGTGTTGTTTAACAAATTACAACAAGCATAGTGGCTTAAAATAATACTCACTTGCTATCTCACAGTCTCTGTGCACCAGAAATCTGGGTATAGGTTAACTGAGTCCTCTGCTCAAGGTCTCTCCAGACTGAAATCAAGGTGTCAGCAGAGTCACAATCTTATGTGAGGCTCAAGGTCCTCTTTCAAGCTCTCTAGTTATTGGCAGGATTGCTTACCTTAATCCCTGGTTTCTTACTGGCTGTTGGACAAGGGTCACTGTCAGGTACTAGAGCCACCCTCATGTCCTTGCCATCTCACCTCTCCAAAAGTAGTTCACAGTGTCATTGTTTGCTTCTTGATGGCCAGCAAGAGAATCTCTCTGACTTCTTTTAAGGGTTTGTCTGTTCAGGTTGAGGCCACCCAGGATAATCTCCTTTTTGCTTAGCTCAAAGTCAACTGATTAGGGACCTTAATTTCTTCTGCAAAACATTTTTACCTTTGCCATATAACAACATCTAATCTCGAGTGATATCATTTTATATTCACAGGTCCCACCCACAATCAAAAGGAAAGAATTATATATGGCATGTACATCAGGACTGAGCAGTCTTGGGACCATCTTAGAATTGTGCCTCTCATAGGCTCCTTAGAGAGAGACACCACAGGCTAGCTGTTGAACTAGTCATTGTTCCAAACCTTGTGTTAGAAATGCCATACACCTGGTGCTTCTGAACTTAGATGTTTTCCTCGACTAAGTCCATAAACAAATCCAATTGTCTTTATAATATTAATTTTCATTTGTTTAGGGATTCACAAAGGAACCAATGTCATTATAGAGTTTTGTGAATGATGAGAGCCAGATAGTTCTCTTTAGAGAAAGATATTAATAGGCTTGGGGAGGGGGTTTGGTGTGCATTTCTAAAAGGTCATTACATAGGCGCACCTTTTTATAGATACCCTTACATGAGAACATGCCAGACAATGCTTTATCACCATGTGAAAGTAGAGAAAAAACTCAAACTTTTTCATATAAATCATGCTAGTGATCTTTTCATGAAAGAGAGAAACAAAGAAAGAAAGTTAGATTGCTCTGTTCTTATCTACCATGTCCTTATTGGGATATTAGGGGAAATATTTGATAGATACATCAACAAGGAACAAGAAACACATCCATCTGATCTGAAAGAATGTTAATGCTAATTACTGCTACCAGATTATCCTCCCCAAAATATCGCTTTCAACAAGTCACTCTTCTATTCAAGGACTGCCAGTGGCATTCCATGTCCTATCACATCAAGTCAAATCGCCATCTCAATTTTATTTGTCTCAGTCTAGCACTCAAAGCCTTTTATAGACTGACCCTACTACCTAGCAAACCTAATTCCCAAAACTGTTGGGCACAATCCCTATAACTTTTTGCTGTCCCACAAAAAAAAACCCTCATTCCTTTTGACATTGCTAGCCTATCATACCTTTACTTGCCCTTTTTAACTATCAAAACCATTCCATGTAATTCTCTTATTTTATTCCCCATCTATAGTGCACCAGGAGCTGAAGGCACAGACTCATTCTCACCTCCTCCAAGAAGACTCTGCAAACTGACACGAACCTCGTTGCTTCCTCTTTAAATTACCACTTTGGCAGTCTGCGTTTAATTTCGCTCTCCCTGGATATCTTCTCCTCTAGTTTGCTGTTCCATATATCTTGTTTTCTGAAATGGCTTTTTGTGCATTCTAGAACAGGGTTTTTTCATTCACCTTTTAGAAAGATGTGAAATCTGTTGAATAGCTTGCAACCACAATTTATTAATTGAAATGGTTGGGTAAGGAAGGGAAGGGAAGAAAAGAGGAGGGGAAGAGAGGGCAGGAGAGGAAAGGGAAGGAGAAGCAAGGAAAGGCCAGTGTATTGCAAGTAGCAAGGGTGTCTGGTTTTGTGAAAATTTTGTTTTTGATATGTATTTGTGTGTGCGTGTATAAACTAAAACATAAGCATGTGCTATTGTGTAATGATATAAAATGTATTAATAATTGCAAATTATCATTAAAAGACAGCTTTTCATTAATGTCATGCCTCAAAGAGAGGCAGCATAAATCTCCATTTCTTAAATGTGGGCTGTGCCTAGTAAATTTCCTTTTGAAAAGTATAGAATGGAAAGAGGGGGAAAGAGTCACTGTGCAGTGGAGAATTCTGACAAACTCTGCCTCAGTCAGGGGATCAAGGCCAACATCAACAGTGATAATTCACGTTGATACTATACAACCTTCAAATGATGTAATAAAAATGGCACTTTACATCTCAGGTCTTCCTCCCCAAACCGATAGTCCTATGTCAACACATGAGAAAAATATCAGACGAATTTCAATAGAGGGGCATCCTACAAAATATACGGGACTAGTACTCCTAAAACTATTAAGGTCAACAAAAATAGTCAAGAGCAACCTAAGGAGACATAACAACAAATTATATATGGCATTGTGGAAGAGATCCTGGAACAGAAAAAGATATTAGGTAGAAATTAAAGAAACTCAATAAACTATGTGCTTTAGTTAACAATTATATATCAATTCTTGTTCATTAATTGCAACAAGTGAACCATACTAATGTAAGATGTGAATAGTGAAAATTGGGTGCATGCTATACAAAAACTCTCAGTTTCCTGTAAATTTTTTTTTTAAAGTTTTAAAAGCATTAGAATGCACTGGGGGAAAAAAGCATAATATGAATATGCACAACTGAAGCTCATGCAAAAATTAGAGAATGTCAGAAAGATACCAAAGGGTTCTACAGGAAATCAGACTCCTGGCAGCCCTAAAACAAATGGGGTAAAGTACCTTTGCAATCATGGAAGCAGATCTTGGGTCCTCACTGTCTACTGATAAGAAAAATGGTTATAAGTAATATTTATGTATTGTTTTATCATTTGCAAAGGATTTTCACATTCTTTATGTCACGAGCAATTTCATAAGGTAAGCCAAGCAGACTTTATGATTCCGAACATTTTTAAAAACATGAGACTTGAGAGGTTAGGTGGTCGTCCAAGGCCATAGAGCAGGTCAGCGTCAGAAAATGAACTCAAATCTTCTCACACAAACCCCAAGTTCTTTCCTCTGTGTGCTTAGAAAATTATAGACTGGCTCATCAAAATTCTTCCCATTGCTAAGGCTCTAAGGCAAATCCTGCCTTCTCCAGAAAGCTCTCTCTGACAGTCCCCGTGACCTAAACCATAACCTCTAGCACTGTCCACCTTGGTTCTTGAGTTGCTACAGGTAGGTAATGTTTTCCCCCTAGCTCCATCGCCAGCCCTTCAAAGGTGAAGACCATTAGGTATTCCTCTTGCTAGATTCTCATTTATTGCTTAACCTCTGGACTGCCCCAGCCTGCCAGAGCCAGGTTAGGTATCTGGAAAAGGAAATAAACTTAGCGTGGAACCAGGAATGGGTCAGAGCAACTGGCAATGCGAGGCCAGTACTGTGAAGCCCCATCCTTTTATTTCAAACCATCAAGCATTTAATGGATACCTCCACCAGGCAAGCACAGTAAGAGGTGCTGTGGAGTAAGAGGTGCTTGCAGCTTAGGGTGCAGACAGATGGGTAGACAATCAGCTAAAATGCATGGCAGAAAGGAATGAGGCTAAGTGAAGGTATGAGATGCAGCCTGTGGAGACAGCAAAGAGTAATGAGGGTGGAAAAGGGCTTCACTGTGAAAGCAGCATCCGAGCTGAGCCTTGAAATCCACGCAATGTCACCAACAGAGGCTTTCGACACATGTCATTAGCTCCATTTGCAAGATTCATTTCAGATTCCCTGGGGCAGTAGGATCAAGAGCAATAGTGATTAAAGCAGGAGATCACAGGCAGTCAAGAAGGACCCGCCCCTTTTGGCTTCACAACCTCTGCAGGGCTGGAAGGGTTGCCAGGGCAGCCAGAGGTCAGGAGTTTGTCCCCAAGGCCTGCTGTCCAGCTCATCCTGGTGGTCAACTCCAAGGTGCAATGGAAGAGGCCTCACCCCTGGCTCCCAGGAGCATGTAAAACCAATTGTAATCAGGTTGCTATTTTTCAGAATTTAGATTGTATCAACCAGCAGCCCTAATCTGTGAATGTCTGGAATAGGAATGAGCGGATTAGCCTTTCAAACCCTCTCAGATCAGGTCAAAGTCGTGCTGGGGCCAGTGCTCAGAGCCAGGCGGAACCACCCTTGAGGAAGTCTTCTGTTTTCACATTGTTTGGTTGGTTGGGAGTGGGGGGAGGTCTGTCCTTCCCCTGCCCTCAATTTGTCAGTTTTCAGGGCTGCAAGACAATTTGCACATTTCTCAAGTGGTTCGGGAAACCCCTGATAGCCATGGAGAGAATCCATCAGCTGATTTTTGATCCACATGGGCCCCGAGGCAGGACCCCCAGGCTCTTTGGTTCACCTGTGAGTAGGCAAAGTGTTGATCCAACTTCCCTTTCTCTGAGGAATGCCAACAGGAGCCCCAGCAGCTAATATTTTCCCTGGCAGGGGACTGCAAGGGTAAAGGCCGTGGTGACGAGAACCCCACATTTCCCTAAAGTCCCCTGATCAGTTTTTTGAAGGCAAAGCCTGTTCAATTAAAGATCATTCCATGCAAAGTTGCCAAGTACCAGCTGAGGGGATTTCCACAGCCCACTTCCAACCCAGCAGGGGAATGCTGAGTAGCAGGATCCAGTCATATCTTTCTTTTACATTCCGGAAGCCTGAGCTGAGTTTCCTCTGGTCCCTTTGGTCATTACCACCAGCTCACTTTGTGCTCTTTATGGCTGAAGACTTAGGCTCTCTGAAGTTCTTATGAGTGTGAGTTATAGCTGCTCCCACGCTTACCTCCCTCCCTCTCCCCAGGGAAGGAAGATGGATTATACCCATCCAAGAGACAAGAAGACTGAGAACAGAGAGAGATCAAATGTTCTGGCCCAGACCAATAATGGAAAGAGATTCAAATTCTGAATTCATCTTCCCTGCACTTTAATCAGAACTCCTGTTTTCTGGAGCCAGTTTCACAAGCCACATTAACATCTGAATTTGTATTGCAGGATAGCAGGCATTCTCAAGAGGTTTTTTGGGAGGACTGTGTATAAATCTCCCCAATACAAACTCCCTTTTTTAAAATACCATCTTTTGTTTCTCCCTGACATAAAAGTAATAAATCTTCACTGGAAAATAAAGAAAAGAAGAAAATAAAGATCACTCTGTAATGCAATACCCAGAGACAACAATTGTTAACATTTTGGTATCTTTCAAATATTTTTTGTATGCATAAATTTATTTTTTCCAAACTACAGTTATATTTCTATATACTTGAGCATTCTGCTGTTTTACGCATAACATTCTCTTGTATTTCCCCGTGTTGATAACTATTATTCTGCAGTAACATTTTAAATAATTGTGTGATAATGCCTTACAGAGGTATTGCCATAATTTATTTTATCAATCCTCATTTTTGGACATTTGAGTTGCTTCCAAATATTCTCAAATATAAGTAAGGCCGTGATGGAAATGTGAGCTCTGTTAAAGGAGGTTCGGGAAATTATGGTGAAACCCCCAGGTCAGGCTTCAGCCCTGTTGATTAATTCATTCTTTCTTTTATGGAAATGGTGCCCAGGTGAGGTTTGTTAGCTCCTTCCCTGGATCCTTTTATGGACAGGATACATAGCCAGCACACTATGATGGGACAGATGGCCTCAAAAAGGGGGAAAGCACTCAACTAAGAGTTGAGAAACCTGATTTCATTACCAGTTTGTAATTCACTGTGTGACCTTCAGCCAGTCACTTTACCTCTGAGCCACACTTTCCTCATCCATGAAATAAAGGGACTGAACTAAATGGCTTTAATATGGCTTCCAGCCCTAACAATATATGGTCCTACAATATTGCTAGGGAGACAATACTCAATCCCAGATCAATGAACTTTGTACAAATACTGTTATCCAAGGTGTATTGTGTGAGTTAGGAGAGCGGTTCTCAACCTGCGTTGGGAAGCAACTGTGTCTCTATCAAATGTGGCATAAACCACAGGCAAATTGTTCCTCATAATAACTTATCATTTGAAAATCATTTGCTTTGTTTTGACAATGGAGAATACACTTGAGATGTCCCCCATGATAAGGTCACTGTAACTTTCACTCTGGCATGCTTTTGAAAGTGGAAGAGAAGTGAGTGGATTTGGAGTTCACACAGCCAGAAAGGCACAGAACTTTGCCTCTGTTATCGAGTGGACTCAAGACTGAATCCTGTGGTTTCCAACGAGCCATAAAGGACATGACTGATCCTACCCTCCACCCTCCCCCATTCCCGGGGGAAAACGGACCAATGGTAAACATTTGAAAGATGAGGAGCCTGAAATAAAAATGCTTCTTCTCAGTAAAGGAGCCTCTCCTGGTTCAGGGGCAGCTTGTGTCTGCCAGCATCAGTCTAACGTCAGCCTTTGTCACCCCGCCCTCGTTCAGCAGTCTGGGTTTCAAGGGCTGTCACTGGATCCACCTCTGTTTTCTCAGGCAGCGAGGGCCCAAGTGGCCACTTGGCTCCCAGCTAAACTTGTCTCTGCTCGTGTCACCCACGTTCAGTGAGTGAGCAAGAGGGCGCCGTGTCACACAGGGGAGGGCAGTCATCCTCCTGCAGCTGTCCGGCGGCTGTGTGTGCATGAGGGGCCCGCACCCTGTCTGAAATATTCAGGGTGTGCCAGGGCGAACACAGAGCTAGTCCCCGCTGTTGTGCCAGCAAACTGCTCCTGAAGGATTCAGCCTCTGGTGAAGAGCCTCCTCCAAGCCACTGAGGATACACCGTGGCTCATCCCTAGCTGGGAATATGACACAGCACACACTAAAGGGAGCTGGCAATGACATCCGAGAGCGAGAAGACCCTCCAGCGCAGGATGACACATGCTGACTCACACTGCAAATTACCACCAGGACCACGTTCCCAAAGGGGGCTCAGCTTAGGGGGAAGAGACATTCAGCCAGTCCCAAAACAGCCATAAACAAAGACATACGGGGGGGGGAGAGCAGCAAGACCTTCCTGTCCAGGTACTGCCCGCCTCGTTCCAGGCCCAGCTCTGGTTGAGGGGTCCAAGAAACCTGAGATAATATGAGACTACATTCCTTTTCCCCCAGGAAGGCATCAGAGGCACAATTGTCCCAAATCTCAAGAGTGCTTGGTGACCTCTGGAAGTTTCCTGATTTCTGAAGGACCTGGATACTCAAGAAAGAACAACTCATGGCCAGCCAGGCAAAGATTAGGAGGCCCTTGAGGCAGCTGTACGGGGAAGTTGGGCCAGCCCGATTGTCCATCCCACTGACCCAGGAGGGTGGGGAGACATTTGTGGAGGAAGACGACAAGGCTCTGGTTGAAGTTTTAGCAGGAACTCGCTGTGGGACTGTGGGCCACCATGAGGCTCAGCCGGCTCAGCCCTCTTGCCTCTCAATCTGGGAAGCCCACCTTGGCTGGTTATGAAAAGGCTGCATGCAAACAGCTGCAGCTCAGCCAGCACCAAGGGCCCCACAGACATGGGTCTTATAGAGTCCCCGCCTGACATTCAGTACAGCTGACCCATTTGTGAGCCAACAAGTTACAATGTGGGGCAACAAGTACCACATGAAAGATATGAACATGGAAAAAAAGGAAAAAGACAAAATGTATATGTACAAGGATCACAGATGTATGGAGGGGGCAAGCTTCATCCTGAGGAGGCCAGACAAGAAGAGCGTAGACCTGGACTGGCTGTGGTTGGAACGTGGAAGGGCATTCTAGCTAGAGGGAAAAGCATCTGCAAAAGCACAAACATGGTGCCTGAAAATGCTTTGAAGAATACAAATCCCATCAATATCTCCCCATCTACAGTGCTTCAGAGTCTCAAAGGGCTCTAACACATGATTTCCATTTTGGTCTCAAAATTCTGTGAAGTAAATGATTCCCCATTTCACAAATAAGGAAACTGAACTTTTCCTTATCTATGAAACTGGATAAGGTGTGCCAGGATCTCAGCCCTCACTAAGCACCAACTACCTGAAAGGCAGAGTAGCAGAGAGGTCGATAGCTTGTTCTCCAGGCACACTGCCTAGCTCCTCGGTCACTAGCAATGGGACTGAGGCAAGTTATTTATCTCTCAGAGCCTCAGTTTTTGCGCCTGCAAAATGCGCACAATAATTGTACTGACCTCCTAGGGTTATTCTGAGAGTTAAATGACATAATACAGAGAGATAATGCAGAGAATTAAGTGAAAACATACGTATAGCCATGTGTCCAAAATGCGGTAAACAATGGTTCAGTAAACACTGGTGATAATTAGGACACTGTAGTTCAAGTAAGAGAACTGCTAACTGTGTAATCCTGGGCAATTTTGAGTGATCTTGTGACCTTGGTCTTTCTGAACTTCAGTTTCCCTGTTTGTAGAACAACTTGGTTGGATTGGATCACCTCTAAATTTCTTTTTATCTCTAACATTCTATGATTCTAAGCACATCAAAGCTTGTTATAAAGCACCTCAAAAATACCCTTCAACAAAAATCTTTCTGAACACCCTTGACCTACCAAGCACTGCCCTAGAAACAGAGAAATCCCCTCGAGGACCACAGAGATTGAAAAGGTGGGCAGACATGCTGATAGATATCACAGGATAACAGGATCAGAGCTGTCTATGGAGGTCACAGATTGAGTTACGTGAGGGGTCAGAGCTCCCCCCAAGTTCCAGTGGTTCTCCAAGCCTGGTCCCCAGAACAGCAGCCTCAAAGTCACCCGGAGATTGTTAGAGATGCAGATTATCAGGCTCACCTCAGACCTACTGAATTAGAAACTCTGGGAGTGGGGCCCAGAAATCTGAGTTTTAACAGCCCTCTTGGTGATCTGGAGCCATGCTAAAGCTTGAGAACTGCTGCTCCACCATAACAGGGACAGTCTCTGTGGTTGGGAGTTAGTCCTTGTTATCACTCAGATTTTCTTGTCTCGAATTGTGAAAATCCAAGCAGAGACAGCATGGGGAGTGCTATCCCGGCCCCCCTGTCCCCTATTTCCTTGCTCTTTGGTTTCAAGGTTGCCAGTGACAATCAGTGTGAGGCTGCGGCCGGGTCTAACCCAAGGACAGTGACCTTTCTGCATTTGCACCCTCCATCCCTTCACCAGATGGCTCTCACAGCCAGTCCAAGCCATGTCCAGAAAACTTTACCCTGCAGCCCCACAGGAAGGGCTGAGAACCAGAAGAATTGCTGCAGGGACCAGACGAAGCATGAGGCTGTCCTGAGGGCGAGCCCTGGTGAGCAGGGAGGCACCACACCCCCACTGGATTAGTCAGTTTTCTCTCACTTATAACTGGCTACCTGAAATTGGGCCATGTAGAAAGAAAAGAAGCTTATTTCTTTTGGAGGCTCAGAAGTCCATGGTCCAGGGGATACATCTGATGAGGGCCTTCTTCTTGGTGGGGACTCTATGCAAGAGTCCTGTGGTGACACGGGGTATCACATAGTGAGAACGGCATGAGCTCCATGATGCGCTCACTTGATCTTCTTATAAAACCATCAGTCTATGCCCATGACAACCCATTAACCACCAACCCATTACTCCATGAATGAATCAACCAACCAATCACAAGGGAACAGTCTTCATGATCCAATCACCTCTAAAAGGCCTCACCTCTCAAATATCATTGTCTCATTTCCCACTCTCAACACTGTTATGATGGGGATTAAGCTTCAATGAATTTTACAGGATCATTCAATTCATAGCACCCACCCTCTGGTGTTTGGCATTTCCCAAACTCATACCTCAACAGCAGGCAGTGACTGTCACCCTAGCCCTGGGCCTCTACCCTGGCTCCTAGAAATGTCAGTTGAGGAAGGTTACACTAGCTATTATGGAAAACAGTATGGAGGTTCCTCAGACAACTACAGATAGAGCTGCCATACAATCCAGCAATCCCACTGCTGAGTACATACCTGAAGAAATGGAAATCGTCCCATCAAAGGGACACCTGCACTTCATGTTTATTGAAGTTCTGTTTACAATAGTTAAGAGTTGGAAGCAACCTAAATGTCCATCAATGGATGACTAGATAAGGAAAATGTGGAATACTATACTCTGCCATAAAAAGGAATGAAATTTTGCCATTTGCAACAACATGGATGAACTTAGAGAAAATTATGTAAAGTGAAATAAGCCAGGCACAGAAAGAGAGATACCGCACATCCTCACTCATAAGTGGGAGCTAAAAAATAAATAAATTTTAAAAAGAGAAAGAAAGATACAACAATCACAATAATACATTGAACTTTCAAAAGGAGAGAACAGAACTGAGGACACCAGAGGAGGGAAAGGAGGAGACGGAGGGGACAATAGGGAGAAACTGGTAAAAGGCCACAAAAAACATTTACAGTGTGTAATGATAAAATAAAAAATAAACAAATAAATAAAGTATTTAGGAATAAAGAGCCAAAAACAAAAAAAGAAGAAGTTCGTACCACCACCCTCCTTCATTCCATCTTCAGCTGTCCCTTTTGGGTCTAACTAGGAGAAACAAAGCAAAAATGTGTGTTTTGTTTTGTTTTTGAAGATTAGGCAGGCTTTTTTTTTTCTAACTCAGGAGAATCTTTTCTACATCTGGATAAATTGCCAAAAGGCCGAATGGTGAACAATCACAAAATTCCGGGACCCAGACCACATTCTGCTCAGGCCAGGCAGCACTTCCACAGAATGAATATGCTCCAGAGATCTCCAAAGTGTCTTCCCCTGCTCCAGCGCCCAATCTCTCCTGCTAATGCATTTCTCCTTCCGTCTCCCAGCCTTCAGCGAAAGCCAGTGAGCTAGCTTCAGACACTTTTCTGGGCACAAGACGGCCCCCTGGCTGATGGTTCCACCCAGTGGGCTCAGATTCTTTCAAGGTGAGGCCAGGATCGCCTTCCTGTCCTCCCAGCAGCCTGACTTCTGGCACTTCTAAACATGGCACCATGGAAACCCCATGGACCCAGCCACTCTTATCTACCCACACTTTCTGTCCCCCTCAGCCATAATACAGGAGAAAAGAGAACAAGTAGGAGGGATAACAAAAGAGCGAATACTGCCATGACAAAGTGGTAGTGAACGCAACAGAAAGAGAGAGCACCTGGGTACTCAGGACTGGGGGACGGTACCAGGTGAGAATAGAAGCCCACCTAGGCTCCCTTCGCTCTGGCTAAATGGCTTGGCCATCATATTTTCTTTTTGAAAAGTTGATGATCCTATCTTTGGATTTATAGACAAAATGATTGTCAATATAGAAAAAGTCAATGCAAGATTTTGCACCACCTGTTGGAAGCTCTTCTTTAACGTTTCACTTCACTCCTGTCCCCTGGACAGCTGTCTTATGACCTCATAACCTCCAGAGAGTAAAAGTAGGCAAGACCTTCAGGTTTGTGACTAAATGGTCAGCTTAGGCCACTAATAACCCATTACTCCAGCCAAACAGACTGTTAAAGCCACATGTCTGTCACCTCTCATCTGATCTCATCTTATTTCCCTTCAAATGTTTAAAGATGCTTGAACTGAAAATAAGATGACCATTGAACCATGTTCCGCAACAAGGAGAAAATCTTCTCCACAGACAATGAAGAAACTAAATTGCTGTTTACCAACATTATGCTCTAAATGTGGGCTATTTATTTCTGATACTGGTAGTGTTCTTAAACTTGGAAGGGTACGTGGCTATGGAGGTCTGAAAATTCCCTCAGCCTCATGGCACAATACATACTATCACCTTCATGTTTTACTGTTTCCAAAAAAAAAAAACATTGTCCCTGAGTTTCTTTCTCTTCCTCCCTTTTTTCCTCTTTTCCTCTCTTTTCCTTCCTTTCATCATTTCTTCCTTTATTTATGTTCTTTCTTCCTTCTTTCTCAAACTAAAGAAATACATGACTTTAGCGACTTTGGCTAGAAAGAGTGATTACATGGAGATTCAAGTGGCTGAACTTTTATGCATTCCTTTCTCTTAAAAAAAAAAAAAAGAAAGAAAAAGAAGACATTCCTGAGAGAGAAGAGCTAATAAAGTCCTATATCTTTGATGACAGTGATGCAGCAGTACAAACAAATCACAGTGTTCAGAAAGTTTGAGGGGCTGAAAAGAAATGCACAATGTGTAACACCAAATTTGCCTGTCAAGGTTTTTTCTTTATTATTATTACTGCTTGTTTCATTTTATTTTATTCTTAAAGCTGATGTTTGCAGCGATTTGCTTCACTATAGGAAATTCCAGGCCCAAGAATACTGATTTACAACTTCAATCATCACCTGACAAATACAGCCCTTGCTAAGTGAGAGCTGATCCATAACAGGTATTTCAAATTTTCAGAAGTCACAACATATCAACCCTAAAGTGAAGAGTTTCATTCACAGGAAACAATTTTCAGAAATCAGCAAATATTTTGTATAAAGAAAGAAAAGGTAAAGTGTACAGGGGGAAAAAAACCCTCCTATAAAGATAACTTTACACCTGAATATAAGAATTTCATGCTGAAATATGGTGAGCTCTGTGGTTTTTACTGTTTTTATTATACCTCTCTCCTATACCCTGGTTTTAACTCTTGTCTTCCTCTGCCCAGGTAGCTTTCCAGGAACTGATATTGATGGGTTAGTAGCCTTAATGGAACACCCAGAGTTAACCTGTAAGTCCCACAGCTTCTGCCAAGGGCTGTTGGCTGCTTATTGTCACAAAACATTGTGTCTGAGCCATTCTGACATCCTTCTTCAAGTTTTCATGGAACATGAGATCATTTCAGCATTGAATTATTGCCTCAGATCTATTGTGTATGTGACCACAAAAAAAAAATAGCTGCTGCTTCTACCGAAACTGTTAATCCCTAGTCTGATATAGAAGTGCAAAGATTAGGAATGCCACCCTTTCAGTAAAAGTTCTTTGTTCCCTATAATTCTTTCAACTACTTTTTTTTTTTTTAAAAAGCATATTTTTATTCCTTCCAAAAAATTCGATTGTGCCCAAAAAATTTATGCAGTTACCAATGAAGCCAAAATGTCTAGGTGATTTAATATCCAGCTTAATCACAGAGACTAAAAATTTGAATAATAAAAAATTTATTTCAAAGATACTTCCCAAGCTATTCATTTTAAATACATTTATTTTCTTGTACAAAATATATTTTTGTTCCTTTTTTAAAAAATAGAAGTTATTTTGTAAAAGTGAAACCTTTTAGCATTACTAGGATGGTTCACTAATTTCTTACAAAAACCCAATAACAAACGGGAAATTTTAAGGCTAGGTCAGTGGCTTGCAATTTGTTTACAAGGGCAAACATTTCTTCAAATGGAAAAATTAAAAAGCCTAACATGCAAAAGAAAAAAGCATGGGGTGTTTCTTTGCCCTCAAATTAGTTTGGGGAAAAAAAGAAAGAAAAAAAAAAGTTTCTGTGCTTCATATCATATGTTGAAGAGCAGCACCTAATGGTAGAATAAGGTATTGCAGGCTAGCTCTCTTAGGCATTGGAAATACACCCAGGAAAGGAAGCTTAAGAAGGGCTAAAAGTGCTTTGAATATAAAAAAGGACATTCTCCAGAGTGAAATGTGTTCCTTTATCTAGAGTAGGTAGAGCTATAGAAGGTGAAACTAGAAAAGTGCTGCCAAGTGTCTTGTAGTTCTAAAATAATTGCAAAAGTACACCAAATACATCTCGAGACACCCGCAAACCTGGCCACCAAATTAATATCATTTTCATGTAACATTTTCAACTCATCATTTGGTGACTTTTTTATGGATATCCAAGTAATATTTTATAGAATCAGTTGGAAAGATGAGGTTTGATACAAAGCCAACTTTGCAAAATGGCAATGATTTTGTAAAGTAAAAAAGAGACTGGTATTATCAATTACTCATGAAAACAGGACAAGGACAAGGCAAAATTACACGTAATCTATTTTATTTTTATTTGGCTTTGAAATACAAATGCACAATTTTACTGCACAAAGAAACTGTCCGACCCACAAAATTTAGTAATAAAATCAGTAAGATCATTTAGACTTATAAAAAATTATTTGACTGCCTTTATTTTTGTAAAGGGTTTTGTCAACCCTTACTACACGCACAGTCTACACAAACAAACCATTTTAAATGAAAGCAACTGTTTAGAGAGTGGCATTTTGTTACTCACCTACTGCTTGACTTGTAAAATAGACTTTAATAACCAATTTACCAGTCAAAATGTTGAGAACCATTTTTGATATAAACAGAGATGCTCAGATGCTCCCACTCTGACTCCATGCCCAACCTCTCTTCTGAATTAGTATGAATGTTGGCAACCAACTGAGCAGAAGTAAAGAGAGGAGAACTCTGACTTCCATGAATAAGACATGAATAAGCACCAGCAGATTATAAAGAACTGAACACTGTGCCCCTATGGCGTCAACAGAACACACACTGAAACTAAACCTGTTCACTTTCAAAAGAGACCTTTATTTCCTCCTAGATTCTGGTGTTGAATTTAGAGTGCATACTCCAAACCTGCTTTAGAGTGCTACTTTGTGAACACCCAAATGAAAGAAATGCAATTAAATAAGGGATGGTAAATAGATTATGTATTAATTATATAATGCAAGATAACAAATTATAACAGCAACTTGAAACAACATACATTTACTACCTCACAGCTTCTATGGATCAGGAGTCCAGGCATGGCTTAGCTGGGTCCTCTACAAGACTGCCACCAAGGTGTTGTCAGGGCTAGGGTCTCATCTGAGGCTTGACTGGAGAAAGATCCACATCCAAGCTCACATGGTTGTTGACAGCATTTAGTTCCTTGGACTGAAGATTATTGGACAGTCTTAGCCGGCTGTCATCTATATACTTCTCTCAATTCCTTGGCAAATGGTCCTCTGCTTAGGCAACTCCCAATATGGCAGCTTGCTTTTTCAAAGTCAGCAAGGCAGAATGTTGCAAGACAGGTATTACAATCTTATGCAATAGAAGCACATACGTGTAATCACACTCACCTCATCACCTTTGCCATATTCTCTCAGTAGAAGCAAGTCCCGGATCACTCCCACTTTCAAGGGGAGAGGATTACACAAGGTTGTGAACAGCAGGAGGTGAGGATCATGAAGGCAGCCTTGGAATCCGTCCACCACAGGTTACTAGAAAGCTAACTCCAGTTTTCTTGGTGGTGGCTACGTGGAGTGCAAGATCAGCAAAGATTCTGAGCCTCATCTCCTCTCATTCATTCAACACCATCTGTTGTGTTTTTTTTTTTAACAGATCTAGCCCTCATGGAGTTTATATTCCAGTAGGTAGAGACAGAAAATAAAGGAGTAAATCTGTAACATCAGAGAGTTGGTGAGGGGTTAGAGAGAAACACCATACCTTAGAGTTGAAGAGATTTTGAAATCTGCTCTCTCCCTGCCCTCATTACAGAGGCTGTGGTGATGTGTGTGGAATGGTCTTTAAACAAGACTGCAGCAATTTCACTAGCCCCACAGCTGCCATTTATGAGCTTTGTGAACCTAAGTGAACTAGTTCACCAATCTGAGCCTTGATTTTTACAACTGTAAAATGGGGAGAGGGTTGAAATAAGTGGTCTCAATGACCTTTTCTAGCTTTAATCTTCCGTGAGTAAGCTTTACATAAAAACAGAAGCCAATCTGTTAAATGTTAAAATTTTTTAAAATCGTTATACCTTCCTCTTACATTCAAAACATTAAATGACAATCCATCAACTTACATAAAAGAGTAAATGTTTCTTTTATAACTCCTCTTATTAGGTGAGTCTAATTTACCATCTTTAGCCAATAACAAGTAAGTTATTGATTCATCAAGGTAAATATGTTAGTTATACAGTTCTCTCTTGTGAGTGATAATTTTGAGCTGTCCTAATTTTGCCAATTTCTTGCTCTTTTTGCAAATCACAGCCAATGACTCAGTGATAAATGTCCGCCATGACTGAGAAAGGGGTATGAATCTCACATGGCATGCATTTACCATTCCTGTTGTATATGCTTCTTCTTTCAGACTCTAAAAAGGCTAAGTATTTAGAAAGAAGAATGACTAATACAAATCCATGCAAAAAACTTTGCTGAGAAATTTATACTTGCAAATATGCATCCACACTACCTAAACTAGGATAAACAGGACTCATATTGCCACCATCTCAAAAGTAAACTGTATAAAATCGTAAAATATTCATACCAGACTATCAACGTGATTAGGATTCTAATGGTAACCTTTCTATCCTTAACTGTAATTATTCAACAAACATCTTTCTTTAACTCTTTTATCTTCCATCTATGTCCTGCCATAATTTGATCCCCATGTGAGCGTACGCTAACAACCATACTAAGATAAGCCTACTAATCCACTACTGTTGCAGACAAGAGTTGATAGGAATCATTTCAAAAAATCATGTCTGTTCACCTTCCCCTAGAAAATCTTCACAAATAACAATAATGTTCAAATCAGAAAACATGAGATCCCCTGGCATTTAAACAAATATCTGATAGGAACCTCCTCAAGCCTTCAACTCAATTGGTATATGATATATGATTTTTAGCTTTTTATTATTTTTAAAAAATGTCTTAGTACTTTTTTTCAATGTCTTCAACAAAGACTATTCAGATTTAGAATATTGGCCTGTTTGGCTAGTTGACTCTAAAAATAAACACTATTTCATTTACCTACATGGTCTGAAAACCTAGTCTTTCTCCATTCTTTAAATGAGATTTTTCTTCTTACTTTTTTCTTTCTTTTTATCCAACATCTGTCAATTTTTCAGCCTCCTAACTCAGCAGGGATGAAAAAATCTCAAAACATGTTACATCAGGCCAGTAATAATATCTAAATAAAGTCTTAAGATAATAATCTAGCAATATAAAACTCAGTAGAGATCAGACTCTTAGTTATAAAATAAAAATAAAATGTATTCTAAAACTAATATGTCAACTTTTCATATAGAAAAGCTTCTTTAGAAAACTGTATTTTGCCATAATCATTCATTTGTTTTTGTTTTTTTTTTTAATTTTATTTTGTCGATATACATTGTGGCTGATTATTGCCATTCATTTGTTTAATAAACTTTTATTGAAAGATTCCTTTGGGCTAGGTCCTGGGCTTGGTATTGAAGCTACATACAGTTCTCTCTATGCCTGACTTTAAGAAGCTTACAGTCTGGGATGACTGAGTATTTCCAACACACACATTTTCAAATGTATATTTCTCATTACCTAATATAAATGTGTCTCCAAAAGTTATGATAAAACTCATCTTTGATAAATTGAACCATTTTGAACAAGCCATGGAAATAAACCTATGGGATGGTAAGTCTTTTTATAATGCAAATAATACTTCTAATTTGGTCTTTAGATTTGTATACCTTGGATTTTCTCAAAGATATACATAATTTAAACAGTTAGTTATTTAAACAGCTATATATTGGAGAAAAAAATCATTGGTTTAAGTACAGGTTAGGATCTTAGGCAAGTCACTGTCAGCCTCAATTTCTTCATCTGTAAAATGGGGATAATATCTCACAGCCTTAATAGGAAGAAGAGATGTAACATGGTATGTGTGGTAACCTTCACTATGGCCTCCACTGATCCCTACCTTCTAGTATTCATGCCCTTTCAGAGTCTCCTCTCACACGGAGTCAGGACCAACCCATATAACTAATAGAATACAGTGATATATGACTTGCAAGACTAGTCAGAGCAGGCATTGCAGCACCCATCATGTTCTGTTACATCACTCACTCTAAGTGTAGCCCCCCACCACTTCCTCAAGACTCAGCAGTCCGGTGGAGAAGCCCATGTGGAAAATAACTGAGGCTTCCCAGCAACAGCCATGTGAGTGAGCTGTCCTGGGAATGGATCGTCCAGCCTCAGTCAAGCCTTCAAATGACTGCATCCCTCACTGACATCCGACTTAATCTTATGGAAGACCCTGAACCAGACCACCCAGAAATTGTGAGTAGAAAGTTGTGAGTAGAAAAGTAAGTTGGAAGGAGTACCCTCTTCCAATCACTCATTCAACAGCTATTCACAAACGGATCTCTCTGTACCCAGTGCAGTGCTGGATCTGTAGTTACAGTGGTGAGCAAAACACAGACCCCGTGCTTGTAGAGCTTACAATGCAGACAGAAAGATGAACAACTAAACAACTAATTATAATAAAACGTGAAAATTGCCATGTCAAGGAACTGCTGGATGCTTTTGGATCCTGTATCAAGGGCAACTAACTTATTCCAAGAGGTCCAGAAAGTATCCTTGAGGGAAAACTTTTGAAGCTGAGATTCCCAAAATGACCAAAAGTCAGGGGAGACAAAAAATTGCTTTTTTCCCTTTATCAGCAAATTTGAAGTAAATGTGTTTGGCATTGAAAAACTCAGAATTACCAATACCAACTTTCATTCATTCTTTGAACCAAAATTTATTGGAATGCCTACTACATGTCAGAAATTTTTCTAGGCCTGGGAGATTCATCAGTGAACAAGAGAGACCAAAATCCCTGCCCTCATCACTGTTCTTGAAGAAATAAGAAACTGTACGTAAAGAGGCAGTAGAGTAATAATGGCTAGGAGTAAGGGTGTGGGACTCAGACCATGTGTTGACAGCTACAGTCTGCCTCTTACTGGCTTTGGGACCTTGGGGCAAGATTTTTCACCTTTCTGTGCCTCTGTTTCCTCAACTGAAACAATAGCACCCACCTCCTGGGTTGCTATAGGAAACTAAATGGGTTCATGCACATGAAGTGCTTAGTAAAACAATGTCTAGCACATAGTAAGAGCTCAATATATTTTAGCTACTTTGGGTTACAAAACTCAGGACTTCACCATCTTAACTCACTTCCTCATGTTCCCAGTTGAAGAAAGGGCACAAGGTTAAATTTAAAATACACAAGATCCTTGCAAAGTAGGTCATTTCTGTTTCAGCATAAGGTTGACATCCTGAGTAATTTATTGCCTGAATAATTCTGAAACACAGAAATGCAAATGTACGAGAGTTCTAACCATGTTGCAGATGGAACAAAGCTTCTTATCCAAGAATTCGTTTCATCTGTTAAACAACCCCCTAAAACAGGCTCTTTCTATACAATACTAAAACAACCTGTTGAGAAATAAGAATTTTTGTTTTGTATAGTCTCAAGGAAACTGGCTTTATATTTAAATACAACCTTTAAGAATAGTTTTGCATTTGATCAAATATTTTGAATGAATAAATATAGACTAAAATAATAATGTCAGCTTTAAGAACAATAAACTCCAATTTCTTCCTTGATTCCTTTCTCCTGTTCATTTCTCTCCAGACAGTTTTGAATAAAAAAAGGTGACCAGGAATGAATGGTTCCTCAAAATGTCTCATCGCTGTGTACCTTACTAACAATTATTTCATGTGTCTCAGGCCCCAGAGGGTAGTCGTAGCCGTAGCACTTCAGTGAAAAGTGGACGATCACAAAATTGTAGACACTAAAGATGGAAAAGACCTTCGAGGTCATTCTGTCCACCCTCTCGTCAACTCAGTCCTGTTCCCCACAGCATACTCTCAGGGGCTTTCGGCAGCCAACTTGTAAATGATTCCAGCACCACTGGCCCTGCCACCGTTCCCCTGGAGAGACCACTCCACTATCTAATAGATCTTTCTGTTAGGAAATTTTTTTCCTTGATATTCAGCCCAGTTTTACCTTCTTTTAGCTTCATCCCATTATTCATCTACATACCCCATTGGACCAAGTTAAGTATCCCGTCTCCGCTTTCAGTATAGATGCCTTGTCAAATTAATTATGGCATCAGCAGCTTCTGCAAGCCACATTCACAAGGTCCAGTGCTGCAGCATTTAGAGAGATGGATCCTGGCGTGAACGCTTCATCTAGAAATTTACAGAAATAACACCACTGACTGCAAGGAGATCTTTCCTTCTTTGTTGCTCATTATCTACTTCCACATCTTGCTCAGTGTTCATGTGTTAAGGGCAGCAGTGTTTGATACCTTCACTTTTCCCTAGAATCCTTTCCTTTCTCTCTGTTCCTTTTCCTGTCTCCAGGATGAAGAGAGGGGGTTTCAAAGATGCCCCCACCGTTAGATGGAAGTTTACCAAGCCACGGTCTTTTACATCCCAATAACAGTTCCCAGTATTCACTCCAGCCTTTAGCCCTGGAACATAGCAGCCCTATTCTAACTCTCTAAATTGCCTTGGATTTATAAAACTGAGGACATGGTCTCAAGTTGGCTTTATTCATATTTGCAATTTAAGATGCCAGGTTTGTGTGCTGCTTTGGGGGAAGATAGTTGACTCCATGTGTCTGTATGTGTGCACATGTGGTGTCTTTGTAACATGACTTTGTGGTTTCTGAATTTTGTAATTGTTTCTCGGCCATGAAAGTAGGGCCCGTCAAACACCTTTTGCCACATCTAAAAGAAAATTCCTATCACAACTCAATGCATTATACTCATATATGTGTGTCTATACATATAGGTATATAAAATATATATATAACTAAAATAAAATTCCAGGAAACAATGTTTATCCTTATCATGTGTGACGTACTCTTTTCTATTCTTTTCATCTGCACTTATTTTTAAATGCTGGCTCAACCCATTAAATTGATTTTACGATGCACTAATGAACCAAGACCATTTGGAAAACCCTAACACAGAGGTCCCACTTTCACCTCTGACTCTGGAGAGTAGGTTGGTGTTCCGTGGCAATCCTGCCCTTTTCTCCCATCCCCACTGTGACTCTCAGGATGCTTGGTTCCACCTGAAAGCCAGCAGACATAGACCAACTGCCATAAGCAGTTTCTGATTCCCTCCCCTCAGCTCCCAGAATGCAGAGGGACAGAGGCCAAGATCATAAAGAAGAATGCCCAGCTGAGTCACCATGCCAACTTTCTCCCAAGAAGTTCAAAGTCCACCAAACACACCATACGGTCAGGAGTGATGGGCACAGATGCAGGGACAAAGACCAACATCTCTCTGAGACTGATTTTATAATCAAGCTCTGAAGTGTAATCCCCACAGGATGGTCAGATTTGACCGCTTTGTGAAAACCTATCAATAGCAATATCAATAGGCATGCAAAGACCCACCTCAAAAATGGTTTTCAACTACGTGATATTTATTTTTAAATGATTAATGTCCTCGTGGTCCCCTTTTCAATATTTCCTTTTCTCTCAGGACTTTTCTGTTCCCTTAGTGTTTATTTATTTCAACTATATTATATGTGAGAACTCAGAGAGATTATTTAAAAGCTTTAAATACAATACATTTCTCTTAAACCTTCTTTTTGCTTTTCTAATTAGTTTCATTTTCTGGCTCCTCTTAAACAAGTTGAATAATAATTTCCCTCCAGAATGACAATTCCCCCTTTTTAAAAAGGAAAGAACATTTTGGGCCACTTATAGCTGTGTGGAGTGGAAGACGTTAATTCGTCTTGGACCATCTGTCGAAAGTTAACCCCGGATGCTGGAAGCCACGGGTGCCCCAATATTGGCATGCAGGTCAACCTCACTTAGTAGGTATCTGCTTTACAGATGGCTCCATGACACGGTGGCTTCGACTAAGGAGTCTGATTAGTCCCATTTTACAGCTGAAGAATCCAAGCCTCAAGGAGGTTGAACAATTGACCCAAGGCCACAAAACACACAGAGGAAATAAACCCAACTCAGTGCTTCTGCGTACAAAGCCTACTCTCCTTTCTCTTCAAAAAGACTGCCTCTCCATTAATGCACATGGATTTTCACTTTAAAAAATACAGCTATTCTTATACCTAATATAAGGATTCATTACTTAGACATTTTTTTCCATGCAAACACACTTCAGAAATCAAAATTGACGTCAAGGTTGAAACGTGGTTTGATGAATACATTTTCATTTTAAACCCAAAGTGTATATAGTAATATATATATATAAATTGTCTGAAGCCTAACTAGAATACTAGAGCAGAAGCATGACTCACCTTTTAAAAAATAGGAATTATTTTTTAAAAAATGGATAAGGAATTGGCTATATTTTTTTAAAAAAAAACGTCTCTTTGAAAATGCAAGCTCACTGTGCATTTATTTGATTTTATCTTTAAAGAATTGATATGCCTTTTAAGAATCATCTATTATGTTAAGTGGGGTTTACCAGTATCTTTGCTCTACCAACTGCACAGAAAGCAACAAGAAGGCCATTCGTATTTAAAAGTAGGCTATCTGCACTAGTCTCAGCATTGGTAATAATCAACACAGGAATTCTGATGAGCACCTTTCTCTACCCCTCAAAGGCTATAATTAAAGCCAGAGCACCTGCATTAACGCTGGGAGGCACAACCTCCTGACACATGGCAAGCGGCGCTCCCTTAGGACACACGGCAGTCTCCTTCCAAAAGCAGCCTGAAGCCTTGTGTTCATTCATACTGTGAGAGCCACATAGGAGAAACCTCTGTCCAACCTTCTACTGAGGGTGACCTTCTACTGATGCCAATCTGCAAATGTGTTCATACATTCGAAAAACATCGTTAATCATTTCAGCTTCAATGGAAACCCAGATGAGGAGATGACAAACTAGGGATAGAGAGTGAACAGGAAAGAGTGGCCTAGGAAGGCTGAGGTGGAATACACCTTTAGACATTTCACATGAGAGAAGTGCAGAAGAAGCCAGACTCCTGCACAATCCAGCATTCTCCAGCCAAAGCCACCAACCTGTGATTTTCATGATACCGTGCCTCTGATAATTTTTAAATGATGATGACCTCCCTCCATGAATCTTCTAAACCTTAGGATATATGTGGGGTAATAAAGAATGTAAATGGATTGAGAGCTTGGTTCTTGTGAAATAAGATGGTTAACTTCAAGTTAACTTGTCTTGACCTGTGCAAAGAGTCTTTTAAAAGTGGAAGGCCCACTATAGCCAAGGTAGGTTTTTCCAGAGCTGTCCTGTGGCTGCATAATTTTCCATGAGCTCAACTCACCTCCTGGAACAACTCTAAAAATAAGAAAGACATAATAAAATCTCACCATATGGAAATCTCTGTGGTCTCCACTTAATTTTCTCTGCCTCTGCTCTTTTTGTATCACAGTTTTCCAAAGGTAGCATGCAGAGAACTTTTGGTTGTCTGAATCCTCCCAATCTGCAAAGGCTGGATTCCCAGGCCATCTATCTACCTCAGCTCGCTGAGGCTGTAACAGTCTAAATTCATCAGGGCAGTATTGCCGTGGGAATTCATGGGCGCACTTTAGGACACTGCAGGCATAAATGGGTGGTCCCAGCCATCACAACTGCCCTCAGACGGGACCAGCGGCCACAATGCTAAGACCGGTGCTTTGGGCCCAGCTCTGTACCTTCACTGGCTTGTTCTTCCCCACGGGTACCCAGGATCCAAAAATGTCCTGTCCAAAAAGCCTCAAGCCTGTTTCCAGGACCCTTCATCCCCAGAGGACGGACTTTGCCACTGGTTTGTGCATCCCTAGGCCCCAGAGGGTGACCGAGAGGCAGGAGATACTGGGCTAGGATGTCCACCTGCATCCTTGTGAGTCCCCTTCCAGTGTGGGCCAGCACTGGAAAATGGGAACAGAGGCCTCCAATACCCAGACTCCACACAAGGGCAGGGACCGTGGACCCCCGAGATCCCACCCCACCCCAGGGGAATCTGAGAGTCAGTGGAAAAGAGCCACAAGAAAAACATCTTGGAAGTTGACAGAAATAAGTGATAATACCCATGACCTTGGCTTTAAAATGTGTGAATTTGCGTGAAATGGAAAAGAAGATGAAGATAAAGATAATGGAATCAGGGAAAACTATGTATCTGAGAACTAACAAAGTAAAAAAAAAAGTAAAAATAGTAGGTTTCTTCATACCAATCACAGTCGTTTATGTAAACTGTGTACTACTTGTACTTAATTACATGCATCACAATCATGGTTTTATATATATGCCTATGTATACATACAGAGTAATAAAATGTAAAAATTGCAGTTTCAACAGAGACGCCAAAATAACATAGATGCAGATTGTCCTATGCAGAATTTTTAAAGGAAATTAGCTATAAATGGTTTCACAGCCCTTGCCCCTTACCCACTTGGGGAATATAAAAGATTGGAGAGAGGGAAAAGATTTTGTGAGAAAATTTTCTTCGGAAAAAAGCAGGGACTGCCCCAACTCAAACCTTGTTGTTGAGGCAGGGCAGGGGACACTTCAGCGAGATCACTTGTACAGCTGATACAAGTCCCCTGAGGTTTGGGAACAGAGTGAATCCCACCCTGGAAATCTAGAAAGCAATAGCTGGCCAAGGAGCTGTTTCCACTGAAAAGGGTAACACACAGGTCAAAAGCTCGCCCACACTTCCTGTGCAGCCTGGCACCTGCCATAAAGCACCTGGTGCTCTTGAGCCATAATGCCCAGGCCTGGAGCTCCGACACTCAGCAGCAATTGGTCTTCAGTAGCTGTTTAGCCTCCCTGGGGCTCAGTTTCCTCATTTGTAAAACAGGGATAATAAAAGTACCTACCTCATAGGATGGTTGTGACGGTTAAATCAGTTAACATGTGTAACCTGCTTAAAGACCTGTGCTGTAGCACTGTATGTTATTAACCAGATGGGTGCCCCATGGGAGCAGAGCAGCCCTAGAGCCATCTTAATACCACCCACGAGGACTGGGGTGGGCTGGATCCCTGGAGAACAGGGACTCAGGGGGAAGCAGTCTGCCAAAGGAAGGGCATCGCCCATGTCAGGGCCTTTCGAGCCACAGGATCTGGAGCCCCTGGAGTCCACAAGTGAATCGGCTGAAACATCAGCCAGGACCAGAGGATCTGATGCTTGCTTATAACAGTGCAGTCCACACAAGGACTTTTTATGTCCTATTCCCTCTTCCTTCCCCATATGCTAACCCTTCAGTCACAGCAGCCAGCCAGAGGGTGGGAAAGTGACAAGAAAGAAAGAAGATGAATCCAGAAATCTTCCCAACCTCCACCCTACCTCAAGCATGCAACCCACAAAGGGCACTCACCCCACATGGAGAGATGTGACCTTGTGTTACATTGGGACTCCAGATAATTACATAGGACTGAGCATTCTAAGGACAGCAGGAGAATGTATTCATCAACGTTCTCCAGAAAAACAGAACCAATAGAATGCATAAAGAGAGAGAGAGATTTTAAGAAATTGGCTTACACAGTTGCAGAGGTTAACAAGACCAAAAGCTGCAGGATGAGCCCGCAGGCTGGAGACACAGGAAGAGTTCATGTTTCCGCTCAAGTGCAAAGGCAGTCTGCTGGCAGAGTTCCCTCTTCCTCAGAGGGAACCAGTCATTTTTCTGTTAAGGCCTTCAGCTGATCAGAAGAGGCCCACCCACATTGCGAAGGGTGATCTGCATTTACTGATTTAAATGTTAACCTCATCTAAAAAGTACCTTCCAAGAAACGTTTAGAATAATGTTTGACCAAATATCTGGACACCGTGGCCTACACTAGCTGATACCTGAAATTAACCATCACAGAGAAACATACGCTTCATGTTGATGTCGTTCATATCCTGCCAACAGTTTTTTGATGCAGCCTTTACACACACAACACACAATATGCTGAGTGCTTTATGTATTAAAATAGCAAATTAGATAGTTATGAACTTTGTTTTTATATTTTGTCACTAATGCTACATTACATAGTTTTCTACTCACCACTCATAGAAATTATTTTTTATTATTATTATTTATTTATTAAGAATATTCATGAGATACAAAGCTAATTGTCCCCCCTCCTGCCCATGATGTGAGGGCCAGATTCATACTGGGGGCATACCCATTACCAGAAATTACTTTTGTACCCTTTGTCCCCTCCCAATTATTCCTCAACCTCCCTCCCCCTCCTCCTCTCCCCTCCACTCCTTTCTGTAGCCCTACGAATGTTCTCTCCCTCTGTTGGATCACGGCACTACTGTGGTCTGTCTTTCCTGCCTTCCTTTCTCTCTTAGCTCCCACATATGAGTGAGCACATGCGGTATTTATCCCTCTGTGCTTTGCTTGTTTCACTCAACATAAGTTTCTCCAGGTTGATCCATGTTGTTGCAAATGGGAGTATTTCATTCTTTTTCATGGCAGAGTAGTATTCCATAGTGTATATATACCACAGTTTCCTTATCCAATTATCCATTGATGGACATTTACATTGGTTCCATATTTTGGCTATTGTAAACAGAGCTGCGATAAACATGGGAGTGCAGGTATCTCTTCGACATGATGATTTCCATTCCTCTGGATATATACCCAGAAGAGGGATTGCTGGATCATATGGAAGATCTATCTGTAGTTGTTTCTGAAATCTCCAAATTGTTTTCCAAAGTAGTTGTACTAATTTACAGTCCCACCAACAGTGCAGTAGTGTTCCCTTCTCTCCACACTATCGCCAGCATTTGTTATTCACCATCTTTTTTATTATAGCCAGTCTAACTGGAGTGAGGTGGCATCTCAATGTGGTTTTAATTTCAATATCCCTGACGACTAGTGATGTTGAGCATTTTTACATATATCTGTTGGCCATTTGTATGTCTTCCTTTCAAAAACATCTATTCAGCTCCTTTGCCCATTTTATAATTGGGTCATTTATTTATTTATTTATTTTCCTATCTAATTACTTGAATTCTATGTATATTCTGGATATCAGTCTCTTGTCAGATGCATAGTTAGCAAAAATTTTCTCCCACTCTGTAAGTTGTCTTTTCACTCTATTTATTGTTTCTTTTGTTGTGCAGAAACTTTTTAGTTTGATACAGTCCCATTTGTTTATTTTTTCTTTTGCTGCTTGTGCTTTTGGGCTCATGTTCATAAAGCCTATGCCCTGACCTAACTGATGAAGTGCTTCACCTGCATTTTCCCTTAGTAATTTTACAGTTTCGGGTCTTATACCCAGGTCTTTATTCCGTTTTGAGTTGATTTTAGTGCATGGTGAGAGATGGCATATCTAGTTTCATTCTTCTGCATATGGATATCCAGTTTTCCCAGCACTACTTGTTGAAGAGGCAGTCTTTTCCCCAAAGTACATTTTTGTTGCTTTGTCTAAAATCAGAAGGCTAAAAGCCTGAAGAGTGATTTCTGAGTTCTCTATTCTACTCCACTGGTCTGAATGTCTATTTGTATACCAGTACCATGCTATTTTGGTTACAACAGCTTTATAATATAATTTGAACTCAGGCAGACTTATACCTCCAGCTTTGTTTTTCTTGCTCTGGATTGCTTTGGCTATTCGGGGTCTTTTGTTTTTCCATAGGAAAGGTAAGATTGTTTTTTCAATTTCTGTGAAGAATGTCATTGGTATTTTGATGGGGATTACATTGAATCTGTAGATCGCTTTGGGTAGTATAGACATTTTTACAATGTTAAATCTTCCAATCCAAGAGCATAGAATATCTTTCCATCTTTTTGTGGCTTGTTTAATTTCTTTCATAAGTGGTTTGTAATTCTCATTGTAGAGGTCTTCCACCACCTTGGTTAAATTGATACCGAGGTATCGTATTTTTTTGATGACAATTGTAAATGGGCTTACTTTATTTCTCTCTCTGTTAATTCATTATTTTAGTATATAAATGCTACTAATTTGGAGGCATTTATTTTGTATTCTGCAACATTACTGAAGTTGTTAACCAGCTCTAGGAGTTTTTTGATAGAGTCTTTATGTTTTTCTATACATAGTATCATGTTATCTGCAAATAGGGAAAGTTTGACTTCATCTTTTCCAATCTGGATTCCCTTTATTTCTTTCTCTTGCCTGATTGCTCTAGCTAGTACCTCCAGTACTATGTTGAATAGAAGTGGTGAGAGGGGACATCCTTGTCTTATTCCTGTCCTTAAGGGGAAGACCTTCAATTTTTCCCCATTCAGAATAATAATGGTGGTGGGCTCATCATAAACAGCTTTTATTGTGTCAAGATATTTTCCTTCTTGATGATTTCCATTCCTCTGGGTATATTCCCAACAGTGGGATGGCTGGGTCGTATGGTAGATCTATTTGCAATTGTTTAAGGAACCTCCATACCATTTTCCATAGAGGCTGCACCATTTTGCAGTCCCACCAACAATGTATGAGAGTTCCTTTTTCTCCGCAGCCTCGCCAGCATTTATCGTTCAGAGTCTTTTGGAAGGTATACCTGTTCCCCAATGTTCATCGCAGCACTCTTTACAATAGCCAAGAGTTGGAACCAGCCCAAATGCCCATCATCAGATGAGTGGATACGGAAAATGTGGTACATCTACACAATGGAATACTACTCAGCTATAAAAACGAATGAAATACTGCCATTTGCAACAACATGGATGGACCTTGAGAGAATTATATTAAGTGAAACAAGTCAGGCACAGAAAGAGAAATACCACATGTTCTCACTTATTGGAGGGAGCTAAAAATTAATATATAAATTCACACACACACATACACACACACACACACAAACCGGGGGGGGGGAAGAAGATATAACAACCACAATTATTTGAAGTTGATACAACAAGCAAACAGAAAGGACATTGTTGGGGGGAGGGGGGAGGGAGAAGGGAGGGAGGTTTTGGTGATGGGGAGCAATAATCAGCTACAATGTATATCGACATAATAAAATTTTAAAAAATAAATAAATAAATAAATAAACAAAAAAAAAAGATATTTTCCTTCTATATGTAATTTGAGTCTTTGTCATGAAGGAATGCTGAATTTTGTCAAATGCTTTTCAGCATCTATTGAGATAATCATATGGTCTTTGTCCTTGAGCTTGTTGATGTGATGTATCACATTTATTGACTTTCATATGTTGAACCATCCTTGCATCCCTGGGATGGATCCCACTTGATCATAGTGTCTGATTTTTTTAAAATATGTTGCTGTATTCTGATTGCTGAGATTGTGTTGAGGAGTTTAACATCTAGGTTCATCAAGGATATTGGCCTGTAATTTTCTTTTTTTGTTGTGTCTTTATCTGGTTTTGGTATCAGAGCTATGTTGGCCTCATAGAATGAGTTTGGAAGAGTAGAGTCTGTTTCAATTGTGTGGAACAATTTCTTGAGAATTGGTATTAACTCCTCCTTAAAAGTTTGACAGAATTCAGCTGTAAAGCCATCCAACCCAGACTTTATTTTGTTGGAAGATTGCTAATTACCACTTCAATCTCCTTGCTTGTTATTGGTCTGTTCAAGTTTTCTATCTCTTCTTGGTTCAGTCTTGGTAATTTATACGTGTCTAGAAACTTATCCATATATTCCAGATTTTCATATTTGTTGTCATACAGTTGTTTGTAGTAGTCGCTAATGATTCTTTGTATTTCTGTGGTATCCATTGTAATGTCTCCCTTTTCATTTCTGATTTTTGTTATTTGTGTCTTCTTTTTTTGTTAATCTAGCTAATGGTGTGTCTATTTTGTTTATCTTCTCAAAAAAAGAACTTTTTAGTTTTGTTGATCTTTTCTATTGTTTTTTGGGTCTCTATTTTATTTAGTTCTGCTCTGATCTTAATTACTTCTTTCCATCTACTGCCTTTAGGTTTGGTTTGTTGTTGTTTTTCAAGTTCTTTGAGGCATAGTATTACATCATTTATTTGAAGTCTTGCCTTTTTTTTTTTTTGATATACACATTTACTGCAATAAATTTGCCTCTTACTACTGCTTTTGCAGTATCCCAGAGGTTTTGGTGTGATTTATCTTTATTTTCATTAGTTTCTAGGAATTTTTTGATTTCCTGTTTAAATTTTTCTTGGACCCATAGGTCATTCAGGAGCCTATTATTTATTTTCCATGCATTTGTATAGCTTCCAGCATTTTGCTTATTGTTTATTTCCAGTTGTAGTCCATTGTAGTCTGAAAAGATTGTTGGAAAGATTCCAATTTTTTAAAATTTGCTCAGGCTAGATTTGTGACATAATATGTGGTCTATCCTGGAGAATGCTCCATGAGCTGATGAGAAGAAAGTATATTCTTTAGCTGTTGGGTGAAATGTTCTGTATAAATCTGCCAAGTCCAGTTGGTCTATGGTGTAGATTAAATCCTGTGTCTCTTTGTTGACTTGTTGCCTGGAAGTCCTGTCCCATACTGAGAAAGGGGTGTTCAGATCACCCACTATTAATGTATTAGATTCTATTTCCTTCTTTAGGTCTAAGAGTGTTTGCTTGATATATCTGGGTGCACTGGTATTGGGAACATACATGTTTATGTTTGTTATGTCTTCTAGCTAGATAGTTCCCTTTATCATTATATAATGGCCTTCTTTGTCTTTTTTAATGATTTTGGTTTAAAGTCTATTTTGATCAATATAAAAATAGCTACTCCTGCTCATTTTTGGTTTCAATTTGCATGGTATATCTTTTTCCATCCCTTCACTTTTAGTCTATGTGTGTCTTTACAGGTGAGGTGGGTCTCTTGAAGACAGGATATACTTGGGTCTAGCTTGTTAATCCAGTCAGTTAGTCTGTGTCTTTTGAATGGGGAGTTTAGTCCATTCACATTTAGAGTAGTTATTGAGATGTGTTGTTTAATTCCTGTCATTTAATTGCTACTTGTTTAGGTGGTTTAAATATCTTTTGATCATTATTTTCCCTTTTATTAATCTTCTTCAATGTTAGTTGGGAATTTAAGGTGGAATGATTTAGCTTCTTTCTCTTTCTTGATGGCATTTTTATTTTAACTGTGGGTTTTGCTCTTTCTTGTGTATTTGTCGTGGTGGTCACCATTATTCAGATTCCATATGAAGGACTCCCTTGAGAATTTCTTGCAAGTCTGGTCATGTGGTGGTGAACTCCCACAACTTTTGTTTGTCTGGGAAATACACTATTTCTCCCTCATTTCTGAAGGAGAACTTTGCTGGGTAAAGAACTCTTGGCTGGCAGTTTTTTCCTTTAGAATTTTGAATATATCATTCCACTTTCTTCGGGCCTGTAGGGTTTTGGTTGAGAAGTCTGCTGTTAGTTTGATTGGGGTTCCCCTATAAGCGATCTGATGCTTTTCTCTTGCTGCTTGTGGAATTCTCTCTTTATCTTTGAGCTTTGCAAATTTGACTATAATATGTCTTGAGAGGATCTTTTGGGATTGAATCTGTTTGGGGACCTTTGAGCTTCCTGGATCTGAAGGTGTGTACCCCACCCTACACCTGGGAAGTTTTCTGTTACTATTTCCTTGAGTAGGTTTTTGATACCTTTTCCTCTCTCTTGCCCTTCAGGAATACCCACAATTCACATGTTAGAGCACTTGAGGTTGTCTGCTATCTCTCTTAGATTTTCCTCATTATTTTTAATTCTTTTTTCCTTTTTTTGTCTGCCTGAGTTATGTTTAAAAGACTATCTTCAAGCTCTGAAATTCTTTCTTCTACTTGCTCTACCCTGCTCCTTAAGCTTTCAGTTGTGCTTTTTATTTCATTGAGTGAGTCTTTCATTTCAAGAAGTTCTGCTACACTTTTTTTATGGTATTAACCTCTCTGTAGATTTCCTCCTTCATATTCTGGATTTTTTTTTTCTTGTTTCATTGTGTTCTCTAATTGAGTCTTCCTTTATTTCTTCATGTTTTCTTAAGATCATTGCTTGAAATTCTTTTTCAGAATTTCAAGGATTCCCTGTTCCATGGATTCTGACTTTGGAGCATTACTGTATCCTTTTGGCAGTGTCATTTCTTCTTGATTGTTTGTACTTCCAGTATTTTTTCACTGACACTTGGTCATTTGGTAGGAGGTTTGCTTCTTTTATTACACTGAGGTTGGCTGTGGAGTGGCCCTGGTTGCTATTCTGAGGATGAATTGTCTTTGCTTGACAGTAGATGTAGTGGTGGTTATGTTAAACCAACTTGGTTCCTGTTCAAGACTCTGTTCATAGAATGAGCCCCTAGTGCTGTGGAGTTATGCTGGGCCAAACTCTGTGAGTCAGATCCATAGGCTGGTGCTCTCCCCTGGGTCTGAGGCAGGGAGAGAAGCCTCATCAAGCCACGTGGTTCGACTGGCTGGTGCTGCTGCTGGCCGCTGCTGGTGGACTTACCTTTGCAGTGCCAGTTTGGGGTGCAGAGGCAGGGTCTGGAGCTCCCCCACTGCCTGGGTCTGAGGCGGCGGGGTGAGGGGGTCACATGGAGCCACACATTTCCACTGGCTTCACCAGTCATAAAAATTAGAATGAGCATAGCTTGTTGTCCCAAACAGATCATAAGTTTCACAAAGGGAAAATTCTTTTTTTTCTATTAAAAGATGACCAGTAAGGGGATCTTGACCCTTGACTTGGTATTGTCAGCACCACGCTCAGCCAGTGAGCGAACCGGCCATCCCTATATGGGATCCGAACCCAGGGCCTTGGTGTTATCAGCACCGCACTCTCCCGAGTGAGCCACGGGCCGGCCCGAAAAAAAAATTTTTTTTTAAATGTCTATCTTCTGTATCTTCGTAGCACCAGCCTTGGTGACAAACTGTACATTTGCTGTCTGATTATGCCTCATTTTTGTAAAAGAAATATCAGGCCTCCATTTAAATCACGTGACTGAATTTTTAGGGAATCAAGTTGACAGATGTGGGTCCTTGAGAATTGTCCTTTTGCTTTACTTGCAGGCAATGGCAGCAGTGGCGAAGGGGAAAAAGGCCAAGAAGGAAAGCAGAAAATCTACAACATCGGCCATCAGGTCTACCCGAGAGTTTTTCTCAACCACAGCTGCAGAAGCTTTATTTATTGATACGCAAACATCTACTGAGCACCCACAATTCGGCAATGGCTGCCTTCTCAACAGTTACCATCCTATTCTAAGCAATGCACAAGTGTACTGAATCCCCCGAGACACACTCATTTCCCCTGGCTGAGAGTTCTAGACCAGAGGTGACATGGTCTGGCTTCCAGCTTCAGCTGTACCACTGTCTTCCTCAGTAACATCAAATTGGTCACTAATCTTTCTGGACACTTTTTTCTTCCTCTCCTAAATAGCATGGCAATTACAATGCCTTGACTACTCATGGATTTGTTATGAGGATCAGTGAGATAATGCATGTGAGAGTTCTTTTTAAAGAATAAACATGGTGCCAATCAGAGAGGCACCCACCAGAGAGGCCTGAGATCCATGGAGACCACACACCCCATGGTGCCAGTGCATGACCCAGCAGGTAGGCCTTGCCACTGCTGGACTCCATCCCCAGCTCAGTCGAGTGTGCAGTGACCAGAGAGGCACCCCACAGGAGAGGCCCGAGATCTGTAGAGACCACATGCCCCTCAGTGCCAGTGCGCAACCAAGCAGGTAGTACTCACCACCACTGGACTCTATCCCCAGCCCAGCCAAGTACATGCTGACCAGAGAGGCACCTTCCTGGAGAGGCCCAAGACCCTAGATGACCACACACCCAAGGCATCAGTATGTGACCGAGCAGGCACTGAGGCAGCTGAGCCAAATTGGCAGCCCCAGCAGCATCGTAGCCGGACAATAGTGTTGAACAAGTGGACTGTGAGATCCCTTGCCACAATGACTAAACATCAAAGGAAAGATCCCAGAAATATGAAAAATCAAGAAAGTACACCACCAAAGGGTAATAACTTTCAAGATCTAGGTCCTATAGAACAAGAAGCCCTTGAAATGTCTGACAAGGAATTTCTAGTGATAATTCTAAGGAAACTAAATGAGATATAAGAAAACTCAGCTAGACAACATGATGAAATAAGGAAAAGTATACAGGACCTGAAAGAAGAAATGTACAAGGAAACCAATGCCCTGAAAAAGAATGTAGCAGAGCTTGCCAAGCTGAAGAATTCATTCAATGAAATAAAAAACACAACAGAAAGTTTAACCAGAAGGCTTGCAGAAGCAGAAGAGAGAACTTCTGACCTTGAAGATGGGCTGTTTGAAATAACACAGGCAGACAAAAAAAATAAAAAAGAATTAAAAACATTGAAGAAAATCTGAGAGAGATATCAGACAACCTTAAGCACTCAAATATCTGAGTCATGCGTATTTCAGAAGGGGAGGAAAAAGGAGATTGCATTGAAAACATATTCAACAAAATAGTGGAAGAAAACTTCCCAGGTATAGGAAAAGACACATATCTTCAGATTCAGGAAGCTCATAGATCCCCAACTGTATTCAATCCAAAAAGGTCTTCTCCAAGACATGTTATAGTCAAACTGGCAAAACTCAAAGACAAAGGGAATCTTAAAAGCTACAAGAGAGAAGCATCAAATCACCTATAAGGGAGCCCCAATCAGACTAACATCAGACTTTTCATCATAAACCCTAAAAGCCAGAAAGGAACGGGATGATATATTCAAAATACTAAAAGACAGAGATTTCCAGCCAAGAATACTCTACCACACAAGGCTCTCCTTCCAAAATGAAGGGCAAATAGTACATTTCTCAGACAAACAAAAACTGCGGGAGTTCATTAACACAGGACAACCCTTCCAAGAAATTCTCAAGAGAGTACTGGGTTTGTTACCTGAAAAATAACTACCACAGCCATAAAAACTCAAGAAAAATCAAAACCCACTAGTAACATAAAAATGCCAACAATGAAGAGAAGAAAAAAAGTTTATCTACAACCCAAGGAACCAACAAATACAGAAGACAAACAGTAAATCAGAAAGAAAGGAACAAAAGACACAAGACATTCAAACAAAAATCAGTAAAATACTAGGAGTAAATCAACACTTTTCAATAACAGCTCTTAGTGTAAAAGGATTGAACTCCCAATCAAAAGACACAGAATGGCTAACTGGATAAAAAAAGAGGATCCAACTTTATGTTGCCTTCAAGAGACCCACCTCACCTATAAAGACTCACATACACTAAGAGTGAAAGAATGGAAAAAGACTTACCGTGCAAACAGAAATGAAAAACAAGCTAGAGTAGCTATTCTTATATCTGATAAAATAGACTTTAAACTAAAAACCATAAAAAGAGATAATGAGGGACACTACATAATGATAAAAGGATTCATCCACTAAGAAGACATAACAATCAAAAATATATACACACCCTATTTCAGAGCACCCAGATTTATAAAGCAAACTCTATTAGACCTAAAGAAGGAAATAGACACTAATACCATAATAGCAGGGGATCTGAACACCCCACTATCAATATTGGACAGATAATCTAGGCAACAAATCAGCAGAGAAACACAAGATCTAAACAACACTCTAGACCAATTAGACTTGGCAGATATCTACAGAACATTCCATCCAACAACCTCAGAATATTCATTCTTCTCATCAGCACATGGATCATTCACCAGGATAGATCACATGTTAGGTCACAAATCAAGTCTCAACAAATTCAAAAAAATTGGAATTATCCCATATATTTTTTCAGACCAAAATGGATTAAAGTTAGAAATCAATACCAAACGAAATTCTGGAAACTATACAAACACTTGGAAGTTAAATTGCATTCTACTTAATGACATATGGGTCCAAGAAGAAATCAAACAGGAAATAAAAAAAATTTTTGAAACTAATGAAAATAATGATACATCATACCAAAGCCTGTGGGATACTGCAAAAGCAGTAGTAAGGGGGAAATTTATCTCATTAAATGCTTACTTCAGAAGAATGGAAAGATGGTAAGTGAACAACCTGAAACTTCAACTTAAAGAACTAGAAAAACAAGAACAATCCAAACCTAAAGTTAGCAGATGGAAAGAAATCTTTAAGATCAGAGCAGAACTGAATGAAATTGAAAACCAAAGAGCAATACAAAAGATCAATGAATCAAAAACTTGGTTTTTTGAAAAGATAAATAAAATTGACAAACCATTAGCACAGCTAACTAAAAAAGGAAGAGAGAAGATCCAAATAACAAAAATTAGAAATGAAAAAGGTGATATTACAACAGATTACCTCTGAAATACAAGGAATCATTAGCGACTACTATAAACAACTATATGCCCACAAATTTGAAAATCTGGAGGTAATGGATAAATCTCTGAACACACACAAACTACCAAAACTGAGCCAAGATGATGTAGAAAATCTAAACAGACCAATAATAATAAAAGAGATTGAAGCTGTTATCAGAAGGTTCCCAACAAAGAAAAGCCCAAGACCAGATGGATTCACAGCAGAATTCTACCAAAGATTCAAAGAGGAATTGACACCAATTCTCTACAAATTATTCCAAAAGATTGAAACAGAGGCAATTCTCCCAAACTCATTCAATGAAGCAAACATCACCCTGATACCAAAACCAGGTAAAGATACAACTAAAAAAGAAAACTACAGGCCAATATCCTTTATGAATATAGATGCAAAAATCCTCAATAAAATACTAGGTAACAGAATACAGCAGCACATATGCAAAATTATACCCATGATCAAGTCAGATTCATCCCAGGGATGCAAGGTTGGTTCAACATACACAAATCAACAAATATGATACACCATATCAATAAAATTAAACACAAGGACGATATGATCATCTCAATAGATACTGAAAAAGCATTTGATAAAATTCAACACTCATTCATGATGAAGACTCTCTACAAGTTAGGTATAGATGGAAAGTATCTCAACATAATTAAAGCCATATATGATAAACTCACTGCCAATATCATCCTGAATGGGGAAAAGCTGAAAGCTTTTCCTTTAAGAATAGGAACTAGACAAGGATGCCCACTCTCACCACTCCTATTCAACATAGTGTTGGAAGTACTAGCCAGAGCAATCAGAGAAGAGAAGGAAATAAAGGGCATCCAGATTGGAAAAGATGAAGTCAAACTGTCCCTGTTTGCAGATGACTTGATCCTATATATCGAACAGCCTAAAGCCGCAACAAAAAAACTCTTGGAGTTAATAAATGATTTCACCAAAGTTGCAGAATACAAAATCAACACACAAAAGTCAGGAGCATTTCTCTTCTCCAATAGTGAACATGCAGAAAAAGATATCAAGAAAGCTTGCCTATTTACAATAGCCACCAAAAAAATAAAATACTTAGGAATTGAGTTAACCAAGGATGTGAAAAATCTCTATGAAACTACAAACTACTGCTGAGAGAAATTAAAGAGGACACAAGAAGATGGAAAGATATCCCATGCTCTTGGATTGGAAGAATCAACATAGTGAAAATGTCCATACTACCCAAAGTGATATACAAATTCAATGCAATCCTCATCAAAATTCCAATGACATTTTTCTCAGAAATGGAAAGAACTATCCAGACATTTATATGGAATAACAAAAGATCACACATAGCCAAAGCAATTCTGAGCAAAAAAAATAAAGCTGGAGGCATAACACTACCCGACTTCAAACTACACTACAAAGCTATAATAACCAAAACAACATGGTACTGACATAAAAACAGACACACCTATCAATGGAATTCGAATAGAGAATCCAGAAATCAGCCCTCACACCTACAGCCATTTGATCTTTGACAAAGGCACCGAGCCTATACAATGTGGAAGAGACTGACTCTTCAGCAAATGGTGCTAGGATAACTGGATATCTATATGCAGGAGAATGAAACTAGACCCACACCTCTCACCATATACTAAAATCAACTCAAAATGGATTAAAGAATTAAATATACACCCTGAAACAATAAAACTTCTTAAAGAAAACATAGGAGAAACATTTCAGGAAGTAGGACTGGGCACAGACTTCATGAATACAACCCCAAAGGACAGGCAACCAAAGGAAAAATAAATAAATGGGATCATATCAAACTAAAAAGCTTCCGCACAGCAAAAGAAACAATTAACAGAGTTAAAAGACAACCAACAGAGTGGGAGAAAATATTTGCAAAATATACATCTGACAAAGGATTGATATCCAGAATATACAAGGAACTGAAACAACTTTACAACAAAAAAACAAACAATCCAATTTAAAAATGGGCAAAAGAGCTAACCAGGAATTTCTCAAAGGAAGATATACGAATGGCCATCGGACACATGAAAAAATGCTCAACATCACTCAGCATTCGGGAAATGCAAATCAAAACCACTCTGAGATACCATCTCACCCCAGTTAGGATGGCTAATATCCAAAAGACTGTGAACGATAAATGCTGGCCAGGTTGTGGAGAAAAAGGAACTCTCATGCATTGTTGGTGGGACTGCAAAATGGTGCAGCCTCTATGGAAAATTGTATGGAGGTTCCTCAAACAATTGCAGATAGATCTACCATATGACCCAGCTATCCCACTGCTGGGAATATACCCAGAGGAATGGAAATCATCAAGTTGAAGGTATATCTGTTCCCCAATGTTCATTGCAGCACTCTTTACAATATTCAAGAGTTGGAACCAGCCCAAATGTCCATCATTGGATGAATGGATACGGAAAATGTGGTATATCTGCACAATGGAATACTACTCACCTATAAAAAAGAATGATATACTGCCATTTGCAACAACATGGATGGACCCTGAGAGAATTATATTAAGTGAAACAAGTCAGACACAGAAAGAGAAATATCACATGTTCTCACTTATTTGTGTGAGCTAAAAATAAATAAATAAATACACAAATAAACTGGGGGGGGAGAAGAAGACATAACAATTACAATTCCTTGAAGTTGATATGACAAGCAAACAGATAGGAGGCTGTTGGGAGGGAGGGGGAGAAGGAGGGGGAGAGGGAGGGGGAGAGGGACAGGGAGAGGGAGGGGGAGAGGGAGGGGGGAGAGGGGGGAGAGGGAGGGGGAGAGGGAGGGGGAGAGGGAGGGGGGAGAGGGAGCGGGGAGAGGGAGGGGAGAGGGAGGGGGAGAGGGAGGGGGAGAGGGAGGGGGAGAGGGAGGGGGGAGGGAGGTTTCGGTAATGGGCCACAAAAATCAACTACATTGTATATTGACAAAATAAAACAAAATTTAAAATATTATAAAAACGAAATAAAAAATATAAATAAATAAAGAATAACCATGAAGACAAATATAAAATGTTTCTAGACTCTGACCTGGAGATTCCTCCTACTGACCTCATTTTAAGAGAAGCTGACAGAGCTGACTGGCTGTAATGGCAGGCCGTAGCCACAGTAGGGTGGCTTTCTGTCTGCTTGATACCCCACCAGGGCTCCTAAAAGGGAAGATGCCAATGGGACCAGCTTTATGACTGCCTGCTCCCAAATAACTCTCGCATTGGTTCATTATGTACTATGTACCTGATATTCAACCACAAGAGTGTCATCCTTTTGAGTTAAATTGTCCCCCAAAGAGTCAGCACATTAAGTTATTAAGTTATTTGTAATCTTTTCTATTTTAATGTGCCTTGGTTTATTTAGTCCATTCTAATACCACAGCCGGAAGGAAATATATAGTCAGAAAGTAGGAAAAAGAGGACTGTAAAACCTTATTTTACACACTGGGAAACTGAGGCAGCTGAGACTCAAAAGAATGAAGGTAATTGTTCAATATCACTCAGCAATTCAGTGATGCAACTACCACAGTCTCTGACCATCAAGCCAATGTCCCCTCTTCTGTTCGTGCTTCATGCTGACAATTTCTCTGTCCCAGGCGGATTAGGAAAAATACTTTGTCATTAGAAATCTACTGGAACAATGGGCTCTATTTAGCACCTAGCCAAATTCCAGGTGCACAACAGAATCTCAATAAGTATTTTTTGATTCATTACTAATAAAACTTTATCGTAGGGCACTAGTATTATTTTTCTAACTGTTCTTACCTTCATAATCCCATTTTTACCTGCCTAGTTTATATGGTAGATGTTACCTACCTCAAGAACAGAAGACAAAGGCTCTGAAAGGTTGCAGGCCTTTGCAAAGCAGGCACAGAGTCTAGTGAGAACTCAGGTGTTCTGACTTACTGCCTGGTGTTCTTCCATGGCCTGGAATCAACCACACTGCAGGAGCCGAGTCCATGTGGGTGGAGCAGCTGCCTGTGGAGGTGACTTTGCAGCAGAGAGACAGGCAGGCACTGCTTTTATGAGCTCGGTTTGTAATGGGGAAATACTGGGTTTGCCAGTGTGCCCAGTGATCCCACACAGGGCGAAAGAGGCGGCCCAGCCTCTGCTTTCAGGGGTTCCCAGGGTTCCACCGTCGGAGATTCAACTCTGGTTTTCATGCATCATAATTACTCCCTAGGTCATGTAAAAGTCCTGTAAGCAAAATTAATGCCTTTTTCTTTTAGAGTGAGCATGCAATCACACATACAAACACGCACACTTTTTACAGTTTTGAAATTAATTATTTATATATGTGGCTACTTTCTCCCACTAGACTTGTGGGCAACAGTGTCACCAGAACCATCTGCCTTGTTTTTATCTTTGTATCTCCAGCGTCTAGCTTGAGTAACATAGAAGTTTGACAAATATCTGTTGAAATGAAATTAGGGTGCTGCAATACCCCCTGGCAGGGGTAAAACGTTACATCAGGAACTCTTAAGTCTGAATTAGCTCATTTTGGGTCTTTAGTGAGGACAGGCACTCTGGGACAGCTGGCATCCCAGTCTCTTAAAAGCACAGAGGGACGGGAGAAAGAAAGAGGAGCTGGCTTAGAACGAGTCCTGGGATGGACAAGGAAGTCCTGACCCCAGTCCCCAGATTCCAGAACTCAGTTATGTTTTATTGCAGGTCCCTTCCCTCCCATCTGAGGAGCAAATTTGTTCAAATGTTTAGGATCTGGGACAGAAAAGTTGCAAACACTGGTACTGACTAAGCTTATGAGGGACTGTCAAGGCAATGAGTCCCAGAGTGATTCCTATGACATGTGCCCAGGCCTCACCTTCTCCTCCCATAAACATGGACCCAAGGAGTAGAGCTGGTTGTTACTGGTGTTTAGAGAGAAGACTGCAGACAGAAACACTGGTGCTGCTTGGGTGGACCACTCATGTCTTCTTCCAGGAGAACTGTGGGTGCTTGTTTTCCTCACCTCCAGATCAGCTTTCCCAAAGGAGTACAGGAATGTGCCTGTGCTATGATGAAGCTCAATGGCCACTGACGTGGACAAATGGGTGTGACAGAGTCTAATGGGACTACTCAGTACTGAGGGAAAAAGTGGAAGAACAAATTTCTCATGCAACATTTGGAAACAAAATTGAGTTCCAGATCAATCAAAATTGTCTAGATTTGTTTTATAGACACAGACAACATTTCTGGAGGAACAGGAATTTAGGGTTGCTGTTCTCACCTCTATGGCTCACTATGGCATTCTCAGATTCAGCTTCTGTTTGTTGTTGATTTTCAAGCAGCCCGGTGCTTACTGTATGCCCAACATTGCTCAGAGATTATCCTATTAAGTTTTCCCATCAGGTCCATGTGCTAGATATTATTATGTCCATTTCACAAGTAGCAGCGTCAAGAGAGATTAATTAAGATCACACAGCCAATAACTAACAAAGCAACGGGATTCGTATCCAGGCCTAACTGACACCAAAGCCCTTCCATCTTGCAGTATTCCAGGCCACTGCTTTGTCCCCCCACCGACCTCCCCTGCTTCAGTGAGCCTTTTCAGAGGACCCACAAGTTACAGACCATTGTGTTGGTTCATGTGGAAGTAATAAAAGAAGCAGAAGGCGTGGCCCCCTAGCCTCAAGAACATCATCAATAATGAACAGAGAAAGTAGCCAGTAAATGTTGATTCTGAGATATGAAGATGGGTCACATGCATGGTCCCTCTCAAAACGAAGCTGTCAAGGCTTCATCGTGCCACCCGGAAGAACATGCAAATTACTAAGTTTACACAGCCTTACCACCCACGGCTATCATTTTGGTTTTCACCATTTTTTTCCTGAAGAGTTTTTAAATACAGGAATTAGGAGAGTCTTTTCTCATTTGTTGGGAAATCAAGGTATGCAGTAGTCAATTTAAGCAAAGTCAGTTTTCCTCTTACTATTAGGATCTCATGATAAAGTTAGAAAAAATAAAATTCACACGTTGAAAGAAATATATTTAAGAGAAAAATTGATATCAAAAATGAATCTGGATATGTAATAAAACCTGAACCATGGCATAAAGTAAGGCATTTTAAATCCGAAAATATTTGGCATTGACTGTTTTGCCATGGAGCCCACACCTGCAGAGTCTAAATGCTTTAAAATGGCTATAAGGCCTTGACAGTCTGGTTGCAACTTAACCTCCCATTTTAGTGCTTCCCTTTTTCTAAAACACAGCCTGTGCCCCAGCCACGTGTTACCTCATCTCCCGCTCTTCCAGAACTTTGTCTTTGAGCATACTGCTCCTTCTGCCTGAGCCGATTTCCCCGATTCACCGTTCTTCCAAACCTTCTCTGTTACCTCCTCTTTGACGTTTCTCTCCACTCTTGTAGGAAATATTCTTATTCTCTTACCCCCTATCCCATAATAATTGGGACATATCCAAAGTAGCCAGGAGCTCAGACTGAGCCCAGGCAGAGTCCACTACTGGGAATAAGATTTGTTCGGGGATGTCCGATGGGAAGGTGGGCAGGAGCTTCCTGAGTTAGAACTTCTCCTAAGGTAAGATGGAGTCAGGCAAACAGCCTTCGTTATTGGAGGGGGAGTCACTGAGCAGGGTGGACTATCCCCACGCCAGCCCCCGATGGATTTGCACCTGGTTCCCTGGGAGAGAGGCAGCTGTGAGTAAAACCTCGTACAGTGATCTCTCTGCAGGCTGTTGGGGGACCACTGCCTTGGGCTCCTCCCCCACAGTGCACTTTGTGTGGCATTTGCACATGACAAGGCTACAGTTGAAGCAGCAATTGTGACCAAGGAGGCAGCGGTGGGGAGGGACCTACAGAAGGGCAGCATCCAAAGCAGAGGCTGCAGATCCCAGAGCCACCCTGTGCCCACGACAGAACTAGAGGGAGAAGAGAATACGGAGTGGCATGTTAGCTCACTGGACTCAGGTGCGAGTGCATAGGAGACATTTGGGTGTGAACGGAATGCGAGCAAGAGGTTTTTGAGGGGGCAGGAGCCTGTGGCAAGCAGGCACATCACCACCACACTTACCGACTTGTGGTATGAGTATCTATCTCCTATCCTGCCCCTTCCAGACAGAAAAGGCCACAGAAGTCAAGAAGGAAGTGACCCTGCTTAAGTCTTTTGTGTCCCCTGCACCAAGGAAACTTGTATAACATCTGACACATACTGCCTGGTAGTGAAGACATGAATGGCTAGATGGGTGAGTGGATGGATGGATGGATGGATGGATGGATGGATGGATGGATGGATGGATGGTTAGGGACACCGGTAGGGGCACTGTGCTCATTTCAGGAAAGCGAACGTGAGCCAGAGCACAGAGATGGGAATAAGCAAAGCATGAGGAGGACACAGGGAGAAAACACCAGCCTGATTCAAGTCAAAGGTGAATATTAGGGAGTGGTGAGAAATTAGGTTAGAGAGCGAAGGTGGGGTTGGTTGATGGAGAGGCTGGAAAACCAGAGACAAAGGAGTTCCGATTTGGGGCAACAAGGCAGTCAGGAATTCTCATGAGCCAGGGTTTTATGCCTATATACCAACCAGTTTGTCATCAGTAGGAAAAAATTAGAATTTCAAACATTTGGTTTCTTAGGTCTTATATGATGCTGAAAATTTGTTCTCTCACCCAGTTATTTTGCTTAGTTCGTTTTCAGGTCTGGTTTCAGTTGTTTTTCAGTTGCTTTTCAGGTTTTCAGGTCTGGTTTGAGGGAATATTTTGAGGACAGGGTGCACACTCGTTTTTTGCTGATTTGTGAATTGTACAGACGTAATGTACATGAGCAGCCTGCTTTCTAGAGTTAGCAGTGAAGACTAGAGAAACGAAAGGAGCTTTTAATAAGGGTTAACAGTAAATAGACTCCCACGTGCTCTGGTTCATCTGCTGGACCAAGAGCCTTCGCCAGCTCTGCGCCCCGTCTGTGGGTGTGTGAGTCTCTGACCTCGCGATCTGTGCCCCTCAGAGCTGCTGTGATTTTGCTTCACTCTCATCACAGCCCTCAGGTACTGAAACCACCAGTCAGATATTAATGAAGATTTTTCATAATTACCACACTTCCTCAGACTTGGCTTTAAGTGCCAAAAGATTCCTCTGCCGTCTGCTTCATTCTATTTCTTCTTTGGCTTGTGAGCAAAGCCTGGTAGGGCTGAAGAAGAGGGAGGGAAAGGGAAGAGGACAGCTTTGTTTTCCTTTAGTTCAGCAGCTCGCTTTCCTCAGTTTCCCTATCCTGAGGCAGGGTGGGGGCAGATTTAATGATGTTTACTGGGAGATTTAACTTCAAAACCCCTGGAAATCAATTAGAATGGCAGAAAGAAGGGGAAAAGAGAAAGGAGAGTGGTAGAAAAGGAATAAAGAGAGAAAGGGTGGAGGAAGGGAAAGGAGGATGTCCCATGGTTTAGGTCTTCTCCTGGCCCTATGGCGACAGCTTCCAAAGAATTTCATGACCATTTAGAACATCTGCCCCACCTGTTACACACGCCCTTCAAATTGGCTTAGAATTTTACTACATTTTCAGGTAATAAAATTCTCCTTATTCATAGAATATGCTCTCCGGGTATAGCAAGCATGGCCCAGGCTGCACTTCTTCTGGAACTTGCTCACTGTTGGTAGGTGAGCCATTATAGGCTGATTATATTTTATAGACATCTTCCTATTTCTAAAACAGATGCCTCCAATGTCTTGTCTCCAAGACAAAGTGCCAAAGGCCCAGTTCTCATAACCATTTAATAGGATCCAGTGAGGACACGTACGGCGGAAGAAGGCAGCATGCATCTCCACGCAGGCCCCAGACGGAAGTTTTAAGGTGCTTTACTTATTATGATAATGATTCTATGGGAAGATTTCTTAAGGGAGAAAAACACAGATTTTTAGATACTTTTATGGTCATGTGTTATTAGACTAGTGAAAATGGCCTTTTTAGCCAGGTATCTATACCCAATTACAGTAATGCTAATAATAATAATAAGTTATATTTTATAGGCCTCAAATTCCAAAGGCCCTTGAGTACCTCATATTGTCATCATTTACTGTAACTCACAGCTAATTATGCTCTGGCAGTCTGGACATGCCAGTAAGAACACTAGTCTGTAATCTGACTCATCTGCAATGGTAAGGTCACTGGTTCAAATCCTGGGAAGGGTGCTGGTGAGCACAGGTGGCTGCTGCATCACAGATGCTCCATGTCAACAGGGATGGAGCTGGAGGTGTCTCAGGGAAGGGGAGGTTGCAGTAGCAAAGTCACCGTCATAGCTCGGGTCTGGGGATGAGCCATAGAGCGGGCGGGCTTGGACTTGCTGGCAACCATTAGGTTTGGAATCACTGAGACTGTCTCAATTTCAAATATTCTTCTCTTTTGATAGTGTATTAGTTTGCTAGGGCTGCCATGACAAAATATCACAGGGTGGGTGGCTTCTGCATCAAAAATTTATTTTCTCACAGTTCTGGAAGCTGGAAGCCCAAGATCGAGGCATCGGCAGGTTCAGTTCTTCTGAGGCCTCCCTCCTTGGCTTATAGATGGCTGTGTTCTTCCTGTATCCTCACGTGGTCTTCCTTCTGTGTGTCTGTGTCCTAATCTCCTCTTCTTACAAGGACACCGGTCATTTAGATTAGGGCTCAACTTAACGGCCTCTTTTTCACTTAATTACCTCTTTAAAAACCCGATTTCCAAACCCAGTCACATTCTAAGGTACTGGGGTTAGGATTTCAACATATGAACTTTTAGGGGGGGACACAATTCGGTTTACAACAAATGGTTTCCCAACTCTGGTTTCAGACAATATGTATTGTGAGTATAATTCATATGGTCCCTTCCACCCAATCTTCAGCCAAAATCTGGCAATCAAGTTAGAGAGGTGATATGTAAAACTCCTTCCCATGATTTTCCCATGGTTCCCATCCAATGTTAAGCCCAAAGTCACTTCCTCAAAGAGGCCTTCCCTGACTCTAGAAACTAATGTTGGCATGCACCTGACCCACCCATCGCATTACCCGATTTACTTTTTCATAGCATTTATCAGTCCCTGAAATGACTTTGTTCATTAATCTTTTTACTTGTACACAGTTTCTTTCCCAATAGACTCTAAATGTCAGAGCAACAGAAACCATGTCAGGGTTTATAGCCATATCTCCAGGCCTATGAAAGAACCTAGCACATAGTAGGGTTCAAAACATGTTTGCTGAATAAGTGACTTCAAAGGGTAGCAAGTAGGAAAATGATCAAAAGTAAATGTAATCCTCCCAGGGAAAAGATTAGCTGTTTTCCAAGAGTTTCCCAAAAGGGCATTTGTTCCCTGGTGAATGTACCAAGGCCCAGTCACAAAGGCCCAGAAACCAGCTTTTGTAAGCACCCAAAAGACAAATATATCAGTCATAGGAGGATGCACGTTATACCAAGTGCACCAGGCTGATGTACCAAAGGGGACGCCATTTGAGTAATTCACACTAAGCAGTGACTGGACTGAACACTTAACATATGTCCCACCCAAGTAAGTAGGCCAGTAAAGGAAGCCAAACATATCCACAAGTTTATGTAGTACACATGGACTCTGGGAACAGTCTGATTAATTGAATATTTAATTGCATCCAGCTAAATGCTCTGATCTCAAGCAGGAATGGTCTTACCCACGGCACTAGAAGACTCTTCCGGTGGCAAAGGCCCCTTGGCAGTGCTTGCCCGAGCAATTCCAGCATTCACTTCAAGGGCTTTCTTTTTCTAGGCTTCTGGGATCAGGCAACCCTCCTCCTCATTGAAGCTTTCTTGCTCTAGGTATATTAATACATTTAGTCCCTCAAGGTCAAGTCTTGGCCTGGGAACCAATCTGCCTGTTTGAGGAGCAACCTTACCCTGGTCTTTTTCAAAAGCTTAGCTCTCAGAGGGCAATCATTTTTCTCATTCCAAGTCCTAAGTACTGGCAAAACCAGAAGCATAGAATAGTATGTAGTCAGCATTTACTCATCCAAAGATATGGATCAAGCACCTTCTATGTGCCAGGGAATGGGGGTACAGAAATGAACAAGATGAAGAAAATCTCTCTTCTCGAAGTGCCCACTTTGTGGTGGAGGAGAAGGACAATAAACAAGCAAACAAAGTAATAAGCAAGAGAGTACCGGGAAGTGATACATGCTATGATGAAAATCGAAGGAGAGTGATGGAGAAAATGACCTTCCCTCTTGAAAGAGGGGACAATAAAGTTGAAAATGATGATAGGGAAGCAATGTGTGTACAGATCTAGAGGGCAAGCATTCCCAGAAGAGGACACAGCAAGTGCAAAGGCCCCAGAAGAGAGCATGCTTAGGGGCAACGAGCTCAGAGGAGCAGCAAACAGGCCACAGAGGTGATGGCGAACGATGCAGAGGGAAGTTGGCACGTGAGGAGGCAGGAGGCACGGGGAGGCCAGACCTCCCTGGGCCTGGTAGAAAGAGTGCAGTGGGAAGCTGTTGGGCACTCATGATCTGATTTACATTTTTAAAAGATCACTCTGGTTGCTGTGTGGAGAATGTATTATAAGGGACAAGAATGGAAACAGAGAAGCCAGTTAGGAGGCCATCACTGTAGTACAGGAGATAGATGATGATGTGGGACCAGGTGGTAGCAGTGCAGATGAAGAGGAGTGACCTATTCAGATCTACTTTGGAGAAGAGCTCGCAGTTAGGTTTAAGGTGCCTACTACCCAAGTGGAAAGGCCGAGTTAGTCACTGGAGAGAAGAAACTAAAATTAAAGAAATGGTTTAAAATTAGAGATACAAATTTTCAAGTCATCAGCATATATATTATAGTTAAAGCTGTTTGCCTGGATGGAATTGGTAAAGCATTATTTCTGGGTGTGTCTGTGGGGGTCTTTCTGGAAGAGACTGGTGTTTGAATCTGGTGGACTGAGTAGAGAACCTCCATCACCCAATGTGGGCAGGCATCATCCAATTGGTTGAAGACCTGGATAGAACAAACAGGCAGAGAAAAGGTAAATTTTCTCTCTGTCTCCTGAGGCTGGGACAGTCCTATCCTTTCACATCAGAACTCCAGGTTCTCTGGCCTTTGTACTCTAGGACCTGCACCAGCAGTGCCCCCAGATCCTCAGGCTTTCAGCCTCAGACTGAGAATTATACCATTGGCTCCCCTGGTTCTTAGGCCTTTGGACTTAGACTGAGCTATGCTGAATTCCCTGGTTCTCCAGCTTGCAGATGGCATGTTGTGGGACTTCCCAGCTTCCATAATCTTGTGAACCAATTCCCCTAATAAATTCCCTCTCACATATCTACATGTGTCAGTCTTATTGGATCTGTTTCCCTGTCTAATACACCATCAGAGAAGAAAGAGCCACCAAAAGCTTGCAGGAAAAAGTATACAATAGCCGGAAGAAAATCCAGGAGAATTAGGTGTCATGGAAGCCAAGAGATGAAGGTATTCAAAAGAGAAGGCATGGTCAACTGTCGGGAATATTTGCAAGAAATCGAGTAAGATGTGGTCAGAGAAGTGATACTGAGGTCAGCAGTGAATTTAAAAAGGTCCATTTGGGTTTAACAGGCTGAAGCCCAATTGATGTGGGTGGAGGTTAAGAGTGCAGTAAGGCAGTATAAATAGTCCTTATAAGCAGATTTTTCTTAATTTGTAGGTGAAGGGAGCAGAGAAATTGGTGGAAGAAGCCTCAAGACGAGGGTATTGTTTCAAGTGGTAAGTTTCAAGAGTATGCTTGTGTGCAAACAAGAACAATCCAGTAAACAGGGAGAAATCAGTGACGCAGTTCTTCAGAAGGCTGAAGAGATGAGTTTGGAACACAGGAGGAAGGTTGGCCTTTGGTAGGGGGAAGACTAACTGCCCACCAGGAAGGAAAGCAGAGAGTACAGCTACAGACACAGGTAAGCAGGTAGAGCTGAAGAGGTACGCACACAATTTCTTCTATGTACTCTGAGAAGTATGAGACCTAGTTGCCAGTGAAAAAGAGGTAGGAGGAGAAGGACCTGGAGGAAGCCTGAGCAGAGAAGTAAAACATGGTAAGATGGTCATGCCGTGCAGAAGGGGCATCTGTGATTTGGGCTCATGAATTTAGAGTGAGCCCAGACAGTACCTGTATTAATTCATTTCTGTTGCTTATAACAAAAATACCTGAAACTGGGTAATTTTCAAAAAAAAATTAAATTTATTGCTTACAGTTTCAGAGGGTGGGAAGTCCAAAGTCTAGGTAACACATCTGATGAGGGTCTTCTTTGGTGGTGACCCAGGGTGTCACATTGCGAGAAAGGCAGGATTAGGGAGAGAGACTCTCATGTGCTCTCCTTTTAAAGCCCTCAGAACACTGCCCATCAATTAGGGCATGGTCTTTACAACCTAATCACCTCTTCAAGCTCCACCTTTCAATTATCATGATAGGATTTCCCATCCTCAATAGTTACAGTGGGGATTAAGCTTCAGTGACTTTGGGGGTCGTTCAATCCCCTGCTGCACCAAATTAATGATAGCTAGTAGTTATGGGGCTCAGGGGAAGGAAGAGCAATGGGCTGGTGCAGTCAGGGAAGGCTTCACAGAAGAGGGAGGGCTTGACCTGGGGCTTTATGGATTTGTATCCATAAACCTCACTGGTTCCTCATCATTTGGATACACAGGCCAGGCCCTCCAGGTGAGAGGAATAGATAGAACAGAGGTAAGCTCAGAAGTGAGGATGAACAAGGTAGACCAGTCTGGCTGCAGAGGAGTAGTGCAGAAGAAACTAGCTTTCGGAGACAGTGGAAGGTTCTGAAGAAAGGGCTAATAGCAAGGTTAAAGTAGGATTATGAAAAACTGGCCCAGCAGATGGTATGTGAAATAGGTTGGAAGGAGCTTTCTGGCCAAAGCGGGTGGCCACAGTGAAGCCCAGGAGACCAGAACTCATTAATTACCTCTGTAGTACAGGGGATACAGACAAAGCAGAGACCTGTCCTTAGGAGGGCACCTCCCTCTATCCACCTCCTTCTTGAAGAGTTTGTATTCTTTTGCGGGAGCATGCAAAGCTAAGGATATTTTTAAGACTTCATTCATTTTGAAGTTCTTGAATAAATCAATTCTAGCACCCATCCTCCCTGAATAAAACAGTCTATCCACTGAATGTTCATAGGCAAACCAACGTGGTGATAGTGCTCACAGTGGCCAACACACTGAGTGCTTAAAACCTGCCAATAATGTGCCAAGGCCTGCACAGCATGCATCAATTCATTCAGTCCTCACAACTACCCTTTGAAGCAGGTGCTTTTACTATCCCCATTTGATAAATAAGAAATTGAGCCACAGAGCAATTGAGTAATCTGCCTAAAGTCACACAGCTAGTAATGGGAGGGGTCAGGTTCCAACCCATACCAGAATCTGGGCCATGGAGCCACTGCCCGTGAGGTCCTTAACTGGACAGTGCCCTTGAAGAAGGAAATGCCACAAATAGGAGAGACCTTGGCCCCAGGCTCAGCAGAGAAAAAGGAGGGCCCAAATTACCTGTGGCCAGACTGAAATGCATGGGGGGGATCACAGACCGTGGGCCAGGTAGACACCTGTCAGCTGCAGAGGCCCAGAGAGAAAAGCAGAGGGGAAAAGAGAAGGATCAAAAGTTAGACATCACGTCCAAACCTCACTGGTTCCTCACCATAAACCTCCTCCTCCCCAAAATAATTCCACCGAAAATCACCAAATCAAGGAATTATTGGGCTACTCTGACACGCAGCTTCTGAGAAGAAGAGATTATAATTTATTGATGAGGAGTGAAAATAGGATATCTATCCCCTGGGAGCCAAAAGACATAATAGTTTTGTTTGTTTGGGTTCGTTTTCCCCGTGATTTTACCTGTTTGTTGCATGCCTGGCCACTGAGCACCAACAGCTACAGAGGGCATCAGTATGTCAAGGGCATACACTGCAGGGCCTTCCCCGAATATGGAACTGCTAAGTGTACTTATGTCTGTTGTTATCACTCTGGAGCCAGCAAACTTGATGATAGGTGCATAAAGTCAGATCATTTCCAAATACGTTCAAAGAAAGAGAAGCTGGAATAGAAGAGTTTATTTTGTTTTTCCCAGTAGGTCAGTTTAGAATCACAAAGTGTTCTGGGGTCACTCAGAAAATAAAGAAAACAAAATGTATCCAATTGCTGGCCAGGCCGGGGAAGCAAATCCCCAAATCACACAGAACTAGGAAGGATTTAGTTTCATTAAAAGCAGCCACTAGCATTTGGCCCCTGAAGATGAAAGCAAAAGCCCTTTAAACAGGCTCGAACATGAACTGAATTTCCGGACAAGTCCCCAGGGTGCCAGAATTGTTTCAAAGGAAGGCATGAATGTCTTCCCAGAGATTTGAAAAAGCTGGGCAGTTACAAAGACATTTGTCCTAACCTCGTAGAAGTGATCAGGGGATAAGGAACCTCATTTTGGGTGCTAAAGAGACACTTTGATTTTATACTCAAAACAACTATGTACATGTTATGATTCCCATTTTACTGATGAGAAAACTGAGGTCTCAGCGAGGATCAGGGGCCTACTGAAGTTCATATAATAAGTGACAGTCCCAGAAATTCAATAAAAGTCTTTCTGACATCAAAACCCATGCTTTTTCTACCACTTAACAAAAAAATTAGTGTTTCCAAGTCAGTGGGTCAGATTCTTGCCAGGCTTAACCCTTCATGTCATCATAAATCAGGCCCTTTGGCCCTTTCCTTTGAGTCTACCAAAGTTTATATTCTGCTCTACCCTGGTTCCAGGGCCAATTACTAAAAGCCTATGTCCCAGGCTCAATGTTTGGGTAAGGAAGCTCATTTACTAATTTGTGTGTTTATACCAGCATTCCCCCAGAAAGGACAAAAGTTAGCTATCCAGGCTCTGTAAAACTCCACAAGAGAACAAAAGGGGTCAGAAATGAATCCAAGAAAAATGTATGCTCTAATGATATATATATTCTTATGTCTCAGATCTGGGGTTCCGAGCTTTCTAGGATTAATCTAAAAAAGATAGGAAGGAAGGAAGGATGGAAAGAAGGAAGGACTTAGATTCACTACATTCACAAAATTTAAAGAAAAAAGCAAAACAGATGAAATAATAACACTATCTCCGACATCCTTATAATAATAGACTAAGGACCCACTGCATACAGCTATTTCATGAATCATCTCTCATCCTACAGAACATTTCAATAACAGCAGCTCTGCAGGGAACCAGTGCAGTGCTGCCTCCGTGGCTCTCTGCTTAGACAGGAGTCAGCATTTCCATTTCAGAAACCTCCAACCACACTCTTCTGAGGACAGCCCTGCGAAGCCTACCCCAGGAGAAAAACATCTGCCATCTGGAAGTTAGAAGTCAGCCCCACAGTTGCATGCAGAAGGTGATCTGGGGAGTCTGAAGGCCGAGTCACTTCTCAGGGAGTGAAAGCACCTTCCTTCCCTTCAGGAGTAGCTCTTGTCCTGGGATAGCTTACTCTTTATGGGTCTATCTCAAGTTTCCACCTAAAATAATTCTAAGTGTCCATCAAGACCCATCTTCTGGTTTAAAGAATTCTAAAAATTCAATTTTTTATCAATGTCCTCTTTCTTGTGAGAGATCCTGAATGCCAAGAAACAATTTAGTCAGAAGATTTCCAGTCTGAGTTTGTAGTCCCAACTCTGCACACATGCTTTATTTTCTCCTCTGACATCACACACCGTCCTCCCCCTCACGTCACTAAGCCTCACCAGGAACAGAAAGGGGCAAAGGGACACACTCCTCTCCCTCCCTCCAGTGGCCTTAGCCTGTGTGAGGACAGGTCTAGGAGGTGCAGGAGTGTGGAGCACCAGGGACAAGTAGTGTCACCATGCATGACTCCTCAAGCCTGTTGTCTGACAAGACTTAACAGAACCCTCTCCAGGTCTGCTCTCCCGCATGGTGAGCACTTCAAGAGGGCCTTTTCCAGCAGGGTTTCTGAGTGTCCCCATGCTAAGAGGTGAAGCACTTGACATTCAGCTGCCATGCTATTGTGAGCACGCCTGATTTTGCACAAGGCATGTGGAAATCAGAATGTACCTGTCACAGGTGTCAACCTCTGTCTGATGGGTACAGATCTGGAGAGTGGTCACAACTTGCTGCTCCTCGTTGCAAATATCTTCTTTGTGACCTTTCATCTGCTGATGGACAGGCACCAGCTTTTACATGCTAATGTGTCCCTTCATATTCCATGGGTTTCGTTCCAGCTTTACAGCTGTATGATAGGAATTCATGAGAGACAGTAATGGCGGGGTGGGGGAGCTGTCCTCACTAAGACCACAGAAGCATGCTTGGAATTGACATTGACTTTTTGTAGCCACTAGGATGACAGTAGAAAGTTACAACTTTTATATAGTAAGTGAAATTGCCAATCGTTTACGTATTTAAGAATATGATTCAAAATTACTTTACTTTTTAATTTATTTTATTATTTATTTGGTTATACCCTGCTTCATTTGACAAAGGATGACAGGTAGCTATTACATTCTGTAGAGCACAGGCAATTTTCTTCCTGTCTTAAGTCTCTATGATACACATTGGGCATGGTCAACTGATTACTTTTTAGAAAATAGAGTTTTTCATTAAGCATATCACCATTGGTAATATCATGGTTGCGTTTGGGATCTATTATGGTTCAAGTTGAAAAACTGTTTTGTTTGAGTGACTGCCTACTCAAATGGCATCATGTTCTTTCATTGATAGATGGTGGCTAGAAATCATTCTAGTCTTATGTGTGTTTAAAATTTTTTCAGTGAATATTTGAGAAGGGATTTCCATTTTGATTTACTGTATTATCACCTTGGTTTATCAAAACAGAAGATATTTACAACCATTAAATTTTTTATTCAAACTCCTGACCAAAAAATTACTTTGAAATTATATTCTTTTGTACCCCTGAAACTCTCTAAACCCAAACCTTCACAAATGAATACAGAGAGTCACAGCCAAGATCTGCTTACCTGGAACAAAAGCCACCAAAGTCATACAATGGAAGAAACAATTAAACAGTAATTTTGATGGATTGCTGCTGAGTGAATGTGGACTAGCAGAAAAGTGAGAAACTCCTGGGGGCCAAAATCTGAGGAAAGCCCCCATACTTTTATGGGTTTTATCTCTAGGAACCCCACCAGGTTCTCACAGTGAAGAGTCAAGAAAGATCTCCTCATATGGGAGGGAATGGGCAAAAGTATTTGTTTTGAAATACATCAAGAACATTCTTCATCACGAAGTGCTGGTCCCCTGGGGAAAAGCCTGCCAGAGCCTTATGCTATATAGGAGGAAGGCCATTTACCCAACACCAGCACCCTCTGGCCTTCCTGTCTCACCTAAGGGGGGAAGAAACTGAGAAACACTTGTATGAGTCACAGCCTAGATCTACTAAAAAACTAAACTTTTATCATAAGATTATAGAACATTTTCTTCCTCCACATCCACCACCACATCAATAGGACTCCAGTATAATACCAGTAGATTACTGGTGAAAGAACTGCAAGATGCAAATTTTATTTGAGGAAGCAACCTTAGGGAAGCAAAAACAAAATGGGAGAGACAAACAAAAGGATTTTAGAAGAATTTGAAGCCCCTGGCACCTAAAGCTACAGAAGACATTAGACAAGTTAGATTAACTGAAAATCTCACACTAAAGCCCTCTTAGCTCAGTTCTTATTACAAATACATCATGTCCAGATTTCAACAAAAAATTACAGAACATGCTTTAAAAAACAAGAAAAGAATACAGCCTGAAAAGACAAAGCAAGAATCAGAACCAGACTCAGTTATGATACAGATTGTGGAAGTATCAGACAAAGAATTTAAAACAACTATGACTAACATCTGAAGGGCTCCAATAGAAAATAATAAACAATTGCAAGAACAGATGGGTAAGATAAGGAAAGAGATGGAAACTCTAAGAAACAAAATTGAAAGTAAAGCTAGAAATAGGAAGCACTGTAACAGAAATGAAGAATGTTTTTAATGGGCTCATTGGTAGCATCAACATGGCCAAGGAAAAAATCAATGAGCTCAAAGACACATCAATAGAAACTTCGCAGATTGAAATACAAAGAGAAAAAGAATGATGAAAATAGAACAAAACATAAAAAAAAACTGTAGGAAAATGTCAGAAAGTGTAACATAAGCATTACTGAAATACCAGAAAGAGAAGAAAGAGAGAATGGAGCAGAAGAAATATCTGAAGTAACAACGGCCAAAAATTTAACAAAATTAAGAACTAATTATAGATCCCAGAAGTTCAGGAAACACCAAGCAGCATAAATTATAGAAAATCCACATTTGACCATAACATATTCAAACTGAAGAATTCCAAAGCCAAAGGGAAAAATCTTAAAAGAAAAAACAGAAACAAACATTTCACCTATAGAGGAAAAAGGAGAGAAGAGTAACAAGAAACTTCTCATCAGAAGCCATGTCAGCCAGAAGAGAGTGGAGTAAAATATTTAAAGTGTTGAAAGAAAAAAAAAAATCTAAGAATTATATGTCCAACAAAATTTTCCTTCAAAAGTGAAAAAACAAATAAAGACTCTCAGATAAACAAAAACAGAAAATTTATTGCCAGACCTTGCCTGCAAGAAATGTTTAAAAAAATTTTTTTTCTTCAGTTCAGGGAGACAGAAAATGATGTAGGTCAGAAACGTGGATCTGCATAAAGAAAGGAAGAATGTAAGAGAAGGAATAAATAAGGGGGAAATCTATTTATTTGTCTTATTCATTGTTCTAAAAGATAACTGTTTAATAATAGTAATAATGTATTGGGTGATTGTAGCATATGGATAAGTGAAATGAATGACAGCGATGCCATAGGGATGGAAGGGAAGAGTTGGTTGGGACTACTTTCTTATAAGGCACCTGCACTTCACATGCTATAAGGTAGCACACATTTCACATGAAGTGATATAGTGTTATTTGTATTTAGTTGTAAATGTGTATTGCAAACTCTAGGGGGAAAAAAATTTAAGAAGGATAATCAATATGCTCAGAGTGGAGATTAAATTAATCACATAAAATGCTCAGTCAAAGCCCGAGAATGTGGGAAAAGGGGAAGAAGAAAAAAAAACAATAAATAAGTGCAACAAATAGAAGTTACAACACAGATATTAATCTAGTTCTATTGACAATCACTTTAAATGTGAATATTAGTCCAAATACACCAATAAAAAGACAGAGATTGTCAGAGTAGGATTTTTTTGAAAAACACAAAAATGTATGTTGTCTACAAGAAACCCACTTTTAATATAAAAACTCAGATAGGTAAAAAGAAAAGGATAGAGAAATATGTATTATGATGCTAATAAAAAGAAAGCTGTAGTAGCTGTATTAATTTTAAACACTGTAGACCTCAGAACAAGAAAAATTATCAGGGATGAAGAGGATACTACATAGTGATAAAAGAGTTTATTTACCAAGAAGACACAACAATCTCTAACATCTATGTACCTAACAACAGAGTGTCAAAATACATGAGGCAAAAATTGCTAGAACTACAAGGAAAAATAAACAGAGCTATTATAGTATTATATAGCTATACTATTGTAGTTGGAAATATTAACACACTTCTTTCAATAATTGATAGATCAAGCAACCAGAAAATAAGTAAGGATAGAGTTGACTTGAATAACACTATAGTCAATTTGATCTAATTGACATTTATAGAGTACTTGACCTTGAAACATCATATCTTAGTATGTTCAAACTGCTATAACACAAGACTGTAGACTGGGTGACTTACAAAGAACAGCAATTCATCTCACAGTTCTGGAGACTGAGAGACCAAAGATCAAGCTGCCATCAGATTCAGTGTCTAGTGAGGGCCTACTTCCTGGTTTGCGGGTGCCATCTTTTTTCTGTGTGCTCATATGGTGGAAGTGGTAAAAAAGCTCACTGGGATAAGAGGCACTAATCCCATACATGAGGGCATTACCTCATGACTTAATCATCTCCCAGAGGCCCTAGCTCCTAATACCAACACCTTGAGGGTTAGAATTTCAATCCATGAATTTGATGTGGACACAAATATTACATACCGTAACAGAATACACATTCTTCTCAAGCTCACATAGAACATTCATCAATACCATAGTATGACCATAAAACACACTTTCACAAATTTAATATAATAGAAATCATACAAAATATGTTCTTAGACCACAATAGAATTAAACTATAAATCAAAGCAGAAAGATAACTAGAAAATCCACAAACATGGAGAGTTTAAACACACACGAGTCAAAGAGGAAGTCTCAAGATAAGTTAAAACCTATTTTAAACTAAAAGAAAGTGGGGAGAGTTTCAAGATGGCGGTGGCTGCGGCGGCTGGGGCGGAGTAGCTGAGGTGGAAAAGGTGGCCACTGGGCCTCGGGCAGCCGGGAAACTTGTGGACCTTCCTCTGGCCATCTCTTAAGGGAGGACTGCTGCTGCTGGCCGGTCGTGGGGGCTCAACGCCACTTTGCCCCCGGCAGGAGAGGCTGCCTCATTTACAGGCAACAGCTTTGAAGTGTGGAGCAGGAAAAGAACTGATTCTTAGCTGCAAAAGTGAGTCTTGAAACAGGGAACACGGCGCCAGGGCTGCTGTGGATGCAGCCAGGATCCCAGAGGCCGGGGCCGCACTGAAGGCGGCCAGCTGCCCTATCCAGGATTCGAGGTTTCAGGCCGGCATTAAAGAAGACTCCTGGGAGCGCCCGAGCGGCGCCGCGACTGAACAGCCCGAGGCGGCAGCGCCGAGAACACGGAAGGCAACAAACCAGAGACAGAGCGAGCGCCCGACCTGGCACAGCACTGTGAGTGATCCCTGGCACAGCTCTGTTCGGGGGGTGGATGCCCGCGCGGCTCCCCGCCTGCACCACCAGGCCACTCACTGCCCCGGTGCTGCCTCCATTTTCCCAGGTGCGGGCAGCTCCGCCCTGCTCGGCCATCACTGAGCCCAATTGCTTGGCCTGGCGCGGGGCTTTCCGGACCCTGCGGGCCGACCTCCTATCCCACTCCCTCCACGGTTCTCTGGCAGGGCTGGGGGTGTGGGGCGTCCCGACCAGTTTTGGGAGGGCTAGGAAGTACGGGCGGGCCGACTGTCACTCCACCACACCCTGGACTCCGGCCCCGGTAAACTTCCTGTTACTGGGAGGCAGATACCATCTCTGCGACCACCAGTTTGGAAAAAAGCCTAACGAATTTCTGGTTGGGAATAGTGTGGTAGGAGAGTTCCCAGGTCCGCTTGAACCTGCCGGAGAGCAGGCTGCAGGCGGGCACTAGACTCGGTTTATACCGGGGGGATACAAAGGTGAACAAGACCCAAGAAAGATCTACACAGTGCTACAAAGGCACCCAGAGAGACCGGTCGTCTGTGCCTAGCAGAAACCTGGTAGACTTCCTGGGCGAGGCGGTGCTGAGCAGGGTCTTGAAGGCCCAGCTGATAGACGAGGGGTGCAGAAGACACGCCCCAACCCAGCAAAGTGTGCACAGAGGGGGGAGACGTGCAGCCAGGGAGGCGGAGACTCGACAGAAACCACACACCCGGTGGGGTCACCAATGCACGATCTAACAGCCTGGGCCAGAGCACACAGAACAGGGAGAAGTCCTGCACAGGAAGTGAAAGCTCAACAGAGATCACACACCCTGTGGTACGTGATCCACCAGCCCAGCAGAGTACAAGCTGACCAGAAAGGTGGATCCCCGGAGAAGCCCAAGACCCGAGGCAACCACACACACAAGACACTAGAGGCCATCTGAGCAGTCACGGCGGGAGCCATACCAAATTGGCAACCACAGCAACATCCTAGTTAGTCATTAGTCTTAAACCGGTGGACTGTGAAACCCCCTGCCACAATGAATAAACACCAAAAAAAAGACACCAGAAATACAAAAAATCAAGAAAGTACACCACCAAAAGTTAATAAATCTCATACTCTAGATCCTATAGAACAAGAAGCCCTTGAAATAACTGACAAGGAATTTCGAGTGATAATTCTAAGGAAACTGAATGAGATACAAGAAAACTCAGCTAGACATCATGATGAAATGAGGAAAAGTATACAGGATCTGAAAGAGGAAATATACAAGGAAATCAATGTCCTGAAAAAAAATGTAGCAGAACTTGCTGAACTGAAGAAGTTATTCAGCGAAATAAAAAACACAATGGAGAGTTTAACCAGCAGGCTTGTTGAAGTTGAAGAGAGAACCTCTGAACTTGAAGATGGGCTGTTTGAAATAACACAAGCAGACAAAAAGAAAGAAAAAAGAATCAAGGACATGGAAGAAAATCTGAGAGAGATATCAGAAAACCTCAAGCGCTCAAATATCCGAGTCATGGGTATTCCAGAAGAGGAGGAAAATGGAGATTCCATTGAAAACATATTCAACAAAATAGTGGCAGAAAACTTCCCAGGTATAGGAAAAATCACAGATCTTCAGATCCAGGAAGCTCAACGATCTCCAAACGTATTCAACCCAAAAAGGCCTTCTCCAGACATGTCATAGTCAAATTGGCAAAACTCAGAGACAAAGAGAGAATCTTAAAAGCTGCAAGAGAGAAGCGTCAAATCACCTATAAGGGAGCCCCAATCAGGTTAACATCAGACTTTTCATCACAAACCCTAAAAGCTAGAAAGGAATGGGATGATATTTTCAAAATACTAAAAGACAAAGATTGCCAGCCAAGAATACTCTACCCTGCAAGGCTATCCTTCCGAAATGAGGGGCAAATAGTATATTTCTCAGACAAACAAAAACTGTGGGAGTTCACTACCACAAGACCACCCTTACAAGAAATCCTCAAGGGAGTACTGGGTTTGGTTCCTGAAAAATAACTACCACTGCCATAAAAACCTAAGAAAAATCTAAACCCGCTAGTACAATAAAAATGGCATTCATGAAGAGAAAACAAGCTAACAAAAACACTATCTACAACCTAAGGAACCAACAAACAAAGAAACCAAACAGTAAATCAGAAAGCAAGGAACAAAAGACACCTAAGACAACCAAACAACCAATAAAATGCTAAGAATAAATCAACACCTTTCAATAACAACTCTTAATGTTAAAGGCTTAAATTCCCCAATTAAAAGACACAGACTGGCTGACTGGATCAAAAAGCAGGACCCAACTATATGCTGCCTACAAGAGACCCACCTCACCCATAAAGATTCACACAGACTAAGAGTGAAAGGATGGAAAAAGATTTACCATGCAAACAGAAAAGAAAAACGAGCTGGAGTGGCTATTCTTATATCTGACAAAATAGACTTTAAACTAAAAACCATAAAAAGAGACAATGAGGGACACTACTTAATGATAAAAGGACTGATCCATCAAGAAGACATAACAATCATAAATATGTACGCACCCAATGTTGGAGCAGCCAGATTTATAAAACAAACTCTATTAGACCTAAAGAAGGAAATAGACACTAATACCATAATAGCAGGGGACCTGAACACTCCACTGTCAATATTAGACAGATCATCTAGGCAAAGAATCAGTAGAGAAACACAAGATCTAAACAAGACTCTAGACCAATTGGAATTGGCAGATATCTACAGAACATTCCACCCAACAACCTCAGAATATTCATTCTTCTCATCAGCACATGGATCATTCTCCAAGATAGATCACATATTAGGTCACAAATCAAGTCTCAATAAATTCAAAAAAATTGGAATTATCCCATGTATCTTCTCAGACCACAATGGATTAAAACTAGAAATTAATAACAAACAAAACTCTGGAAACTATACAAACACATGGAAATTAAACAGCATTCTACTTAATGACATATGGGTCCAAGAAGAAATCAAGCAGGAAATCAAAAAGTTTATTGAAACTAATGAAAACAATGATACATCATACCAAAACCTGTGGGATACTGCAAAAGCAGTATTGAGGGGAAAATTTATTGCATTAAATGCTCACTTCAGAAGAATGGAAAGATGGCAAGTGAACAACCTAACACTTCACCTTAAAGAACTAGAAAAACAAGAACAATCCAATCCTAAAGTTAGCAGACGGAAAGAAATCATTAAGATCAGAGCAGAACTGAATGAAATTGAAAACCAAAAAACAATTCAAAAGATCAACGAATCAAAAAGTTGGTTTTTTGAAAAGATAAATAAAATTGACAAACCATTAGCATGGCTAACAAAAAAAAGAAGAGAGAAGACTCAAATAACAAAAATTAGAAATGAAAAAGGCGATATTACAACTGATTCATCTGAAATACAAGGAATCATTCGAGACTACTATAAACAACTATACGCCAACAAATTTGAAAATCTGGAGGAAATGGATAAATTTCTGGACACACACAAGCTCCCAAAACTGAACCGTGAAGACGTAGAAAATTTGAACAGACCAATAACAATAAAGGAGATTGAAGCTGTTATCAGAAGACTCCCAACAAAGAAAAGCCCAGGACCAGATGGATTCACAGCAGAATTTTACCAAACATTCAAAGAGGAATTGACACCGATTCTTTACAAACTATTCCAAAAGATTGAAACGGACGCAAATCTCCCAAACTCATTCTATGAAGCAAACATCATCCTGATACCAAAACCAGGTAAAGATATAACCAAAAAAGAAAACTACAGGCCGATATCCTTGATGAATATAGATGCAAAAATCCTCACTAAAATACTAGCAAACAGAATACAGCAACACATACGAAAAATTATTCATCACGATCAAGTGGGATTCATCCCAGGGATGCAAGGTTGGTTCAACATACGCAAATCAATAAATGTGATACACCACATTAATAAACTCAAACACAAGGACCATATGATCATCTCTATAGATGCTGAAAAAGCATTTGATAAAGTTCAGCACTCATTCATGACAAAGACCCTCTATAAGTTAGGTATAGAGGGAAAGTATCTCAACATAATTAAAGCCATATATGCCAAACCCACTGCCAATATCATCCTGAATGGGGAAAAGCTGAAAGCTTTTCCTTTAAGAACAGGCACCAGACAAGGATGCCCACTCTCACCACTCCTATTCAACATAGTGTTGGAAGTACTAGCCAGAGCAATCAGAGAAGAGAAGGAAATAAAGCGCATTCAGATTGGAAAAGATGAAGTCAAACTGTCCCTGTTTGCAGATGACATGATCCTATATATCGAACAGCCTAAAACCTCTACAAAAAAACTCTTGGAATTGATAAATGATTTCAGCACAGTAGCAGGATACAAAATCAACACACAAAAATCAGTAGCATTTCTTTTCTCCAATAGTGAACATGCAGAAGGAGAAATCAAGAAAGCCTGCCCATTTACAATAGCCACCAAAAAAATAAAATACTTAGGAATTGAGTTAACCAAGGAGGTGAAAAATCTCTATAATGAGAACTACAAACCACTGCTGAGAGAAATTAGAGAGGATACAAGAAGATGGAAAGATATTCCATGCTCTTGGATTGGAAGAATCAACATAGTGAAAATGTCCATACTACCCAAAGTGATATACAAATTCAATGCAATCCCCATCAAAATTCCAAAGACATTTTTCTCAGAAATGGAAAAAACTATTCAGACATTTATATGGAACAATAAAAGACCACGAATAGCCAAAGCAATGCTCAGCAAAAAAAATAAAGCTGGAGGCATAACACTACCTGACTTTAAGCTATACTACAAAGCTATAATAACCAAAACAGTATGGTACTGGCATAAAAACAGACACACTGACCAATGGAATAGAATAGAGAATCCAGAAATCAACCCACACACTTACTGCCATCTGATCTTTGACAAAGGCACCAAGCCTATTCACTGGGGAAGGGACTGCCTCTTCAGCAAGTGGTGCTGGGATAACTGGATATCGATATGCAGGAGAATGAAACTAGATCCATACCTCTCACCGTATACTAAAATCAACTCAAAATGGATTAAGGATTTAAATATACACCCTGAGACAATAAAACTTCTTAAAGAAAACATAGGGGAAACACTTTAGGAAATAGGACTGGGCACAGACTTCATGAATACGACCCCAAAAGCACGGGCAACCAAAGGAAAAATAAACAAATGGGATTATATCAAACTAAAAAGCTTCTGCACAGCAAAAGAAACAATTAAAAGAGTTAAAAGACAACCAACAGAGTGGGAGAAAATATTTGCAAAATATACATCTGACAAAGGATTAATATCCAGAATATATAAGGAACTCAAACAACTTTACAAGAAGAAAACAAGCAACCCGATTAAAAAATGGGCAAAAGAGCTAAGTAGGCATTTCTCTAAGGAAGATATCCAAATGGCCAACAGACATATGAAAAAATGCTCAACATCACTCAGCATCCGGGAAATGCAAATCAAAACCACATTGAGATACCATCTAACCCCAGTTAGGATGGCTAAAATCCAAAAGACTATGAACGATAAATGCTGGCGAGGCTGCGGAGAAAAAGGAACTCTCATACATTGTTGGTGGGACTGCAAAATGGTGCAGCCTCTATGGAAAATGGTATGGAGGTTCCTTAAACAATTGCAAATAGATCTACCATACGACCCAGCCATCCCAGTGTTGGGAATATACCCAGAGGAATGGAAATCATCAAGTCCAAGGTATACCTGTTCCCCAATGTTCATCGCAGCACTCTTTACAATAGCCAAGAGTTGGAACCAGCCCAAATGCCCATCATGAGATGAGTGGATACGGAAAATGTGGTACATCTACACAATGGAATACTACTCAGCTATAAAAACGAATGAAATACTGCCATTTGCAACAACATGGATGGACCTCGAGAGAATTATATTAAGTGAAACAAGTCAGGCACAGAAAGAGAAATACCACATGTTTTCACTTATTGGTGGGAGCTAAAAATTAATATATAAATTCACACACACACATACACACATACACACACAAACCGGGGGGGGGGGGAAGAAGATATAACAACCACAATTATTTGAAGTTGATACAACAAACAAACAGAAAGGACATGGTTGGGGGGGAGGGGGGGAGGGAGAAGGGAGGAGGTTTTGGTGATGGGGAGCATTAATCAGCTACAATGTATATCGACAAAATAAAATTTAAAAAAAATAAATAAATAAAAATAAAAGAAAGTGAAAATACAACTTATCAAAATTTGTGGGATGCAGCAAAAGCAGTGTTTACAGGCATATTTATGGCACTAAGTGAATATATTAGAAAAAAAGAAATATTTAAAGAGTATAATTTAAGCTTCCACCTTAGGAAACTAGAGAAATAAGAGCAATTAAAGCCTAAGGCAAGCAGAAGCAAATTACAGCAAAAATCAATGCAATTCAAAATACAAAAATAATAAATAAAAAAAAAGAAAAGCTGGTTCTTTGATAAGATTCACAAAATCAATAGACCTCTAGCCAGGTTAACTAAGAAAAAAAAGTAGAAGACACAAATTACTAATACCTGAAATGAAAGAAGGATCTGGTGGTGTCACCAAGATGGCAAGATAGATGATCCCTGGCATCATTGCAACCCATAACTGATCAAATTAAAACTACTGAAATGCAAAAACTGCCAACCAGCGATCACTGGAATGCAGGGGAAGAGGAGGAGAGACCCACAAACTCTGTGAAAGTGCAAAAGGTCATGACAAGATAGAGGAGGGACCACTCTGACTATTCCGACTTCCAGTTGCTCCCTGGGCTGGCATGGTATAATGCAAGGAGCAGTTGAAGCTGCTACAAGGAGATGGCAAAGCCTCAGCAGCACCCTTTGCATAGAACAACTTGGAGGCTACAGGGAAGAAGTGTGCTTTGGAGTGCACCATCCCATCTTCCAGGCCAGCAAAGCCACAAGCAAACTTCCTCTGGGACCAGTATAGGAGTAAGGGGCTACAGCCAGTGAGAGGAAGGAATCACCCAGAGGTTGGTGAGTCTTCACAGGGGAGTCATGCATAGCCTGCCCTACAGGAAACACTTGGAGAGCTGGGGGAAAGGCTGACCAACAAGGTGAGCATCAGGGTGCAGCATAGGCAGCTGATCTGCCTTCTGATCAACAGAGGTGCCATGCAGTGGAGACCAGCCAGTGCAATAGAACTGCAGGGGGCAGTTTGTGGGAAAGACTTAATCCCAAGGCAGATTTTCCACACAGCCCAGTTGAGTTTTTGGCAACCTTACATGACCCAGAAGCGACTTAAAGGATGACAAATAAATCCAGCCTGCACAAAAGCTTTCCCCCAGCTTGAGAAACAGCAGCAAAGCAGTAATTTAGCTCAAGCACAGAGTTCAAGCCCTAGTACCTGCAAGAAGTTTCCCCCAATTTGAGAATCAACCACAGGAGAACAAATCAGTTTCAGCGCAAAGTTTAAGTGGTGGTGGTAGCTATTAATCCACCACAGAATAGGAGAAAAAATAAAACACAGTCCAGAGATAATGTTCTTATATTAACCAGTAAAGGCCTAACACCATCAAAGAATACCTATAAAACCTGGAAGAAATAGCTGTTCCCTCAAATGTACAGACATCAATGTAAAGACACAAAGATCCAGAAAGAACAGAGAAATATGATACCACTGAAGGAAAACAACAAAGGGCCAGCAATGGACCCAGAAGAACAGCAGATTTATAAAATGTCTGACAGAGAATTCAGAATAAGCCTCCTAAGGATGTTCAGGAGTCACAAGAAAATTCAGACAGAAAGTTAAATGATATTTGGAAAACAATTCAAGAACAGGATGAGAAACTTGAGAAAGGAATAGGATCAATTTTAAAAACAAACAAACAAATAAAAATCTAGAAATAGAAAATACATTATTTGAACTGAAAAACTTGATAGAAAGCTCAACCAGCAGACTTTACCAAAGGAAAGAATCAGTAAACTTCAAGACAGAACATACAAAATTATCCATTAGATGAATAAAAAAATGAAAGAGAAATGCTGCAGTTATGAGACTCCAAGTGAAATAACCTCTATATAATTGGCATACCCAAAGGAAATGAAAAAGGAAGAGACCTAAAAAGCATATTTAAGGAAATGATGACTGAAATTTTCACAAGTATGGAGAAAGAAGACAGCATCCAGGTACAGGAAAGATCAGAGGTCACCAATCAAGTTCAATCCACTACACCAACCAGCCATCTCCCCCCCCAAAAAAAAGTTAATCCAAAGAAGAACACCCCAAGGCACATCATAATCAAATTATCAAAAAACAAAGACAAAAAAAGAATACCAAAATCATTAAGAGAAAAGAAACACATAACATTCAACAGAGCCCAATACACCTCAGTGGATTTCTCAGTAGAAACCCTATTGGCTAAGAGAATGGGATGATACATTCAAAGTGCTGAAGGAAAAGGACTGTTAACCAAGAATTCTATATCCAGTGAAACTAACCTTCAAATGTGAAGGAGAAATAGTCTTTCCCAGACAAACAAAAGCTAAGGGAATTTATCAACACTTGAACTGTTCTACAAGAAATGCTAAAGGGAGTTCTTCAATCTGAAAGATGACACTAAAGAGTAGCAAGAAAACATTTGAAGGTACATAACTCAATAGTAAACTAAGTACACAGGCCACCTCAGAATACTCCAGTGTTGTAAGCGTGGTGAATAAATCATCCTTAGTATGAAGACTAAAGGATAAACTCAACAAGACAATAACAAATACAACAACCATATAAAAGATAAGAAATATTAAAAGATGTAACTTGAAACAACAAAATGTCAAAAACTAGAGGGAGAATGACATCAAAGCATAGTGTTGGCTTTGTTGCTTTTTCCTTTTTCTTAGATATCAAAGTTAACTTATTAGTTTAAAATAATCTGTTATAATTATAACATGTTTTTTGTATGCCTCCTGATAACTATAACACAAAAACTTATAAGAGAAATACTAAAAATAAATAGCAAGAAATCAAAATATACTACTAGAGAAAACTACTCAGCCACAAAGGAAGACAGTAAGACTGGAAAAAGGACTTACACAACACCAGGGAAAAAATAGTAACAAAATGGCACTAATAATCCCCTCTATATCAATAATAACTCTAAACATAAATGGATTAAATTCTCCAATTAAAAGACACAGAGTGATTGAATGGATTATAAAACAAGGACCAACAATATGCAGCTATGAACCAATAAAATACTAGGAATAAATCAACACCTTTCAATAACAACTCTTAATGTAAAAGGCTTAAATTCCTCAATTAAAAGACACAGACTGGCTGACTGGATCCAAAAGCAGGACCCAACTATATGCTGCCTACAAGAGACCCACCTCACCCATAAAGATTCACACAGACTAAGAGTGAAAGGATGGAAAAAGATTTACCATGCAAACAGAAAAGAAAAACGAGCTGGAGTAGCTATTCTTATATCTGACAAAATAGACTTTAAACTAAAAACCATAAAAAGAGACAATGAGGGACACTACTTAATGATAAAAAGACTGATCCATCAAGAAGACATAACAACCATAAATATGTACACACCCAATGTTGGAGCAGCCAGATTTATAAAACAAACTCTATTAGACCTAAAGAAGGAAATAGACACTAATACCATAATAGCAGGAGACCTGACCACCCCACTGTCAATATTAGACAGATCATCTAGGCAAAGAATCAGTAGAGAAACACAAGATCTCAACAAGACTCTAGACCAATTGGAATTGGCAGATATCTACAGAACATTCCACCCAACAACCTCAGAATATTCATTCTTCTCATCAGCACATGGATCATTCTCCAGGATAGATCACATAGTAGGTCACAAATCAAGTCTCAATAAATTCAAAAAAATTGGAATTATCCCATGTATCTTCTCAGACCACAATGGATTAAAACTAGAAATTAATAACAAACGAAACTCTGGAAACTATACAAACACATGGAAATTAAACAGCATTCTACTTAATGACATATGGGTCCAAGAAGAAATCAAGCAGGAAATCAAAAAATTTATTGAAACTAATGAAAACAATGATACATCATACCAAAACCTGTGGGATACTGCAAAAGCAGTATTGAGGGGAAAATTTATTGCATTAAACGCTCACTTCAGAAGAATAGAAAGATGGCAAGTGAACAACCTAACACTTCACCTTAAAGAACTAGAAAAACAAGAACAATCCAATCCTAAAGTTAGCAGATGGAAAGAAATCATTAAGATCAGAGCAGAACTGAATGAAATTGAAAACCAAAAAACAATTCAAAAGATCAACGAATCAAAAAGTTGGTTTTTTGAAAAGATAAATAAAATTGACAAACCATTAGCATGGCTAACAAAAAAAAGAAGAGAGAAGACTCAAATAACAAAAATTAGAAATGAAAAAGGCGATATTACAACTGATTCATCTGAAATACAAGGAATCATTCGAGACTACTATAAACAACTATATGCCAACAAATTTGAAAATCTGGAGGAAATGGATAAATTTCTGGACACACACAAGCTCCCAAAACTGAACCGTGAAGACGTAGAAAATTTGAACAGACCAATAACAATAAAGGAGATTGAAGCTGTTATCAGAAGGCTCCCAACAAAGAAAAGCCCAGGACCAGATGGATTCACAGCAGAATTTTACCAAACATTCAAAGAGGAATTGACACCGATTCTTTACAAACTATTCCAAAAGATTGAAACGGACGCAAATCTCCCAAACTCATTCTATGAAGCAAACATCATCTTGATACCAAAACCAGGTAAAGATATAACCAAAAAAGAAAACTACAGGCCGATATCCTTGATGAATATAGATGCAAAAATCCTCACTAAAATACTAGCAAACAGAATACAGCAACACATACGTAAAATTATTCACCACAATCAAGTGGGATTCATCCCAGGGATGCAAGGTTGGTTCAACATACGCAAATCAATAAATGTGATACACCACATTAATAAACTCAAACACAAGGACCATATGATCATCTCTATAGATGCTGAAAAAGCATTTGATAAAGTTCAGCACTCATTCATGACAAAGACCCTCTATAAGTTAGGTATAGAGGGAAAGTATCTCAACATAATTAAAGCCATATATGCCAAACCCACTGCCAATATCATCCTGAATGGGGAAAAGCTGAAAGCTTTTCCTTTAAGAACAGGAACTAGACAAGGATGCCCACTCTCACCACTCCTATTCAACATAGTGTTGGAAGTACTAGCCAGAGCAATCAGAGAAGAGAAGGAAATAAAGGGCACCCAGATTGGAAAAGATGAAGTCAAACTGTCCCTGTTTGCAGATGACATGATCCTATATATCGAACAGACTAAAACCTCTACAAAAAAACTCTTGGAATTGATAAATGATTTCAGCACAGTAGCAGGATACAAAATCAACACACAAAAATCAGTAGCATTTCTTTTCTCCAATAGTGAACACGCAGAACGAGAAATCAAGAAAGCCTGCCCATTTACAATAGCCACCAAAAAAATAAAATACTTAGGAATTGAGTTAACCAAGGAGGTGAAAAATCTCTATAATGAGAACTACAAACCACTGCTGAGAGAAATTAGAGAGGATACAAGAAGATGGAAAGATATCCCATGCTCTTAGATTGGAAGAATCAACATAGTGAAAATGTCCATACTACCCAAAGTGATATACAAATTCAGTGCAATCCCCATCAAAATTCCAAAGACATTTTTCTCAGAAATGGAAAAAACTATTCAGACATTTATATGGAACAATAAAAGACCACGCATAGCCAAAGCAATGCTCAGCAAAAAAAATAAAGCTGGAGGAATAACACTACCCAACTTTAAGCTATACTACAAAGCGATAATAACCAAAACAGTATGTTACTGGCATAAAAACAGACACACTGACCAATGGAATAGAATAGAGAATCCAGAAATCAACCCACACACTTACTGCCATCTGATCTTTGACAAAGGCACCAAGCCTATTCACTGGCGAAGGGACTGCCTCTTCAGCAAATGGTGCTGTGATAACTGGATATCGATATGCAGGAGAATGAAACTAGATCCATACCTCTCACCGTATACTAAAATCAACTCAAAATGGATTAAGGATTTAAATATACACCCTGAAACAATAAAACTTCTTAAAGAAAACATAGGAGAAACACTTCAGGAAATAGGACTGGACACACACTTCATGAATACGACCCCAAAAGCACGGGCAACCAAAGGAAAAATAAACAAATGGGATTATATCAAACTAAAAAGCTTCTGCACAGCAAAAGAAACAATTAACAGAGTTAAAAGACAACCAACAGAGTGGGAGAAAAGATTTGCAAAATATACATCTGACAAAGGATTAATATCCAGAATATATAAGGAACTCAAACAACTTTACAAGAAGAAAACAAGCAACCCAATTAAAAAATGGGCAAAAGAGCTAAGTAGGCATTTCTCTAAGGAAGATATCCAAATGGCCAACAGACATATGAAAAAATGCTCAACATCACTCAGCATCCAGGAAATGCAAATCAAAACCACATTGAGATACCATCTAACCCCAGTTAGGATGGCTAAAATCCAAAAGACTATGAACGATAAATGCTGGCGAGGCTGCGGAGAAAAAGGAACTCTCATACATTGTTGGTGGGACTGCAAAATGGTGCAGCCTCTATGGAAAATGGTATGGAGGTTCCTCAAACAATTGCAGATAGATCTACCATACGACCCAGCTATCCCGCTGCTGGGAATATACCCAGAGGAATGGAAATCATCAAGTCGAAGGTATATCTGTTCCCCAATGTTTATCGCAGCACTCTTTACAATAGCCAAGAGTTGGAACCAGCCCAAATGCCCATCATCAGATGAGTGGATACGGAAAATGTGGTACATCTACACAATGGAATACTACTCAGCTATAAAAACGAATGAAATACTGCCATTTGCAACAACATGGATGGACCTTGAGAGAATTATATTAAGTGAAACAAGTCAGGCACAGAAAGAGAAATACCACATGTTCTCACTTATTGGTGGGAGCTAAAAATTAATATATAAATTCACACACACACACAAACACACACACACACACACACACACACACACACACACACAAACCGGGGGGGGGAAGAAGATATAACAACCACAATTATTTGAAGTTGATACGACAAGCAAACAGAAAGGACATTGTTGGGGGGGAGGGGGGGAGGGAGAAGGGAGGGAGGTTTTGGTGATGGGGAGCAATAATCAGCCACAATGTATATCAACAAAATAAAATTTAAAAAATAAAGTAAAATAAAATAAAATAAAATTTCATTGTGAAAAAATAAATAAATAAATAAATAAAAAGGATAAGAAAAAAAAAATATGCAGCTATGAGAAAGTCAATTCACCTATAAAGACACACACTGAAACTGAAGAGATTGAAAAAGACATTTCATGCAAATAGAAACCAAAGAAGTTCAGGAGTAGCTATAGTTAAATCAGATAATACAGACATCAAGCTGAGGAAAGTAAAAAAAAGATTAGGAAGGTTTTTATATGATGATAAAAGGATCAAATTGATCAAGAGGAGATAACAATTTTAAATATATATGCATCTAACACTGGATATATGAAGCAGTTACCATTAGACTATTAGGCCTAATGGGAGAGATAGACTCCAACACAATAATAGCTGGGGACTTTAGTGCTCCACTTTCAGCAAAAAAAAAGAAAAGAAAAAAATAATTCAAACTGAATATTAACCAAGAAACATAAGAGTTAATCTCCACGCTAGGCTGATTGGATCTAACAAACATTTTTAGAATATTTCATCCAATAGCTGCAGAATATACATTCTCTTCAGCATCACATGGAAAATTCAATAGAATAGACCATATGTTATGTACAAAACAAGTCTCAACAAATTTTAAAACATTGAAATTACATCAACCATAGATCCAACCACAATGGAATAAAACTAGAGATCAATATCTGAAGGGACATTGGAAACTGCACAAAAACATGGAAATTAAACAACATGCTCCTAAACAACAAATGGGCCAAAGAAGAAATCAAAAAGAAAATTTAAAAATTCCTGGAGACAAATGAAAATGAAAACACAACATACTATAACCTATGAGATACAGTGAAAGCAGTTCTTTTTTTTTTTTTTTTGTCTTTTTTGTGACTGGCCACACTGCGCTCAGCCAGTGAGCGCACTGGCCATCCCTATATAGGATCTGAACCCGCAGCGGGAGTGCTGCTGCACTCCCAGCGCCGCACCGCCATGGGGTCGGCCCGAAAGCAGTTCTAAGATGGAATTTTATAGCAAAAAATGCCTACATCAAAAAAGAAGAAAGACTTCAGATAAATAACCTAACATTACAACTCAAGGAACCAGAAAGTCAAGAAAAAAACAAACCCAAAATCAGTAGAAGGAGAGAAATAACAAATACCAGAGAAGAAATAAATGAATTAGAGATTTAAAAAATAATACAAAAGATCAATGAAACAAAGAGTTGGTTTTTCAAAAAGATAAACCAAACAGATAAACCTTTAGCTAGACTAATGAAGAAAAAAAGAGAGAAGATGCAATTAAAATTGGAAATGAAAAAGGAGACATTACAACAGGTGCCATAGAAATACAAAGAATCGTAAAAGACTGCTATGAACAACTATACACTAACAAACTGGAAACCTAGAAGAAATGGATAAAGCCTGAATGCATGCAACATACAAAGGTTGAATCATGAAGAACTAGAAAACCTAAACAGACCAATAACAACTAATGAAATTGAAACAGTAATAACATCTCCTGACAAAGAAAACTCCAGGACCGAGGGTTTCATTGCCAAATTCTATAAAACATTTAAAGAAGAACTGATAGCAATTCTTCTCAAACTCTTCTGACAAACTGAAAAAGAGGGTATACTTTCAGAAGGCCAGCATTACCCTCAGACCAAAACAGGAAAACAACACAACAATAAAAGAAAACTACAGACCAATATCCTCGATAAACATAGATATGAAAACCCTCAACAAAAAACTAGCAAACCAACCCAACAACACATTTAAAAAATCATTTGCTATGATCAAGTGGTATTCATCCCAGGGATGTATGGATGGCTCAACATATGCAAATTAATAAACATGATACATCACATCACAGAATGAAGGGGAAAAACCACATGATCATTTCAGCAGATGTAGAAAAAGCATGTGAGAAAATTCAACACTTCTTCATGATAAAAAAAAAAAAGACACTCAAAAATTAAGTATAAAAGTAATGTACCTCAGCACAGTAAAGTCCATATATGACAAACCCACAGTTAACATCAATCTGAACAGACAAAAGTTGAAGGTTTTTTCTCTAAGATCTGGAGCAAGACAAGGATGCCCACCTTTCTCAGTTTTATTCAACATAGTGCTGGAAGTTCTAGCTGGTGCATTAAGGCAAGAGAAAGCAATAAAGGGCATCCAAACTGAAAAGGAGGAAGTCAAACTATCCTTATTTGCAGAAGACATGATATTATATATAGAAAATTCTAAAGGCTCCATCAAAAATTTACTAGAACTAATAAATGAGTTCAGTAAACTGGCAGGATACAAAATCAACACACAAAAACCAGTAGTATTTCTATACACCAATAACAAAATATCTGAACAAGAAATCAAGAAAGTAATACCATTCACAACAGCTACCAAAATAATAAAATAACTAGTAGTAAATTTAGCCAAGGAGGTGAGAGGCCTCTACAACAAAAACTGTAAAACATTAGTGAAAGAAACTGAAAAGGACATGAATAAATGGAAAGACATCCCATGTTCATGGGTTGGAAGAATTAACATCATCGAAATGTCCATACTACCCAAAGCAATCTACAGATTCAACACAATCCCTATCAAAGTACCAATGACATTATTTATAGAAACAGAAAAAAGTGATATTAAAATATTTATGGAAACACAAAAGACCCTGTATAGCTAAAGCAAGCTTGAACAAAAAGAACAAAGTTGGAGGCATCACACTTCCTGACTTCAGAATATGCTACAAATCTATAGCAAACAAATAGCATGGTACTGGCATAAAATCAGACAAATTGACCAATGGTACAAAGTAAAGATCCCGAAAATAAAGATACACACTTACAGCCAACTGATTTCAGACAAAGGTGTCAAAAATATACACTGGAAAAAGAATGGTCTTCTCAATAAATGGTGCAGGAAAAACTGGATATCCACATGCAGAAGATTGAAACTAGACCCTTATCTCTCACTATACACAAAAATCAACTCAAAATGGATTGACCTAAATTTAAAACCCAAAACTGTGAAACCACCAGGAGAAAACATAGGGGAAGCACTACCTGAATTGGGAGTGGGCAGTGCTTTTCTGAACAAGACTACAAAGGCACAAACAACTAAAGCAAAAGTAGACAAATGGGACTACATCAAACTAAAAGCTTCTATACAGTAAGGGACACAATCAACAGAGTGAAAAGACAACCTACACACTGGGAGAAAGTGTTTGCAAACTACACATCTGGCAAGGTGCTAATATCCAGAATATATAAGGAACTCAAACAGCTCAATAGCAAAAAAACAAAGAACCCAATTTTAAAATGGGCAAAGGACCTGAACAGATATTTCTCAAAAGAAGACGTACAAATGGCCAATGAGCACATGAAAAAATGCTTAAAATCATTAATGCTCACAAATGCAACATCATTTAGGAGGTCAGGAGATCCTTTGAATGGAATACAGACTATGACAAAAGAATCTAACTGTATTAAAAATACATGAAGCAGTAGTATTGAAGGGAAAAGTGCTGACCCAAGTAACTTTGAAAATAAGTGGTTTTTAAGACTAAAGGCAAAATAAACTGTACATAAGCACTGTACTCTTGTTGATAAAGTTATTTTTAACAGGGGACAGGTTGACAATTCTTGCTATACATGTATCCTGGTATTGAACAATTAAGTAAATGAATTGGTGGGAGCCAGGTTTTTCACTGTTGGAGTGGGAGTTTATAGATAAGCAAAAGAAGCAGGCTGGCATGATCCATGTGGTAATGGATTAGAGTTGGAAACATCAGTATGAACTTATGTTTAGCTTAACATAGATATAAATGATTTAATACAGAAATATTTATAGATAAGTGCACATATATGGATTAGTACACACACACATATATTTCCTTGCTCTGTCAGCTGAGACAGCCTGGCATCAACAACACCACAGAAGCCATGAGTACACCTACCACCCACGCTTGGTTTCTAATACCATTCTCCAATTAAAAAAAAAAAAAAAAAGAGCTTCTTAGAGAAAAGCCTAATTGTAGGAATGGAGCAGAAAATATACAAAGTGATCCGGGAGGATCTTGCAGTGTCAAAAAATAAGGACATGCTAAAAAAAAAAATTGCTGGGGGTATGCCAAAGGAACACAGAAGCCAACTGCAAGAGTTCCCAATGGCCAAAGCTGGAACAATTGAGCAACAAAACAAATAAAATAAATAAAATAGCACTGGATTATATTTATATTTATATTTATATATTTATATTCAACTTTGGGTTGAACCCAGAGTTGAATATGAATATCCATGAGTTCATACTGATATAAATAAGTGAATTGGAGATGATACACAAATATCCTATCCAGAAGAATTCCAAATAATTTACACAGATACTCCTCCCACAAGTAGGTGGAATATAACTCCCCATCTCTTACATGCAGACTTCACATAGTGACTGCTTTCTAAAGAGTACAATATGGGAAGAGGGGAAAGGAAGGGAATTTCTTCACAGTGGAGAAACCAAACACTACTTCAGCCAGGTGACCAAGGTCAACATCAACAGTGATAAATCATTTTGATAGTATGTACCTTTGATATTAGTCAGTTTTTGTTGATTATAACAAAACACCTGCAACTGGGTGATTTATAAAGAAAATAAAATTTATTGCTTACAGTTTCTGAGGCTGGAAAGTCCAAAGTCCATCTGGTGGTGGCAATAGTGACCCAGGGGTCTCACATTGCAAGATGGTAGAAGCAGAGAGCAGAGAGAACAAGAGAGACAGACTCTTCTCTTCTTTTAAAGCCCTCAGAACCACGCCCCTGACCACCATTTTTAATCCATCCATTACTGCACGGTCCTACATTCCAATCACCTCTTCAAGACTCCACCTTTCAATTATTGTAATAGGATTTCCCACCCTCTTAACAGTCACAGTGGGGGCTCAGTTTCTAATACATAAAACTTGGGGGTCACAATTCAAGCTTCAGGGGGTTTGGGGGGGACGTAATTCAATCCACTACAGATATGATGTGATAAAAATGGCAGTTTAGCTCTGTGGTGTTCTTTCAAGAAACCCATAACCCCAGTCCAATATTGAGAAAAATATCAGACAAATTCTAACTGAGGCACATTCAACAACATACCTGACCAGTACTCCTCAAAACTGTCAAGGTCATCCAAAACAAGGAATATCTGAGAAACTCACAGACCAGAGGAGCTTAAGGCGATATAACACCTGAATGTATAGTGGTATTCTGGATGAGATCCTGGAATAGAAAAAGGACATCATGCAAAAACTAAGAAAATCTGAATAAAGACTTTAGTTAATAATAATGTGTCAATATTGGTTCAATTTTTGTAACAAATGTACTATACCATGTGAAATGTTAATAATTGGGGAAACTAAAAAAATTAAAAAGAAAAAAATAATTGGGGATACTAGGTGTGAGGTATATGGAAACTCTCTGTATTATCTTCTCAATTTTTCTGTAAATCTAAAACTATTCTAAAAATTAAAGTCTATTTTAAAAACTAAGCTGTATGCTTACAAGTATGCATTTTTCTATGTGTATGTAATTTTTCACTTATAGAATATTTATTAAAACTTTTAAAAATCAAATAAATTATATGACTTGAAATAACCTAAAACTTTTGCCATAATACACAAAGGGCTCAGTTTTTAAGATATCCAAACTTTTTCTTATGTTTGCCTGTCATGAAGATACCTGTCACTTATTTATTTTATATTATAAGTGAGATCTCCTGTAATTCATTAGTTCTAAAAAATGTTAATAAGTTTTTGTAGTAATGGCTAGGAGGTAAAATTAGACAGCAGACAAAATAAATACCAAGGCAATAAGTAGGCTACAAGCAGCTTCCTAAAACATGTAGGCTCAATCAATGAGAAAGACCTCGAGCTCAACTGGCCTTATGTGATCTTTCTTCTTTCTTTTCTTGGCTATTTCATGCCACATTTTTTCATTTATTTCCTCAACATTTTCTCCAGTATAAATTCATATTATTTTATGTCTTATAATTGGTTTTTTACCCCTGGGTTCTTTTCCCTTCGTCTCTGACCTACTAACCTAACCCTCAAGTGTGAGTTACTTACAACATAAGAATCTCATTTTCCTATATTGGAAAGACCAGAGAGTACTGCTGTCATCGTTTGCTTTTGATGTAGATGGCTGGTTGGCCCATGAGGAGACTGACCTGCCCCTGCCTTCCTCTGCTCTTTCCCTCATGCCCACCTGTCAACAACTGCCCCACAAAAGCCAGCAGGAAGATCCTTTCTGGCTACTATCTCTCTGAAGAAAAGGGAAGTGGGATGTCTGTGGCCTGAAGTAGGCTTGACATTAAATGTTGAAACTACCCTGCCTCCTTCCTGTGACAGAATCAATCCTTAGCCTGCTATGGCCTGGGTTTTGATTGAGCTCAGAGAAGTGTAGAAGCCAAGTAGTACTGAGCACAGCCAAGGAACCTTTATCACTTTGTTGAAGAGCTAAAATGCTAGGAATAGTCCCATATTCAATATTTGTTGAATGAATAAATTTACGAATTTGGAAGGCATTGCTTAGAAGCCATTGTAATGTCTCAGTGATGTATAACTTATATAAATCTCTAGAATAATAGCATTGGTAAGCTGCAGAAAGACCTTAAAGAGAAATTTTCCAGCCTATCCCTTTTATTTTCTAAATGAGAAAATAGCTCAAAGACGGTCACTTAACTTGCCTAAGGTCACACAACTGGTTGATCTTTAAACGAGAACTCCTTTTATTATTACCAACTACCTACTCTAATATATTATGTAGTGGTGCAATAATATGTACTAAAGATTAGTAGAATTTGTTGGTGTGCGTCCTAGTTAATTCATAGTTTCCATGTCTCTCAAGGCATTATTTGTAACTAGTCTCTCTCTTGTTCTCTCTGCCATTTCCCTTTTACACTTTGTTTGAATATATTTGTGTGTATGTTTTTCCTCTTCCTCCCCGTATATCCTCAATTAGTGCAACATCATTGCAGACTTAGAGTTAATCTTGCTGACCATTGCACCCTACCCCCAAGAAGAGAGCATCATAAACTTCCCTATGGCTTAAGAAGGGCACCTGTGAATCCTCCAAATCAAACTAATATTAATTTTATAAATCAAACATTTTTTTGGACCAGTGCTTATTTGGCAAAATAACTAATTTAATTTAAAAGCAATTTAATCAATATGAAGAAATCCAGCCCTGGTGTTTCGCTTGGCACAAATCTGAGTTTCAGGCATGGTGCTCTCCTACATAAGTGCATTGTCATTGCCTCAAACATGAATTATATGTCTGGCTACTCCTAATGCAGTCCTCATCCAAGGATTTAATTCTTGATCATGCCTTATGCTTTAGAATGCATATGTGAACTGCCCTCTCATCTACCTTCTAGTTGAAAACAAATGCCTCATAAAAGCATCAGTTATATACTTCAGTATATTCAATGCAACCATGACAGGACACTCCACCAATCCAATCAGACCCTGACATACAACTATACTCTCAGTATAAGCTCTTAGTCCTAGTTCCCAAACTAGAAACAGTTTTAAATGTTTCCAAACTTCTGTCATGATCAAAATCCATTTTTTGGTAGCTTTGTCTAATAAAAATTCCTTATTTTAGCCTCTGAAGGTTATTCTTAAATTGCAAGGCAACCCCTATCGTTGTCAGCCAGGAACTTCCTAGTTGTAATTAGCTTAACACTGGGTCACAGGACTGCTGAGTTTTGATAGGAATGGAGACTTAATGGTCTAGAAGAGAAAGCAGTACCAGAGTAGGTCCAGGGTAGCCAAGAACCAGCAAAAGTATACTAGGGAAACACAATCAGCATTCCAAATAATCAATTTGCAGGCTTTTGGATAAAACATGCAGTGTGAAGACAGTTGATTGTTTTGCTGATAGTCGATACTTGATTAATATTAGCTAGAGTGAGTGGAGAGATATTTTTCCTGATTTTGAAGATCTTCCCGTTGCAAGAAATGTACACACAGGTGTTGAATGGTCATGTTGAGAAGTGTCAGTAGGGGACAAGAATGGTCTAATTCAGGTAATGACCCATTGGTAGCCCGTGAAATTAACATAGGGGTCATGGTCAGTGGAATGGAATGGAATGGAATGGAATCAATGGAAAATTTCAAAGTGTATTATACACAGTAAGGATAAATACTGTTTTGTGAAAATTTTGTTTCAGTTGTCTCTGTGTGCACATGTGCCTAAGTATAACATGGGGATCGTGGCAAGAAAAGTAAACCACTGGTTCAGATGACTTCCAGAAACCATGATTCTATTTATTGATCTTGCCTCTCCACTCGATGCATACAATAAAGTAGAAATAATATAATCTTGGAGTCTCAACAACTCTGTGAGGTTGGTATTCTGATCTTGCTTTATAGAATATAAGAGTAAATTACTTGCCTACATTAAATGACTTGCTCAAGGCCACCTAGTTGATAAGCTCTTGTGCCAATATTTGAACCCAGTCAGAACATGGCTCTACAGGCCCAGATGTGGGCAATCCTCCATAGTACTCTTCAGAAGATTGATGAGGAAATGGCAAAAATTAAAAGTAGAAATTTATCAAAAATCTTAGCCCATTAAAAATCAATTCATGTGGCCTCTGTAGAAATGGCAATGATATCAACTTTTTAATTCCCATTATTAAGATAAACAGAACTCTGAATCACATAATCTGAAGTGATGGCGCCTAAATGTTAGTCCATAGATTGGCTACATTATAATCACTGGAGGAGCTTTATAAAAATACACATTCCCAAGCTTCACTCCTAGAGAATCTAATTGAAGAGGTCTATTTATGAATTCCCCAATGTTTATGCACAGACAGATTTGGGAACCCTGGACCTAGTTACATCCCTAAATTTAAGATATCAGAGAATTTTAACTGGTAGAAATGTCGTACACTGTCTAGCCCTTGGGTGGCAATAGGTTTGATATTGAGTACCAACTACAAATGATAAATAATGGCTGCTTTGAGGAGCAGCAGAAACAGATTCCAAAAAGCACCCAGGATCAGATAGAGCCCCAAGAGCAACAAATGATATTTGTTATGGATGATGAGGTAGAGAGGGTACTGCTAGAATCCAAACCCTTCATTTCCCAGTCCTATATGCCCAAAAACACATTTTAGTGATGTGGGATTGAAATCCGGGCTTCCTCACTCCTCATTTGATGCTTTATTTATAATAATTTCCATTACCCAACATACAACTTATCAGAAATGCTGGTTTCCAGAGTGCTTCTAGCTGGTATACGGCAGAAAAAAAAAATTTACTCTGCTTAAAAGATTAAGGTAAATCTGCCCTAATTGCTCCTGCTCATTAGTGCCTTAGGCACTTTAAAAGGCAGGTTGAATATTTTATTCCATTATTAGCTGTACAATTTTAAATACTGAGGCCCCTTGAGAATCAAACAAGAAAAATCATATGTTTTTAAAAAAACAAAGGCCTAGCACAATTTCTGACTTGGGTTTAAATTCATACTAAAGTACGTATGACTGATAGAAAATCTTTTCTTGAGAATAGGTTTTGATGAAAGCATAGAGCATAAAAAAAATTACTGGATGCCTGAAGGGAAGAGGAAACATCACTGAGGGAGGGGAAATGCACAAAAGACAGAGCCTACAATAAGAAGGGAACTGTCCAGTTCACAATTCTGCTATGATATGGTTAAAATTAAAAGAATGTAAGCCTAGTCAGAAAATGTGCCCCCTCCTTACTGGGCTTCAGGCAAGTTACTTCTTCAGCATCAATTTCCTCATCAGTAAAATATGGGTAATAACTTTTACCCTTCAGGGTTGTTTTGAGAATTAATTGAGAAAAATCTTATGCTCTGGAAAGGGCCCAGCACAGTTCCTGGCACATATAATTCCTCAGTAGGTGTTTATTTAATCTATGTGCCGGGTTTGAGCAAAGAACTTCATGGGCACTAAGAAACCTTTCCCTGAAAATCAAAACTGAGGCCTGTTCAACTCAGGACCCCATCTGAACTGACACCCCAGGGTCATCCAAGACGGAAAGCCAAAGGGAGTTGTCACGGAAGCTATCATTGTCCCAAGAAGTCTGGGCTAATCACAGTGAAAGAATTCAGAGACAGGAAAAAACTGACAGACCAGGTAGTCCAGCCCAGTCACTTACAGACAACGAAGCTCAAAACCACCCATACATAACTCAGGAAGCATGGCCCCTCATCCCAGCTTCTGTAAGCAGAGTCTGGGTGGCACCTCAGAAAAACATGTATTTCTGGCACTGAATGCTCCATTTGTAGATTCAATACAAGGCTTTATAGGGAACTAAACATTTTGACTTCCCCTCCTCTGCATGTCTGCCGAATATTTCCAATAGGTACTTTTGAACAACACCTATTCTGAGGTGATATGGGTAAATCACAAAAACATTAATTTACTATTAACATAATTACAGGGTTTTTTCTGCTCTCTAGAATTTGTTTAGTGCTTGGGGCCAAATCCCTTTCACTCTTACAATACCTCCTTTGTTTTTAAAAGGAGATACTACAGTGTTGGGCTGGTGGGGGGAAAGTGCCCTTTGAAATTTCCTGTTATCACACACATAAGCTGCTTCTAATCAGAGGCGGTGCAATAAATAGATGCAAGTCTTCTTTAAAATGCCTACAGTCTGCTAAGAATTAAATGTCTTCCTTTGCGTCTCTCCTCAAAATATATTTTTAAGTAGTTGCTCAGTCCTAAGCTTTCCCTAATAAGGTCTCATTTAAATCAATTTGGAAATATTTTCCTTCTTTTAAAGAAAGCCACTCAATTTGGAAATGTCAGATAAAAATACATGCACGTTATAGGGCCATCACCTATTTTCAGCTATGTTTTCACAAGCTCTCTCTTTTCCTTTCTTTCTTTTTTCCCCTTCTGATTGCTCTTCCCAGCAGCTTCTGGGAGCTTCCTCACCCAAGAGGATGGGGCTGATCAGATCACAAACAATTTCATCTGTTTTCCTAGCTGTAGCCATTATACAAACAAAACTGGCCCCCATCGCCCAATACAGTCCTTCTGAGTCGCCCCAGCTCCCCAAACCCCAGCCGAGGCCACGTGACTGAAATGAAACCAACTTGCCCTTAACTTTGGAAAATTAGCCACTCTCCTCCTTGCTGCGCCATGTCAAAATTAAAGAGTAAACAGAGGTCCCCCCAATCCCCCTGATTGCATTAATCATTCAAATGACGTATTAGCATTCTTCAGACTCTTCTGTTGTGCTTCCAAATTAACACCTCCAGGTTCAAGGGAATAGAAATTAACTGAATTATCTGGCAGCCCCAGATGTCCTAGCATGCTCTTCCTTCTCACTGATTTAATATGCCTGAAGAACAGTTATGAGGCAGAAACACTGCTAATGGTCAAGAAATAATTTATGACATGTGTCACCAACAGCCATAGCTCTCCTCCCACATTCCAAAGTTGCCTGGATTCCAGGTGAGCCCTGGCTGCCATAGGGCCACCTTATCAACGTCTTTCTCTCCTAGGTCATGGTGATAGTGCTGGGGTTGCCAGCCCTGCTCCCCAGTACCAGCTGGAGGGAACTCAGAAACAGAGGTACAGAGCTGGCCCAAGAGGTCTGTCCCAGAGAGCAGGAAAGAGTGTGAAAGCAGTGCCCTTGGGATCCAAAAAAGGGCCTCCCTGGCATTTCCCAGCTCTGGCCACGGGCAACCCTCTTGTCAAGGCATGAAAAGGATCAGCAATTCCTCAGAGTTGTGGAAGGGCTTTTTAGAACATTGATGTAATCCTTCACAACAGAAGCCTGTTTCCCTTGGGGGTTAATCCTGTCATTTGGGAGTGTCTCCAGGGCATTTAGCCATAATTGCTTGCATAACTCTAAGAGGCAAACAGGAAGCTGGAGCACACACACATTCATAAGCTTCCTAGAGCAAGCAGGTCCTGTCTTTGGCATTGCAGCCCCTTCCAAACCAAGCTCCACCCCCCCCCCCCCCCACCTATTCTGAGGGGTTGTCCCAAGAGGAGGAAGCATGAGGGTTCACACAGGAACCTCACCTCTACCCCACCTCCCAGCTGCCTGGCTCTCCCAGAGCATGGCGTAAGGGCATGGGGATAAGGAAAGGGTCAATGCCAAGACATCACCTGAACACAGGGGTCTCACAATAACAGGCAGAAATTCAAATGCTTTCTCCATGCCTTGGTGGGAACCGAAACATCAGATGTTTGTTAAATGACATAGCGGTGGCGACTACTTTGCACAGGGAGCCCAGAAGTGTATGCTGTCACTTTAAAAAAAATTGAGTCGATGCCAGGCTAGTCATGGTAATGCTCCCATGGCATGATTAGATTCATGCCCAGGGTTGTATTTGCATATGATATTCAGGGCATGATTTTTTTATTGTTCTTAATCAGAGCCGAATGTCAACAAAATAAATGAAGTTGCGAGTTGAAGTGAAATTTTTATCACATCAGGGATGTGCTTTTTCTCCCATTTATCACAGCCCATATTGAGAGAGTGAAATTTTTTGAAAATGTGGTAATCAATGGAAGAGCTCCATATGGCAGGGATCAAAGGTGTTACATAGTGTGTGGTTCTGCTTTATTGCCAGCCAGTACTGTTAATTGGACAACAAGATCAGAGGCAATATTAAAATCCAATTAAATTGATATGAACAGATTGCCAAGTGATGTACACTAATGTATAATTGAGTATCAAGCAAATGCAAGTCCCCGTCTTCTGCTTCTACCTCCTGAATAAATGATGGCGCCATAGAGGACAGAAACAAGTTTGCACATTAGCTGCACAGCTCTGGGCTCTCATTTGTTACTTTCAGAGTTGATGACTTTTGGTTTTCCTCCTAGTCTGTCTTAAAGAGACAGACCCTTTCCCGGTCCCCCGATCCCCCACCCTCTGCCCCCCCCCCCACCCCCACCTGGGGTGGGTTTTTTCCCCCCCGAAATCATTTTTCCCCTTTCGGGGCTTGGAAATGAAATCCATGTTTCATATGCTTCATTACATGTCTATTATATAGCAGGTCCTAAAGAGCAGTGCATTGATAATATATTGTGCTAGTTGTAAATGATCTGTCCATCTGGAGCAGCACGCTAACACATTTCTAATGCCGTTTCCCAGATATAAATTATAGCAGAATGTTTCTCAACCCGAAAGGAAAGAGAAACCAGCGAGCAAAGCCCTGAATGAGCACTGTCGGAGTATCTGGTCACACAAAGAAGGGCCAGAGCGGCCGCTGAAAGGGCTGTCCGTGCTGTGGTGCGGATCCCCGTAGTGGATCCCCCGGCCCGAGCTGGCGACCGGGCTGCCAGCAGGAGCTGAAGTGGGCCTCCATTCATTGCTCTCCAAACAAGGCCGGGAAGCGACAGAATCGAGAGGAAAGCAGTCCCTCCCACTCAATTAGAGCAATTAGCTCACAGGCCGTACAGGGGCCAGGCCTGGCTGAATAGGATCCCCCTGCCCCACCGTTTGTTATCCGAGCTGAGCTCACACAAATTAACGAGGAGAGGGAATGAGGAAAGCCGAGGGCTGTTGCTGGCAAACACTCTGGGGGCCTCGTCCCTTCGTCCTGTAAGAACAGCCCCAGATTACCCCCAACAATAAAACCTGTTAACTTATACAACTTTGCTTAAGAAACAAGCCTGATGGGACGTTGGCAGACTTCCCTGCTGCCAACTGAGAACTATTGCGGGCAGCCGCGGGCTCTCAGGACTTGGGCGCGCGGTGGAATGGTAACCGAGAGTGCAGGCTGTTTATTCCAGCAGCCAGATTGTCCCTGGCCCTAAAGTTCTGTGTTTGGAAAGTTTAGGAGAAGGGGGTGAGGAAAGGGATATTGAGCAAAGATGATGTTGTGTTATCTTTTTATTCAAGCTGCTCAAAAAAAAGCATTGACCTTCCTGGTTTTGAATGGACTTTGCTAATACACAAGCCCGTTTCAGCAGTGCAGAAGAGAAGGAGGAAGCCAGCCAGAGCTGGGGGGACATTTATTTGTTTTTTAATTCTAACAAGTGGGGTTTTGACTAGTTTGGAATTTCAGTTGCAAAATGAGGCACATTTCAAATGTTGACCAAACATTATGTCTCAAATAAATACACACTTTTAAACCAGATTTTATTTATGGGCCTTTAAAAAACTGAGATGGTATCTACACTCATAAACCAGTTTGTATTTTCTTTATTCAGCTTACGTTAGTTAAAACAAGTGGTGGGTTCGTGGGCAGTAACTACTTTTTTTTTTTTTTTTTTTTTTTTTTTTTTTTGTCCTTTTCATGACCGGCACTCAGCCAGTGAGTGCACCGGCCAGTTCTATATAGGATCCGAACCCGCGGCGGGAGCGTCGCAGCGCTCCCAGCGCCGCACTCTACCAAGTGCGCCACGGGCTCGGCCCGGCAGTAACTACTTACTAAGCAACTTGTTGAATCAAAATGATATTTGCTTTTTTTTGCCCGAACCTTCCTGACTTAGATCCAAACAGCCTCAATTTGCAATTCACCTTGAAAGTGGAGCAAAGAGAAACTGGAGTGAAGGCAGAGCACCCAGCAGTACCATAGAAACATGGGACCCCGCCCACGTAAACCACAGCAGAGGAAACTGGTGAAGACTGGCATCCTATTAAGTGAGGAAAGCAGGACCAGACCATCTTCTGCCTAGAGCAGAGTAATGCTTTTTCACAAGGCAGTCAGCCCAGGCCTGTGACTCCTCTCCATGGCAAGAGTTTCCCCACAAGTGACAGAAAGATGGACTCCCTGGCACGGTCTCCTGGAACTAAGGTGGGAACTGGGGTGAAGCAGTTTCTGGAAGCTGCTGTTTGACCTGAGTAATTCCTTGGTGCCTACTTGCCCATACAATGACCACTGGGTTGCCCTGAGAGCAGTTCTAAGAAGGGGGAGGCAAAAATTTTAAAAGACCCGGAAATGTATGATGGAACTTAATAGAACGGAATGGAACTTAATGATATTTTAGCAAAATAAATTGAGTAGCTTGCGACAAACCAAAAATAAGTCATTTATCTTGAAACAATATTGGCCTCACTTGGTAACAGTGCCCCAACATTCCTGGGCCTGTTCTGGTGCTCAAAATATAGAAAACCAAAAAAGCTAAAGAATTGGGTGACGTAGAGCCGCTCCTGGTTGCCAGCCATTGAGCGATGTGTTTCACAACCTTCCTGCGAGGTGGGAAATAGTCTCCTCATTCTCCAGAGGAAACAACCAAATCTCAGAGAGATTAGTAAGTTTCCAGAAGTCACACAGGGGAAGAGACAAAACTGGAATTTAAATACAGACCTGCCTGACTTTATCTATATTTCATTTTCTTATTTCTATCGTATACAATCCAGCCTCCCTGAGTTGCTCCATAAGAAAAGATACATCATCCCAAAGTTTATTGAACCTGCAATCTTTAACACATCACCACACAGAGACCTGGATTCAAGATGCTCAAAGAAATGAGAGTTATTCCTGAAAAGACTAAGGAGAGCCACCAAGGTGGTTTTGAAGGCAGTACACCAGGAATCAGGGCTCCTAGGTGTCAGGATTTCTGCTAATACATGCCATGGTTTTGAATAGCTACTAATTCTCCCTCTCTCTGTCTTTCTCTTCCTCTAGGTATAGTGGAAACAGCAACTTACCTGTTTCCCTTAAATGTGGATTTGTTATAAACACTGAAATCACTGTAAACTATTCAGGGGGAAAAAATCCAACTGAATCACCATTATTATCATATAACCATGTCATAGTGATCAGGGCTGTTCTCATTTATTCTGATTTTCCTCCTTCCAGGAACATGGTAGGATTTGTACTTAGTTGTGGTCGTGTGTCTTGCTTTGGCCAATGCACAAGGTGATAAGCATCTCTTCAGAATAGAAGATTTAAGAGCTAGCACGATCAGTTACATCTTCCCCCTTACAGAAATGATATGGGAAGATATGTTGAAATTGAGCTTCCATCAGCTTAAATGCTTGAGTGCTATGATGAGCAGAGCCTCCCTGTTGACCCACAACAGATATGTAGCCTGAACATAAGTCAGATGTTTGGAATAGTTTTTTCCTGTAGCCTAATCTAGTCCCCCTAGGTTATAAATCACATGGAAGATCTGCTCCGCCCCAGTTGATACTTGCTCCAGAAGTATCAACAAGTATCAAGTATCAAGAAGTATCAGAAGCAGGTCAGAATGTAAAGCAATTGAATTTTTAAAAATCCATTCACTTAAGAAATATTTATTAAGCATCTATTTTTATGCCAGGGTGTGCTGGTGGGCTAGAGATACAATATTCTTCCTGAACTGGGAAATCCAAAACGAAATTCTTTATTAGAATAATAAGCTGTGTTCTTTCAAGGAGCTGATTTGAAATTGGAAAAAAAATTTGCCTTTAACAGATTTTTTCTTAATTTTTATTTATTGTTAGCATATTCATTCTTACAAATCATGATATTTCTTTATGCCCTTTGCCGGATCTATCACTTCCCAAACCCCCTCCTCCCCACCCCTATCTCTAGCAACAGATATTTTTAACTACCAAAATCTATTTGTAGTCCAGGGAAAAAAAAGTCCCCCAAAAGTTTTCTACAAGTCCACCTCTCAAGTGAATCTGCTTAGATATTTTCATTCTCTTTAATTCTCTGAAGTTATTCATTTGAAAAAGTATGGCTAACTACACCTAAAAGATAAAAGGCTTTAATTTAGAAGTACTAAATCATTCCAAGATGGTGAGCATGTCTGTAGACTTCTGCTAAAGGCTAATAGTAAAGATCAGGATTTTAAAAAAAAACAAAAAGATTTTCCTTCCCCATGGGAAATCAATCTTTATTACCACTTAGGGCAAAATAAAAAAAAATAAACAAACTTGTGGTTTCCCCATTTAATAGAGTTTACATAAACTTCATTTTTATTTGTGAGGAAAATAATTGCCCATTGCAATGAGCTCACCCTATGTACAGCTCTATTCTCTTCATCTCCTATGGGCTTCATGTCCCAGAGCCAAAGAGGTTTTCATATTGTTAGGCCGTGGTGTTTCATCATAAATAACCGAAAAGCACACAGCATAACACTGTAAAAAAAGCTTTTTTAGGAGACTTGGCAAGAAATATGTTAGGGGAGAAAATGTCAAATTCCATAGTCCCATGGTTATTTTTCCAATTCTTTTCAATTTTTATAATTGTTTATGAAATTTGAGCTTTCCATAATTAGACTTTTCCATTTATTAGACAGGAATTCATATTTTTAAATTTAAATATATTTTATATATATATATACACACACACGAGTATGTGTGTGTGAATGTGTATATTTGTATATGTACCCGTATATATTTAAAAGCCAAGTTCAAGAGTACGTGGTGTTGTGGTGAGTCTCAGGACTAAAGTAAACACTATGGAGTGGTCAGAAGCATGACCGTGCTGGGAAAAGCCCCAGCTCAGCTGCTCCCAGTCTCTGTCCTTCAGGCAAATCCCTTCACCTCTCTGGGCTTCTGCCATTTCCCTTACAGAACATGGAGATCATGCCAGATGCTCTCAACTGCCCCTTCTTGTTCATCCGTCCATGGATCCACTTCAGAACCTGCTTCCAGTTTGAAAATGTTATTGGGTAAATCAAAAGTCTGTGTAACTAGAATTTCAGCTGGGCGGAAATATGTCAGTCAATGGCAAAAAGGGGAAACTCAAATGTGAAAAAAGTTATGACATCAGAATGATGGGATTGCTGGAGATTTTTCTTCTCTTTTTTCCAAATTTACTTAATGTTATCGCTATGTCATTTTTACAATTTTATAAAACAATAAAAAATAAATAAATATAACTGGGTGGAGGACAGTGTAAATTATTACCCTCAGAGAGTGTCAATACATGAACACAAACCCCTCCCTTATATTTACAGGCACATTATATATTTAATACACACCAAATCTATATAATTATCAACTCCAATTTTTCAATGGCAAAATTCTCTTGGGCAACACAATTTATTTGTCTAGAGATGTCAAATAAACCAGCTCGGCAAACACTTTCATTGTCTGCTGTGGCATCATGTACACTATAATAAATGTCTAATGTCACCCCATCTCACTCTGTCCACCCATGCACACATGCTTATAGACATGACAAAGTTGGCATTCTCGGGTTAATACTTATGCCAAAGGTCAAAATCATGTTAAGTAGAAGTGCCTAGAGCGGCGCTGGGAGCACAGCGACGCTCCCACCGCGGGTTCGGATCCTATATAGGAATGGCCGGTGCACTCACCGGCTGAGCGCCGGTCACGAAAAAGACAAAAAAAAAGAAGTGCCTAGGGAATTTGGGTCTCTCTGTATTACCTTATTCTCTCCAATTGTCTAAGTTTTAACAACATAATGTGATTACAGAATAACTCAGGGCAGGAAGTAAATTAGACACTATACAGGAAACCAGGTGAGGCCCCTATGGAGTCATCTGAGTTAGTTATCCTGCCTGCATGTGAAGTCAGGCGAGAAACAAACTGTGAGGCATTTGGGTGCCCTGAAAATTTCCACTCAGTTCCCCACCCCACACCCACCCAACCAAAAGTAGTCTTTTCCATGGGAGAAAGTCCACTATTGAGAAAATCCTATTCTCACCATGTCATTATACACTGGTAGTAACAACTGAATTGTTTTAGTCAACAAAAACTTTGTGGTCCACAGAATCAGAAGTCAGCTACCTCCTTCTCAGCACATTCTCATTGTCTCAAATGACCCCAAGAAGTGCCTTTTTTTTTTTTTTTTTTTTTCTGTCTTTTTCGTGACCGGCACTCAGCCAGTGAGTGCACCGGCCACTCCTATATAGGATCCGAACCCTCGGCGGGAGCGTCGCTGGGCTCCCAGTGCCCAGGCCCGCACTCTCCAGAGTGCGCCACGGGCTCGGCAAGAAGTGCCTTTTTTGAGCCCTGGCTATCAGAAAGCAAGGTTCTAAGGTATTTTCTTTTGGGAATATCTGAACAGTTTTCACATGAATTCTACATCTCATAGACCAGGGCAGCTCACCAGAAAAGCAGGCTCGACCAGTGGCTCTAGAACTCTTACCTGAAGGATCTCAAATCTGGTTGCTGCCAACGCTTCTCTGGAGTTCACAAAGAGAGAAAATGCAACTGACACAGACCTCCCCATCTATGGGGAGACTTCAATGTTGATTTGCTTCCTCTTACCTTGACAAAATAAAACTGCACAGAGCAGGAAGTCAACAGCAGTCCCTGACAACACCAAAAGAGTGAGACAGCCGTTACAGCAGTATTTTCCCTCCTCATGAGCTTCAGTCTTTCATCTCTTTCTCATTTTGAAGGTGGTTCCCATTTTTTTCTCCAGCTAGTGATCTAGCTTTTATAAGAAACAGATTTTTTTTTTTTTTAATTTTTGGTCGTCTTCCATTTTAGAAAATCTCTTATCTACCTAAGATCAGGAGATCCTTAAAGAAGACAGGAAACCGTGAAGGGAGGCAATAATTGGGAAAAAATTGCTTGAGAACCACTGAGGTCATGCGCTGTATTGCCCAACATATCACAGTGGTTACGTACCTGGACTCTGGAGCCAGGACACCTGAGTTCTAATCTCACCTCCACCGTTTGCCAGCTGTAATCTTTGGCAATTTATTTCATCTTTCTACATCTGGACTTTTTCACCTGTTACACGGGGATAATAACAATGCCTTCTTCATGGGTCACTGTGAAGATTAAATGAAATTTTTAATAGCACCTGATACATGGTAACTGCTAACTCATTATGAGCTACCATTGTTGCCAGTTAACGTTGTATGTCTTTGGATAAGTAATCACTTTACCTCCTTGGGTCTCCATATGCAAAACAAAATTAATAATATCTTTATCCACCCCAACTTAGCTCACAGGGTTGTTGAAAAGATCAAATAACCCAATTGACGTGAAAAGTTCTTTAGGATGGAAAAACACTTCACAGTAATAGCCATAATATATTACTTTTTAATATAATGCTATTATACATCAGTCAATTAAAACTGAGTCCTTCATTTTAAAGGAATTAAAAAGAAAAAGAAGACCAATCCTGGGTTGGCCAGAAACTCTACCATGGGCCAAGTTGAGGGGAAGACTTGGCAGAGAATGTGCCACCAGCCTGGCTTTTGCTCCCAACACTAAGTTTCAACCTCATTCTGTGGAATGAATCGGGGGGATATGAAGATAAAGCTGCATTATGTGGCTCTAAGACAAGTCATTTGTGTTTGTTCTGAGTGGAAAGATGTATTTTCTGGTCAACTCTGTCCTACCACAAGAGTACTCCGAAATCAGAAGTGTTTGGGACACTGCTAGTAAATGCTGGGCAATGCATTTTCTGACCCTAATAACTATTGTGGTAGGATTGGCAGAAGCTGCTCTCAGAACGTCCCGTTCCCAAAGCTAGCCGGGCCAGATGATGGTTTGGAGTTTAGACCTCACACAGGCAAGACACCAGCTCTCCCCGTATTTTGGTTGGACTGAACTTTTGGACTGAAGTGACCAGTTGTGCTGATGCCAGGTGAACATGGTTGGAGGAAGCCAGATGCCAAAGAGTTGACTCCAGTGACACTCCCAGTCAATGGCTGAATGCATCTTCTCACTGCCTTCTACGTGCCTCGGTCTTTTCATCTATGAAAGGGAATAATAATAGTCCTCACTTCATAGACTTGTTTGGGGATTAACTGAGATAATTTACGTAAAGTACTGAGACCAATGCCTAGCTCAGAGTAAACTCAATAAATGCCAGCTATTCCCACTGCCTTCCCACAACCCTTGACAGTATAACTGTAGCTTTTCTCCATCCGCCCCTGCCTTCCTCCCTAAAGTGCTATGTCCTGGCTTATCAGTCTCATTTCCGCTCACATCAAGGCTTGTTTCCATTTCCACAGAACCATGGGTTTTAAATAGTTAGAGTTTTCCTTCCTCCTAAAAAATGTTTATTCTTCTTTCTCTCTTTTTTTAATTCACTATGCATGGAAAGACAACTTTACTATTACATGTTCATGGAAATAATAATAATAACAACTGACATTTATTGAGTTTACTTTGAACTAAGCATTGGTCTTGGTACTTTATATAAGTTATCTCTCTTAATTCCAAAACAAGTCTGTGAGTTGAGGACTATTATTATTCTCTTTTATAGATGAATAGACCAAGGCATATAGATGGCAAATACTCTGTTGAAGGCCATACAACATTCATGTGGAATATCCAGACACCAGTAGAACCAGGATATGAGCCCAAGAATCCTGATGCACAGAGCTCTAGATTTTAGTCAAGTACAAGATACTCACATGGGAACACGTAGCTTCACAATTGTATAACCCAAAGTAATTTCATTTCACACTACCTCCCTAGGGTTGGTAATGCAGGTAGACTTGTCTTAGATCCTTTCAAGGAATACAAGAAAAGATCACTTTAAGGCTCTTTGAGCTGTATAGCACAGACTCTTGATTTGATCCTAAGGATCTAGTCTCCACACATGTAACTGTATGAATATTCTTCCTTGCTGTGTACAAACTTCCAAAAACATAATTACACATTCCAAGTGGGATGCCATATCTTTGCCCATCAAAACATAGTCAGTAGATGGTCAGGAACTTGTTGTGCCTGGCTCTGGGGATACAGTGGTAAAGACAGCACTCGTAGACCCTGCCCAGATGGAGATTATTACAGTCTAGTAGAGAACAGACATCAATCGAATGATTGTAAATAATCAAGGAAACAAAGGCAAGAAAGCACAGTGCTCTAAAGTAAAATACACAGTGCTTTTGAGAAAATAGAGGGAGAGGGAGAAGTAGCTAATTTCCTTTAAACCCATGGCATCCTTCTTGGAATTTGAACGGAATGCTTTCAAAATTATCCCAAATCCTGAAATCACTTAATAAATATTTCTGAATTAATATCCTCGTCAAGGGAAATGAGGTAATGCTTGCAAACCAGAGAAACACGTGGCAGTTTCTTTATACTCCCAATGTTGGGAGAAAGTTGAAATGAGCTTGAACAGAGAATGACAAGATGTACAGGGCACACTTTGCTGTGGTTCCAGCACTAGCCACACTAGCTGGATTGTTTTGGGCCTCGCTTTCATGAGGCTTAATACAATCAGGAAGGGCTTAGACGCCCAGCCAGGATAAATACCCCACCAGGAGCCTGATCAAGGAGAGAACCAAAAACGAACTGGCCTGGGCTCCCTTGCGGTGCCCAGACACACATGCGGGCGGCTCCACCAGCCAATAATGCTGGCCCCCTCTGGGGGCTCCCCACCCCCCACCAATCAACACATTCTTAAAGTAGCCTGGGGCTGCTGAAGCTCATAATCAGACCTGGGTTGGATTGCAAACATCTCTATACTGCCAGTGCTGGCTAATGTGATTAGGCACAGAGCATTAGCCAAATAAAAGGGATGGGGAATGAGGAGCCAGAAAGACAGAGAGACAGAGAAGAAAGGAGTGTGCAGTTTGCACAAGTGGGGAGGAAGTGGAGAAAGGCCTTGGGTCACCCTCAAAGAAAGGAAAGTAAAAGTCAAAGGAACACCCAAATCCAAGTAATTTATTTCTTAGTCAAACGGCTGGTCAGGCAGTCAACGAATATTGAATGGCTACTATGTGCAAGTGTTCCACACTGAGGATGCTGTGGTGAATGAACACGTCCAGCTCACAGCCTTGTCCAGCTCACAGCCTACTTACTGGAAGGCAGACTCCAAACAAGTGCTATGAAGTCCCATGCTTAAGGCATCCACCAAGATGGTACACACTTTTATAACAGATTTTTTTGGAGCCATGAATGAATGAATGAATGAATATAAATCAACAAACAACTACCCTACTGTAGGGTTAATTTCGTGTGTCAACTTTGCTAAGCTATGATGCTCAACTGATTGGTCAAACACTAGTCTAGATGTCACTGTAAAGGTATTTTTTTTAGATGAGATTAACATTTAAATCAGTAGACTTTGAGTAAAGCAGATTATCCTCCATAATATTGGTAGGCCTCATCCAATCAGTTGAAGGCATTAATAGTACAGACTGAGGTTTCTTGAAGAAGATGGAATTCTGCCTCAAGACTGAAACTTTGAAATCCTAGCTGAGTTTCTAGCCTGCTGCCCAGCCCTGCAAATTTTGGACTCAAGACTGCAACATTAATTCTGCCCTTGGTCTCCAAGCAGCTGGCCTGACCTACAAATTTTGGATTTGCTAGCCCCTGCAATTATGAGTGAATTCCTTAAAATCTCTCTCTCTCCAAATTTGTACACATATATACACAGTCATGCATTGCTCAACAATGGGGACTTGTTCTGAGAAATACATCTTTAGGCAATTTCATCATTGTGTGGAACTGTATTAGGAAAGGGAACAGCAATGAACTTTTGTGTTATCTACACTGGCCACTAGTTGCATGAGTGTGGGCTCTCTATGTTACTAAGTCTCTCCATTCCTCCCTTTCCTCATCTGTTAAATGGGGATTAGATTAATACCACCCCCACAAAGTTATGAAAATTAAATTACAGGTAGGGATTGTGCTTGGCACTCAACAAGCACTCAGGGAGTATTAGCTAATTGTTTTTAACTATTGTTTTGCTATGGGGCTGGGTGGTAATCATTTAAAAATGCAAGAATTCTAAAGTAGACTACAACTCTTTCACTTGGGGCTAGACCTAATATGTCAAATGCTTGGCTTTTTATCTTAAAGGTCTGAGCTACCTTTGGCAGGGTTACCCCATGAGTAAGCTAGGTGCTCCTCCTCAATGTATTTTGCAGTAGGTTTGTTTACACCAGCATCATCACAGACATGTAAGTGATGCATTGTTCTACAGCATTAAGAAGGCTACTACATCACTATATGATAGGAATTTTTCAGCTCCATTAAAATCTTATGGAACAACTGTTGCATATGTGGTCTGTTGTTGACCAAAACATTGTTATGCGGCATGTGACTGAATATGTATAAAAATGTATATATCTCCTATTGGTTCTATTTATCTGCAGAATCCTGTCTAATACACTTATCCACATGGCCCATTGATTGTAAAGCAGGCCCAAATTCCAGGAATGTTCAAATGTGAAAAACTTGTCCTTCTTAGAATTGAGAAGATCAGGTCATTATAATTAATTGAACGATCACCAGCATACTACGGATTGCAAAAAAGAAGGAGAGAATGCTACAGAAGAGAGTGCAGAGAGACCCACGTGAACCCGGAAGGGTCCGAGTACTGGGTGGGCAGAAAAGTGAAGCATACAGAGGCCAGAGGCCTGGCCAGGCCCAAGTGGCAGGGAGAAAGGAGACATTCTGTACAGGACAAGGAACTGCATGTACTGTCTGCCACTCCCACCCCTCAAAGCCATCACCCTCACTCTGTCCTGAAGCCAAGCCCCCTGGATATGTCACACCAGCCTGTTCTGCAGGCCCTGAAAGAGCCGCCTGGGAGGAGAGCACTTCACCCATGGGCTCAGGCCTCCAGAGTTCCCATCTGAGGAGGAATCCTGTACCCCACACCCTGCTTGCACTATCCCAAAGGGTTAATCCCCAACTCCCCCTCCCCCAGGTAGTGGCAATCTTTCCTAATCATTTCCATCTAGTTCTCTTTAATTCCCCCATTCCCCTCTTTGTGTTCATGACCTGTGGGAACCTGAACTCCAGCTGGAGGTAGAGTCTGCCTTTATACTTGAAGCAGATATTTAAGCAATTATCCTGTCACTGGGCCTGGCCTTGCCTTCTCCATATGGGTCGCTCCCAAGCAAGGCATTTGGTTTCTCCTTTGTTCCCAGTGCAAGGAGTAAAATTGTTCCAGAAGGCCCTTGCCTTTGCGCCATGGGGCTGGGAAGATGGGAGTAAACTCAGCTGGGGATCTTCAATGGCAACTAGGAAGGAGGCAGGGAAGGGTGACTTGATCTGCTGTCAGCTCTCGGCTCTGCTCAGCTCATGCTGGGTGTGCTGTCTCCCTCCAGCAGCCAAGAGCCTAGAGAGGGCTTGTATCTGCTCCCCCCATGGATGCTCAGGTGGTAGGAAAGGACAGGGAAGTGACACGTGGTGAGCTTACTGTCTCACATCATCTCTCCAGAAGGGCTTTTAATCATCCTTCTAACTCCTGAGAGCCAGGGCCTAGGTTTCCTTGCTAGGCCAGATGCAAACATTGCCATATACCAAGTTCAGAGTTTCCAGGACAAGATCCTCACTTAAGAGAAGTGGAAAATAAGACTGACCCTAAGGGGCCATCAAAACAAACAGGCCAGCCCTTCCATGGGCAGCCCAGTGCTGGAAAACACCCATGAGTAGCATCATACAGAAACACAACCCACGTGGAAACTAAAGCAAGAAGTCAGAATTTCATGTTTCTCTACCATCACTTTTCCTGCATCCTCTCTATTTCATCTTTCCCTATGGGTCATGGGTCTTCCATCAGTTTCTGTGACAGTCCCCACGTTTATGTAATGCTTAGTGCTCTTGCAAAAAAGATCACACATCAATTTATTTGGGATCCACCCTGTGAGGCAGGTGGGAGTGTTACTGTCCTATTTTACAGCAAGGGTTAGACCAAACTGAGGTCCAACAGTTTGGGAAGTTAATGTTAACAATCACTCTAACACAACATGGGTCTTCTGCACCCTGGATCCAGTGCTATACCCAGCTCACTTTACCACCTTCTGAGCCTCTGTGGCTTACACACAACAGGGACAAGTCCAGAGGGGATAACAGACCAGTCATGCCAATCAACAGCTCACTCTTCCACACGATTTACATGGACTACCTCATTTAATCCTCACCACAGCCCTATGAGGTAGATATTACTCATTATCCTCATTTTATCAATGAGGGAACTGAGGCATGAGGAAATTTACCAGTTTGTCCAAGGTTTAACTGCTGGTATGTGGAGGAGTCAGGATTTGAACCCAGGCAATTTGGCCTTAGAGTCTATGCTCTTAACCCAAAGGGAGCTAGTGTAATACTTAGTACAAGAACTTTTTCTTGGAGCTAGAACTCCACAAAAGTATACTATAAACTGATGATGTTCTAAGCTTCTTCAAAACAAAGAACCAGAGGCAAAATGTGACTAAATTATCCCTTTAGAATGAAAGTAATAGTGCTTTGAAATTCCTGTCAGAAACTCTTTCCACCAGATGTGCCTGATTGTAATGTGGTCATCATTAGCCACACGTGTTTGGGGCGTGTGCATGTGTGTATGTGTGTGTTAGCTCATGTACAGTGGGACAAGTGGCAGACCCTCCAGATGGTTCACCAGAACCCTCACTTTGGGGCTCTCCCAGCACTTCTGCTCCATCAAAGGGACTTTGGAGTATAGAGTTTGAGCAAATTAACAACATCCCTGTTCTTTATTTATCTCCCTTCTGGCTGTGATAAATAGCCCTGGGGAATCCTTCCTATTTCTGTGTCTGGAGAAGAATGAAGCATCCCTGCCTACATTTCTCACCAATATGGTTAGTAGGGTACTTATTACAAACTAGCTGTATTCTAGCATTTTACTACATGTTTCCAGTCTCCCAAAGTAACAACTATGCCCATCGCCATCATTCCAAAGTCTTACTAACTACCCTAACCAGATGGGGCAGGATACCAATGCTATGTAGGAAGAACTGAGCCTTCCCTATAGACCTATAGCTGACAGTCTAACCCACATGTCCAATGCATACAGTCTACAGATCAAGAATATGCGGACACTGGCTGATAGACAGGTTTGGAGAGGTCTTCTAGTCTAATCTCTTTATTGCATAGATGTGGAATTGTGGTCCTGAGATGAGAAATGGTTTGTCCAGGATTACACAGCAACATAATAGCACTGTCTGCTTGCATTGGCATGCTAGGTAACATAGACCAATTTTCATGCAGAGAACAACCAGAAAAGTTGGGCAATATAAAAAAAATTATCTGACACTGGAGATATTCCAAGACAGGGATGAATAACAGGACCAAGAATGAAGGATAGAAAGGGAACCTAGTGAAGTCAGTCTGACATTTTAGGCTACTTTTTCCCCAGACACTAGGGGTTCAGCTACCTCCAGTAGAGGTGGCTGAGATGTGTGAAATTTATAGGCCTTTTGACAAACTATCTTGTCGACCAATAAATTATAGTGCAGAATCCACTAAAATAAAAGGGTAGATAAATTCCTGAGCTTTGGGTTGGGACAGGAAAGGGACATAACCTTATCCTGGGAGTACCTTACTCCTATGAATGAATGAAAAATAGACCAGTCCTCACCGTGACTAAAATCTGGGTTTTAACCACCCATACTGATTAGATTGAGGTGATCTTGTGTTTCTAACGGACCCTAACTTGCAGTAACATGTAAACTAAATCCTCTCTAGAGGAAGATAACTTTATGCTAAGCCTTAAATTATCTCTAATTTTTTCCATGTACAATACTTGGTACTCAATTAAAAATAACCAGGCATACAGAAGGACCCATAATAGAGGTAAAAGACACAGACTTTAAAATAACTATTCCTAATATAGTCACGGAATTTAAAACCAAGATGAAAAATTCAGACAATCAACTGGAAACTATTTTTAAAAGAAGAAATAAATAAAAATCCTAAAACTAAAAAATACAATAACTAAAATTTAAAAATCAGTGGATGATTTTAAGAACAGTTTAAACATAACTGAAATGTTAGTTGGTGAGCCAGAACATAGGTCAGAAGAAAATGTCCAGAACAAAGCACTGAAAGATAAAATGATGAAAAATAGAGAAAAGAACATATGGGATAAATTAAGATTTATTGCATAGAAGGAAAGGTCTAAGTAATGTAACTGTTGTCATAGAAGAAGAGGAGAGAAAGAGTGAAGTAGGACTATTTTTAATTTAATTTTTAATTTGAGTATTTTTCAAAATTGCTGAAAGACAAAAAGGCACTAATTAAAGAAACACTTAACTATGAATCTCAAGGAGGATTAAAAACAATTTTTTTTAATCTTACGAACACATTATTTAAAAAATGATGTTTAACAAAAAAGGGGGTTATTTAAAATTAAAAAAGAAAAATTACAGAAACAAGAGTAATAGAATTCATATCTGACATTCCATCAGAGACAACACAAGCCTTTCAATAAGGTAATAGTATTTTTTAAATACTGGGAAGATAACTGCCATTGTATATCCTATACCCAGCTAAAATATCCTTCAAAAAATGTTAGTAAAGTCAAGGTGTTTTTCATACAAACAAAAACTGAAAAAAACTTGTCAGTAGACTTGAACTAAAGGAAATGTCTATAGCAGAAAGAAAATGATCCAGATGGAAACCTAAAGATGCAGTAAAACATAAAAAGCACCAGAAAGAGTAAATAATGGGTAACATCAGTGAATAGTTACTATATAAAATAATAATAATATTGTCTTGTAAGATTTAAAATATTCATAAATTAAAATTTATGAATATAGTAGCATATAAGTTGAAAGGGGGCAAATACAAGAGTACTTCAAAGAGTTTGTGGAAAGATAGAATTAAAAGATAATGTGAATCTTTCCACAAACTTTTTGGAATACCCTTGTATATGTAAATTTTTGAGTAATCACTATAATTATTACCAAAATATAACTATTAAAATCACAAAAAATATAACCAACCAACTAATAGAGATAGAAAGTGAAATAATAAATCCAAAAGAAAGCCAAAAAAGGGAGAAAATGGAAGAGCATAGGTAAGACAGATAGAAAACAAATAGTATGAGTGTAGATTCAAACCCAAATATATCCATCATACATTAAAAAGCAAATGGACAAAATGCTCCAATTAAAAGAGAAAGTTTATCAGACTGCATAAAAATCTAAAACCCCAAAATATATGCTGCCTACAAATGACACTCAATGAATATAATCATACAAAAAGGCTGAAAAGAAAAGATGGAAAAAGATACTGTACGAATACTAACCAAAATAAAGCTGGCAAAGCTAAGTTAATATCTATCAAATGAGAAGAATTTAAGCCAAAAATCATTCATTGTGATAAAGAGGGATACTTCACAGTGATTAAAAAAAAAAAATATGCAATTGACCAGGAAAGTGTTCCATTTTAAATTTATATGTAGGTGTTTTTAGAGACAGTTACCACTGGGCTAGGTCCAAAGTGATGCGAAAAACCCCTGGCTTCAGAGCGTCACCTCGCATGAAGACAAGGAAAGGAAGAAGGGGGCGGAAAATGACAAACAGATGAGGCAAACTATGGGTATAGAGAGGAAAGAGATGGAGAAAGAAATTTAAAAGAGACTTGGATATGAAGACAAAAATCTAGGAAAAATGAGATAGAAGAGAGGAAGAAGGAGGGGGAAAAAGGACAGAGCAAAAACTGAAAGTAAATTGAAGATGTGTTAAGAGAAAAAAATTGAAATCAAAGAGATTCCACAAGTGTGCCTTCCTTCAAGCAGAGGGTCAGACCTCCTGCAGGACATAAAGTGACAACTGCCATTAGGTGGCTGGCTTCATTCATTTCAGATACCAAAGAGAAATAAAAAGAGAAGCAGTTGTGACCATGACTGCTGAGGATTGGATGTCCCCCCAAACTCATAGAGGCTTGGTCCCCACTGTGACTGTTGGGAGGGTGGGAAATCCTATTGTGAAAATTGAAAGATGGTGGGTCCTTGAAGAGGTGATTGGATTGTGAGGACTGTACACTCATGAATGAATTGAGCCCTTCTTGGAATAATGGGAGTGGTTCTGGTGGCTCTAAAAGGAGAAGGCGTGAGGAGGTGGTTCTCTCTCTGCTTCTGCCATCCCCCATGTGACACCCTGCTTTGCTGTGAAGAGTTACTATCCACCAACAAGGCTGTCACCTGATTTGCTCCCTGGACTCTGGACTTCCCAGACTCCAAAACTGTAAGCAAAAACCATTTTTTTTTCACAAGTTACCCAGTTTCAGGTATTTCTGTTATAAGCAACAGAAACAGGCTAATACAATGACCCACCTCTGTGGCCTCAGAACTTGCATACATGTGTGGTGCTCTCCACACCATAAGAACAGGAACAATCATGAATTTCCCTTCTGCCTGGGAAAGTTAAGAAGTCACCAGGTCACCTAGCCATGCCCACACCCAGCCAGACTGCCAGGAGCCCAGTACTACTTGGGGTCCTGTCAACAATAAGACCAGAGAGGCCTAAGGCCAGGACGGGACTCAACTAAACCCTGAATACAACTTTTGAATCATCTTTCCCAGATGGAAGTTGACTCCTGGGTGAACGTGACAGGGAGGATTGTTTGGCAGCAAATGTAATCTGCTGTCCTCTGTCTTCATTGAATCTTTTCTCTGTTTTGTTGTGTTAAAAGTGGTTTGGGGATTTGGGGGGGGGGGTTGGTTTTGGTTTTGGTTTTCGGTGTAGGAAGAAGTGGGATGGAGGAGCTGTCACTCATTAAGCAGAGAACTTCTACTCACAGTTTTGAAAACACTGGTGCCCAGGGCCTGCAGCTGAAAGAACTCTATTGAGCCCGTTGATGTGGTATTTGTAAAAAGTGGGGGATCTTGGAGGAGTAAGTCATTTACTCAACCAGGAATGGTGAGCAAGGCAGACATAACCCTGCCCTAACAGAGCTTACATTCTAGTGGGGAGAACATAGAGGGTGAACAAAATAATCACAACTTGTTAAGAGACATTGGGACAAAGAATAACTGGGGAGGGGGAAGGTCTCTCTGAGGAGGTGACATCTTGATGAGGTGTAAAGGACGAGGGAGCCAGCCATGCAGGAGCCAAAGACAACTTTTTGCAAGAGGGGAAGTAGGAGAGAGGCCCGAGGTGGGAGGGGACTCCTTGGTGTGTTTAAGCATGACAAGCCGGATCTGGGCTTGGCTGGTGTGTGGAAGAGGTGAAGAATGAGAGACAGTCAAGGAGGAAGTCATGCAGAGCCTGTAGGCCATGGTCAAGAGCTTTGGTTTTATCCCACCAGCCACGGAAAGCTTCCCAAAGGTTTTAGGTAGAAGAGTGACTTGTTCTATTAAGCAAATTCAAAAGTCACAGCCCTCAAGGGCATCTGCAGGAGAGACCGAAACCTGAAGAAGAACTTCCTGTCTAAGAGTGGCTGGCACCAGAGCCAGTAGGTAAACAAGGCCTGAGAGCCTCCCTGCCTGGAGGCTCTGAAAGCCCAGCCTTCACTGTCTGAGATAGTCTAAGAGAGATGGACGTTCCTTAGGGAGGGCAGGGCCTGGGCTAGGTGACCCAGAGGTTGTTCTCATGGCTGTAATTAGACTACTGGTGCATTCCCAGACCTAATGTAAGAGTATTTCTAGCATTGATTCTGACCAAAGATGGGCAGCTAAATTCTATTCAGTAAGAAGATACTACAGAATTAATCCAGGTAAACAATGAACCTTAATCAAAAGCACCAAACACAAGCCAAGCTTGAGTAGAGAGGCAGAGGAGATTTTGGATGAATAGTTCTCCAGTGTGGTTCAAGGCTCATCTGCATCAGAGTCACCTAAAGAACTCGTAAAAAATGCAGATTTCTAGTTTCATCCAACCCAGACCTGCTGAATCCAAATGTGGCTTTGAGTTTGGAAGGGACCTTCTGTGGCAAATACATCTTTGCATGTCTAATTATTAGTGTAATAAAATGTAAGGGTGGAAAAATACTGTTGATTATGTGTTGTTAGTTTTCTAGACCCTCCCAACCCCCACAGAACCCTGAGCATCCCTCTTATTTTAATGAGTCTCCAAGTGAATTTACAGAACTATGAATATTTGAATTCAGACATACAATTTAATCTATTTTGTAAACAAAATACAAGGGCTTTAACATGTTTTTGATGTTTCTTAACCACTTTACTGTGGTAAAATTGATATACAATAAACTACATATTTAAAGTTATAATATGACAAGTTTGACATAGAAATACATTAATGAAACCATGACCACAATTAAAATAGCGAACATACCCATTACCAACAAAAGTTTCTTCATTCCCCTTTAAAATCCACTCTCCTGCCCCTCCCTTCCCTCACCCATTCCAGCAACCACTGATCTGTTTTATGTCACTTCAGATTAGTTAGCATTTTCTATATTTTTTTATAAATGGAATCATACAGTATGTCACCCTTTGTTGTCTGGCTTCTTTCACCCAGCATAATTATTTTGAGACTCACTCATGTTGTGTGTATCAATAGTTTATTTTTATTGCTGGGTAATGTTCCATTGTATGGATATACCACAATTTGTTTATCTATTCGCCTGTTGATGGACATTTGAGTTGTTTAGAGTTTTTGGCAATTACAAATAAAGCTGCTACGGACATTATTGGACAAGTCTTTACATAGACACAGGGTTGCATTTCTCTTGGGTATATACTAAATGGATGGGTCATCTGGTAGATGTATGTTTAACTTAAAGAAGCTGCCAAACTGTTTTCAAAAGTATTTTATCATTTTACATTCCCACTATTAGTGTATAAGAGTTCCAGCTGCTGCAAATTCTTGCCAGCACTTGGTATGATCACTAATTTTTATTTTAGACATTCCAATGGATATACAGTGGTATCTCGTTGTGTTTTCAATTTGCATTTCCCCTGAGCATCTTTTCTATCTCACTGTGGTTTTAGTTCACATTTTCTTTGACTTACTGGTCATCTTTTTTGGTGAAATGTCTATTTAAATCTTTTGCCCATGGTGGGAAGGGTTACTTTCTTATAATTGAGTTTTGAATTTTTTTATTTGTTCTGGATACAAGTCCTTTTTTCAGATATATGATTTACAAATATTTACTGCCTGTGTTTTCATTCTCTTAATAGTGGCTTTTGAAGAACAGAAGTTCTCAACTTTAATTAAATCCAATTTGTCATTAGTTTCCCCTTATGAATCATGCTTTTGGTGTCATATTTAAGAAACATTTCCCTAGCCCAAGGTCAAAAGATGTCCTCCTATATTTTCTTATAGGTTTTCTTTTTAGGTTTTATGTTTAGATCTAAGATCCATTTTGAGTTAAATTTGGCACATGGTGTGAAATGTGGTTAAAGTTCTTTGTTTTTCTGTTCTTTCATATGGATATACAACTATTCCAGCACCATTTGTTGAAAAGAATATTCTCTCACCACTGCATTGTCTTTGAACCTCTGTCAAAAATCAATTGACATATGTGTGTGTGTGTGTTTCTCAATTCCATTCTGTTCCATTGATTTATTTGTGTATCTATATGATAATGCCACACTGTCTTGATTATTGTAGCTCTACAATAAATCCTCCAACATCATTCTTTTTCAAATTTGTTATGATTATTCTAGGCCATTTGCATTTCCGTATGAATTTAAGAATCAACTTTTAAATTTCTACCCAAACAAAAAAGCCTATTGAATTTATAGATCATTTAGAGACAGTCTTAACAATAGTGAATCCAGCGTATCTCTCCAATTATTTATGAACTCCTTAATTTCTCTCAACACTGTTTTATAGTTTTCAGAACACAGGTCATGCATGACTTTTGTCATATTTGTTTGTAGTATTTCTTATTTTAGATGCTATTGTAAATGGTATTTTTTATTTCAAATTCTGATTGTTCATTTCTAGCATATAGAGATGTAATTGAATTTTGTATCTTGATCTATTATCCTGCAACTTTGTTGAATTCACTTATTAGTTCTAGTAGCTTTTTTATAGATTTTACAGGATTTTCTACATATGCAATCATACCATGCTCAAATAAAGACAGTTTTTCTTCTTCCTTTCTTATCTGGAGGTTGTTTTCTCTTTTTCTTGCCATATTGTACTGCCAAGACCCTCCAGTAAAATGTTACATAGAAGAATAGACATCCTTGTCTTGTTCTTGAACTTAGGAGAAAAGCATTCAGTCTGTTACAATTAAATTTGTTGTTAGCTGTATGTCTTTCATAGATGCCCATTATCATTAGGACAGTTACTTCTATTATTGATTTTCTGGGTACTTAGAACAGGAATGAAGTTAAATTTTGACAAAATATTTTGGATTTTACTCTGTTTAGTTTTGCATCAATTGAGATGATCATTTTATTTTTAAATTTTTTAATTTAAATTGTTACATTGGTAAATTATATTGTTTGATTTTCAAATGTTAAGTCAACATTTCATACCTAGATAAACACCATTTAGTCTTAATGTATTATCTTTTTTATATATTATTGAATAGGATTTGCTAAACTTTTGCTAAGAATTTTTGCCTCTATTATGTTAGAAATATTGATCTGTACTTTCATTTTCTTGTAATGTCTTTCTCTGGTTTTGTTATCAGTGTAAAGCTGTCTAATAGAATGAGTAGAAAAACATTTTCTCCTCTTCAATTTTCTAGAAAAGTTTGTGTAAATTTGATATTATTTTTCTTCTTTAAATGTTTGGGAGAATTTCCCAATCAAACCCTCTGGACCTGGAGTTTTATTTACAGGACGGGCTTTAAATAAAAGCTCGATTTATTTTGTATAGAGTTATTAAGGTTCCCTATTTTTTTTTCCTTTTTTTTTTTTTTTTTTTTTTGTTGTTCTTTTTTTTACCTATATCTTTTGAAAGAGGTTTGGTAGTCTGTATCTTTCAAGAGATTTGTCCATGTAATCAAGGCTGCAGAATTTTTTGGCTAAAGTTCTCCTTTACTGTCCTTTAAATATCTATAAAATCCATAATAATATTAACCCTCCTGAAGTTGGTAATTTGTGTCTTCTCTCTTTTTTTCTTGGTCAGTCTGGTTAAAGGTTTATCAATTTTATTATCTTCTCTAAGAATAAGCTTTTGGTTTCATTGATTTTTCTCTATTGTTTTTCTGTTATCTTCTAAATTGATTTCCATTGTGATGTTTAATATTCTTTTCTTCTCCTTTGGGTTTCATTTGTCCTTCTCTTTTTAATTTCTTAAGGTGGAAGTTAAGGCCATTGGTTTGTAACCTTTTTTTCTTTTCTGATATAGATATTTACTACTACAAATTTACTTTTAAAGCTGCTTCCCACAAGTTTTGGTATATGATATTTTCATTTTTGCTCAACTCAAAATACTTTTTAATTTCACTTTTAATTACTTCTTTGACTCATAGGTATTTTTTAAGTATGCTATTTAATTTCCAAATATTGGGGTTTTTCAAAATATTTTTCTATTATTAATTTACTTGCCTCATGGTCAGAGAACATACTTTGATTTGAATTCTATTCAATTTATTGAGGGTTGTTTTGTTTTTTTTTTATGGCCCATTATGGTCTATCTTAGTAAAAAGTAATTCCATGGACTTTGACCTTGGTGTTTTCAGCACCAACCTCTCCCAAGTAAGCTAACTGGCCCGCCCAAAACAGAATGTGTATTCTGCTTTTGTTGGGGAGTGTGATCTACAGATGTCAATCAGAACAAGTTGGTTTATAGTGTTGTCCAAGTCTCCTGTATTCTTACCGATTTTCTGTCTACTTGTTCTATCAAGTACTAGAAGAGGGATGTTTATATTTCTTTCTTTTTTTTTTTTAATTTTAAATGAATTTTCATTTTTTTTATTTTTTTTTTTTATATTTCTGACTGCAACTGTGTATTTATCTACTTCTCACAGCTCTCTCAGTTTTTGCTTCTCACATGTTTAGGAATGCAATATGCTATTGAGGAATTGACATTTCCATCACCATGAAATGGCATTCTTTATCCTTGTAATATTCTTTGTTCAGAAATCTACTTTATCTGATATTAAAAGACACTCCTGCTTTCTTTTGATTAGATTAGCATAATGTATCTTTTTCCATCCTTTTACTTTCAGCTTATTTGTGTCTTTAATCTCGAGTGGATTTTGAGGTCTTAATTTTATCAAATCTGATCATTTCTGCCTTTCGATTGGGATTTTTGGAACATTTACATGTACTGTGATTAATGATATGGTTGAATTTTAATCTACCATATTGCTATTGGTTTTCCATTTGGTCCATCTGTTTTTCTTCCCTTTTACTTCTTTCCCACTTCTTTTGAATTAATTAAATATTTTTAAGTTTCCATTTTATTTGCTTTGTTGACTTAGTAGCTAAAACTATTTTGTTATTGTTGTTATTTTAGTAGTTTCTTTAGGGTTTACCTTGTTCATCTTTAACTTGTCACAGTCTACCTTTGAATGATATTATACCACTTCACATACAGTATGCAATGGTTAATTTTATGTATCAACTTGACTGGCCTAAAGGATACCCAGATAGCTGGAAAAACACTATTTCTGGCTGTGTCTGTGAGGGTGTTTCTTGAAGAGATTATATTTAAAATGGTAGACTGAGTAAAGAAGATCCGCCCTCACCAATGTGGGTGGACATCATCCAATCTGTTGAGGGTTTGAACAGCAAAAGAAATAGAAGAAGGACAAATTCTTCTTGAGCTGGGACATCCATCTTATTCTGCCTTTGGATATCGGAGCTCCTGGTTCTTAAGCCTTCAGACTCTGAAACTTACATCAGAGCCTCCCCCACCCCTTATACCCCCAGTTCTCAGATCTTTGGACTCAAACTGAATCACGCTACCCGCTTTCCTCATTCTACAGCTTGCAGATGGCATATCATGGGACTTCTTAGCTACCATAATCACATGAGTTTCCTCACATACCTGTGCTGATTAGTACCACTCCAGTGAAGATTTGAGTGGGGCCCTCTACAGATCTCTGGAGCTTTCTCTATGAAGATCTCTCCACTCTGCTATCCTATGAACTCTAGCCACCTTGACTATCAGACTTCCAGCTATGTCTTCTAAACTCAGTGAAACTGCCAGGATCCATTGGGTTTCCCTCCCCGTCCCATGGCCTGGAAACTCTCTCCCAGCCAATGAGCTGAGGTGATCATAGGACTCACCTCATTTGTTTCCCATATTTTGGAGATAACTGTCCTTTGTTCCCTTTATCTCTAATGACTTGAAAGCCATTGTTTCACATATTTTGTCCAGTTTTATAGTTGTTCGGGGTGGGAAGTAAAACCTTGCCCTTGTTACCCCATCTTAGCTGGAAGAAGCCCTGAAAATATCTTTATCATAGCACTTCCTATATGCTTATGTAAGTGACCCTCACAAGGCCGTACCTTCTTTGATGCTAGAGAACACCCATTACTCACCACTAAACATACAAAATACATTCAATTAGTATCAATTGAGCTGAGTTATTATGGTAGAATATGTCTCAATCATTCCCTCTCTACTAATAGCATAGGAGAGGCAACTCTCTCTTGTCTAATATAGGATATGGGAATCAGGATCTCAGGGCTCTGATCCTTCTTCCACTACTAAAGGGCCTATACAATTTTGGACAAAATTACACAATCTCAATAGGTCTCAATCATGAAATGGAGATAACCGCCCTTGCAAATTTTACAAGATTCGCAGGATGAACTTTGTAAGAGATAAAAATCAGCCCAACAAAACAGATTTCAAAGGTGATAACAAGAATCCCCCAGCGTGCCTGAGAAATGATCACACCTTGAAATATATTTTTGAAGTTTGATATGATTAAATATTCAGCAACATTACATTCCAGAATTATAAATGCTAGAACTGGAAAGGGTCCTCTCATATTTTACAGATAGGAAAACTGAGGCCCAGAGCAGTTAAATGGTCTGCACAAGGCCACACAGTCAGTGGCAGAGATGGGACTGGAGCTCTTGCTATCATGACACCATGCCTCTCAGTCCAGACTATCACTTCCTTGTTGTTTTCATTGATGATTTTTTTTTCACTTATTCTTTGGCATCCCCAATGATTTTACAATCTCAATGTGGTGCATTTCCATGGATGGAGTGGGTTGCAATGCCATAAATTATTTTTTAAATTGTGAAATTCAAAGGTCACTTGCATAACTGTCATGGTAGGCATAGGAGGATGATTTACAGATGGAGGAAATATTCAGCAGCAAAGGATTCCTCTGGCAATTAATCGTGTTAATTCTATGCCACATGCTGAAGTTTGAAGCTGGAATACTTTTAGGGAAAGAAAAGCCAAGACCAGCGTGTGACTGCACATTTCACTGTTTAACCAGTGGTCATCAGAATTAAAACAAACACCACCAGGTCTTAGGGCAGACCCCTGACCAGTCAAAACCAAGGGCTTGACAGATGAAAGTAATCCAGGGCAGGCTGTGAAGGGAGAAAAGTCCAGAGGGGAAGGATGCTGGGTGAAATCTCCTGAGCTCCCCCTATTGAACAGGTCCGGAAGGCACAGAACACAAAAAGGGAAAATCAGAAAATACACCATAGCACAAATCCAAGGGGCCTCCCTGGAGCTGAGGTCCAGTGGAAGATGAGCCTGGCTGGAAGCCTGGAGGTATCGGGCACTCACATTTTGCTTTGAGTTGTGCCAAAGGTGTAACATGGTAAGGGATTCTCCCATTATAATGTCCTGGTGGATCTTAGCATTGTCCAAGACATTGTTATGATAAACTCTCTGATTTCATGTTAATAGTGGAATGCACAGTTGCTCCCTGGCTCCTGAAAATTTCTTATAAGCAGACCCTCTGCTAGAGGAGTCCAGCAAAGGGTCTACACCACAATTCACACTGTGATCTTTGAGAATGTCCTGCCCCTTAGTTGTTCAGTGTGCAACATAGTAACTATTTGGCAGCCCTGCTCTGATATTTTGAGACACAATACATAGGAGCTATTTGGTGTTCCACTTCATTTACTAGGGATCCCGTGATGATATAAGACTCAACTGTCCAATTCAAACATCTAAACAAAAACATTTCTTTGTCTCTGTGTCCAGGATTTGCGTTTCTGATATGTGGTTTGCAACCAGATTGAAAAGAATAAGAGGCTGTGTATTAGTCCATTTTCTGTTGCTTATAACAAAATTAGGGGACTGGATGATTTATAATGAAAACAAAATTTATTGCTTACAGTTTCTGAGGCTGAGAAGTCCAAAGTCCATCTGTTGGTGGTGACAGTGACGCAGGGGTCTCACATTGCAAGATGGTGGAAGCAGACAGAGGAGAGAGAAAGAGACACTCTCCTCTTCTCTTAAAGCCCTCAGAACCACACCCCTGGCCACCATTTTTAATCCTTTCACTACTGCACAGTCTTACAGTCCAATCACCTCTTCAAGGCTCCATCTTTCAATTACCATAACAGGATTTCCCCTCCTCTTAACAGTGGCAGCAGTTTCTAATACAGTTTCTAAGTTTCTAATACATAAACCTTGGGAGACACAATTCAAGCTTCAGGGAATTTAGGGGCACATAATTCAATCCACTACAGGCCAGCTAAGTAGAGAAATATCTTCATTCAGAGGCAGGTAAAAATTGTACATTTAAAGATTGGGACTGGGCCTTAGGCAGCCGGGAAACTTGTGGACCTTCCTCTTGCCGTCTCTTAAGGGAGGACCGCGGCTGGTGGCCGGTCGTGGGGGCTGACCGCCACTTTGCCCTTGGCAGGAGAGGCTGCCTCATTTACAGGCAACAGCTTTGAAGTATGGAGCAGGAAAAAACTGTTTCTTAGCTGCAAAAGCAAGTCTCTAAACAGGGAACATGGCGCCGGGGCTGCGGTTGATGCTGCCAGGATCCCAGAGGCCAGGGCCACGCTGAAGGCAGCCAGCTGCCCTATTCAGGATTCGAGGTTTCAGGTCGGCATAAAAGAAGATTCCTGGGGATTCGGAGTTGGGGCAAGATGGCGGCGGCTGCGGCGGCTGGCGCGGAGTAGCTGAGGTGGAAAAGGTGGCCACTGGGCCTCAGGCAGCCGGGAAACTTGTGGACCTTCCTCTGGCCATCTCTTAAGGGAGGACTGCTGCTGCTGGCCGGTCGTGGGGGCTCAACGCCACTTTGCCCCCGGCAGGAGAGGCTGCCTCATTTACAGGCAACAGCTTTGAAGTGTGGAGCAGGAAAAGAACTGATTCTTAGCTGCAAAAGCGAGTCTTGAAACAGGGAACACGGCGCCAGGGCTGCTGTGGATGCAGCCAGGATCCCGGAGGCTGGGGCCGCACTGAAGGCGGCCAGCTGCCCTATTCAGGATTCGAGGTTTCAGGCCGGCATTAAAGAAGATTCCTGGGAGCGCCCGAGCGGCGCCGCGACTGAACAGCCCGAGGCGGCAGCGCCGAGAACACGGAAGGCAACAAACCAGAGACAGAGCGAGCGCCCAACCTGGCACAGCACTGTGAGTGATCCCTGGCACAGCTCTGTCCGGGGGGTGGATGCCCACGCGGCTTCCGCCTGCACCACCAGGCCACTCACTGCCCCGGTGCTGCCTCCATTTTCCCAGGTGCGGGCAGCTCCGCCCTGCTCGGCCATCACTGAGCCCATTTGCTTGGCCTGGCGCGGGGCTTTCCGGACCCTGCGGGCCTGCCTCCTCTCCCACTCCCTCCCCCACTCCCTCCGCGGTTCTCTGGTGGGGCTGGGGGTGTGGGGCATCCCGACCAGTGTTGGGAGGGCTAGGAAGTACGGGCAGGCCGACTGTCACTCCACCACACCCTGGACTCCGGCCCCGGTAAACTTCCTGTTACTGGGAGGCAGATACCATCTCTGCGACCACCAGTTTGGAAAAAAGCCTAACGAATTTCTGGTTGGGAATAGTGTGGTAGGAGAGTTCCCAGGTCCGCTTGAACCTGCCGGAGAGCAGGCTGCAGGAGGGCACTAGACTCGGTTTATACCGGGGGGATACAAAGGTGAACAAGACCCGAGAAAGATCTACACAGTGCTACAAAGGCACCCAGAGAGACCGGTCGTCTGTGCCTAGCAGAAACCTGGTAGACTTCCTGGGCGAGGCGGTGCTGAGCAGGGTCTTGAAAGCCCAGCTGATAGACGAGGGGTGCAGAAGACACACCCCAGCCCAGCACAGTGTGCACAGAGGGGGGAGACGTGCGGCCAGGGAGGCGGGGACTCAACAGAAACCACACACCCGGTGGGGTCGCCACTGCACGATCTAACAGCCTGGGCCAGAGCACACGGAACGGGGAGAAGTCCTGTACAGAAAGTGAAAGCTCAACAGAGATCACACACCCTGTGGTACGTGATCCACCAGCCTAGCAGAGTACAAGCTGACCAGAAAGGTGGATCCCCGGAGAAGCCCAAGACCCGAGGCAACCACACACACAAGACACTAGAGGCCAACTGAGCAGTCACGGCGGGAGCCATACCAAATTGGCAACCACAGCAACATCCTAGTTAGTCATTAGTCTCAAACCGGTGGACTGTGAAACCCCCTGCCACAATGAATAAACACCAAAAAAAAGACACCAGAAATACAAAAAATCAAGAAAGTCCACCACCAAAAGTTAATAAATCTCATACTCTAGATCCTATAGAACAAGAAGCCCTTGAAATAACTGACAAGGAATTTCGAGTGATAATTCTAAGGAAACTGAATGAGATACAAGAAAACTCAGCTAGACATCATGATGAAATGAGGAAAAGTATACAGGATCTGAAAGAGGAAATGTACAAGGAAATCAATGTCCTGAAAAAAAATGTAGCAGAACTTGCTGAGCTGAAGAAGTTATTCAGCGAAATAAAAAACACAACGGAGAGTTTAACCAGCAGGCTTGTCGAAGTTGAAGAGAGAACCTCTGAACTTGAAGATGGGCTGTTTGAAATAACACAAGCAGACAAAAAGAAAGAAAAAAGAATCAAGGACATGGAAGAAAATCTGAGAGAGATATCAGACAACCTCAAGCGCTCAAATATCCGAGTCATGGGTATTCCAGAAGGGGAGGAAAATGGAGATTCCATTGAAAACATATTCAACAAAATAGTGGCAGAAAACTTCCCAGGTATAGGAAAAATCACAGATCTTCAGATCCAGGAAGCTCAACGATCTCCAAACGTATTCAACCCAAAAAGGCCTTCTCCAAGACATGTCATAGTCAAATTGGCAAAACTCAGAGACAAAGAGAGAATCTTAAAAGCTGCAAGAGAGAAGCGTCAAATCACCTATAAGGGAGCCCCAATCAGGTTAACATCAGACTTTTCATCACAAACCCTAAAAGCTAGAAAGGAATGGGATGATATTTTCAAAATACTAAAAGACAAAGATTGCCAGCCAAGAATACTCTACCCTGCAAGGCTATCCTTCCGAAATGAGGGGCAAATAGTATATTTCTCAGACAAACAAAAACTGCGGGAGTTCACTACCACAAGACCACCCTTACAAGAAATCCTCAAGGGAGTACTGGGTTTGGTTCCTGAAAAATAACTATCACTGCCATAAAAACCTAAGAAAAATCTAAACCCGCTAGTACAATAAAAATGGCATTCATGAAGAGAAAACAAGCTAACAAAAACACTATCTACAACCTAAGGAACCAACAAACAAAGAAACCAAACAATAAATCAGAAAGCAAGGAACAAAAGACACCTAAGACAACCAAACAACCAATAAAATGCTAGGAATAAATCAACACCTTTCAATAACAACTCTTAATGTAAAAGGCTTAAATTCCCCAATTAAAAGACACAGTCTGGCTGACTGGATCAAAAAGCAGGACCCAACTATATGCTGCCTACAAGAGACCCACCTCACCCATAAAGATTCACACAGACTAAGAGTGAAAGGATGGAAAAAGATTTACCATGCAAACAGAAAAGAAAAACGAGCTGGAGTGGCTATTCTTATATCTGACAAAATAGACTTTAAACTAAAAACCATAAAAAGAGACAATGAGGGACACTACTTAATGATAAAAGGACTGATCCATCAAGAAGACATAACAATCATAAATATGTACGCACCCAATGTTGGAGCAGCCAGATTTATAAAACAAACTCTATTAGACCTAAAGAAGGAAATAGGCACTAATACCATAATAGCAGGGGACCTGAACACTCCACTGTCAATATTAGACAGATCATCTAGGCAAAGAATCAGTAGAGAAATACAAGATCTAAACAAGACTCTAGACCAATTGGAATTGGCAGATATCTACAGAACATTCCATCCAACAACCTCAGAATATTCATTCTTCTCATCAGCACATGGATCATTTTCCAGGATAGATCACATATTAGGTCACAAATCAAGTCTCAATAAATTCAAAAAAATTGGAATTATCCCATGTATCTTCTCAGACCACAATGGATTAAAACTAGAAATTAATAACAAACAAAACTCTGGAAACTATACAAACACATGGAAATTAAACAGCATTCTACTTAATGACATATGGGTCCAAGAAGAAATCAAGCAGGAAATCAAAAAGTTTATTGAAACTAATGAAAACAATGATACATCATACCAAAACCTGTGGGATACTGCAAAAGCAGTATTGAGGGGAAAATTTATTGCATTAAATGCTCACTTCAGAAGAATGGAAAGATGGCAAGTGAACAACCTAACACTTCACCTTAAAGAACTAGAAAAACAAGAACAATCCAATCCTAAAGTTAGCAGACGGAAAGAAATCATTAAGATCAGAGCAGAACTGAATGAAATTGAAAACCAAAAAACAATTCAAAAGATCAACGAATCAAAAAGTTGGTTTTTTGAAAAGATAAATAAAATTGACAAACCATTAGCATGGCTAACAAAAAAAAGAAGAGAGAAGACTCAAATAACAAAAATTAGAAATGAAAAAGGCGATATTACAACTGATTCATCTGAAATACAAGGAATCATTCGAGACTACTATAAACAACTATACGCCAACAAATTTGAAAATCTGGAGGAAATGGATAAATTTCTGGACACACACAAGCTCCCAAAACTGAACCGTGAAGATGTAGAAAATTTGAACAGACCAATAACAATAAAGGAGATTGAAGCTGTTATCAGAAGGCTCCCAACAAAGAAAAGCCCAGGACCAGATGGATTCACAGCAGAATTTTACCAAACATTCAAAGAGGAATTGACACCGATTCTTTACAAACTATTCCAAAAGATTGAAATGGACGCAAATCTCCCAAACTCATTCTATGAAGCAAACATCATCCTGATACCAAAACCAGGTAAAGATATAACCAAAAAAGAAAACTACAGGCCGATATCCTTGATGAATATAGATGCAAAAATCCTCACTAAAATACTAGCAAACAGAATACAGCAACACATACGAAAAATTATTCATCACGATCAAGTGGGATTCATCCCAGGGATGCAAGGTTGGTTCAACATACGCAAATCAATAAATGTGATACACCATATTAATAAACTCAAACACAAGGACCATATGATCATCTCTATAGATGCTGAAAAAGCATTTGATAAAGTTCAGCACTCATTCATGACAAAGACCCTCTATAAGTTAGGTATAGAGGGAAAGTATCTCAACATAATTAAAGCCATATATGACAAACCCACTGCCAATATCATCCTGAATGGGGAAAAGCTGAAAGCTTTTCCTTTAAGAACAGGCACTAGACAAGGATGCCCACTCTCACCACTCCTATTCAACATAGTGTTGGAAGTACTAGCCAGAGCAATCAGAGAAGAGAAGGAAATAAAGGGCATCCAGATTGGAAAAGATGAAGTCAAACTGTCCCTGTTTGCAGATGACATGATCCTATATATCGAACAGCCTAAAACCTCTACAAAAAAACTCTTGGAATTGATAAATGATTTCAGCACAGTAGCAGGATACAAAATCAACACACAAAAATCAGTAGCATTTCTTTTCTCCAATAGTGAACATGTAGAAGGAGAAATCAAGAAAGCCTGCCCATTTACAATAGCCACCAAAAAAATAAAATACTTAGGAATTGAGTTAACCAAGGAGGCGAAAAATCTCTATAATGAGAACTACAAACCACTGCTGAGAGAAATTAGAGAGGATACAAGAAGATGGAAAGATATTCCATGCTCTTGGATTGGAAGAATCAACATAGTGAAAATGTCCATACTACCCAAAGTGATATACAAATTCAATGCAATCCCCATCAAAATTCCAAAGACATTTTTCTCAGAAATGGAAAAAACTATTCAGACATTTATATGGAACAATAAAAGACCACGAATAGCCAAAGCAATGCTCAGCAAAAAAAATAAAGCTGGAGGCATAACACTACCTGACTTTAAGCTATACTACAAAGCTATAATAACCAAAACAGTATGGTACTGGCATAAAAACAGACACACTGACCAATGGAATAGAATAGAGAATCCAGAAATCAACCCACACACTTACTGCCATCTGATCTTTGACAAAGGCACCAAGCCTATTCACTGGGGAAGGGACTGCCTCTTCAGCAAGTGGTGCTGGGATAACTGGATATCGATATGCAGGAGAATGAAACTAGATCCATACCTCTCACCGTATACTAAAATCAACTCAAAATGGATTAAGGATTTAAATATACACCCTGAGACAATAAAACTTCTTAAAGAAAACATAGGAGAAACACTTCAGGAAATAGGACTGGGCACAGACTTCATGAATACGACCCCAAAAGCACGGGCAACCAAAGGAAAAATAAACAAATGGGATGATATCAAACTAAAAAGCTTCTGCACAGCAAAAGAAACAATTAAAAGAGTTAAAAGACAACCAACAGAGTGGGAGAAAATATTTGCAAAATATACATCTGACAAAGGATTAATATCCAGAATATATAAGGAACTCAAACAACTTTACAAGAAGAAAACAAGCAACCCAATTAAAAAATGGGCAAAAGAGCTAAGTAGGCATTTCTCTAAGGAAGATATCCAAATGGCCAACAGACATATGAAAAAATGCTCAACATCACTCAGCATCCGGGAAATGCAAATCAAAACCACATTGAGATACCATCTAACCCCAGTTAGGATGGCTAAAATCCAAAAGACTCTGAATGATAAATGCTGGCGAGGCTGCGGAGAAAAAGGAACTCTCATACATTGTTGGTGGGACTGCAAAATGGTGCAGCCTCTATGGAAAATGGTATGGAGGTTCCTTAAACAATTGCAAATAGATCTACCATACGACCCAGCCATCCCACTGTTGGGAATATACCCAGAGGAATGGAAATCATCAAGTCGAAGGTATACCTGTTCCCCAATGTTCATCGCAGCACTCTTTACAATAGCCAAGAGTTGGAACCAGCCCAAATGCCCATCATCAGATGAGTGGATACGGAAAATGTGGTACATCTACACAATGGAATACTACTCAGCTATAAAAACGAATGAAATACTGCCATTTGCAACAACATGGATGGACCTTGAGAGAATTATATTAAGTGAAACAAGTCAGGCACAGAAAGAGAAATACCACATGTTCTCACTTATTGGAGGGAGCTAAAAATTAATATATAAATTCACACACACACATACACACACACACACACAAACCGGGGGGGGGGGGGTGGAAGAAGATATAACAACCACAATTATTTGAAGTTGATACAACAAGCAAACAGAAAGGACATTGTTGGGGGGGAGGGGGGAGGGAGAAGGGAGGGAGGTTTTGGTGATGGGGAGCAATAATCAGCTACAATGTATATCGACAAAATAAAATTTAAAAAAAAGAAAAAAAAAAAAAAAAAAAAAAAAAAGAAGATTCCTGGGAGCACCCGAGCCACGTTGCAGGAGCAAGTAAGCAGCCCGAGGCAGCGGCAGCCAAGAACAGGGACGGTGATGATGCAGAGGAAGAGAGGGAGCCACCGGACCCAGCACAGCCATGTGAGTGACCTCCGGCCCGGCCCTGCTCGGGGGGTGGACACCCACCCGGCTTCCGCCTGCCCCACTGGGCCACTCACCAGCCCTGGGGCTGCCTACATTTTCTCAGGTGGTGGCAGCTCCGGCCCGGCTCGGCCAAGCCTGTCCTCCTCGCCTGGCTCGGCTCCTCACTGAGCCTTCCCACTTGCTTGCCCCGGTGTGGGGCTTCCCAGGGCCTGCAGGCCGGCCTCCCCTCCCACTCCCTCCACGGTTCTCTGGCGGGGCTGGTGGTGTGGGGCATCCCCAGCCAGCGTCGGGAGGGCAAGGAAGTACGGGCTGGGCCAACTGTCACACCACCACACACTGGGCTCCACCCCCGGTAAACTTCCTGTTACCGGGAGGCAGATACCATCTCTGCGGCCACCAGTTCGGAAAAACGCCTAACCGATTTCTGGTTAGGAATAGTGCGGTCGGAGAGTTCCCGAGTTCACTTCAACCTGCTGGAGAGCTGACTGACGGCGGGCACTGGACTCGGTCTGCGCCTGGGCGATTCAAAGGTGAACCGTGTGCTGCAGGCTCCTCCCCCGAGGACCTCACGCTCTGGTGTGGGAGATAAGACAAGTACACAAATAACTGCGATACCAGGAGGAAGGTGATAAGTCCCGAGAAAGACCTACACAGTGCTACAAAGGCACCCAGAGCGACCGGTCGTATGCACATACCAGAAATCTGGTAGACTTCCTGGGTGAAGTGGTGCTGAGCAGGGTCTTGAATGCCCAGCTGATAGATGAGGGCTGCAGAAGACACATCCCAGCCCATCCCAGTGCGCACAGAGCAGGGAGACGTCCAGCTAGGGAGGCAGAGACTTGACAGAAACCACACACCCTGTGGAGTCACCACTGCATGATCCAACAGCCCGGGCCAGAGTGCACGGAACAGGGAGAAGTCCTGCATGGGAAGTGGAAACTCAGCAGAGACCACACACCCTGCAGTACCGCCCCGTGATCCAGCAGCCCAGCAGAGTCCAAGCTGACCAGAGAGGTGGTTCCCCGGAGAGGCCCAAGACCCGAGGCAACCACACACACAAGGCACTAGAGGCCAACTGAGCAGTCACAGAGGTAGCCATACCAAATTGGCAACCACAGCAACATCTTAGTTAGTCAATAGTCTCAAACTGGTGGACTGTGAAACCCCCTGCCACAATGAATAAACATCAAAAAAAAGATACCAGAAATACAAAAAGTCAAGAAAGTACACCACCAAAAGTTAATAAATCTCAAACTCTAGATCCTATAGAACAAGAAGCCCTTGAAATGACTGACAAGGAATTTCGAGTGATAACTCTAAAAAAACTGAATGAGATACAAGAAAACTCAGCTAGACATCATGATGAAATGAGGAAAAGTATACAGGAACTGAAAGAGGAAATGTACAAGGAAATCCATGCCCTGAAAAAAAATGTAGCAGAACTTGCTGAACTGAAGAAGTTACTCAGCGAAATAAAAAACACAACGGAGAGTTTAACCAGCAGGTTTGTCAAAGTTGAAGAGAGAACCTCTGAACTTGAAGATGGGCTGTTTGAAATAACACAAGCAGACAAAAAGAAAGAAAAAAGAATCAAAGACATTAAAGAAAATCTGAGAGAGATATCAGACAAACTTAAGCACTCAAATATCCGAGTCATAGGTATCCCAGAAGGGAAGGAAAACAGAGATTGCATTGAAAACATATTCAACAAAATAGTGGCAGAAAACTTCCCAGGTATAGGAAAAATCACAGATCTTCAGATCCAGGAAGCTCAACAATCTCCAAACGTATTCAACCCAAAAAGGCCTTCTCCAAGATATGTTATAGTCAAATTGACAAAACTCAGAGACAAAGAGAGAATCTTAAAAGCTGCAAGAGAGAAGCATCAAATCACCTATAAGGGAGCCCCAATCAGGCTAACATGAGACTTTTCATCACAAACCCTAAAAGCCAGAAAGGAATGGGATGATATATTCAAAATACTAAAAGACAGAGATTGTCAGCCAAGAATACTCTACCCTGCAAGGCTATCCTTCTGAAATGAAGGGCAAATAGTATATTTCTCAGACAGACAAAAACTGTGGGAGTACACCACCACATGCCCACCCTTCCAAGAAATTCTCAAGGGAGTACTGGGTTTGGTTCCTGAAAAATAACTACCACTACCATAAAAACCCAAGAAAAATCAAAACCCACTAGTATAATAAAAATGGCATTCATGAAGAGAAAACAAACAAACAAAAATGCTATCTACAACCAAAGGAACCAACAAACACAGAAACCAAGCAGTAAATCAGAAAGCAAGGAACAAAAGACACCTAAGACAACCAAACAACCAATAAAATGCTAGGAATAAATCAACACCTTTCAATAACAACTCTTAATGTAAAAGACTTAAATTCCCCAATCAAAAGACACAGACTGGCTGACTGGATTAAAAAGGAGAACCCAACTATATGATGCCTACAAGAGACCCACCTCACCCATAAAGATTCACATAGACTAAGAGTGAAAGGATGGAAAAAGATTTACCATGCAAACAGAAAAGAAAAATGAGCTGGAGTAGCTATTCTTATATCTGACAAAATAGACTTTAAACTAAAAACCATAAAAAGAGACAATGAGGGACACTACTTAATGATAAAAGGACTGATGCATCAAGAAGACATAACAATCATAAACATGTACGCACCCAATGTTGAAGCAGCCAGATTTATAAACAATCTCTATTAGACCTAAAGAAGGAAATAGACACTCATACCATAATAAAAGGGGACCTGAACACCCCACTGTCAATATTAGACAGATCATCTAGGCAAAGAATCAGTAGAGAAACACAAGATCTAAACAACACTCTAGACCAATTGGAATTGGCAGATATCTACAGAACATTCCATCCAACAACCTCAGAATATTCATTCTTCTCATCAGCACATGGATCATTCTCCAGAATAGATCACATATTAGGTCACAAATCAAGTCTCAATAAATTCAAAAAAATTGGAATTACCCCATGTATTTACTCAGACCACAATAGATTAAAACTAGAAATTAATAACAAACGAAACTCTGGAAACTGTACAAACACATGGAAATTAAACAGCATTCTACTTAATGACATATGGGTCCAAGAAGAAATCAAGCAGGAAATCAAAAAAATTTTTGAAAATAATGAAAATAATGATACATCATACAAAAACCTGTGGGATACTGCAAAAGCAGTATTAAGGGGGAAATTTATTGCATTAAATGCTCACCTCAGAAGAATGGAAAGATGGCAAGTGAACAACCTAACACTTCACCTTAAAGAACTAGAAAAACAAGAACAATCCAAACCTAAAGTTAGCAGACGGAAAGAAATCATTAAGATCAGAGCAGAACTGAATGAAATTGAAAACCAAAAAACAATTCAAAAGATCAATGAATCAAAAAGTTGGTTTTTTGAAAAGATAAATAAAATTGACAAGCCATTAGCATGGCTAACAAAAAAAAAAGAAGAGAGAAGACTCAAATAACAAAAATTAGAAATGAAAAAGGTGATATTACAACTGATTCATCTGAAATACAAGGAATCATTCGAGACTACTATAAACAACTATATGCCAACAAGTTTGACAATCTGGAGGAAATGGATAAATTTCTGGACACACACAAGCTCCAAAAACTGAACCATGAAGACGTAGAAAATTTGAACAGACCAATAACAATAAAGGAGATTGAAGCTGTTATCAGAAGACTCCCAACAAAGAAAAGCCCAGGACCAGATGGATTCACAGCAGAATTTTACCAAACATTCAAAGAGGAATTGACACCGATTCTTTACAAACTATTCCAAAAGATTGAAACGGACGCAAATCTCCCAAACTCATTCTATGAAGCAAACATCATCCTGATACCAAAACCAGGTAAAGATATAACCAAAAAAGAAAACTACAGGCTGATATCCTTGATGAATAGAGATGCAAAAATCCTCACTAAAATACTAGCAAACAGAATACAGCAACACATACGTAAAATTATTCACCACAATCAAGTGGGATTCATCCCAGGGATGCAAGGTTGGTTCAACATACGCAAATCAATAAATGTGATACACCGTATTAATAAAGTCAAACACAAGGACCATATGATCATCTCTATAGATGCTGAAAAAGCATTTGATAAAATTCAGCACTCATTCATGACAAAGACCCTCTATAAGTTAGGTATAGAGGAAAAGTATCTCAATATAATTAAAGCCATATATGCCAAACCCACTGCCAATATCATCCTGAATGCGGAAAAGCTGAAAGCTTTTCCTTTAAGAACAGGAACTAGACAAGGATGCCCACTCTCACCACTCCTATTCAACATAGTGTTGGAAGTACTAGCCAGAGCAATCAGAGAAGAGAAGGAAATAAAGGGCATCCAGATTGGAAAAGATGAAGTCAAACTGTCCCTGTTTGCAGATGACATGATCCTATATATCGAACAGCCTAAAACCTCTACAAAAAAACTCTTGGAATTGATAAATGATTTCAGCACAGTAGCAGGATACAAAATCAACACACAAAAATCAGTAGCATTTCTTTTCTCCAATAGTGAACATGCAGAACGAGAAATCAAGAAAGCCTGCCCATTTACAATAGCCACCAAAAAAATAAAATACTTAGGAATTGAGTTAACCAAGGAGGTGAAAAATCTCTATAATGAGAACTACAAACCACTGCTGAGAGAAATTAGAGAGGATACAAGAAGATGGAAAGATATCCCATGCTCTTGGATTGGAAGAATCAACATAGTGAAAATGTCCATACTACCCAAAGTGATATACAAATTCAATGCAATCCCCATCAAAATTCCAAAGACATTTTTCTCAGAAATGGAAAAAACTATCCAGACATTTATATGGAACAATAAAAGACCACGCATAGCCAAAGCAATGCTGAGCAAAAAAAATAAAGCTGGAGGAATAACACTACCCAACTTTAAGCTATACTGCAAAGTTATAATAACCAAAACAGTATGGTACTGGCATAAAAACAGACACACTGACCAATGGAATAGAATAGAGAATCCAGAAATCAACCTACACACTTACTGCCATCTGATCTTTGACAAAGGCACCAAGCCTATTCACTGGGGAAGGGACTGCCTCTTCAGCAAATGGTGCTGGGATAACTGGATATCCATATGCAGGAGAATGAAACTAGACCCATACCTCTCACCATATACTAAAATCAACTCAAAATGGATTAAGGATTTAAATATACACCCTGAAACAATAAATCTTCTTAAAGAAAACATAGGAGAAACACTTCAGGAAATAGGACTGGACACAGACTTCATGAATACGACCGCAAAAGCACGGGCAACCAAAGGAAAAATAAACAAATGGGATTATATCAAACTAAAAAGCTTCTGCACAGCAAAAGAAACAATTAACAGAGTTAGAAGACAACCAACAGAGTGGGAGAAAAGATTTGCAAAATATACATCTGACAAAGGATTAATATCCAGAATATATAAGGAACTCAAAACAAGCACCCCAATTAAAAAATGGGCAAAAGAGCTAAGTAGGCATTTCTCTAAGAAAGATATACAAATGGCCAACAGACATATGAAAAAATGCTCAACATCACTCAGCATCCGGGAAATGCAAATCAAAACTACACTGAGATACCATCTAACCTCAGTTAGGATGGCTAAAATCCAGAAGACTCTGAACGATAAATGCTGGCGAGGTTGCGGAGAAAAAGGAACTCTCATCCATTGTTGGTGGGACTGCAAAATGGTGCAGCCTCTATGGAAAATGGTATGGAGGTTCCTCAAACAATTGCAGATAGATCTACCATATGACCCAGCTATCCCACTGTTGGGAATACACCCAGAGGAATGGAAATCATCAAGTCGAAGGTGTACCTTTTCCCCAATGTTCATTGCAGCACTCTTTACAATAGCCAAGAGTTGGAACCAGCCCAAATGTCTATCATGGATGAGTGGATATGGAAAATGTGGTACATCTACATAATGGAATACTACTCAGCTATAAAAACGAATGAAATACTGCCATTTGCAACAACATGGATGGACCTTGAGAGAATTATATTAAGTGAAACGAGTCAGGCACAGAAAGAGAAATACCACATGTTCTCACTTATTGGTGGGAGCTAAAAATTCATATATAAATTCATACACACACAAAAAAAAAAAAAAAAAAAAAAACCGGGGGGAGGAAGAAGACATAACAACTACAATTACTTGAAGTTGATACGACAAGCAAACAGAAGGGACATTGTTGGGGGCGGAGGGAGGAGAGGGAGGAGGGAGGGAGGTTTTGGTAAGGGGCAACAATAATCAACCACAATGTATATCGACAAAATAAAAGTTAAAAAAAAAAAAAAGTTTCAGTCACTAAAATGTCCTGAAATCATACACTCACATATAAAAAAAGACTTGACAGAAATACTCTGAAATTTGACAACAATCTTAAAAATTTATCTGACTTACCAAGACTGAGATGAAACTGAAAGGAAATTTTTTCCAAACTATCAATAATAAAAAGCAAATTTTAATATACCATGAAAAAGGACAGACTCAATTATCTTTTTAGTTAGTCCATATAAATATGACAAAATTGTTGCAATATGAATATGTGATCAATGAACATGCAATAAAAAATGTAGGGAAAAAAGTATTATAGAGGTGTGTTGTGCAGCTAATTAATAAAAGAATTATGTTATCTTTCTAAAAAAAAAAAAGATTGGGAAAATGAAACTTTTCAAGGATATAGGTGAATGTATTTGTGTATTAGTCAGGATAGTCAGGTTATGCTGCAGTAATTTAAAAAACCCAAAATTTCAGTGGCACAAACCTACAAAGATTTGTTTCTTATTCACAGCACACACCCACAGCAGACAACTGGGGTCTCTCATCCAAGGTCCAAACCAATGGAGCAGATACTATCTGGAACTTTGCCAGTAAATTTGACATAAGGAAAAGAGAACACTAATTTCTCATAGCTGCATCTAGAAGTGACATACATTGACTTTAGTTAACATTTATTGGCCAATGCAAGTCACACTATCATGTCTACCAGTGTCCAGAAAGGGGAATTCTTCCCACAGGGAAGAGAACTGTCAATTGGCGAACAATGACTCAGTCTGTCTGCCCAGTGTGGAAAGAAAGATTTCAGAGAAAGAAGTCAATCTAAGAAGGTGCCCTAACATTTGGGGACAGGATTTATTTTTATATTCATTCATTCATTCATTCATTCACTTGACTAGACCATCACTCTTTGCCAGGTGTTGGGTAGTATGTCTCCAGAGCCTGTGCTGTTAACCACGATGCTGCGGGGCCCATCCCAACAGACATTTCCTCATCTCAGCAGAAGGGCATGGTGAGGAGGCAGGAAAGCACACAGAATCAGAGGGAAATGGGAGTGAGGGAGAGGACCGCCTTGCTCAGGAGAAGCAGATGGGACCAGCCACAAAAATTCTGAAGAAATAAACCACCTACGGAGCAGCACAAAACTATGAATCTTGCTGAACACAGCAAGAAGAAATCTGGAAGGGGGAAACAGAGGTTGGATAGAGGAAGGAGAACCCATGGAACTATCAAAAGGGCCTCACGGAGGGACACGTGAGGAGTAGGGAGGTTGTCCAAAAAGACAATAAGTTGAAATTGAGGCCTGTCCCCAGACACCAGCCGTCAACTGCCCTCAGGCAGGAGTCCATGGACACAGAACCCTGGGCCCAGAAGACTCTCGAATGCTCACCAACAGACCAGTGCACTTCCTGGCAAGGCCGCAGGCCACTCCACAGCCCAGCACCCTCCTGGGACAGCCACTGTCTTCCTCTCCCTTTTCTATCTTGAATGGCAATTAGGAGAAGGTTAACTGAGTGTCTTTCTCCCAGGAATCCTCTTCCACTTTTCAAAATCACAGCGTTAGCAAAAGAAAATCCCAGCTTAGGTTAACAGGTAGGAGCGTGGTGCGGCCCTGGGAGCTGCTGTTGGAAGTGGGGAGATTGGGCGAATCTTCCCAGCGGGAGGTTAATACTCATCATTCCGAGTTGCAGCTGAGGCCCATTTGAGTGACAGGCAGCCAGGAGCTGAAAGAGCCGCTTGGATCCCAGAACTGCTGGCATGCAGGCTTGAAAGAGATTTATTTCAGGATAATTAGCTGGGAGTATTAAAGGTGGCCAGGAAGATCCGCAATTACTGTTTAGCAAACAGAAAGGAGACATACACATGCAAAAAAAAAAAAAAAAAAGCCAAAAATGAAATTAAAACACCCCAATTTTTCTCCACTTGAAAATTGTTGAATAATTGAAAAAAAAAAAAAAAAAAAAGCTCAAAGCAACTTCAACTTCATTGTATTCAGAGACACTTGCAAAAGCGCTGGAAAAAGGAAGGAAGGAAAGGAGGGAAAGAATGAAATCTTGGGTGACAAGGCTGATGGCAAAAATGCTCTCTCTAAGGATGTGTATTTGTTGTGCAGAATCTTACGGCAAATCGTTCTTACATCAAAAGGGAACTTTTCGCACCTCTTTTCTTGTTGCTTCCTTTTACCCCACAAAGACCTGTGCAAACATTAATATTCCTTCAGCTTAAAAAAAAAAACACACAAATCAAATCCTAAAGTGCAATATGTGAAACAAGAAGTTTTGTATTTCCCAGACATTTAGGGAAAACGAATGAAGGAAAGAGGGAGGTGGGAAAGGAGGAAAGGAAAAAAGAGACCTGCTACTTCATTGTTTGTGCCCTGGAGGAAATCAGCACCTTCATCTGGGGCCAGAGGAACTGACAACCCCGTCACCTTTCAGAGTCAGACCACTGGGATTTCACCCACCCCTCTTCTACTTTTCACCCTGGCTGGAGACATGCTTGTCCAAGAAGGAAGATAGTACATTTCTACCTCATTTTATCATGAGGTGACCAAGTAGAGAATTTTCTAAATTGTCTTATCAGCGAGTCTTGTTTCTGACTTGGAACAGCCAAACTGGATGGCATCTTCCTCACCACCTCTGGTCACCAACCTCAGCCAACAAGGTAAATAGAGCTGCATCCGGTCACATGGCTTCACTTCCGGAGTACTCCAAGGAGCGGCCTAAATGGTTCTCTCCCACTCCCAGAATTCACTCACTAGCGATGTATTCATGCCTTAGCTTTTAAATGTTCACTCTCAGGTGTTTCCCCAAGAAAAGGCTCCTTGGAGAGTAGAGCTTTAGGTTTTTAGGAGCTAAGTTCCTGGCCCAGAGTCTTTTGAAACCCTGCAGGAATAAATGTCAGGCCCCCGGCCAAGGGATCTGAGGAGAGGGGCACCAGGAGAGAGGGGTGGGTCGAGCAAGGGAAAGGCAGGCTGGCCACCTCTCAGGTGAGCCACCTTCTGGAATCTGGTCAAGGGCAAACACCACTCAAACTACTCAGCAAGGATGGCAAGTTTACAAAGAAAGACCAAGTCTCTGGCCTTGTCCGTTTATATCTTGCTGAAAAGATCTGCAACAGGTTTAAACACATGAGGCATGAGTTTACATTATTTATGAAAACATACATATACAGTAAAAGTACAAAGTATGTGCAGGAATGACACAGCTTCTCAGAGAGATGGGGCCTGGGACTTTAGCTCTGTCAGGTCTTTATTCTTTAAAAAAGACAATAAGGCTGAAGGGAAATAGGAAAGGTAAATGACTTGAGAACAGCTCTAGAGGGAAGCCTGCCCTGCTACACATTCATGTGTTCCAAGAAGCGTCAAGGAAGCTATGGGATTAATCAAGGAAAGTTCTCTTCTCATGCACACTAAGCCTTGATCTAACATGACTCCAAATTATGTCATCAATCCCGATTTCTCACCCCACGACGTCCTGTGGCTCCAGAGAGGAGTCTCTTGTTCTTCAGGTCTTACTTTCTTCATAAGATCACAGCTTCCGGCAGGGAGAATGATATCGTCTGTCTGTTCTGGATTCCCCCTGAGCCTGTCATAGGCCTGGGCTCTTGGAGGCAAGCAGGAAAGTGAAACAGGATTCATGGAGGAGATGATGTTCAGTGTTTCAGGCAATTGGCAATAATTACACAGTATTCAAGGATGTTCACTAGAGTATTGTTTACAACAGGAAAAATGAAAATGATCTAAATATTTATCAATAGGAAATGGTTTATATGAATTATGGCACATCAGTAATATGTAATATTTTACAGAGTATTTGACAGAATGAGACATAGTTATGGAAAGATACCTTAGGTATAATAAATAAATAATTTAAGTTCCACTTAATCCTCAAAAAAAAAAAAAAACCACTTTGAGCACTCAGAACTATATAGAGAGTATATATACATTTTTACATAAATGGAATCATAACTGGAAGGCTGTAAACAATATCAGTTACTATTTTGTCTCCCCACTTCTCACCCCTGTGTTATGCCAAGTTTCCAGGCTCATACAAGACAAAACCTTCCATGTGGCCCCTCCACCGTTTGCTTTGCCCTGGTTATTACATTATCCAAAAGACACAGAGTCGTTAGACCATCTTTGGGCGTGGGAGTCTTTTAGATGAGCCCAATGACTAAAGTGCTTCCTTGGACACAAGAGACAATTTACCCCCTCCTCTAGGCCTTGTTCCTGCCTAAGGAAAAGTTTAAAGTGTGGACAAGGTCTTACCCCACAGAACCTGTGCCAGGTCTTGGGGCATCTCCCTATCTCCCCATCTCAAGGCTTCTGCTTCTTTTCTTTATCTTACTATGCCCTCACCCCTAAGTGATAATCTCACCAAGTGCCGAAGCTTCAGAAAGAGAAGTGGGGGTCAGACAATTTCTGCTGTGGCTTTACAATACAAAACTGGCTGTCTTCCTGGATTGGGGAGAAGGTAACAGAATAAGAATGAAACACAAATTAATATCTCAATAAAATATCCTGCTATGGAGGGAGAGAAAGAGGAAGGGATGAGTAGATAGATTATATGATTAGATGGATAGACAGATAGCAGATACAGAGTATTAGTCAGGGTTCTGCAGGGAAACAGAACCAACATATATGCACAAGTACATATAGAGAGTGAAAGAGGTTTATTTTAAGGAACTGGCCCACACAATTGTGAAGGTTTGGTAAGTCCAAAATCTGCAGGATAGACCAGCAGACTGAAGACCCAGGGAAGAGTTGCAGTTTGAGTCCTGAAGCAGTCTTCTGGCAGAATTGCTTCTCTTTCGGGAAGGTCAGTCTTTGTTCTATCAAGGACTTCAACTGATTGGATGAGGCCCACTGCATTACAGAGGGTAATATGCTTTATTCATTGTCCACAAATTTAAATGTTAATCTCATCCAAAAAACATCTTTAAGAAACAACCAGAATAACATTTTACCAGATATTTGAGCACCATGGCTCAGTCAAGTTGACTCCTAAAATTAATCATCACAGATATGTAGGTAAGTAGAGAGAGAGATGACAGATAGATGGATAGATTGATAGACAGATTAGACATACAGATAGATGAGATAAACACGTAGCTATAGAAATACATAAGAGAGAGAGAGAGATGATAAAGTTTGAGACAGAGATGATAGAGATTGAGATACAGATAGATAAAGATAGAAATGATGATTAAAGATAGGGATAGAGACAGGTAGAGATTGAAATACAAATAAATAGAGACAGAGATGATGGTTAGAGATAGAGATGGAGACAGAGGTAGAGACTGAGACACGGTTTCTGGAAGGATACACTCCCACAGTGGTTACTTTGGGAAGAAGTGGGTGTATATTTCTTAATTGCTTATAATTTTACAATGAGAATGTACTAATAAATTATTTGTGGATGTATTTACTTTTTTAAAAAAAGAATAAAAATTCTGGAGGAAAAAAGCAGGGGGGAATGCTATTTATGCCTTCAAACTATTGGGAAAGAACTGTGCCGTCCTCTACTCTTCCTGTTCAGAAGGAGGCTAGTGTGGCTGTCAGCTGCCAGATGCCAGGCACGTGCCAGGCACTGGGCGTGGAGATGTGAACAAAGGAGAGGAAGCCCTAAACTCGTGGAATGTGCATTCATATCATTTACTCCTAAAACAACTCTGTGGGGTAGGTATTAATGCCCTAGTTTTGTAGATGAGAAAACTTGGGTGTAGCATTGTGAAGACAATGTCCCTAGGTCACACATGTTCCGGAGCCTTAAGCTGTCAACGCCCAAATCTCATGCTCAGCCTGGGACAAACAACGGATTCCCTCTGCAAAGGGCATCTGTGTCTCTTAGAAATTAGCACAACAACATGTTGCAGCTTTTTCAAAGAGAGTTCAGTTTCCCTCCAGCAGCCCAGATAAACTTTCCACTGCCATGGCCCCTGGCTGGGGCTGGCAGCCGGCTCTGTCGCAGGCGTGCCAAACGCAAATAAAGTTCGAAGGACAAACGCAGCCAGAAAGCATCAGAGCTTTCTCTCCAGCTTCCAGACTTATTATTTCTTATTATTTCTCGAGAGCGTCCACTGCTCTTTTAAAAACAAGGGGCCTATTTTGTGAGCTGCTCAATGGTCTGTTTTAGACTCGTGGCTGTGTTTGTTTGCGTTCAATCCTAGGCCTTGCCCTTTACAATAAACTGCCACTGGCATCGTGTGGAAAGCCAGTGGGGACTGCTATATCACTGTTTACAGCTTTCTTACTTCAAGAAAAGGGGTGGAAATCAAATATTTGCAATTGTCCAAATTCTGAGAGGGCCGTAGAGAAGAAAAATGGTAACATACCAACAAGTCTAAGAATTTCTGGGGCAGGAGCGAGTAGTATGTAGGGGCTGAAATGGAAAAGAAAGAATTCTTGTACACCAAGGAAAAGAATAAACATGTTCATATATTCAACAAATGCTTATTGAGCACCAGTTGTGTGCCAGGCACTGTTCTAGGCACTTAAGTACATCAATGAACAAAACTAAGGAGCTACCCTTAAGGAACTTACATTCTAGTGAAGGAAAGCAGACAATACACAATACTTAATAATATGCTATCTATATTATGCTAACAGTATGTTAATAATAACAATTAGTAACTATGTTGGAGAAACTTCAGTTGCTTCACATAGAAACTCAAGACCTTTCCTAAAGAGAAGCCCTGGACTTACTATGACATTGGCCAATCATTTTGGAATTGCGACATCTGAACTCTGAACACTGTTGGTCTAATTTGATCACCTCTTCAATCCCCCTCATCAACTTGGCCCAAATCTCTGCTCGCCAAGGCTGGGCTCCAGCTGGACAGGGAAGCAGGCCAGGCTGATCCTCCAGGCCCTCCAGGCCGCCCCCCACTGCATGGCCTCCCTTTCCTGGAGGTGGAAAAGATGCTGCCTCCACACAGACACCCATCAAGACCCTCCCTCTTCTACCCTTCGACCCCTCAGGTCAGGGAGAAAGCACACACATGTTTACAACTGAATAGCTCTGGTTTTGCTTTGTAAATGAGAACACCCCACACACATACACATACACATTTCTTCCCAGAAGCAATGCTTAACCCAAAAGCTTACCCCTGGAGGAGGAATTTCAGACTCTGTGAAACCTGAATAAGCAAGATATTTTTAAGCTAAGAGGCCTTGTGGGCTCTGCCTTTGCCCCTCAGTCTGCCCCTCACTCTCCCTTGGCATCTTTCACAAATTTCAGAAGCAATTCATTATTTCCTGGAGACCAGCAGTCACTATGTAAAGTAGGAGTGGGGGAGGGGGAGAGGAGGCGACAGAAAGAGGCAAACATCATATGAGAAAACCTGTGCATTTGAACAAGACATTTGTTAAGAAAGCCTTTGAGCGCCCTTGGGGAGAAGGGATCCACTGTAGATCTGATCCCATGCTCTGTGTAAAGGGATCTGCACTGCAGTGATGTTTCTGACGAGACCTGTGATTGATTTGTCAGTTCGTTAATGAATGGACCTGGAATTGCACATTGTCTTGGCTCTAGAGAAAGCATATGATTACAGCATGTGTGGTGGGAAATGCTATAATTAAAGATGCAAAACAGGGTTCAATACACACCCACTTTCAGTGCTTTAGAACTTTCTGGAGTCTCCTTTTCAGAAGCACCATTTGCAGGTGGTGAGCCTCAGGAGGTTTTCCTTCACCCAAGGCATAAAAAAATTTTAAAAGAGCATGGCTGGGGCAGCAGAGAGGGGCTTCCAAATCTATATAATGAAGAACAAATAAGGTCCACCTTGTCCAGTGAAAAAGTGAAAGAAGGATGGCTACATATCTCAGAATTGGGACCTATAGAACTGGACCTCGAAAGTTAGGACAAAGTACTGATTGCCATTCAGAAGGTGGCTCTTGAAAATTATATCATGGTTCTGAAAGATTGCATCTCAGCAGTAGATTGTTGTTGTATAATTTGTCCTCTTATAATGAGTTCACAGCAGTTTCTTCTGAGCCATTAAAAAATAAATAAAATAACTATAATCATAACAAAGACAAAAATACCATCATAAATGTGTAGCATACATTCCCTGCCAACAGCACCAAATAAATTTCTCTGGATGCACCTGACATCTTTGATTTAGAGCAAGTAGAGGAAATGGTCCTTATTTTCCAGGTGGGGAAAGGAAGGTAATGAGGCACAGAGAGGTTAGGTGAGCTGCCCAGAGAGAGCGAGCAGGTCAGCAGGCAAATCAGGACAAAAACTAACATTCCTGATTCCCTATTCAGTGCTCATTCTCCTTAGGCTACACTGTCTCACAAATGTCAAACACATTATGGAAGAATATCAAGAGTCCGTGTTGAGGCAGAAAAGACTTGCTTTCCAGTTAATAAAATTATCAGTACATACACAGCACAAAAATGCCCTCCCCAGCCGAGTGCATTGCTCAGGGTAGACCCTGGAAGCCCAGGCACCCCCCAATCAGCCCACCTCTTTAAACACTGATTAGTAACGAGGGATGTCGCTCCTCTGGCCTATACCACCCCCCTTGCAGGACGCATGATTAATTGCGAGCTTAAAGGAACATCTACATATGCAGAGGCCCACTGCCAGGTGGAGGAAGTAGGGGCAGTGATGCTGGAAGCATCTACCTTACTAGTCTCTTTTTTGCCCCCCTTTTTTATTTATCTTAAAGATATGAAAGTATGGGGGTGTGAGATAGAAAAGAATTTCTCATCTTAGCTGCAAATGCATGCACAGATAATAAGACTTCAAATTCCAACCAAGACCGGCTAACAATGCCTCATTCTAAACAGCCAGGTCCCTTGGCCCTCCTCAAGAAGGCATTCTAAAGGACACTTGGATTTGGGCCAAGTGTGTACGTGCATGTATTATTTTTATTATATAAAAATAATAATAAAATAAAATTATTTTCTGTAACTTTTCATGAAGACATTTGCTACACTGGACAGCTAGGAGAAACTAATTTCATGAAATCATAGAATCCCTAGGGGAAGAAACCTCAGAAGGTCACTGGTCAACACCTCTGGCTTGATCCAGTCTGATGAAGCACCTTTTGAGACTTCCAAAGAAAGATGTGCTAGAGTCCTCCTCAGTCATCTGTAGGGGAGCTTAACAACTTGGTCTCTAAAAAATTTGTCCTTAAGAAGAATTTACATCCTTTAAGCTTTGATTTACACCAGCTCCCTCTATCCTATCATTATCAGAAGCACATTTGCTTTCTTTTGGCAAATTCCAATTTTTCTCTTGAGTTCTGATAGTAACCGAGGGCTGCTTAGTAATAAGAAGACAGCATGAAGATATGTGAAAATAAAGAAAAATCATGGATAAAGATCTTTTACTTCAATGTAGACTTATGTTTCTAGCGGAAGATGATAGCAACAGTGTTAAGTTAACCAGTCTGTACCTGAATTGACTGAGAAAGTTTTGGTTATTTCTGCCTGAAATGATCAATTCAGACTAAAACTACAAGTTTAATAGCAGTTGCAGGTTTGGGGCATTCTATCCCAGCACAAATTAGCATTTCTGGTGTACACCTGGGTAAAAGTGAAGATCGTAAAATTGAAGATTCAATTAACACATTCATAAGGCCACTAAAATGTCCAGTGTGCTCCACATTGTCCTCATATCCTCATCATAGGGATTGAGAGATCTTGGCTTTTGACCCTAGCATAACTACTGATTTGCTGTGCAACCCTAGGGAAATCACTTAACCTCTCTGAACTTCAGCTCCTTTTCACTTGTGAAGTGAGGGTCCCAGAACAAATGATCTCAGAGGGAACTAAGATATGTAAGAGTCTGTTTAATAATTTTGCAATGATGATGAATTGAGATAAAGCTTGTGAACTGCTTAGTTCAATGACTGGCCTATAGTAAGCACTCAGTAAATGCTCACTATCATTTTCGGTTAGTGATATACACAGTCTGAGCCCACCAGATTGAAACAGAACTTTCAGCCCTATGTCATTATTCTATAGGGATGTCATCCTTGAGCTCCAAGATCAAGCAATAGGTAAACTCACACTAGTCATAGAAAACTGTATCTAAATCCATAAGTGAGTCTGTGAAACTTTAGAACGATGGGGGTGACATAAAGAAAAGCACAGAGGCCCCCCGAAGTGATTAATTCAGTCTGTTCCTTTGTAGCTGGGTGGCAACACCCCAACTCAGACCAGTTCTACAACTTCAGTACTTGATCTCTAAGTGTTAGTGTATCAAAGACCTACCTACCCTGGGTCCTGCCTAAATACTACTTGACGTGGTTTATGTCATCCATTATGATCTCCTTAAAATTCCCTTTTCCAGTACACATAGAAAGACTGCATGTCTCAGCCTCCTTTGTCATTTGGTTGGGGCCATGGTACTCAGTTCTGATCATTGGAGTTTTAGTGGTGGTAATATGCCAACTTTCAGATCTAATCCTTAAGGGCACGCATGAGATGCTCCATTCCTCTTTTTCCTCTTGGTGGCAACTGTGGAGGCCACATGTGGAAATGATAAAGTGATAAGAAGGAAGCTACCTGAATCCCATATAGAGCAGAGCTGCCTTGAAAAACTGTCTAACCCATGGTGGACATTACAAAAGCAAGAGATAAACTTTCGTAGTGTTATGTCACAGCTATATCAGGTTTGTTTCTTTAGCATAGCTTATCATATCCTAATTAATAAGAATTCTGGGCCTTCAACGTATTAAGGGAATTAACATTTATGAAGTACATATAGGTACTATAGGTACTTCAAAATGTTGATAGTATTTATCAAACTGCGTTGCAGCCATTACTTGGTCGTGAAATCAGTTTAGTGGGTTGCAATCACCATGTTCAATGAAAAAATAGAATAGAATAGAAAATATCAGGGGGCATTTTTAGAGTATTGGTAGAAGTTGTTTCATGAAATGTTTGTTTCATTTTTATAAGTGTTTGTGTGTATTTGTATGTGCCAGGTCATGGTGTAAACTACATTTCTCACGGTGGTTCATGGTCAAAAAAGTTGAGCGTCTCACAACAATTCTAAGAGATAGGTATTATCTGTAATCCACTAAAACCATGACCGCTAAGGTCACGATTTAGAAAAGTCTAAGTGGTTTTTCAAAGTTGCACAGCTACTGAATAGTGGCACTGGTGTTTGGGCCAAGGTGAATATGACTCTGAGCTCGCACACTGGTCTTCTTCACAGACGCAGCAGCCAGCATCCTCCTGGGTCTCCCAAACATGCAGCCTCCAACCTTGCCTGGTCCTTCACACATTCGCTGGAGCCATGTGTGAGCATTTTGATGGCTTCTATTTGCAGATATTTTAAACAGGTATTTTAAACTCGTGCAAATTTCCAGCCTATCTATAAAATAGATCAGCTTGTATTTTATTTCTCCCAAGTGGTACCTTGAATACCACGTAAGGAAAACCTAGAGAGAAAGGTTAGCTGATGCCAAGCCAATGATGGCAAAGGGGATCTCATATTTATAAATCATGAGCGTAAGATAAGGGAAAAAAGAAAAACAGAATCCATTTGTATAAGGCAGATGTGGTAAAACAGAAGAACTTGAACTCTAACAAGATGTATCCATCCCACTTACTCTCATTGATTCCTTAAGTGCATCTGTGGACAATTCTAAACTAAAATATGGATACTGTATATCTTGAAAATCAGTTTTAAATATTCCTGGGAGTTTTGCCCTTTTAAATATCAATCCATGTGCTTACCAGCTTGGCTCCTAAGATGATCAGGCCTTGACTCTTCAGAGAACGTGAACATCTTATTGTCCTACTCAGAAAATGAGAGCAGCATTCCCGGTCTGATTCTTGGACATTCAGGTAGGGTGCCATGGCCATCCTGATGGAGAAGTGTAGGAGCCATTTTTACAGGTGTGCAGCTCTTTCTTGATATGGGCCAGCCAAGATGGTATAGCCAAGTTCATCTCTGACCCTTAGTAAAGGGCCAGAATTCAAAAAGAACTCTGGGAGGACGTTCAAGCCCTGGCTGGCAGCTTCCCAGGGAGTGAAGTTAAGCTCAGTAGGTGGTGTGGTGCAGGATCTCTGGCCTTTGGGCCAGCAGAGGCACTTCCTGCCTCCAGGCCACCAAACCTGATGCCCACAAGGTCAGACAGATAGCAAAATGAACAGGATTCTAAGAGCATTTCTCACCTACTTTAACTGGGGTCTGTTCCATTCCAGCACAGCCTCACCAGGATCTCTGCCAAAAACAAACCTTGTAGCCTTTTCCCTCATGGTCCCCTGATGAGCCACAGTCAGAAAAAGTTAGCAAGACTGACTTTGTAACTCCCACACTCTGCCTGAGCAGTGCCACCCTCAAACCGACATAACAGGCTGACAGAGAATTGCCCCGACCCCCAGCCCCTTTCTGGCTGACAGAGTGCTCCTGAGGCAGGATCTTTCACATTGAATATTTCCAGCTCAAATATTCCGTCAAACGTGTGGCCCCATCTGGGCTCGCATGTCCTGGCATGGCCTCGCCTACACCCTCCCCACCCACCCCCCAGAAATAAATGTCTGATGTTCTTGCTCTTCATCCCTGTCTCTTTGGGAAGCGAAGACGTTACTCACTAACCTAACGAGTGTATTTAAAAATTGCAGCTGACTGCCATAGTAAATTCATGTCATGTTTTTTATGATAGATAATATTTCAGAAACACAGTCCTGAATGAAAGCAAAAAAAAAAAAAATCTTTTTAGAAAAATAATTTCTGTTCAGAAACTCAGCTGCCCAGTTTTCAGCTGTTACTTCTATAGAGAAACATGTTCTTAATTCTGGCAGACAGGCGACAAAAGCAGCGAGGGACTGGTGTATAGCAGGACTTGGTGTGTAACTTATACCTAATGTAGGAAGCTCCAGTCACGGGACTGCACCTTTAAATGTCATTAAGCTCCTTCTGGGTATCAAAGGTGGGCCAGTTGTGCCATTTCCTGAGTCCTGTCAAGTACAGGTTACGGGAAATCGACCCGTACTTGACAAAAAGAGCTTCCATTAGCCCAGCCAAAATTCACATGGCCCTATTATTAAGATGCTGCCTAGTTTGATCACCCTCTTAATCTATCAAAACTCCAAAAGGATTATCTTTTAAAAGCTTCCCCGTTTCCCACCCTTCCAACCCCCAAGTCCTTTTCTTTGTTGCTTGAATCAACGTAAGTAGGTAAGATGATTTTGCACCAAGTTTGGAGGAGAGACATGCTGGTAGATGGCAGCTGACAAAAAACAAACACAGGACTTTTCTACCTGGAAACTGTTCCCTTTGATTCAAGACTGAGTGTCACCACTTTGTAAACAAAGAAGATGATTAAAAAATGCTGCCTTCCTTTAAAAAAAAAAAAAAAAAAAAAAAAAAAACAGTCTTCTCACAGTACCTGGCACTCTCAAAAAAACCCCATTAGGCACACCAGAAGAATACTCAAAGGGATTACGTGCTCTTTGCTGGTTTTGTTTTATAAGCCAGGGGCCATTGAAAGAAAATAGAGCCTCCCATCCAGGTGTCCCTGCTTGGCAAAATAATGGATGCAGATTGATGTGATCTGGAGGGAAAGGACATTAACATCCTCAGACCCCCGGCAGGCACACCGCCAGGCCGGCTCCAGAGAGGCCTTGGAGAGCAGAGCAGGGCTCCCTGGCACCCCCAGACATCTCTCGATAGGGGCTTTTATTCCGGGACCAGCCTGTAGGCAGGTACTCCTCCCCCTCTCAGCAGAATGGGCGTCCAAGATGGACTGCCTGCATTATTGATTTAAGGCAGCCAGCTGACAATACACTGAGCCTCCTTTTATTTATTTCCACAAGGTACATCTTTCTCTAAACTGAATTGTCTTTGATTTAAAAGCTGAGGTGTCTTCCTCCACCCCACTCCCCCACAAAGACACTGAATCCCATCTCGACACAGCTGCTCAAAGGCAGACTGGTGGCTGTTACCTACTGAGGCGAGCTTTTGTGCAGCCAAAGGGAAGAAAGGACCGCACTGTGAACATAATTTTTGATCATCCCTGTTTAAATACGCTGTGTGTCAATCAGGGAAGTTGGAAGAACATTATAATTACAAAACATATCCCTGCTCTATAATCAGTATTGTTTGTTATAGTGGACTGAGTGGTGATAACAATTTCAATATGTAATCCATGGAACTTACAAAATCCTATCCTACCTATACGTTTAGGAAATACACTGAGAAGAAGGACAAATACAAGGGACCACACTGGTCAATGGCACGTTTTGATGCTGGGTTATCCTCTCTGAGATGGCAACAGTGATGATACAACATTAGTGAACTGTCCCCACCTTGAAGGACATTTTGCAGCCAGAACTCCCTGGCCTGGAACACTGGGTCAGGACTCATTAGGTTCATTAAATTATTGACTACTGCCTCAATTTTACTTTCACCTTGTGTGGGATCTTGCAGAATTCAGCCTGAGTTAGGCAGGCTCTCGCAGTCACCTTCAGTTGTGTGTGTGTGTGTGTGTGTGTGTGTGTGTGTGTGTGCGTGCGCGCGTGCGTGTGAAGGCTAGGCATAGAAACAAGAGAGAAAAAGCCCACCAAGACACCTGGATGGTACCTTTAAAAGCAGACTGGATACAAATTTTAACAGAAGCCCCTGATACCTCTCAGCCCTCTCTTTACTTTGAAAACTGATTAGCAAACTTACCTGTCCAACTTCTCCCCACCCCTGGATCAGCCTCGTTCACACTGATCTCCCTCAGGGGCCCTAGCTTTGACAACGAGGTAATCTGCAAGCACTCTGGGGCCTGGAGAATGGCCTGGACAGAGCTGGCTGCCTTCCTGGAAGTCCCTTTTGAGGCATCAGAGTGAGGGCAAGCTCCAGGGGAGAGAGCCAACTTGCCTTCACTGGCTTCCTTCCACCTACAGGGTCAAGTCCACACTTTCTGAGCTGCTGTGCCATGCTGCCCACCACCCAGCCCCCACCTTGTAATTCAGCCTCCTTATAAAAACCCTATGATTCACAATCTCCCACATCCTGCTGGGAATTCCTGCCACCCCTTTCCCCCGCCACCCTTTGCTTGTGCCCTTTCTCCTGCTCTAAGAGCACACCCCAGCCCTCCCCTCTATCTATCTAGATCCTACCAGGGCCCATCCATAGCCCACTCACCTCTCAGAACTCTGCACCAGGGCTGACTCTCAGCATCTGCCATGTGACACTTGGTGTGTGCCCTCTCCAGTGGAGTTATAGCATTTTAGAGTGGGAAGGGGCCTTGCACATCTTCTGATGCGGCACCTCTCCATTGCTCTTCAGCTGAGGAATACAAAGTGTAGACTCAGGTTTCCCAACCCCCAGACCAATGATCTTGTCCCTAGGCCATGCTTCTGGAGGGCAAGATCTGGTCCATGCCTCTCCCTGTTCCCTCTGGAACTTCCCCGGGTGCCTTTCCCTGTAGAGGAATGTGAAAGAGCTAACGAACAAAATCCCTGCTACCATATTGATTTAGGTCGGCTGACAACTCTGAGTCTATAAGTTCTCTTTTTACTATCCACAGTGTATTTCTTTCTCCAAAGTAAATTACCTGTTATTTAAAAGTCAGGCTGTCCTAGTCCCACCTTTATCTCTTTTCCCCTAATCTCCCCTCCTCCCCAGCTGAATCCTTGTCAAGGCAATAGATGTCTTCCTTAATTGCCACAGTTTTTCTTCCCAGTTGTAGTATCACTGGCTTTCAGTCCATCCCAAGTTCTGGGTCATGTGCCAGAGTTAGACAAAATCAAATGCAAGGAGGTGAGCTGCAGAGGGAAGGAAGCAGGAGCCTACCCGGCTCTGAGTCCCAGCCCCTGCTTATCAGACTGCACTGTACCCATACTGTGGTGAGTCCGTGGTGGGCTCCCACAGGTATGCTAGTTACTTCTAACACCCTCATTCCCCTTCACATCTAATGTTCACCTTACCAGGTCTTGTCTGCTTTGCTCTCAGAGTTTGGAATCATTTCTTCTTTTGAACAAGTTCTCTGTAACTTACAAGGAAAGTCATATGAGAACACATAAGCAGGTATGCAGTTTGTGCTAAATTCAAGGGTGACAGCAACTCGGGGTAGGTAGGGAAGGCTTCATGGAAAAAAGAGGATTTGAAATGAGCCTGAAAAGATAAATCAGGGTTATGCGGAGTGTTTCAAGTAGAGGACATGAGGAGACAAAGTCCCAAAAGTAAGATCCAATATGGCAAAGACAATGAACCAGGACTGAACGTGAACTACGGAAGTTCCTCAAACAACATACCAACAGATGCTCACCAGTGATGTGGTCAAGAGGTTTCCACCATCACTTGGGTGAGTGGGAAAAAGAAGGTGGGCAGGAAGAGAAGGATAGAAGGTAGGAGACCTCTGGGAAGACAAAGCAACCAAATGTGACTCCCAGGGCACCCGGCCAAAGGCAGAGGCCTATCAGGGAGCTGGCGATGAGTGTTGGAAAAGGCCCTGGGGACATTTTCCCTGCCTGCATCCCCTTCTCTGCCAGCACCTCTGCAGAAGGGATAATGAAATATTAATTCTATCTGATCTGAGGCCACCCAAGCAGGATCATGTCACATGATACTTTAATGACCACAATTGAGGCAACACAGCCTGGCTGTGAAGGAAGAACTCCTCTCCCAGCCCAAATCCAAAAGGTGCTCATGTTACAGGAAGGAGCAGGAAGTGGAGCAGAGAAACTGAGCATGGGACCCCATGGGTGCTCCAGGGCCCCCAGGAGTCTGTTCTGTCCACACAGGCTAGAAAGGCATCCACTGCTTTCCACCTATTTCCTCATCACAACTAAAGTGAGCTCTTCAGTGTATGGTGTCACTCCAGAACTAATAAAAAGTGAAAGTCTAATTGTATTAGCAACTTCCCATCATATTCTATTAATATGTATCATATTGGTATCCATTTTCACAAATGTGACATGAAAGGCAGTAATGTGATTACGTTTTTAGTGAAAACAAATGCTAATATAATTAAATGGTGACCACATAGGCTGGGAGATATGGCAACCAGTAGGTATTTGAGACTTTCTTCCCCTAGAAGAAAGAAAGCAGGTGGAGGAAGACGGAAGTGTCAATCAGAACTATACAGAAATATTTCAAGTATGCATGGAAATCCATGGTCAAACCTGCCGGCAAAGAGCTCTTCTATAGGACAGCGTCTACCACATGCTGGGTTACCGGGCACAGTGGGAGGCAATACGATATAGAAGTACAGCATGGTTGTTCATATAGAGAGGTCTGGCTTCATATTCTGGAATTTCTAGCTGAAAAACTTTGGGCAAGTTCATTTCTTTGAGCCTTATTTATCACTTGAATACTAGAAATAATAACAGCATCAAGGTCAAAGCGTTCTTATTAGAATTAAATGAGATCATACTCTTAACTCACTTAGCACAATTTCTGGCACATAGCAAATGTTTACTAAATGTTAGAAATTATTGTTTTGGTAAACACAGAAGCAGAAGAGTCCAGTGATGTCAGTTCATGTTCAGCATGTAGCCCTTTCAAACATGCCTTTACTGTCCTGGAATAACTTATTTTTTTTAGAAGACTCAGAAGGAAACAGTGAGTTCGAACTACAAGGAATGAAAACATGGGAGATAAAAAAAAAAGAAAAAAAAAGCCTACCCACACACCCTTCTGAATTCTGTTCACTACTGAGCTAAGAATGAGTAAGAGTTTTAGGCTCAAATTTCCAAACAGACCAAGTACCATTCTGAGTGTAAAAAGGTGTTGCTGTTGTTTTCATCCAGGTCCCTTGTCCCTTCTTCCTGCCTAGATCATAAGCGAAAACCCTTTCTCCCTATCGCCCACCAGGGCACGAGAGAGGTATTTGCTTAGAGACTCAGCCATTGCCAGGGCCACAGAGGCAGCGACGACCAAGTGCCTCTGGCCCAAGGCTTCTAACCAGGTGGTAGCATTCCAGGTGACATGTGGCAGGAGGGCCTTTCTGAGATTCCTTCCAGCCAGGGTTCATGGGAGAGAAAAGCCAGGGACAAGGGAGAGGACCAGAGGACCCCTTGTGGTTGTTTCCCAGCAGGATGGGAACAATACAGTACAGTTCTGGTACCCAAGGCTGCCAGAGTGATTTCTGCCCAGAGTGGCACTAGATCACTTCCAAGTTCTCTTCTGACTAGAAGAGACTCTGACTCTATAATGCTGGTCTGGGAGAAACAAACCACTGGCCCATCAACTTCGACCTCTAAAAAGCAACTCAAAGTTTTCCATCTCCCAGCATCTCTAAAACAGAGAACATTGAGTTATTTGGAAAGTGAATCTATGAAATAGAAATGGACTTGTCCAAGGTGCCTGGTGTCTTTCAATGCCAAGGCACATTAAAAATTTTCTACAACAGAGAATTCCATACACTTGGAGACTTACATAATTTAAAATTACATTGCACTGGCCTTTTCATAGCTGAAGTTTACGTGCTGAGCATTATGGTAAGCACTTTATTTAATACTCACATCAACCCTCTGAGGGAGGCACTATTAACCTCATTATAGGGACAAAGAGGCTGAGACTCAGAGAAACTAAATGACTTGCCAACACCAGTGAGAGATAGAACTAAGAACTGAATCCAGTCTGACCCTAAATCCAGTATTCTTCTCCAGAGAATCAGTTGCCTTTGTGGGGAAATGCCTATTCTTGTCAAAGTTGCTGGAAGCTCACTGAGGGAAGGGATTGCATTTCAGCAAATCCAGTGAAATTAGAAACTCTGGGCTTAATCCCTGCCTCCACCTCTCACCGGCTCTGTGAACCCGAGCTGTTATTTGACCTCTCTGAGCAGGGTAGCCTTGCAGTTTATAGTTCAGACCACGACTGAAAGGGAGAACTAATCAGACAGGATGCTGGGACAAGAGACAAACCAGGACCATCCTCAGGAAATGGAGGCACGTGGTCACTCACATCTTCGCACACTCAGTTGCAGAACAAGGAGTTCATATAAAACCTCCAAGTCACCTTCAGGACTGAGCACTGGGATTATGTGACTATCATAAAGGAAAAGACATACGCATCTGGACAGCTCACTAGGAATACAAAAAGGGACCACTGAAGGCCAAGTGAGCGCACAGGAAGTAAGTGTCATAACAGGAGTTCATTTGTCATGTATTGTTTAAATTCTGAAAAACACCACAAAACACCTAAAAGAAAAGTCATCTCTAACCTCGCTGACCATAACCTTCTTTGGAGTTTGATGCATTTTCTTTTCTGATTTTTGCCTATGTTTAGACAACATAGTTATACATAAATATACGTCTTTTACTCAAAAGTGGATAATCGTGCTCTGTCAGCCTGCACTGTGCTTTTTCTCATGTCAGCATATAAAGATTTACCTAATCAGATGACAGTTGTGTAATATTCTATCGTGTGGATGAAATTGTACATCTCACTGTTTCCCCTATTACCAGACATTTGCAACTCTTTCACTAACCAACTGTAAAGAATGTCATTATATATACGTCCTTAAACAGATACAATATTCCTGCTACTACTTTATTCTCAGGTGCTGGATAAGAGCATTGTAAATTCTAAGAGATCCAACCAAATTACTCACCCGAGAGGCCGTACCAATTTATATCCCTATTCCCACCAACATTCTATGAGTCCACCCACTTCACTGCACACTTACCAGCATCAGACTGTTTTCATTTTTGTCAATCTGCTAGGTAAAAAAAAAAAAAAAAAAAAAACATGTTATTGTTTAATTTAGTTTTTTAAATAATTAATTAGCTTGAGTATTTTTTCAAATGTTTATCAACCATTTGTATGTATTCTGTACATTAGCTGTTTGTATTTTTGCCCATTTTCAATGACTTGTTGGTCTTTTGCTTTCTGCTTTTTAAGACTTGTTTATACATTAAGAATATTACTTCTTTATATGTCATATAAATATCTTCTCCCAGGTGGTCATTTGTCTTTTAAACTTGTTTAGGTTGTCTTTTGTCATATAGAAAAGTTTTTGTCTTTGAGTTCCATGTTTCCATTCTTGTTTTTCTAAGGGCTCTGCAGTTCCTGTCTTCCTCTGAAAGGCATCCTACCTGCAAGTTTATTACAATATTGTTCACGGTGGAAGCTGAGAGCATGGGGAATCCCCTGAAGACATACAGAAAGAGGGCTGGATGGGAGCGAGGCCTCACTGCCCTACATACGTCGTTGCTGGGCTGGGCTGAGGGGACCACAGCCAGCCAGGCTTCTTCTGCCAGGCTTCTTCTGCTTTTCTCCTTGCATGTCCCAAAAGGCAGAAAAGAGTGGATCCACACTGCCAAGGGTCTGTGGCCTTAGGTCAGGATTCCAGTGGAAGAAAAAAAGTTCTTAGATATCCCATGTTTCATCTTAACAATTTGTTAGAACTTTGTTTTCTACTCCATAATTTATTAGCATTCGTTTTTCTATAAAAGTAATATTTTGGATACTCGCAACTAAACTATTGAACTCCTCCTGCTTGAAATCATCCACTGGGTTCCTGGGGCAGCACTGGGTACCTCCAGAAGTAACTGAACCCATTTGAGATGCTACCATGCAGTAGGGCTCTGCACACTCTGCTGAGCTTCCCAAAAGTGAGGCATTACTGCCATTGTTATCAAAATTAGACCAAAGCAGAGAGGAGGAACAGTGTGCAGCATACAAGATCCACAGGTTAGGGAACTTCTAAGTTCCTTTCAAGATGTGTCATGATGGGAATCTGACCAGAGTGCTGGACCAGAGGGGCATTAGGATCTGGGCTTCCAAAACCTCTTTCCGGTGCCTCCCTTTCTCTTCCCCTCTCCCGCTCTTCTTCCACAAATGTGTCCTGACTCCTTTTCCTTTCTTCCACTCACCCCAACCTTTTCTCATGATCCCCAAACTCTTCTAGTTACCCCACAATTCTCCATCATATTCTTGGGTAGGAGAGCTTTAAGAGTATTCCTGCCTGCTTGAGAGCCACAGATCACAGAACCACAATCAGCCATCCAAAAGGCCTGGACAAGCAAAGTCCTCCTTCACTGAAGCCCAGCAGGCATGGTAAGTGGGCATCAGGCAGGCCCCGTGGCAGAACGCTGAGTGCAGATGCTGCACTGAATGCTCAGGGGCAAGTTAGTCACCCTTGGTTTCCTGGTGCATTCAGTGGAGGTAAAAATAGAATGACTTCGTAGGGCTCCAGGGAGGATTAAATGAATAAAGTTCTTAACACAGTATCTGTCATAAAGTAAGCACTCAACAAATGTTAGCTGTTGGCAATATTATTTTACTATATATAATGCTCAGTTAAGGTTTGTCAATCAATGAATGGTTCCTGTGCCACGCCTTCTGTCTACGAGAATAAGCACTCTTTCCTGTCTCAGGTGTTCCAAAGCAAGGAGGGCAAGGGGCTGAAGGGGGGCCACGTGAGGCGTTAACAAGCAGATGTGTTAGGATAAGTCACTAGCTTGCCTGTCACGGGGCACCTGCATTCTAGGCTGTTCCAAAAAAGAAAAGCAGGATATCTGCGTTTTGGGTTACATCACTCCCAACAAAAAAAATTTAGACAAGAAGTGGTAGCAGCATCCTCTGGAGGACTGATTTCTCAGATGGATTTACCTGGCACAAGTTCACGCCTTCTCAAAGTCTTACATTCCTTCTCTTGGGTTGATCCGGAACTGGGGCTCCCCCCACTTCTCGCGCTCTCCTTTCAGTTCTGTAGCAGCACTGCAATCTGCCACTGCTATACCGTTTTCATTCCAATGGCCCACAGCCCTACCTCTTGCTAAATGACAAAAGATCAAAGCTTTCATAAAGCGACAGTGAGAGGGAAGGGGAAATCAGGTTATCTGGGCCATTCACCATCCACATACACAGGCTATGTGCACTCACTCATACACACACGTGCACGTGCATACACACACACACACACACACACACACCTGCCAGATTACAAATTGCAAAGCCAAACAAGCCATAAACTCTTACGAGGGATAAGGGGGGAAAGCCATGCCAGGAAGATAACAACAATGTCAAATTTCAGACATGAGCAGGTTTTGTGTATGTGTGGTGGGGGTGGGGGCTCCAAACCAGGGGTTTGGGATGGAAAAGCTGACAGCCCCTTAGAACTAAAGCAGCTCAACTGGGTGCCACTATAATAAATCAAAATCAGTTATGTAAAGTGTAAAATTATCATTTGGAAATCACTCTCTCTGAATAATTCAATCATTGACTTTCACATCAAACAACCATTTCAACCACCCACACACGCGGTTCAGTCTCACACTGGTCTTAAACTCTCTTTAATTATCGGCATTAACCTATCACATTACTCTTTCATTCCTATTTCATCCTGGGGGAGGGGTCAGTGATTAGGATAAATCACAATGAACGAGAAGGACTTTCAGCTGTCCTTCCACACGGCTCCGGAGTTCCCTTGATCTGACGATGACAGGTCTGCCTTTGTCCCAGGAAGGGACAAGGACAGATAAGCAGCCTCCCTCTTGACAGATGCATTACAGATGCCAGTCAGGAAAAAAAGGCCCAAAATGCTTAGAACCCAGCTCTGCAGCTGTGCATGGCTGTCTCCCATGCCCACAGCCCAGGCCAAGCAGAGAGGTCCACTCACCCCTCTGGATGGGGAGTAGAGTGTGGAGAACCAGGTAAACAAGCCTCACCAGCAGCCTAGTTCCCATATATTCTACTGGGCAGCCACTACCCTCAAATAAGAATAACAACTGTAATTTTTAAAGCAAATGCACATTTGTCTAAAGCTAATCACATAGCCCCTCAAAGAATAGCTTCCTCAGCAGCAGAAGGTGAATCTCCTATTATACTCTTCTGGGGAGGGCTCTGGCCTGAGATAGTGGAGCTGCACAGAATGCACCTGGTGTGAAATACTGCATTTGGGGAGACAGGGTTTCTGCCATTGCTGGTTGGAAGTCCAGCTTCCTAGTTCTGCCTATTTAGGGGTGTCCTCACCCTCCCCTGCCTCCCACTCAACATTTCAGATTTTCTGGTTTCCATATATCTATTAGTGAATGAATTACCTAAGAAAAATCCAACAAAAGGATAAAGATGTTTCTATAAAGATGTTCATTGCAACACACTATCAGAGAGAAAGAAGAAAACAACTTAAATGTCAACCGTAGTGCATAGGTTCAATAAATTGTGTCATATCCATTCAATGGAGTGCATTTCATCCACTGAAGATCATGTCGTACATGTGTATTTAGCAGCAATGGAAAGTTGCTCGTATTATATTGTTAAGAGAAGAAAAGCAGAGTCAGGTGAATCGTGAGATCACGTGATTCTATTTGTTTTTAAATATGTAAAAAGGAGAATAAATTATGTTAGGCTATATTTAAAATTTTAATAATGGTTATATCTGTCTGAGTAGTGTTATTACAGGTGATGTTTACTTCTTATTTTCTACTTTTATTTCTATCTGTATTTTCTAGTTAGTCTACAAAGGAGCAGATCAATAGAACAGTAAAGACCATGAACCTATAGCCAGTCCTCTTAGAGTTAAATCTAGTTCCGCCACTTAGGGATGTGACCTCAGATGACCTCAAATAAGTTATTTAACTCTCCAGTGCCTCAGTTTCTTTATCTGTAAAGTGGAGAAATAATGTTACAGACCTTTCAGAATCATTGTGAGGATCAAAAGAGTTAATTTTGTAGAGTGCTTAGAACCGTGGCTGGTGCATAGTAAACACTATGCAAGTGTTAGCTATGATTATTGAGATAATCATGTTTGTTGTGTTATTTAAAAAAATCTGAGGCCTCAGGCCAGCGGTCAGATCTTAGGCACATCCACATCTCTTGGCATGAATTTCTACAATAGTAAAAAGAGCAAAGTAGATAGATGACCTTAAATATCTCTCCCATTCTGTGATGGCATAATTCAATGGGGGTGCTTCTAGTGGGCCCAGAATGTAGCATGGAGGTGAAAAGGGACACTTCAAAGCAGGCTTGCAGCAGGGTCTAGTGGGAAGAGGGAAGGATGGGGCTGGTGAGAGACATCAGAGCCCAGCAAGCTCCTGGGGGTGGGATGGGGGGGGGGCGGACTGGGAGAAAACCAGCCAAGGCAAGTTGCCTGTAGACTCAACTATGTGATTAACTGACTGGCTTCTCTTTTTTACAAAGCCAGACTCCAGCTCAAAGAACCTCAGGGACTATTTTAAAGACAAGTTATTCCTTTGTTTTTAATTGTAATTAAGTAGATATTTTATAATTTTTAAATGGTGTAATTTACATGTCACTTCCGTGATGCGCTGGGTCCCCTACGCCAGAGGAAGAGAATGTACGTTTAAGAGGACTGCTGTGTATTATTTTGCGATTAGGGCAGTGCATTTATGCCATTGTAAGTAGAACAGAGATGCGGGGATATTACAAGACTTCATTAAACATGCCAGAACTTTAACAAATTTACTTGAAGCCAAAGTTTATTCACGTGAACATTTCATTCATCCTTCTTCCCATACTTTGACAAAATGTTTAAGTTAGTTTCTCATTTTATTTGTCTACTGAGTTCCCTAAGTTAGGGAAATTAGTATTGTGTGTGCGGTTTGATTTAATTAGCAATTGGGGAAATCGGCCTGGCATGTTTCATGGAAGCTTGGGGAAATTGTCAATTAGCATTGTGTTAATTGGTGTCTGCCGTCCTTGCTTTTTAGTTTTTAACCCCTTTTACCTTGTTCCCTCTTTCAGTATGTAAAATCTGGCCGTTTATTATTCTTTAAATAAAGGATTAATTGCCTGAATTCCTGCCTCTGCTCCATGTCCTTTTTCTCCCCGAGCAGATGGGGAGTTGGGCAGGCCCGTGGTGGCGGCCGTTTCTTTCAGGCCCTTGTCCTCCCTGGCACAGGAGGCAGCGCTCTCAGCAGCTTTGCCCGGGCCCGGCCTGGGCTTCCTCACTGTTGTTCTCAGTGCCCGGTGGACCCTCTTTGTCCACAATCACCGAAGACCCCTCCTGGCTCTCCGGAGACCCCCACTGCTCATTTTTCTGGAGTCTGTGGATGATATGCTGGATCTGAGCAGCTCACTTCCTCTGACCCAATCAGCACCCTCCTCCTGGGAAGGTGGGGGAGCTTCTCCAAAAGCAGGAAGGAGCCATACATTGATTGAGTGCTTTCTGGGAGCCAGACTCCTTTAATCCCATAGCATCCACAAAAGGTAGGTTTACTCTAAAAAATCTAGGATTCTGCCTCACTGGGGGATTCAAGATGAGACTTTGTCCCTCTTGTTCAACACTGTGTTTCTGCAGTCCAGACCCTTGGTCCGTGTGGTATCACAGTATCACAGTGGTATCGGTATAAGCTGAGAGTGTGATAGAAATGCAGAATCTCAGGCCCCAGTGACAGCTACCAAATCAGCATCTGCATAGACAACTGCCCAGGTGATGCATATCACATTAACTGTGAGAAGCATTGGCCTATATCATTGCCTGGCCTGTGTTAAGCCCAAAGCTTGACTCTGTTACTGGAGCACTTGCTGTACCTCAGTATCCTTTGTCTTCTTCTCATCACAGAATTTTTGACTGGGCACTTAGCTATCCAGATAAAGAATACATTTCCCAGATATTCTGCAGCTAGATTATGATCATGGGATCCAATTCTAGCCAATCAAATGTAAGTAGAAGATTCAAATGGCAACTTCCAGGACACTTTCTTAAGAGAAAACAAGCATTCTACTCACCCCCATGTCTATCCATCCTACTGCTTGGAACATAGATGTGATGGCTAGAGCTCCATCTTAGACCATAAAGATGAGGGGCTATACTTTCAGGACAGCAGAGTAGAAATATGAAAGGAGACTGGAGCCCTGGACATTTGACAGGGCACAGCTACCTACTTGCCCTGTATTGCCTCTCCCAGATTCTAAACTTTGTTTAAGTCACTTTTCCCTGGAGGTGGGAAGAGTCCTGTCATTCATGGACAAACCTACTCCTGAAGCCAAATCTACTGATACTGAAGCCAAGGCCCACCCTGTCTATATAACACATCGTGCCTCCCAAGGTGAAGAAGAGGCAGGGCAGGAGATCATCTGTGGTGTACAGAACAAGGCCCAGTGGGCAGAAGTTCCTTGAAGATGGGTTTCAGCTCAATAAAATGCTTGCCAGTGATGAAAACAGTCCAGCTATGATGAACCAGCTACCCAATTGAGGTAGCGAGCTCCCTGTCCCTGGAAATGTTCAAGCACAGTCTTTTCCAAAAGCTGCAAAGGGGATTCCTGCCCTAGGTGGAATCCCTTTCTCTTACCTCTTTTCTCCAAAAAACTGTAGATTTGAAACTGTGAATGTGCCCTAGTCGTTGAACCAAGCTAGGCCCTTCTTCCTCTCCTGGTCTCCATTTCTGCTCCTTTCTCACAAGAACTCTGTGCCATTTATTTATCCATTGCCTCTCCATTCTACACAGGCCCTTCTCTTCTCTCCTCTTTACTGCTGGGTCTGGGAGTCTGCAAAGTTCACTTCACAGACTCTCCAGCAGCTTCTGGTTAGATTCTGCCAAGGGAGGCACTGGTGAGATCATAGGGGGCAGAAGGAGAAAAGCTTCCTGTTGTTTTCTCAGGCATCACAGGTAGCTGTGGCACTGGCTGGCGGTAGCCATAGTGGCAGTGGGATGGAGTAATTCCCAGTTCCAGCCACCCGGGGGGCAGCAGCAGCAGCACCTCCTTGGCCATCCCAGCAACACAGCCACAGGCTCAGATGCAGGCTCCAGTCCAGGGAGGTAAGCAGCTTCCTAATCCCTGGGTATGGCCTCTTCTTCTTTACCCACCTTCTCTCTTTTGCTCCTCCAGTTTTTCCTACCCCTTTGTAATCAATTCCCATATTAAATCTCCTCTATGTGAAATATCTCAGATGGTTCCTGTTTTCCTGGCTGGAGCCTGAATGATGCAATTACCAGCCCTCAGGTGTCTCTCTTCTCCCTGAGGCCATCCCCAGTGCAGGCCAGAAAGGGACATATATAAAATCAGCAGCCGGCCGTGGCAGCGCCCATTGCCAGCCTCCCCGCCCTCCCTCATCCCCGTGCTGCCGTCTATCAGGCAAGACCAGAGGGCTGTGGAGTCTTCCAGTTAACACCTCACAATCACAGCTGATGAGGCGGCACTCTGAGACAGATGTATGGCTTCAATTTCTCACCAGTATTTTAGCTCCCTAGGCTGGTTGTCATGTAGCCAGTCTCATTGAGAGGACATTAAGGGACCCATTTTTCAGGAGTTGGCTTATGCCAGCAGAACTCCATTTCCACATGATATTTATCAATACCAAACCCTCAAACATGCTCCCACACCCCAGTCCCCTAGCAGATTTAACTACTAGACAACACTCACTTATAAACAAGCAAATGAAATCCTTCTCTTGATAAGGAGATCAGGAAAATTCTCTGCTGCAGGTTTTCTTCAAGAGCTCCCCTGGGAGAGAGAGAGAATTCTAGAGAGGATGTCTCTGCCAATCCTGTATCTCCCACTCAGGTTCCAGAATAGGTTTTGAGCTGGTTGGTTGGTTGGAGGAGTCAGGGGCCCGGGCAGGGGATCACAGCACCAAGATAAGGCAGCTTGTAATAAGGAAGCTTGTAGGTTTTCTACTCAACTCACTCCATCTCTTATTTCAGAACATACACTATCAACAGAATCGCAACCACCAGCCCCTTAAATAAGTCCATTGGATTGTCAAATACGTGGCTTAGATAGATCTAACCCCCCAACAGGATAACATATTTTGGTGCATTTCTTCCATTTTCTATGTGTATAAAAACTCTGATGCAGGACTGTGGGACCAAGAACAGGTCCCAGAGTTAAGTGACACGACCCCAGGACCTGAAGGTTTTTAATCCCCTTGTAGGGCTTTTGTGAGACTAAGGAGCTCCAAAAGTTTAGGGGACACCCAGTGGGAATGGGGTCCACTGTGGGCATGGTCATGAAATTTTTAGATATTCTTATCATTTGTAAATGTGGCTTAGAACATACCCCTGAAGTTCTGGTGGAAAATCAGTGTGTTTGTCAAAGTTCCTCTCAGTCAGCTTCAGGGAGTTCTGAGTCTTGGTTCAGCCCACTGGGAGGACAGCCCACACCCAGGTCTCCAGAACACCCAGCTGTTGTCAGGTGAGGACGGTAACTATGGAGTCCCCTGGGGAGACCTGACCCACACCTAGTTGCCACTGTTTCATTTCCATGCAGCTCTCCTGTCACTAAGTAAGGCTTTCATTCTGGGAAGACTATTTGGCCCTATTCAAAGCAATTCTTAGGAACTGAGACCAGAATTGAATGAAATTCCCTTTCTATGTAACCCCCCAGTCCATCTCCCCTTCTCTTCTGCCTGCATCCCAGTCCTGAGAGTCTCCACAGGGCTCCCAGTAGCACCAGCAAACAGTGAGAGAAGCACAAAACAGGGAAATGGGAAACAGAGCATCCCTACCCATTGCTCCAGACCCACACACAACCACCCACCTGGGTCCCTGAACCCATCTTCCCAGCATGAGACAGCCCTGCAGGGTGAGGCCTAAAGAGGATGTGTCCTGAGCTTTCCAGACACCAGACAGCCCCTCTGTGCAAGAGGACAGGGTGATCCAGTGGAGAACTCTGACCAGTTCCTTCACCTCTGCCTGAGCAGAGAAAAGGAGAAGAGTAAGCTAGCCCTACAACTGTGAGGACAGTCATTTTGACCAGGGATTGACAGTCACTGGCTGCTTGAATCTTTGCAGGAGGAAGAGAGGGTAGGCTTATCTTTTGTGACTGTTTCCAGCTCTAGAATTCTACTAAATCTAACCATGAATTTTATGACTCACCCAAGCTTGACACCATATCCATTCAATCCTCTATTTCTCAGGGTTCATAACCCAGCCAGGAAACCTACAATCCCAGATGAAACTTGAACTCCAAATATCCACTGGGAGACAAAGCCTGTTGGTTTTCAAAAAATAAGTGACCATTTACAGATTGATAGTGCAAACCAGCAGAGCACACATGTGTTGGTTTTCTGGGAGACTTGGGGGCAGAGCAGACTGGACACCTGGGTAAATGCTGGTTTGAGAATTGCCCTGGCCCTGGGCAGCCGGGGATTGTAGGCTAGTGATGAGGACACTTAAGAAAGAGTGATCAAAATAACAGAAATATTCATGACCAATAACATCTATTTGCATACCACATATCATTTTAGTAGTTGTGGATTCATTTTCTCCTTTCTTGTTAAAACTCATTTCCACCGGGATGGGCTACATGCACATTCCACATGCTCAAATTCATCCAGCTTCTCCTCAGGCCCCCTCTCCTCTCCTCTGGCTCTGTTAAAGACATCGACACTCTCCCAAACCATGGAGCACAAAGCCTGGGAACGTCAGATTCCCCAGATTGACGCACTCCCCCTCAAGTCCTGTGGCTTATTTCTTCATAACATCTCCCGTCGTATTTCTTTCTCCATGCAGTCACCATGCCCCAAGTCAGGCCCTCAGGACCGCTCTGGACCGCTCTCCTGGACAGCTGCAATTGCTCCTAATTGATCTCTTCATCTGTCACATCAGGTCCTAATCCACAGTCGGGTGAGTGGCCCCAGAACCCGTCTGCCTGCAGCTGCCAATGGCCTCAGCATTCTCACCCCTGGAAGTTTCTTCATCTCAACTCCAAGCACAAAATGTTGGTGCCTCTCTATACTACCTATTAATATCTCAATACCAGTGCACAATCCTTTATCTGCAATTCCATAAAAGAAAAAGCTCTGAAAGTGAAACTTTGATGATAAAACTTGTCGTGAGACTATTTAAGATGTTTGTTTATCCCACTTAGAATATCCATACATATTACTACAGAAATATTAATTACTTTGACTGCAGAACACTCCCTCTACCCCACTAGGGGTATTACGAATTATGCTGGATATGCACCATCATATCTTGCTAAACCCGAAAAATTCTGTATTCTGAAACACATGTGGCCCAGAGGGTTATAGATAATTCATTTGGGGCCTGTATTAACCTGCATTAGAGTCATTATTCTTTGGGTCCTGTATGTGGTTATCAATCAGTGAATACACAAATTGTGTAATAGCACATATTACACAGAAGGTAACTTTCCAAGCAATGAAAGTGTATAACAGGTTAAAATACCTAATCCCTGACCCCAAGTTATTACAACCCTAGACCTAAAATGGAACCAACATGCTATGGATCCAGTGAGGGAATCTGATGAGAAAGGAATCATCACAGACTGGATGCTCAGGAAGAATTCTGCAGAGGAGGTTTACCTACCCTGAGTGGTAAAGGAGAAACAGAGAAAAAGTGACGAAGCCCTGGAAGGGAAGTCCAGGCGTGGGTAGCTGGGGGAGAAATACACAAGAAATTCACAGTTGCAGCCTAGTTGACTATACTGAACTACTACACTTATATACAATCATAGGAGAGCTGGCCACTGTTTATACAATTACACTGCTTAGAAAACTACTCCTTCTGCTGCTACCAATGCTCCCACCACCACTGCAGCCAAAATGTCATCTGGACCCTCAGCAACATTGGGTGAGAAATCCTACTTCTGTTACAAGTATTGTGTATGGAAAGTGCAATGAATGCTGAGACTAGAGAAATATGACTGGAGAAGTAGCCAAGGTCAAATCATTAAGGGCCTGTTTAGCAGGTGGTAGAGTCTAGTGGCTGAGAGCATGAGCTCAACACTTAACAACAGCTCAGCAACCTTGGGGAAGTAACATTATGCTTCTGTGCCTCAGTTGCTTCATCTGCACCATGGGAACACTGCTACTGATAATAGTGAGGATGATGCTACCCAATTCATCCAAGTATTGTGAGGATTCAATGAGAATATGCATGTAAAGCACTTAGTAAATATTCAACAAATGTTAGTTGTTGTTAATTATATCACCATTTGAAAGACCTTATGAGCAGAAGAGAACACCTGAAGGGCTGTAGCATGGTCATACTGGCATTACATGACCTCAGATGAGCGTGTAAAGTCTGCCTTAAAAAGGAAGAGGCTGGAGGAACGGAGACCAGTTAGGAGGATGCTGGAATGACCTGGGCAAGAGCGAGGCAAGTCTGAACTTACAACCATGGCAACAGGTTTGAAAGGTGACCTATGGGTTAGTATAGTAAATATCCATGAGTCCATTCTGATATAAAAAGTAATTAAATAAATAAATAGATGAGGAGAAGGGACATCTATTTCTTACAGCAGAATTCCAATTAATATGTGTGAAAGAAATGATGGAAATAGAAAATCATCATTAAACAAAACTACAGTGATCGTGAACAGGAACCACTGATGGATGCTAAACTTAGTGGGCAAAAGTATGATGGGAAACAGGATACTTGCATAGTCTCACAATATCTCTCCAAAAGACACTTACTAATCACAAAGCAAAAAATGGTAACTTTATAGTGGACTAACCTGGCAGTCACTATTTTGACCAAGTGACACCAGTAATACGACATATTGACAGTATGCACTTCCTAATAGGATACCCTGAGAACATAGCTTCTGTGGGATTCCTGCCAAAAATGCAAAACATCAATCTAATTATGAGAAAACATCAGAAAAACACAAATCAGGGGACATTCTACAAAATAACTGGCCAGTAGTCCTTACCAGTGTCAAAGTCATGAAAGACAAACTGAGACTAAGGAGACATGACAATAACATACAATGTGGGATCCTTGTTTGGATCCTAAACCAGAAAGGGGGCATTTGTAAGACAACTGGTGAAATTCAAATACATCCTATAGATTAGATAATAATATTGGATCTAAGTTAATTTTCTAGTTTCTATAACTGTACTATGGCTATTTAAGATGTTAGCATTAGGGGAAGCTGGTGAGAGGTATTTGGGAACCCTGTTGTACTTTTACAATTTTTCTAAGTCTAAAATCATTTCAAAATAGGAAGTTAAAAATGAAGAAACATAATTCCTTCATCTGACCTGCCCTCCAGGCCATCAGTGGGGGTGCTGAGTGGAGCAGTACATGAAATTAGACAGTCTCAAGTTGATGCCTGGACATATACTACTTTTAAACCTCTCCCAGCCACATCTCCACCGTGATCACACTTTGTATCATTTGCACACATCTTTGTCCAGTCTCTGAAGAACAGGAGTCATATCTTATTCACCTTGGTCCACCTTCCAACCCAATGCCTGTAGCACACATCATAATGGTTGATGCTCAGTATGTTTGGTGATTTGTGCAAAGGAAAGTTCTCAAAGGCATATTCTTATGGTTAAGTCTGGTCTTATTTGAGAAAGGTGAATAGTACACTCTGCATTCACTTCAGGGAGCCAGGTCCACCACATGAAATAATACTGCATCGCCAAGTTCTTAGGGGTTAAAAAGAGAAATTCAGACAGAAAATTTGGAGGCCAGGCCATGGAGTTGGAAGAGATGTCTCCTGGACCTTTGTTCTCTTTCACTCCTGACATCAAATGAAATTAATGATCGTAATGCCATAGTGGTTCTCAACCAGAGGCAAATTTTTCCCCCATTGGGGACATTTGGTAATGTCTGGAAGCATTTTTTATTGTCACCACTGGAGGAAATGGGGGTGGTGTTTCTGGCATGTAATAGGTAGAGGCCAGAAATGTTACTAAACATTCTACAGTGCATAGGAGAGCCTCCCACAACAAAGAGTTATCCAGCCAAGATGTCAATAGTGCCAAGGTTGAGAACCCCTGATTAATGTCCTTCCATATTCCAAAAGTGATTGAGAAGGATTCATGGTTCTCCTAAAAGAAAAATGATGCACAGTGGGGGTGAAAGGCAAAGATGTTGAGTGTCAATTACTTTCCCGACCTCAAAGCAGGGTTCCAGATGTTTGAAGCAGGGCCAGGGTAGGTCCATTCTTCTCTAATTTTCTGTATAGCAGAGATGGTGGAGACTGGAAAGGATCCATCACCACCTGCGATTGCAGAGTTCCGTTGGTCAAACTCAAGGAAATGAGAATTCCTTTTCCACACTTAAAGACCCTTCTCAAGGAGCTGGTGTGAAACAGGGCTCACGCCCACGTCTCCAGCTGAGCACGACATCCACATCTTTCCCCCACCATTTTGTAACCAGCATAGAGAGGCCTCTGGGTGACATGTCTGTCATCTCTGAGGCCTACAGACAACCTAAGGGACTCACTGCTTTGGGGAATATTTGACCAGAGAGGAAGTGGTTGTGGGAGGAGAGAATAGGCAGAGAGGATGATAGGGCAGAAGGTAAGGGGCTTTGCGGATATAATAGGACTTCAGGGTGTGGTAGGATGGGACCATGAGTGACATATTCAATGGAAGGCAGGAAAGGAGGCAGCAGGAGCAGCACCATTGTCTCCCACCCCCACCCCTGACTGCCTACGTCTGCTGGGTCTCTATTGGATCGAGCTGAGCCCTGTATCACCTGCCCACGTGGGGCAGACAGGGAAGAGCACGGGAAGCACAGCATGCATGTTCCTCCTGCAGTGAAAGGGCAGATATGCAGAGGAGAACTCTGGCCTGCCAGTGAGCCACCCAGCCACAGTTTATTCCAAATCTCTTCCCTTTGAAGAAAAGGTGTGGAACCCTTCAACTGATCCCCTTTCTCTACTCCGTTTGACATAATGAGTAACAGAAAAGTGATTCTCTCAAAGCTGGGCAGAGGATTTCTGCCAACAGTAGCCACACTTGACTACCACACAGACAAGTCCAAGGTGCTGGGGCCTTGGCCAAGCAATTCAACAAGTCTGAGCCTTACCCTCCAGGAGCAGCCAATCGGCCCAGCACAAACAGTGCTGACTCCAGCCAGCCTCTGAATGAAACAGAGCAGAGCATAGCAGCAATCTCTCCATCCCTTCTTTCTCCAAGAAACACGGCAGGTGCTTCTGTGGCCTGGGTTTGAGTGTGACCTCTGGAGCCAGGCTGTCTGGGTTCCAATTCTTAATCTACCACTCACTCGTGCATCCTTGGGCAAGTGACCTATTCTTGCTCATTTTCTCGCCTGGAAAATAGTGATATTGGCATCACCTTGAAGGGTTAGTCCATATAAAGGACATGTCCCAGTGGATGGCCCACAGCCAGCACTTGGGGACATGAGCAATTATCCTCATTATGCCCCCTCTTTCATCGAGACGTCTGACTGGGAGCCTCTGCTCGGCAGGAGAGACTCAGAGGATGGCAGCAGCAGCTATCGGTCTTTATCTGAACACACACCTTGACCCTTGACTCAAAAGGCTGAGAGAGCCACTTCTACTGCCACCCCTGCATTTGGTATGAACTTGGAAAGTGCTGATAAATCTATTTTTATTTATTTCTAATTTATACCCTGCCAGCTTCCAGAAAGGATGTAAAGCAGCACAGATAAATCTGCGTAACCTCCAGTGACAGGAACCAGGGCACGCTCTTCTTCCACACCTGCCACGAAGGTCAGCCCACCCCCGCCCTTTCCCAGCAGATCAGGGGATGTCCAGGGATCAAGTGCGAGAGGGAGGTGGGGCCCAGCCCAGCACATAAGTCGCCTGCCCCCATGCCTCCCCACGCCTGGCCATTTCTCTCCTGACCTACCAGCCTGCTGCTCCACATTTCCTGTGGCCACACCATGCCCATGCTGGCCTCTGCTATCTCTGAGGGGCTATAGGGACAAGAAATATCAAGAGGCAAGCTGCCCTCCCATAGCCACAGAAAAAATAAAAATAAAGAGATGAAATCAAGTCAACAGTAGTTTTAGAAGGACGATGTGTTTGTTTAATCATAAAAGAGCAAGCAGCCTGATGGTATCAAAAGAAGGGAGTGAGTGTCTTGGTGGCTAGTCAGCCACCCCCTACAGCTAGATGTCCCATACCACTGCAGCTGTGCCCAGCAAAACCTGCCCCCAGAAGCTCCATTCCCCAGAGGTGGCTCCGCTGATCCACCCTTTCTTCTTTCCTTTGCCTCCTACAAGCTCCCCACTCTGCAAGGGCCTCCCTGTCCCCTCCTGACCTGTCTACTCACTGGCCTCTGCTTCTCTGAATGTCAGTGTCACCAACCATGTCAGCCTTCCCTTAAGAACTTAATCTGCTACTGACCTTCCCTATTTCTCACCACTGCCCCCATGCTGAACAACACGTGTGTAAGCTCCCTGAAGACAGGCTCATGGGGCATGTAGGGCACATGCAGACAGCACATAACCTCAGGCTGATTAAAAAATATGGAGACTCTGCTGCTATCCCATCCTCCTACATTTTAACCAAACCACCCACATGCTAAGCTGGCAGTTCTCAGGCTTTAGCGCACTGAAGAACTGAGCAGAGGTGGAGATGGGAGGGGTGAGCTCTTGACTAAAATGCAAATTTTCAGGCACCACCCCAAAAATACTGTTTTAGTGGGTCAGCTGGGGTCCAGGAATCTGTATTTTTAACAAGCTCTCCCAGCCGTTCTGATGCATGGGATCTTGTGTAATGCTTTGAGAAACAGACCAGACCCCAGCACCTTGGCTAGGTGGAAGGAGCCCTGTCCTGGGCATTTAGTACTGCTGGAAAAAGGCTTGGAGCTGATACCAGGTAGGTGATATTAGGCAGGTAAATGGCCTGTCTGGGCTTCAGATGCCTCATTGGTGAAATGAGCTCATAGGACAAGGTTCCCTGAACTTTAACAGTACAAAACAATGGCTAACATTTATTGAGCATCTACTGTGTGCCCGATGCTATTCTACGTATTTTCCACCTACTTCTCCATTTATTCCTCACAACAGCCATATGAGGGAGGAACAATGATTGCCTTTATTTTACAGATAAGGAAACTGAAGAATGGAGTGTTAACTAACTTGTCCAGGGCCACGCTGCAGGTGATGAGAGGCCTGGGGTTGGAGTCGAGGCAGTCGGATCCCAGAGCCAAACCCCACCACCATGCTCTGGCCTCAGAAGGGACTCCTGGTCCAACTTCACAGGCGGAGTAAGCAGGACACAGGTCACCCAGGTGGCTGCCATAGTGGTCAGTCCACATCTGGGCTCCAGCCATACCCCTGGAGTGTTCCTGGGCCACCCTAAAGGCCAGTTTAAAAGCAAGTCTCATAGCATGAGGTCAAAATTAGCCTCTGACCCACACATGGGAAGGGTGCCCATTACTTAGGCAAAACTGAGGAAGATTTCAAAAGCTGGAAGCAGGGTGTGCAGGCATGAGGAGTGCTAAGGCCTCCCCAGCTCCAGAAGCTCCTCATGGGGGAGGACAGGACTTCACAGGGGCAGAGAGAAGGGCTGGGAAAGTTCCCATGAGCCCAGACTGCCAAGCAGGGCTTGTCAGGGCAATGGGCCACCACAGACCTTCGCCCCATTTTTCAAAGTATAAAAAGCACAGACTACACCTCAGGCCATGGGGTGAATGGCCAAAAGTTCACTAGGGAATCCTGCCCAGGTGAAGGGCACCTGCCACCCCCAGAAAGAACAGGAGAGTGCCTTAGTGCCAAGGTCGCACTGGAAGGGTGCGGGGGCGACAAGGGCTGGTCCTGCCTCAGCCTGAGGCCATGAGCTGGACCAAGGCAGTCCTCTGAAAGGGCAGGGAAATGCAGGGGGACCAGTGGCACTCACCCAGGGGGCCCTTCTATCCCACACCCTGTGGCTGGGGCTGCTGAAGCATGAGTGGCATTTTCACCCCTGCTCACACCGTTGTGGGGCCTCCACAGGCCTCCTTCCTCCTGCACCATTCACTGTCCTCCCAGCCCCAGCTACCTGTCAGAGCCCAGCTTAAAGACTTTCTTCCTCCATAAGATTAACCCTTCTTGTCCGCCCACTCCAGGCTCCCGCCCCCTTTACCACCTGGCTCTTCACACTCCACTTCCAGAAGCTCCTCCGGAGACAGGCCCAGCTTGTTGGTTAGGAGCTGGCTCCTGGGTCTGCCTGCCTGTGTTAGAATCCCCATTCTGCCCTTTACAAGCTACGACACCTTGGGCAAGTCACTGAACTTTGCTTCATGCCAATTTCCTCAGCCTTCAGTTGGGGACAGTAATTATGTCAACCTCATGGCATGGCTGTGAGAAGCAAATGAGGTGGGTATAATGGCCTCGGCACCAATGAATGTTAGAGATTACTATTTACCTTTTTGAATGCACGTATATTTTAGTTTTTGCCCAGCTAGTACATATCTCCATGACATCTAGGGTCTTCGTGTCTCCCAGCTGTGATGACATCAGACAGTTTCTATTGACGGCATACTGTGAGCCAGGCTAAGTCTATGGACCCCTGAGCTGCCCCTGAGGATGCTTCAGGCTGGAGCTGCTCACCACCTCACCCTACACAAGCATCCATTTTGTTAGCATAAGCCTCTCTGCTGTGAGCCTTGTGCAGTTTCTGCACTCCCCTCAGTCCCAGGTATGGCAGATGCCCTGGAAAGCAGGAGGGACAGGTTCCAGATCTCCCACAGGGAGCCGTGAGGGCAGTGAAGGGAAAGTGGGTGTGGGTGAGTGTCCATGTGCATGCATGGGTGGGGCGGCCTGCAGAAGAGCAGTTTGCTCTCCAGCTTAGTTCCTGTGTCCACACGTAACTTGCAATGTGACCTTGGTCAAACTTCTAACTCTCTAATGCTTGGTTTCCTCATCTATCAATGGAAATTAGGATTTCTTCATAGTGCTATTATGAGAATTGCTTCCAGCACTGATGAACTTGCCAAATTAGGAAGCTACCAACCCTCCCCTACCCCATGAATCAAAGGGCAAAGGCAGGTGGTCTAGAGGAGGGCTCTGTGGGACCCAGACCACAACAGAAAAATAAGCCACATGACCTTTATCAACACTGCCAACAGTCAGCAGAGATTCCTGTGGGAACACAAACCAAAGGTGCTATGGATTCAACAGTATGCACAAATTAGTCAGTGTTTCTTCACACATCCAGGCCTCCAAGCACCATATCATTATGTGAATAGAATCAAAGTCAAAGATGTGTGCAGAAGTGCATGTTTAAAATGGCAGGCAAAACTGAGCTAATGGGGGATCGAGCTGCCCTCTCAGTCCAGAGGCAACTCATCCTGAGAGAAACACACTCCTCTCACCCACACTCCCCACCACTTGAACCTGAGAGAGTGAAAAACTGAGAGAATTTACCTTAAATTATTTAGAAATGTAAGAGGATCACATGAATCATATGAAAGGTTCTTTGTTTTACAGCCCATTCGATAGCCAACAGCAGGTCCTGACTCTTCTTCTGTAAAATGGGTATTCGAAGAATACCACCTCATAAGATTGGTTGAGAGAATTAATTGAGATAATCCAGTGCTATGGTTTGAATGTTTGTGTCCCCCTCCAAAATTCATGTTAAAACAATGCAACATTAAGAGATAAGACCTTTAGGAGGTGATGAGGCAACGAAGGCTCTGCCCTCATGGATGGGATTAGCGTCCTATAAAGGAGCTTGAGGGGGCGAGGTCAGCCCTTCCTTCTCTTCTGCCATGTGAGGACGCAGCAAGAGGAGCCATATCGGAAGTGGAGAATGGCCCTCAACTGACATGAGATCTGCTGGCACCTTGATTCTGGACTTCCCAGCCTCTAAAACTGTGAGAAATAAATTTCCATAATTTATAAATATAGTCTCAGGTATTTTGTTATAGCAACTCGAATGGACTAAGACATCCAGATGTCTTAGCACATTACCCGGTACATAACAAGCTTTTGACAATACCTGATACATAACAAGCTTTTGACAATGTTGTTCCTGTTCTTGAATTGTTAAAATTAAAGAATCATAAATTAGGGAAAAAGGCACCCTAATCAAATGGTTCACTCTTTGGGTTGGAAATCTTATTCAAATACTTAGACATCCCCTTCTTCCCATTGCATCTGCAGCTTAATTGGACACAACTTGCATGGTTTGGGCATATCTAGTAGAAAACTCTGCCCTGGTCTCCTGACATCCCTGACCTCTCTGTGGTGGGAGAAAAGCAGAAAGCTCACGTCGGGTGAAAAGACTGAGATTGAGGATTGGAAGAGGAGTGGCTGAAAAGAAAATGGAATTGGTTCAGAAAACACACACAAAAAGTAAAAAAATAAAAGGGAAGTGTAGAGAGCTCTTTAAAAGGCTCACATGCCCTGTGAGAAACCTTCAAAGGCGAAAAGAATGAGCTAACCCTTCAGACCCTTTGAAGTACTTACATGAACAGTGGAATCCCTCGGTCCACTCCTTCCTCAAATCCTGCCGAGTTAAGGACCCCCCAACTACATGCTTTATACAATGTGTACCTGAAAAGCCAAGTGTCCAGGCATTGCAAGGAATTTCTCTCACCATTTAATAAGGAATGCCTGGAATATTCAGGCTGAGAAGTATTTCTTAATTTCCTGTGCAATCTGAAGGCATTATCCAAGGGTTATTTTTGTTTTGTTTTACTCAGAAGTGGGGTTGCTGGAGCATTCCTCTTGGACATGTTCAGATTTGAATTAATTAGAATTCCTGTACAGTTTTCTTCGGTTATAATTATAGCTTAATTTGATTGCTTAATAGCTCTGGTTTTCGTAATGTTTAGCACCTGTTGTAAATTGCACAAGATAAATCACCTTCTACGTTCCACCGTGTTTATGCCTAACTTTTGCCTTTTCCCTTTCAGCTGGTGGGTTTGCGACAACAGCCCACACTTTGCTCATCGCTGCCCTTTCCACCAAAGAACTCACTTTTGCAAGGCTATTTAAACAGAGAAGAAGTGACTTTTACTTAAATGCCTCCTTAAGACTGTTAGATTTTTTTTTAAGGGGAAAAAAATGAGAAGGAAGAAAAAAAAAGAGTGTTTCAGATACTATAAACTCTGAGAACTGACCTCTGGTATTATGTAGACTTCTACTTAAGGGTCACCTTTTTGATGCACTGGGTGCACAGAGGGTTTTTTTCCCCTCTTTTCCTTTCTAGGATTATTAGACAGCAGTGGAAGCCGTGCATCATTAATTGATTTCTCCCATGCATTGTGCTATGATACAATTTTTCAAGGCTGTGCATAATTGTGTTCTCTGTGCCAGCATTCTGTGTTCTGTCCTTGTCATATTGTCATTGAAGGCTGTTTCCACCCTCTGTAATTGGAGATGTTCTACTTTTGGACAAAGGTGTGGGGGCAGCTCAGGGGAACAGCGCTGACATTTACTTCATCAATTTATTTTTATTGTTCCTACATTTATTGCAGCTATAACAGCCCTTTAATAGTTATATCTCCTCCCTGTAGGGTATTCTGGTATTTGAAATTTTTTTAACTCATTTGTTCTCATAGATAACAGTAAAGTGCATTTCAGGATAACCTTTAGGTTTCAATCTCCTCTCTTCTTTTGGCTCTGAGGCAGTCTTCACTTTAAACTTTTACTGCACTGCCAGTCTAAAGGCCAGAGCACCAAGTTCATTCTAGCACTGGAGTAACCACAAATTAGTGGTCCTGAAAATTTCAGGGAGGTTAGTCCTAAACCGAGAGTGTAGCTATTACCGTAATTCAAAACTGGTCATCCTTTTAATAGAGGGGGCTAAAGGAAGGTGGGCAGGAAGGGGAGAAAGCGAGAGGCGATGAGAGAAAATCCCAGAAGTACCAACTGGGTCTCATGCTACAATCCTGGTCAAAGAAGGATTGTAATTAAATCTTTACGACTAATGAAGCATCAGACTAGACCAATTCTGAGTCTCTGCCTTTCAAGGCCAAAGACACAAGATACAGTTAAGAGGCAACTGTGCTCAGATTTACTATTCTTCTTGTCTTTAGATATCGTGACCCTCCCCCAACCTCCAAGCCCAGTCCCACCTCCCTTAAGAGAGGTTATCTTAGAGTAACCCTGGAAATAAGTCCTTACCTGAAAGCCTAGTTTATCTGTTTACTTTTTTACTTTGTACCAGCCCTGAGAAAAAGTAAACAGCAATTTTGTCCACCTTTCCACCATCATATGTGTGGTAGAGAAAACATTCATGTGGGCAAGGAACATTTCTAGGCTGAGTTTTAAGGCCGTGATACTAAGCCAGTATGTAAGAGTTTGTGCTCCAACTGCCAGCTTTAAAACAATAGTTTCCTCCAAACAGTATCAAGGCACAATTCAAATGGAAGTTTGTTCTTGATTCAACCCCCAGTTTCTTCTACAGAATCATTATCACACCTTCTCTTCCTGCAAGTGTCATCAGAATCTACCAGAAATCATTGCCTGCATCTCATCAGAGAGGGCCAAACACCTTGTCCACTATCATAACGCTAAATAATCAACCAAGAAAACTGGCTCCGAATTCTGTACTGGTTCTGGCACCAGGTGGCTTTTTCCTCTCGCTTCTCACATGAACATCAACTGTGAAAAAGCATTTCTTATGCACCCCTGTTGCCACCATTTGTAAAAAAATAAACTCATTTCCAACCAAATAAGCTCTCAAGACCTCCATTATAGTAGGATGGGTCTAGGGAGTCACTGATCAGAGCAGAGATGGAGTGGTTGAGACAGGTGTTCCTGGCCTGGCTACCTGGGCCAGATTCTCTTGCAATTGTAGTCAAGGGGAGCCCAGGCCAGGACATCCTGTTGAAGCCTCTAGAGCCAGGGAAGCATTCCCTTCAGCAGCTTCTGCAGCAGGCTCTGCTGAATGGTAACCCTGGTCTCTGCTCTTACCATTCACCCAACCCCTATCTCTTTTTCACTTTTTCCACCCCCCTCACCACTTCCACTACAAAAAGAATATTTTTCAGAAGATTGTCTTCTACTGCCATGTGGGTACACCAACTAAAACTTCAGAAAGGGACGATATAAGATGAAGAAATAAACCAAGTGCTTGAAACCAGGAAGAAAAAACATCGCAGACTATCTTCAGCCTGGAGTCCTAGCTTGGGCAGTGAAGCTATATAAGTGAACAGTTCCAAGCCTCTGCTTCCCAACAGGGCGACTCAAAAACAACCCCAAAGTGATGCTGCCAAGTTTCTGATGAGGATAGGATGTTTGGAGGCTCAGCTGGGATTTTTTTTAATTATTATTATTCCGGTTGGACTTTGTCCCTGCATAGCTACAGAAAGATACCACCAGCAGGGCATTAATCCAGATGAAAATATTTTAATGTTTCCCCATTACAGATCTGCCTCAAAATGCCAGGTCTTTCTTATTCAGGTCCCTGACTCCTTCCCCCATCTTTGAAGACTTACAAATGAAAGTAATGATGGGCACACACACCACAGCCTGAACCCTGGACTTGGAGAATATGCCACAGCCTTAACAGGGACAGAGGCAGCCAACCTGGTTTCTCTGCACAGTGGCAAGAGTCATTCTGCACCAGTCATCAACTGAATCATGGATGCAATTTAGAGGCACTAACCAGCTGCAAGTTTCACTATGCACAGGCAACTTATTTTCATGGACTGAGATGAGAGTTGCTAGGATCTAAATGACTAAAACTGTCAAAAGTTAATTTTGGTCAATTTTGCTTTTAAATATGCACATGCATCTCCATTAATCAAGTCAAGATGCAGGCCACAATTAATATGAGGAAAGCTTGACAACCATGGCATTCTAACAAGGAAGACCTTCCAGAAGGGGAGGGGTGACTTCGGAATCAGAGATGAGCCCTGAAGGTCACATGGGTGTCAGGTAGCCTGAGCAGCAGATCACAGATGGTGAGGAAGAGAACAGGGAACTCAGGAAGGGAGCGCTGTACCACTCCTTCAGATCTGCACGTGTGACACCAGCAGCAGGACAGGGCAAGGGCAAACAAGGATAGCCCTGAAATGGGAATGAAAGAAGAGAGAGAGCCACAAATGTGAGGCCTGGTTACACTGTTTTCTAGCCAGCTCTGGCCAGCCATCAGAAAGAGCACGAGGAGAAAAGGAAGGGTAGTGTTGGCTGTCCAGCAACCTTCCACACCAACCCATCCTCCTTCAAATGGCATGCCAGGCACAGCGGAGTCTAGGATGGGTAATGAATAAAGTGACAGATGCCAGGGCTGTTCCTTTTATGCCCCATTTCATGGCACACACCACTGTTGGTCCATGCACCTAATCTTTTTATTTTCTCCCTTCATTTATCTTCTTCACTCTCCACCCCCACCCACCGCAGTAGGCACCTACTATATTTCAACTTTCATCTTGTCTCTATGGATTCACTGGGGTTGGTTCAGGAGCGATGCCATATTCATTGGCCATTTGGTTCTTCAGATGGACCTCAAGCTTTTTTTCATTTGGTTTAGGTCTGTCCTAATTGAGAGACTTGCAGAGATCAAGGACTTCGGATTTGTTGATCTGACCAAGAAAATACAGTGGTGGATTTCAACAGCTATTTCTTTTTTTTTTTTTTTTTTAAATTTTATTATGTCAATATACAATGTGGTTGATTATTGTGGCCCATTACCGAAACCTCCCTCCCTCCTCCCTCTCCCCCCTCCCACCCAACAATGTCCTTTCTGTTTGCTCGTCATATCAACTTCAAGGAATTGTAGTTGTTATGTCTTCTTCCTCCCCCCGGTTTTTTTTTGTGTGTGTGTGTGTGTGTGTGAATTTATTTATTTTCAGTTCCCACCAATAAGTGAGAACATGTGGTATTTCTCTTTCTGTGCCTGGCTTGTTTCACTTAATATAATTCTCTCAAGGTCCATCCATGTTGTTGCAAATGGCAATATTTCACTCGTTTTTATAGCTGAGTAGTATTCCATTGTGTAGATGTACCACATTTTCAGTATCCACTCATCCGATGATGGACATTTGGGCTGATTCCAACTCTTGGCTATTGTAAAGAGTGCTGCAATGAACATTGGGGAACAGGTATACCTTGGACTTGATGATTTCCATTCCTCTGGGTATATTCCCAGCAGTGGGATAGCTGGGTCATATGGTAGATCTATCTGCAATTGTCTGAGGAACCTCCATACCATTTTCCATAGAGGCTGCACCATTTTGCAGTCCCACCAACAATGTATGAGAGTTCCTTTTTCTCCACAACCTTGCCAGCATTTATCGTTCAGAGTCTTTTGGATTTTAGCCATCCTAACCGGGGTGAGATGGTATCTCAGTGTAGTTTTGATTTGCATTTCCTGGATGCTGAGTGATTCAACAGCTATTTCAAAGCACACACATGGCTGTGTACATAATTTCTGTGAATGGTGCCCTCTGGATTTGCAGAATGAATAACCTTTGCAACTGGGCTTGGTGATGCTCTTAAAATATTTTCTGAAATTCATTACTGTCAACATTGCTATTCCTGTGTTGACATCCATAAGACTTTTTTAATTTTAGGATTTTCTTTATTTTAAAAGGTAATGCAAGCTTGTTGTGAGTAAAACTAAAAGAGTTCACAAGAGTATAGAGTTAAAAGCTAAAGCACCCTTCTCTCAGCAGTACCACTCCAGTCCCCTCCCACAGGTAAACACTGTTAATGCTTTTCTCTACGTATATCCCTACAGAGCTGTATTTTACACATAGAAGAATACACTACATGCAAATATTCTTATACAAGAGAGATAATGCTATATATACTATTTTACTACTTGTTTCTTTCTCCTAACATATTTTTGGCATGTTTCCATAAAAATATATAAAGACCTATTTCATTCTTTTTAGCAGCTGTACAGAATTCTATTGTATAAAAGTACCATTATTTATTTAACTATTCCCTTCCTGATAGACATTTAGATTGTTCCCAATTTTTGCTATTATAAGCTGCATTGTAATAAACCTTTACTTATATATGTGTGAAGATATATATGTAAGCACATATATACAAGTATATGTAGGATAAATTATTAGAAATGGCATTTCTAGGTCAACAGAAAGGCCTATTTTTAATTTTGATAGATATTCAAACTGCTTTTTTTAAAAATATTACTAACCTACATGTTCACCAATATTGAGAGTATGGTACCTAATACCCTGCTAATACTACATATTGTAAGACTCTTTAAACTTTGCCTATTAGATAAGTGAAAATGATACATAGTTTGATATGGTTTTTTAAGACTACAAGATAATCTCTTGTATATTTGTTGTCCACTTGTATGTCTTTCTCTTTGAAATATCTATTTATGAGGTTTATCTATTTTCTTATTGGTATATTTGGTTTTTTATTGATTTATCTATTGATTTATTGATTGCTCTTTGCATTTTAAGGAAACATATGTTACAAAGATCTTCCCAAGTCTTTTTTTCACTTTGTTTGCAGTATTTTTGCTATATAGAACCAGTAAGCCATGTTTTATTTTCTATTTTTATGATATTCTGCCACATGGAAATTTCAGACTTTATATGCTCAAACTAATCAGGATTTTTAAATAGCTTTTGTGGTTTTATGTCACACTTAGAAATATCGGCTCTACTAGAATATCATTACAAATTTTATTCACTATTTTATTATTATACTTTTATGGTTTACTTTTTCTTTTTACATTTCACAGGATCCAGATTTATTTACTTATTCAAATGACTTGCCAACTATCTCAACACAATTTATCAAATAATATACTAATTACCTATTGATTTGCATGCCATCTTTATAATTTCATAAATACCAATCTATACCTGGCTATATTTCTTTACTTTATATTTTGTTCCATTACTTCTATCTTTTTCCTGAACTAGTACCACACTGTTTTATTATTATAGTTCTACAATATAGTTTTGGTCTGGTAGAGTGCTTTTTAAAAAAAAATGGAGTTTATAAAAAGCACAAAACTGTCAGAACCTTATCCTAGATTAGAGATTATTCCTTTCATGAAGAATATTCATACAATGAGTTTGAGTTTACTTAAAAAAAAAAAAAAAGAACAGTGTGAAATCCATCAACCAAAAAATATTTAATAAAAATTCACTACACTAATAGCTGGGAGAATGGACAGAAAAAGATAAGGCAGAGACCATAACCTAAAGGAAATATTTAGACAATTAGCTACCAGACCACAAATACCAAGGCAGTTAAAAGAAAAGGCAACCCTGAGGGTTTGAGTGATCAGAGAAGGAATCTCAGGGTGGTAATGGTGATGAACAAACATAAATAGCACTCACGGTGCCCTTGAATTGTCATGAGTGGGAAGGGTCCCTCTCCCCTGGAGATCAGTTTACAGACTGTGTTTTTATTGCTAATAATAAACACTGACATTTATTGAGTGCTTTCTGTTTACCAGGCACTGTTCTTAGTGTGTTGCATGCATCAACTCAAACTTCCAACCGCCCTATAAAGTAGTACATACTTTCATCAGGCCTATTTCATAGACAAACAAACTGAGGTACTTGCCCCATGTTGCCAAGCTGCTGAGTGGCCAACTAGAATTTGAACACAGGCTGTCTGGCTCCTGAATATTCCTCCCTAATCACTACACTTCACTGTCTCCAAAACCAGGGTGAGGACATGATCCAATGCACCATTTCTGCCTGAAGCACTGCCCCAGATGATAAATCTATTCATGGTCACAGGCCACCCTACCAGCACAGCCTGGATGCACAAGCTTAATGGAAAACTGGGACTTCCTGTGGGATGGTGGCACCTGGAGTGCTGGCCCCCTGGCCAGAGTCTGTAGTTGATTCCCATCAACACTTGCAGCTCCTCTCCCGCAGGGGAGGCCAATAGTTCATGCTCCTACATTCTCTTTGGGCCTCCGGTGCAGTCTGGTCACCTGGATGACCCCTGCCCACCTGGGACCAGGGTGGCCTCTGTCTGACCTCATCCCAGGCTGACAGCTGGCGTCGCATTCACCCAGACAGCCGGCGCTCCAGGCCGGACAGAGTATTGTCTCCCGCTTGCCTTACAAATAAGAGAGAGAGCTGGCCACTCCTGTTTAGCTGTGGCCTCAGATGGGGGGTAGGTCCCTAGAATTAAGGAGATAGGATGAAAAAAAATGCCAGCTGCAAGTATTTCTGACTTTAAGAGAAAAACAAGGCCTATGGCCTCCTGAAGTCTGGTGCCAGGAATTGCTGAAAACAAAAGACCCTCTGGTAGGCAGGGTCAGGCAGAGCACAAAGCCCCATTGTTAGGCTACACCAGTGGTTTTCCAGCTTCTCTTTTTAAGCCACGGAACCGTTTGCAGCCTCTCAGCCATGCCCTCAATGTCTGGAAGGGTTTTCAGGTGCAGCCCGTTACCAGGAAGAAAACAATGACACTCTGAGCCCAACGCGAGCAGACACAGCATCGAGGCGACAGTGCAAAATGTCAATTTTCCCATCAAGTCGCCTTTCATTTCTTACAGAGCCTGTCTCAAATGGGCGTCTGGGAGTCCTTCTCTGTGATCCCCTCCCTCCTCTCCCTGCCCTGCTAAAGATGAACACTGGTGAGGTCAGGATGACCCTTGCTCCTGGCTGCATTCTGGAAGAGCAAGGCTGGGTCCTTCCCTGTCCATCGTGGTCTCTCAGACTCTCCACAGCCAAATAAACCCTCCTCTTCCTAATACTGACAGCCTCTCAACAGCAGCACGGCCATGGGGGACGGAGCTAATAAATAAATCTCCACCTCTTACCTGTCATTCTCTCCCTACTGGAGGAAGGAGGAAGAGAAACGTGAGAGACAAGGGGGCGGAAAACCTGACCCTGTCCCATGGTTTTTTCAAAGGCTCTCAGACGCAGAAGGCAGGTGCTGTAATACTACTCTGCCCAAAGCAGGGGCAGGGCTTCAGCACGCTCAGCCTCATCCTCACCTGATGGCCCAGCATTACTACCTCACGGAAGCTAACCTGGAATCCATGAACCTGGATAAGGCCAGAGTAGATTCATGAAGGGAACTGAGCCAAACTCTTAGCCCCAAAGCCTGCCCACTGGACCAGAAAGCACCATAAAACAGAGATTCTTTACCCTCTGGGAGTCACAAATCCTTTAAGAATAGGATCAAAGTGGAAAAGCTCATATATCCTACATTTTGCATCCAATTTCAAGAGATGCCTGAGCCCTCCACAAATTCAAGGACTTCAGGTGAAGAACCTCAGGCCCCTCTTTAGAACTATCCTGTATCATCTTGGAGTCTGTCCCAAAGACAGCTAGGTTCTCATCTACCCTATTTTCTCTTCTGGGCTCACAGCTAAACTACATCCCCAGACCCTTGCGTATTAGTAGGGATATATGACTGATTCTTGCCAATGGATGTGAGAAGAAGTGACATGTCTCTTTTAGTTGGAGGTAGTTAAGAGCACCCATACCTTCTCCACTCTCTCTCTTCCATGGTCTGCCAGTTGGAAGACACTGGGGCTACTCTGAAGTCACACGTTGGAGATGGAGCCTTTACATAAAAGGAGCTTAAGTCCACGAATGACGGTATGGAATAGAAACACCTCCTCCCAACAACCAATCTACGTAGGACTGTGACATAAACTAGAAATAAAGCTTACTGTGGTATGCCACTGAGATTTGGGGTTGTTTGTCACAGCACCTAGCATAATTACCCTGACTAACACAGGACTCCTTCATACAGCTATCCAGCCCACGCACTGCCTTTGCATGCTGCCCCTCACTGAGAGGAGTGGTGCTCAGCCCTGGCTGAGTGTTACCTAAGAGTCACCTAAGGGAAGAAGGAAGAGGAAGAAGAAGAAAGGAGGAGAAGGGGGAGAAAAAGAAGAGGAAGAGGAGGAGTCAAGAACACTGCCACAGACAAAGCCCACCTTCCTAACTCAGAAGTGGGGCAGGCGAATGGGACCCAGAGACAGAGGTGCCAACCCCATGGAAAGTCCAGGACACTCCCTTCCCTTCTCATGCTGAAGACTGAATGGATGACAGACAGTACAGAGAGGGACTCCTGACAACCAACTGGCAAACCCACAGAAGCCGTCCTTGAGGACCCCTCTCACTGGAGGCTGACTTCCTTCAATATGTCTGAGGCCTGGTTCACGTGTGTGGCCGATCCCCAAGAAAACCATTTCATGTGGCAACTACACATGGCCAGCATGAGGCCAGGTTAGGTCACACCCATTCCTAGCAGGAGCTGGAATCTATGGTCTACAGGGCTGTGGCCCACAGAGCAGCAACCAGTGACATCCTCTTGTGTCACGGGGCTGACTAATTTTCCAGGGGCAAAGCCTTTGCATGCTCACTCACCCACCAAGGTGAGTCTGTGACCAGGAGAGGAGCTTTCAGGGCTTCCTCAGAAAAACTGTAGGAACCTAAACACAGGCTCCTTCTCCACACAGGCTCCTCTAGGAGGTCAGGAAGAAAGCAGGCAGTAAAGCCCACCCATGCTTCTCTCTCCCCATCCCTCAGCGGCCATGCTCAGGTGACCTCAGTAGCATAACAATGGCTGACATTCCTGAACATTTACTCCGTGCTGGGCTTTGTGCTGAGCTCTGTACATCCAGGACCCCATCAGAGCCTCTCATAACAGCTCAGAAGAAGCCACTAGTCATTTCTCCATTTTCATTTTGACCCAGAGAGATTAAGTAACTGTCTCCAGATCACACAGCTAGAAAGAGCACCCAGTCCTAATTCTTCTAACTTGTCATGACTTCCCCAACTTCTGCGATCACCTTAACAAAGACAGACACTTCTGAATAGAGTCACATCTGAAGACTTTACCAACTATCACCTTCTTATCACCTGAAAACAAGAGGCCTCAAGGTAGCTACATGTGGGCACCAGTGGGAGAATAGGTCTGCTGGTAGCAGAGGTGAGAGGCCAGAAGGCAAACCCTGCCTACGTGACCCTAGGCTGAGAGCTGGCCTGGTTCAGAATCATCATCTCAAAGTCCATCTTGGCTTGATCTGCCCCTCCCGGCAGGGCCACAATCCCACATGACCAAAATAGCCACCGCAGAGTGGGCAGAGAGTTTGCTTGTTCAGCCCAGATTGCAGGACAAGCCGAGGGAGAGAGGGCAGAAGAACTTTGGACGGGCAGTCCTCCCATCACCCCACCCCACCCAGGAGCCCACCTCGACCCAGAAGTCAGACTCAGAGTCCATGCAGCTTCTCCCACCCCTCCTGTGCCCTGACCAGAGCTCAGAATCTCCAGTCTGTAAAACTGGGGGGACAGTGTGCAGTTGAGAGAGCCTGGCAATCTACCCTCTCATTAAAGTCTTTGTTGAGTCAGGCATCCAAATCCAGAAAAAAATCAGATCAAGTGCACCCCAACGTCAAGGCCAGGGGAGGGGCTTGCGCGGGAGGCGGGGCTCGCGCGGGGCGGGGCTTGCAGCAAAGGATCACAGCCTGTAGCACATCGGTCCTACCTGTTTCCTGGCTTTGCTCAGGTGCTTGGGGCACTTTTCGTCTTTAAATCCATTTCGCACGTTATTACACGTTCCTTCGTGCAATTTTTAAAAATCTATAATTTATGAAAGCTGTCATTCGATAAGCTCTTTACTCTCCCTGGCTGGAACTTCTGAAGTACTTCTCGGTAGGCAGCGAATCACTCCCCTTTGATTACCATGTGATTAGTTTGTTCAATTGATGGCCTTTCTTCTGTAAGATACTCATTGTGTCTTCTGCCTCCTATGCAGTTCTTAAGAATTTAAATGAGCCGTTTTATTTCTTCCTCCAAGCCAGGAATCCACACACCCGGCCCCACCCTTCGGCCTCCCCTTTTGGAGAGCCTGATAAACAGCGGCACAGTTTCCGAGGGCCCCCTCTAATGGGGAGTTTTATGTTGTTTCTGACATTGTTTGTTGTGCTTCCCACAAGACCGAGTGCTGCTAAAGATTGAGAGACAGTGACATAAATGTCAGAGAAACGCCTCGGTAGTGTCAAGCCTAATTAGACGCTTGCACTTGGGGGACAACTACAGATACCATAAAACTCAGAACTCACCCTCTCCCAGCACACGCCTGGAGTCTGGCAGATGGGGCAGGGCAGAAGAGAAGGCCAGGAACAGGATGAAAGGGGATAGAGAACACTTTCACTGGGATGCTGAACTCAATTTTAATGCATCCTCTTGCTCCTTTTAGATCACTCTTGTCCTGGAAGTACCCATAGGCAAAGCCACTTTATGCATCAGGCACTGTAGGCACAGTGCCTAGGGGCTGTGGGCTCGTCAAGGGCCAAGAAGATGTTGGAGAGGAAAAAATAATTGGCTTCAAATTACAAAACAGAAACTGTGAAATCAAAATGATAATTGAAATAATAATTAACAAAGCAAATTATAAAAGTTATTTTACATTTTACAGCAAAAATATGTGTGTGCACACACACCTATATATAGTGAAATGTATATGCATTTTAAAGATTAATATAATGTGGGGTGAAGCTCTCAAAAATAAGAGTGCTTTGGCCCTAAAGAGGCCACATCTACTGATCCAAAACATATTTCCTTCATGGGTCAATTACACATAAATGGTATTGCTGATATCCAAGTTCTTCAGCACCAGGCCAGGTACACAGGGGGTGGCGGAGAGGGGGGGACAAGAGAAATCATCCTCACAGCTACTAGATCTGTTTGAGAAGATATGGCTCGGCTATGAAGAACAATTCACTCATTCACTTATTCATTCAGTAAATATTTCTTGAGCACCTGTTACGTTCAATAATCTTGGTAAGGAGAATAAAACAATTTCCAAAATACAAAAGTACAAAAATCCCTGCCCTCACGGAGCTTACAAGTCCTGTGAATGATGGTACAATAAAGTACTAACTTCAGCATAAGTGCCAATGATAGCGATGCTTGGTGAGCATTTTTCATACAGCAGAGTGAAAAGAGAAGGATTTGGTGTTTCCCAGATGGCTCAGGACAACTCCACGCAGGGGGAGGGTGTGAGGTAGTTCTGGTTACTCTGTCTCCCACTCTGCAGACTGTGCTGCTCCACAGATGAGTACAGAGCAGCAAAAGGCCTATTTTTGCCCCCAGGGAGATGATATATACATGGATGAGATAATGTGTGTGAAAAGGCACGTTGTAAACTCTCAAGTGCAATGTGAATTATATGTCTTATTATGTATGTGACACATTCTGTTTATGAACCTGAGTAGAGATACTGGAGTCAGGTGGAGAAATCCATGTGCAATCATTTTCTACTCTCAATTTTTACCCAGATATTTCTCTGCTAAGTTGAGCCAGCTTGTAAATAAATATCCCAAATCCTCTTTGGTCACACTTTAGAATCCCACTGAGGTACTGAGAACAGTAGCCACCTCAAAACAGTATTTAGAGAAAGACAGAACCATCTGAGACCTTATCCAAAGGAGCTTTCATTGCTGAAAGGAGGAGGGAGTCTACACTGGAGATGAGTTTACCCCCTATCAAGGGTGCCCAAAGCATGGATTCCAAGTTATGACCCAAGGCCTAGATTCCCAAAACCATGTGGTACAGTGCCAGTATATTTTGGAAAGACAAAGAGTTTATTTCCTTTAATAGCATAGCAAGTTTACACTGTTTCAAAGAGCTTGAGTATCATGTTAACTTATGATTCAAAATAAATCTGTGAAGTAAATAAAATAATTATTATTAATCCCCATTTGACAGATGTGGAAAGTGAGACAAAGCAGACGTAAGTGAGCTGCCCAAGGTCATGCTGACTGGCCATAACAAAGGAACTCAGCTTTCCAGGCACACTTCAAAATTTCTTTCACCAAGGCTCTTGCTAAGTCCTGGTGCCAAGAGCTACTAGAGAACCTCCTCCTTAGGGGGTCACCAAGTCTAGCGTTGACCTCCTCTGAGATGACCAGAATCATTTTATAAGTAAATACCCACCATTAATTTACCCATCAGGTTTTTTCTGTAGCATGCACTTGTGCCATTGCCTAAGAAATTCTTCCCTAGACACTCCCTTCTTTCCCCCAAATACATACCTAAAATGCAAACACACCCAGGCATATATGCTGTGGTTCTTCTCAAAACCTCTTCCTCAAGTGCCTACCTTCTAGGGCTGCCAAATTCAATAAATAAAAATACAAGATACCCAGTTAAATTTGAAATTCATGTAAACAATGAATAATTGTTTAGTGTAAGTCTATCCCAGGCAATATTTGGGATATACTTATACTAAAATAAGACTTTGTTGTTTATTGAATTGCACAAAATTATCTGTTCAAATGGAATCAGAGTCTATAAGCCTCATAATCCAAAAATCAAACGCTTTTTTCCAGGCCTAAACGTATCTTGGTCCTGCTTGCAATCAGCTGCAAAGATGAGAAGTCTGAACTTACTTGTTTAATTGTCAAAAAATCTGAAGGTGATGGAAACTTTAAAGGTAATTTTGTCCCTAACTCCCATGTGATTACACTTAAAGTACTCAATACCAGAGGAAACTGACTCTACATGTGCATACAAGACTCAGAACCCTCACTGGGACCACTACCACTGTCATATCCAAGAAGTTGTTTGCACCCAGCATGAATACCAGCAGCCATGAATACAGCCATTTCTCTGCATCCTTCCTCAGTGGTACCGAACCCCCTGCTCCCCTACCATAACGAACTCTTCCATAACAAGCCCAATGCCCTGTTGGCGCATAGTAGGCTCAACCCTTACCTGTGGAGAGAAGAAAATGCAACACATATCAGAAACTGCATTTTCAATAATTTAGCTCAAGTTGGGAAAACTGCAAATAAGTAAGAAAAAAGAAAGACCTGGGGAAAGGCACCATTGCTTCCTTTTGGGGACAGAATCTGGGACCAAAGTGAAAGGAGATCTGGCACCCAAACAGGAACATGCAAACAAAACATGGAAAAGCAAGTGCAAGCTTTCTCTCACTTGTGCATCTCAATGGCAAAGAGAAAAGCAGCTCAGCCCACGGAGGGGAGAGTTCCCCCAAGGGGAATTGAAGAGCTCATTGGCTCATTTGTAGTTTCAGCACCAGGGCTGAGAGTGGCTACAGGGTGCAAGAAGCTTCAGGAAGGATGTTGCTGAAACTTCTGCTCAACCTCCACCCCTGTAGGAAGACAGCCATCTTAGTATGTTTTTAATAGTAGAGTATTTGTTTTAGAATGAAGGGTCCTGAAACAAGGAGAGCAAAGGAGAGCCTTTATTTCTTTATTATTGTATCTACTATATTACGATGTATTTACAGCACAGGACTCCCACCAACTTCAACCGAAGAGACACCTTTTTTGAGGGTGTGTGGAAAACTGCGAAGAAAGGCAGGAAACTACTAGGTTGCAGGAGCATAAGATGGGAGAGGGAAGGTTCTAGTCATTAAGCCATCTTCACCTCAGCCCACCCTGTTGCTGGCCACTGGCAAGGTAAGCTAAACCTGGACGGGAAGGGGACAAACAGGAAACCAGCATGAACCGGGGGTCAGGAAACAGGGATCTAGCCAGGCTATGGAAAGCCACACTGACTGCAAGCTCGGGGGCGACCTTCTCCCCAGGGGTCACCCAGAAGCAGACACCGGATTTGCTCTCAAGGATTGGAGTCCAGAGGGGAAGACAGACATGTCAAAGGCAATTATCCCACCATGCAGTAAGTAACGCAGGTTGACCAGTTGACAAGCACATGCACACAGACTCAGCAAAGCTGTGGCAACAACAGAAGACAGAGAGAAAGATTCTTGAAAGAATTTTACATTGGATATTTCTCCAAACAGTGCATAATAGAGAAAATTCTAAATTTTGTTGAACTTCCTTATAGTTTCTGGTTGAAAACAGATTCTGGAGCAATTCTGCCTGTACTTGAAGGCTACCTCTGTGATTTACTAGCTCTGTGACCTTGGACAAGTTACTTTACCATTCTGGGCCTCAGTTTCCTCATCTATAAAATGGGGATAGCACATCATGCAATTATTGTAAGAATTAAATGAGTATTAACATGAGTAAAGCTCCAGAGCCTGGTGCATAAGCTCTGTATAATTATTAGCTATTATTACTATAACATGTGTAGTTTAATATTGTTTTTGTTTTAGATTGTATATAGAGATGAAGACACCTTAATCCAGCATTTAGCCTCTCTAAAAATCTCAGCCTAGCCAGATGATAAGTACTATGGCAGAGGTATACCCGGGCAGTGCAGTTAAGATGCCCTAGAAGGAATTCATCACTCAGACTGCAGGAGAACAGTCAGGGAGGGCTTCCTACGGCAACCCTCTAAGCTAAGTCCTGAAAGGGTTGTCCAGATGAGAGGAAGAGGAGCAGTTTGTGTCAAGGCCAGAAGCAATAAATGGGAAGAATGCAAACATGGTATGAATGTAGACAGCCAGACTCAGACAGCAGGACCACTGAGACAGCTGTCCAAGCCCAGCGAGAAGCTATGGCTTGAAACCAAGCGCTCACAGTGCGGAGGCAGAAGTACGCCCAGCTTCAAGACAGCGTCCCCCTAATTGGGAGAATTGACAGGACTTATTGGTTATGAAGGTAAGGTGGAATTTTACTTCTTCCCATCTGTTGTCTTGGACAACTGTAGAGATGTTGACACTGTTCCCTGAAACAGGAAACAGGAAGAGGAGGCGAGCTGGGGGTGGAAGAGTGAGGAAGGTGGGGTGATCACTGGGAAGGAGCTAAGGTCATGGCTTCCATTTGAAACCATTTACCCTGGAGATTTTGTAAAATAGAGCTGCTAAGTGTGAATGCTAGTAGGGAATTGGATACGCAGAAAAAATAATCAAAAATCCAATAGCCATCCCTTATATTACTTAGAATTCTTCTACAGAATGAATCGGTCCATATGGTTTTTGCAATTCCTGTGACATGAGAACAAGTACAACAATATCCATCGAGCACTTACTACACTAAGCATTTTGCTCGCATTAACTCACGTAATCCTTACATGAACTCTGAGAGGAACATTCTGTTAATAACCCATTTTACAGTTAAGGACACTGAGGCTTAGAGCTAAAGATTAAGAAACTTGACTAATGTCACACACACAGCTGGTATGTAGCAAATCCACATGGTCTGCATCCACAGATGCAGAAACCAAATGTCAAATAGGACAAGAGATACTCACAAGGTCACAGAACCAGGAAGTTGGGAAGCCAACAGTAGCACTCAAATCTGCTACTGCAGGAGTCCAGTGCTCTTTGCACCACCCCGTGAATTGACGCTGTAGAAGTATGTTATTTGCACAGGGAAAGAGTGAGAAGGTTATAAGGGTAGGACCAACTGGTAGCCATGTTCAAACCATGTTCAAACAAGGCAAGAACTGCTTATTTCCTTGCGTGATCTCTCAAGAGTAAGGCACTTCATACCTCCTGCTGCTGCTGATGATGATGATGGTGGTGGTGGTGGTGGTGGTGGTAGTGGTGATGATGCTGAAGCAGAGGCTGGATGCTGCTGAGGGTGGAGCTCTGTCGGGACTAAGACCCAAAATCTTTCATGGCCCTAGAGTTCTTGAGGACAAACTTGAAACTGAGCATTATCTTTTCTTTCTAGATTATTCAGGAGAGGGGAACTTGGGCTGGAGTTGTGTTTGTGTTCATTTATTCAACAAATATTACAATAATTGAGCAGCTACTAATAAGTGCCAGGCCCTGTGCTAAGCACACAGAATGCAGTGATGAACAAAACACATGATCCCTGTTCTTGTGGAGCTCACAGTCTCAAATGCCCCACTATTCGTGCCCAGCACTAGATGGATGGTGGGTGGGGACAGGTCTTGCTAACTGAAAACTGGCCTTGAGAAGCTGGCTTCCATTGTTTTAGTTGGGTCCTACTAATGGAGGAGGCACTAGTCTAGTTGTTGGTTAGGTCATGGTTTCTCGTCCCCGCCCTGCTAGTGACCAGTTGGGGGACCCTGGGAAATTCACTCACCTTCTTTGGCCTTAGTACAAAATGGATGGGAGGGAAGGACAAAAAACTAGATCCGTAGTTTTCAAATTCATTTTAAACTACAGTATTCATTCTTTATTCACTTAACAAATATTTACCTACAGCTGACTTTATACAAGAAACATGAACAACATGAATGCAGCCCAGGCCTCATAGAGCCTGAGGTCTAGTGGAAATCTTAGGCCACACTCGACTATGTGGGGCTGGTGGGTGAGCTCAGTTGGTTAGAGCATGGTGTCGATAACACCAAGGTCAAGGGGGTCAGATCCCCGTACCAGCCAGCTGCCAAAAAATCAACAAACTCCATCACATGGAACAGATAAAAATGGGGCTAATCCTGAGGTCTCCTAGGATCCTACAAAACACTGTTTAAAGAAAAAAAAAAAAAAAGACTAATCTCCCAGGTTCCTTCCTGCTCCAAGATTCTTGGGTTCTTCTCTACAAGGCTGGGGCAATGACAGCCCCAGGAATGCAGGCTCTGCATGCCTGTCTTCAGTCCTAGGTCTACTAAGTATTTCTGAAATTTTGTCCAACATGCCCCAAGCACTGAAGCTTGTCAAGGTTCTACTGCTTTGCTCCATTGGTCTGTGCTGGGGAAGCCAGCCGTTTGCACGAGACTCTCCGTGTGCCTCTTTCAAACCAGGCCAGGAAGGGAAGGCCATATTTTCATCTGGAGACGGAAGGATTTTCATTACTCCCCAAGCACACAGAGAGCCCTGGAGAGGCTACAATGGATGTTAGCAAAGGCAAGACAAAGAGGCACAATTGTGAGTTGCTCATTCCCAGAGAATCCTTTTTTTAGAGAGAAGGGGAACGAAAGCCCAGCTCACCTATTCCCTTGCTAGTTTTGCAAAACAAACAAGAGCAGATAATTTTCATCCATTGGCTGTTTTTCCCTTCCAAAGAAACCCGTCCTCCACGGAAGACCTCTTTGAGGTTTGCTGCACACTGGCTGTCCACTTGGTGAGCAGGGATTTAATTTTTTTTTTTTTTTTTCTTTCTCACACCATTCTGTGCCAACGTGCGCCTGACCATTTCCAGATGAAACACTGCCTTTACCAGAACGAAATGTTTGCAAAAAGGTCTTTAATGAACTGAAAACGTTAATTTGAAAGTCTCCTCTGTGGAAAGAGTGAGACTTGGGGAAGGAAATGACACACAGCCTGTGGACTGGCAGATGGCTGGTTTCTCTCAAGTTTTTCAGAAAGGAGATGGAGAATGGGCTACATTAGGTTGGAATCCAACATGGACCATCACTCAGAGTGCAGAACCAGAATGGCAAGTCTGAACTCCCTGCACATGCTCAGCTTTGTTTGCTATTTTAAATGTCTGTATACACGGGATTCCCCCTTGTGAAAAACAATATACAGTCCCCCAGGACCCATAAGAGTCCCCTCTCCACCACCAGGAATTCCAGCAAATGCCCCACTGGCATTATTTCAAAGGTAACCTCAATAGCAGTGATGTTCATATTAACAGCAACAACCACTACTAAAACCACCACTTTTTTTAATCAAGGTGTTATTCTGCCCCCCACCCCCACCGTCACTGCCACCCGTATCGCACGCAGAGGAGAAAACATGAAAGTTACAGACTCTGCTAAGAATGCTGATTATAAGTCACTGGGCAGATGTAATTACAGGAATTGCTCTCCCTTGCCGAGCTGATATTTATTTCAGCAGTTCTGACCCTTCACAGGGATCTTGCTGCTGCCCCCCCACACCACACCACATTCCTCCCCTCCCATCCCCCCCAAAGGGCTTTTCTAACTGAAAGCAAACCCAAGCCAAGTCTCACTCATACTCTCGGCCAGGTGCCAGGAAAAGTGTAAATTTTCGTGAGCTCGGGCTGTTTTGCCAGAAGTCTGCAATGTGTCTGGACATGAACGGTTATTCCCTTTTGTGAGGCCAGGCCTGAGCACCAGGAAGTTCTAGAAGCAGCACATGGAGAGAAATGGAGTGACCAGAGGAAGGGGGCAAAAACAGCTTGTCTGCAGGGCGTCCTGCCTGAGACCAGAGCCAGTCCCTTACTGCCCTTAAAAAAAAAAAAAAAAAAAAGTTAATCTTTTTAAGACTCAGTATTCCAATTGTGTGCTGTTAACTTTGTTCCCAAGGGTATTTCTCTACTAGGACTTCACCCTTCCTAATGGAAATTAAACCAGTATGTTTGAGTGCGTGCGTGCGTGCGTGCGTGTGTGTGTGTGTGTGTGTGTGTGTGTGTGTGTGTGTGTGTGTGAGAGAGAGAGAGAGAGACAGAGACAGAGACAGAGACAGAGAGACAGAGAGGATGTCTTTAAGCACAGGCACAGCTAACTAGATTTAACCCTTGCTGGCCCTGCGGCCTTGGCAGAGATGAAAGCAAATAGTCATTCTGAGGCAATTTGAAAGAAAGCAGTTTAAAAATGTAGAACAGCAAATATCACCAAACAAGGATGGGACATCATTAACCAACTTTGCAAGCACAGATCATTATTGTGGCTCTGGGGTATGTGAACGTTACACATCCAGAAACTTCCCAGACCCCATGGGTAAGTGAGGGTCGCATCCAGCCCACAATATTACGCCCAGGTGAACTTCACTGCTTGCTGAAAGCCTGCAGTCTGTCTCTAAGTTCCCCAATTTTCATTTCATCCTTACTGAAGGGGGCAATAAACCTTAAGGTGAAGGTTGCAATTATTTGGGGGCCAGGTGTGACTTAACAAGCTTAAAGGGCTCTGAACAAAAGCAAAGCCAGAGAGAAGGGTATGTTTCCAAGTGATTAAAAAGCAGTGTTACTCCCTTCACGCCCAGTCTGCCCCCATCTTGCCATGACAAAGCAAAGGGAGGACAAAAATCAAAGAGACCTGGGCTTCACTCACCAGATGAGCGTGGGGATGTGCACTTGCTGCTAAGTGTCTGCCAAACTGGCACTGGCTAGGATGGGGCAACGAAGAGCTCAAGTGGAGAACCCATAAAGGAACACAGGTTTGCCTCGAATTACGCAATAGACATATATCGTAAAAATAAAATAGAAATCGTTTTAATAAATCGATCCACTATCGGTGTACCAGCTATTGTTCCCAAAGTGAAACTTTTTGTAATTTGAAAGAGAAAAAAAAAAAAAAAAAACAGCTGCTATTTATCTTTCAGGCCAATTTGTGTTTCTAGGTATGATATGGAGATTTTATTAAGTAAAGAACATCAACGTAAAAGGTTTTTCTGAATTTTTTAAAATATGCAATTTCGGCCAGAAATGTAACTACAAGGTACAGGAACTGAAGTAAACTAAGAGAGGAAACAAGAAGAAGGGAGAAATGGAAAAGGAGAGAAAAAGAGGGAAAATTCCCACTGGGATTTGACAAATCCAATTCAATGAATTAAGGTGCCCATGCCCCATCTTAAAAGGGGTAGAGTTGAGCAGATAAGGTGCAGGGAGATGAATGGCCACACCGGAGAGCCAAGGAGAGAGAAGGTGTAGCTGCACCAGGACAAGGAGAAGGGATGAGGTCAGGAAAAATGCAGTTTAAAATTGCTCTGGGTTGGGCAGGAGATGGTGCGTGTGAAGAGTAAGGTAGTAAAGGTGGATTGCATATGCACAGGTCTCCCTTGTTCTCTAGCAGAGAAGATTCTAGAATAAGCTGTGCCACTGCTACTTTGGAATTTCACGGGCCATACCTGATTCTTAAAGCCACAGTATCCTTTCCTACTGGAAAACAGTCAAAATCCATTTCCAGCTGCAAAACATATCTAAGTCTTCTCAGTCTTGGGGAGAATAATTCCACAGACAGAAGGCGGAGAAAACAGAAAAGGAAAAGTTATCAGAGAGATGCAAGAATTGGCAGCAGAACAGGACAATTTTCAAATTATTAATTCCTAATGAAATAAAGTTAATTTCAAATTTGTGGAGTTATTAATTTTATTTTTTATGTGTTTTGCTTAATTTGTTTAAAGGAGAAATTCAATGGAACTGATACTTTCTCACTTTATTTTAAGAAATGTGCCTTAGTAATTCTGCTATTTTTGGTTACTTGTTTAGCACATTATACGCATGTTATGTAAGGGTCCTGTGGTGTACCCACCACCCAGGAAGCTCCTCAGGTGTGCAAAGCCCAGCCCCAATACTTACCTGGCAGGGGATATACCATGATCACAAAGCCCAGCCCCACCAACAGGAGATATGATCTGGTTGCACACAGAGCCTCGCAGGCAGTGGAGAACAGGCCATGGGAATAACCAGAACCATTGTTTAAAGACAAGACATTGCGACAAGCATTTTCCTCACCTTATCTCAAACAGTCCTCACAAAACGCCACGGAGGTGATGAGATTCCATCTGTTTACAATGAGGAAACTGAGGCCCACTGTTGGGATTTGATGATGCCTGCATCCCAGAAGGGCTCTCAATGCCTTTGCAAAACACAGTGGCACTCTGAAGCCCTTCCCCTTCTTGCCCAAGGTCGCACAACTAGTTAAGTGGCTGAGTCCGGATTATGCACAGGGCTCGACACACTGTCTGGACAGATAGCCTGGACTCCTGCTACCTGCTCCCTCACGGGCTCTGAGAGGCACTGGTCATTCACACAGGCAGCATTCAAAAGAAAAGCCACCCTTTGCAAGGCACATAAAGGAAACCCGTTTTTCTATCTTTAGGTCATTCTGTGCCTCCACAGCCATCTGCAGAGATGGAACTTGGTTTCATTAAATGTGATATTTTTGTCATCTCTCTTATGTTTTTTGTTTTGTTTTGTTTTCTCTTGCTTTCAATTAAAGGATTTTTTTCCCCTCCCAGAAATTCTTTGGGAATTTGAAACCCACTTCAAGGAAGGAAAAAAAAAAAAGGAAATCCATCTTAACAGTATTAGTCACCAAGATGGGTGTGAGGACAAGAAGCTAGAAACTGAAATCAGCTCCATCTCCAGGAGCAAAGAGTGATCTCTAAAAACAGCTTTGAATTTTAAAAACTAGAAATAATACTGCCAGACTGGATCCTTTTCTCAAAATGCAATAATAATAATTTTTTAAAAGCCTCCCAATTGACTCCTAGCAGTTACAACCAAATAAAGACCATGGGCTAGGACTTCAAGCAAACGCTGGGATGCTCCACCAGAGAAAAACACTTAGCTACAAAGAAATAAAAATAGGCGCTGGAAATAAAATTAAAATCACAGGAGAGAAAATTTGGTGTGCACTAAAAATCTCGCATTCCACCAGCATATAAAATCGGTGCAGAAGTGAGCAGCAGGGTGGGGAGGCAGGGATTGGGGCCGGGCTGTGTGGGGTGTGGTTGAGTGTTTCCCACTTTGAAATCAAGAAATGTGCATGTGGGGGTGCCTGCCCTTTGAATATGACTGTACCTCTGCTTGGCAGAGTCATGAGGAAACAATCGTCCCCTTATCACAGCCTTTGATCTCACAATCCCCTTTTCCCATGCTATTAAGATATCCTGTGTCTCAGCAATTCAACTTTGCGTGCCCTAGTCTTTTTTTTTTTTGGCCCACACCTGCCCACACATGAGTGGCTCTGCTCTGCTTTATGCCTGGTCTGTCTTGCAGTGTTATCATTAGACGGGAGCCATAGCAGAGGCCAGCTGCCACCCCACGTGGGGGCAGGAGCCAGCATCCCTACTCCATAGGGCTGGAGAAGGGTCAGAGCAGCAAGAGCCTCCCAAGGACTCCACGCCTCCCTGCAGTTCACACTTGCTTAGCGGTTCTCAGGAACATTCTCTTTTTGTGTGTGTCATTCCTGAACAAATGCTGCTGACAGGAGCTCTTTGGGGAGCTTAGCTCCAGAAAAGACCGCCTACCTGTCTCTTGTCTTCAGCAACCGTTTCCACTGGGTTTGCACTGCTGCCCTCTCACCCCCAGCTTCCAGGTCCCTTCTAAGACATCTCAACGAAGAGCCTGCAAGGTCCTGGCCCAGAAATTACCTGGCAATTTCCCACCAGTCGCCTTTGATCTGCCCTTAAGGGAAAGAGAACAAGATTCTGGAATCAGGCACACCCAGGTTAAAATCAGCCATACCAAGGACCCTTAACCGCCTTGAGCCTCAGTTTTCTCATCTCTAAAATGAAGAACACAATATATTCTTCTCATTCTTTTGTGAAAATTCCAATTAATCTTATTTGTAAACGGCATACATAGCCCATGGTCAGGCACCGAACAGCAATGGTTCTAGCTTCAAGTGCCCACATCAAGTTTCTGTTTACATAAATAATAATTATTTAATAATTACAACTATTAATCAATAATAATAATAATAATAATACAATAATAATTACAACTATTTATCAAGTTACTTACTACTTGCCAAGTACTATGCTAAGTATTTTACATAGAAAATCTATTGCATCCTCAAAAAAGACAAACAAAAAAACACTGTGATGTAAGTTCCACTCCTGTCCCCCTTCACAGGCCAGCACACTGAAGTTGAAGCTCAGCGTCCAAGATCATGCCCCTCGCAAGCCGCACAGGTGGAATTCACATCCAGCTCTGCTGGACTTTAAATACCCTGTTATTTCCTGCACACCTGATATTCTCTGTACCCTCACAATCTTCATGAAAGCTTTTGCCTGACTTGACAACTGTGGTGTTTTTTCAAAGTCTCTCAACATTTCCCATTTATTCATTCATAAACAAGTCCCAGCTTGCTTGGGTAAGAAGTATAAGTGGTTTTCACTGTTCCATGGTCATTTACATGATCCACAGCTGAGTACCTCCTGGAGTATTAGCAAGACAGATTCCACAGAAAGCCGGTTGTCCTTTGCCAAAACCCAAGAGTTAGCTCAGGAACAAAACATATTTCATATGCCTTAGGACAGGAAACCTGAGTTCTCATCCTCAGTCAGCATCCACTCTTACTACATTCTTCACAAAACTGATTTTCATTTCTCTATCCCAAGAAACAATAAAAGCCAAAAGCCATTATTATGTGTGAGTTCGGCCTCCTGCATTCACCCTTCACTTTGTTCCCCAAGCCCCAGATCAAATCCCTCTAGGCAGCTTCCCCTTGTTTTCCGTCCAAGGCCCCATCTCCATTCCCTGATGTGCCACAGTGCTCAGAGCCTATTCTACAGAAACCATGAGGCACTTTTTTTTTTTTTTTAAAGATGACTGGTAAGTGGATCCTAACCCTTGACTTGGTGTTGTCAGCACCACGCTCTCCCAAGTGAGCTAACCGGCCATCCCTGTGTAGGGATCCAAACCCATGGCCTTGGTGTTATCTGCACCGCACTCTCCTGAGTGAGCCACGGGCCAGCCCCCCATGAGGCACTTCTTTAAAGGTTTTCTAAATGTTTCACTTGTGGCCATCTTGTTAACCTAAGAAATTCCTCAAAGTCTGGAACCTTGTCTTCTGTTGTTTTTGAAACTCATAAGGTGCTTAGCACTTTACTAGACAGCAAGTAAATGCCTCATAGAATGTCCCTGGATATAGTTACCACAAAGTGCCAAAAGCATCAGTTACCCAACAAGCCATAAGCGTACCACTGCTTTTCCTTTGGAAGGTACCACCAGCCCCATTCCAATGCTCAAGCCAAACCAAAATGATGTGTGGTCAGGCAAAGACCCAATTAGAGGTCTACACTCCCGTCTCCATGGCCCAGGTGACCTCCCAGCTCCTCCTCATGCACATCATCCCAGTCGGTTTCACCCTCCCCAGCCTCTCCTTGTCCTGAATTCTTCATTTTTGAGGAGGCAAGGGCAAAAACCCTTCCTTCTTCTGACAACAGAACTCTCCCATTCTGACTCTTTGGAAACTGCTCTCTGCCTAACACAACGAATGGTTCTGATGAGGGCTGAGTATTTTACGCCTCTGGTCACAATGATTGGTCCAGGGATGAGTATGTGACCTAAGCTGGGCCAATAGGAGTACTTTCCAAGGTCTTTCTGGAACTGCCAGAGGAGAATCTCCTGCCTCATGGCTTGTGAGGCTGTAAGCATGAAAATCAGGAGCCGTCTGTTCCTTATGAGAAGAGAGAAGCCACCTGTGGTCGGAGCAAATGAAGCAGACAAAGAGAAGACAGACCTGAGAAAGCACTGACGACATTCAAGCCCTGGCAGCAGGGACCCTTCTGCTGCTCTTCCTGAGACTGGGTAATAGGAGTCCCACATCCCCCTTTTATTTAAATTATGTTTCAATCACCTGCTCCCAGAATGTCCTTATAACACACACACTTCCCAGGAGGGGCATGTAAGCTCGTGCCGGGAGCAAGTATGGATTCAGCCATCCTGCAGATGAAGGCAAGTGGCTGGCAAGAATTGAGCCATGGATTACTCATGGGCAGGGCCTCTGCTGGTCCACAGATGGGCAGGAAGGGTGGTGGCAGGAAGTGCTTCTCAGCCCACTGGGGCTAGGTCCTGGCCTACAGAATCAAAGGGCCCATGATGGAAACCTCCTGGAAGAAATGCCCCTTCCATCCCTGCTGGCCACAGGAGCTGATGGCCAAAGGGACTCCTCAGCTTCCTGGTTGGATTTCTGAGGATGGGGCCTGTCCTCCCTGCTCTAGGAAGTCAGGTAACATTGCGTAGTTCCTCAGCATAATCTGCTCTTTTATGTCAAAAGGGCAGCATACCAAATGCCTAGTATTACCAACCTAGTATGAAAAGCACTGGACCAGGAGTCGAAGGCTTGAGACCTCAAGCTTTCCGAGCTCAGTTTCCTCTTCTGTTACATGGGTAGAGTCATGCCTGGCTGCCTCCTTCCAGACCTGCACAAGGCTTGAGTAAGAGAACTATGTGCTGAGCTCATACATGTGTGATCTCATTAAATCTTCACAGTTCACAGCACAGCCTGGCACACAACACATGATGGGCACACAAGAAAATTCTTGTTGAATGTAAAAAAATCTTACCCAAAGACACAAAGTTAGTAAATTGCAGAGCTTGTAGTACACACCAGGTTTATATTAGCAGTGTTTGTGCTTTGACCACTATGCTAGTCTCCTGCCTGGAGACAGTATTGCCAGATTTAGAAAAAAAGAAATAATACAGGATCTGCAACTATATTTGAATTTGAGATAAACAATAAAGATTTTTAGCCTAAGTATGCCCCATACAATATTTGGGACATACATATATTAAAAAATTATTTGTTGTTTATCTGAAATTTGAATGTAGTTGAGGGTCCTATACTTTATTTTGCAACCCTACCTGGAGATCAACTTTATAAATGCACTTCAAAAATAGTGGAGTGCTCACTTATATGAGGAATCTAAAATAGTCAAACCCATACAAGCAGAAGATTGTATGGTGGTTACCAGGGGCTGGGCCAGGGGGAATTGGGGAGGTGTTAATCAAAAGGTACATAGTTTCATTTACACAAGATAAAAAAGTCCTAAAGATCTACTGTACAACATACTGCACATAGTTAACAGTACTATACTGTACACATAAAAATTTGTTAAGAGGGTAGATTTTATGTTAAATGTTCTTATCACAAAAAAAGGACTGAGAAAACTTAGAGACAATGGTTAAGTTTATGGCATTGTTTATGATGATGGTTTCATCGGTGTATACTTATCTTCAAACTCATCGAGATATATACATTAAATACGTACAGCTTTTTTGTATGTTGGTCATACCTCAATAAAAAAAAAGTATTTAAAAAAGAAAGAAAATGGTGGAACGCTACACAAAGTTAAGCTCTTTTGTTTTTAGTCCTGACCTCATGTCTAACTGATGATGGGCAGTTCCTGGACGTTTGTGGCTAAGCTGTACAACCCAGACAAGTACCCATTCCTAGTAGCCTTCCATGGTCCTTGTGGAGATTAGATAAGCTCTAAGCATAGGAGACTCTTGGATAAAATTAATTGGGGTTCAGAAAAATGAGATTTTTTTACACTGCATATTATTATGTCTTTTTTATTGAAACATAATCGATTGTACATATCTGTAAAGTACAGCATTGAATATCATCTGTGTGTGATATGCGATGCTCAAATTAGGATAATTAGTATATTCAACATTACACAATGTAATCACAGAAAACACAGGGCTAACCATCCATATGTCCTCTCCTCACAACCACAAACACTCCTCCTTCCCGATGACTGGAGGGACCTTTTCTGGGACCTCTTCTCCTCCTTCCCGTACCACTTAAATACCCAGATGGCAAAGTCATCCCACTGTCTGCATTTGGACCACTGCGTGTCAGTTTAGCATGAGGTCTGGAGGAACTTTAACATAGAGTTACAGGCCCACCCTCAAGGCCTTACTCTGTAGTTGAAGAGACGGTGTGCAATTAAAAGCAGGAGCACAATGAGACAGTTCCCTCTGACTGGGCACCTCATCCTCATCTAGGTACATTCCCAGAATGGGTCTGTAGAATGCTCTCAGCACCTGGTCTCCAGGAATCACTGGCATCCTGCAAACATCTGAGCAGCTGGAAAACACTAGGGAGCTCCCACCCTGCTGTCAGAGGCACCACGTGAGGCACAGGCTTCTTATCTGATGAATAATTAAAATTACCAACTTGAGTACATTAGGATAAGAGGCCCAGCCCTTTTCCAACTCTCACTTCCCTCATACCTACCACCTTAAGACTGATCAAGATGTTCATGCCTCAGTATGGACTGGGTCCCAGAACATGACCCCTCTTAAAACACACTGTATGACCATGACAATAGCAGAAAATGGCTCCATTATCCCTCCTTTGTGGACAGAGAGGGAAAGACAGTGTCCAAGTTTCCTTTCGCTAATAAAGGTCTATGCTTCTACCAGCAGAGGCAGCAACCACCTCCCAGACCACATGCACCCAGACTTTCACTTCCATCCAGCTAAAGTCTGTCATGCCCTAGGGACGAATGCCCTGCTAATTGTCTCATGATGGATTCCCAATCTCTTCTCATTTTTCTCCATAATTCCAGTTGATAGCAATAATCAACTTTCTCTCACTATAGAAAAGGACTTCATAAACAGTTGAAGGACAGGATTCAAGGAGCATTTTCCATGGCCTAAGAAAACATGAGCAGAATATAACAAGGACTAATGGAAATAGTAGACTATATCCTATTTCCCACATGGTTGTTTTCCAACTCAGCCTCTGGGTACACTGGAAGCATTATGCCTAAGTACTTTGAATGGCAGTAACACAGGTGGCTTTCCTAAGAATGGATTCTGCTCATTCCATTCCAGGAAGTTTCTTTCCCTTGTCCTTGACCTGGCCTTTTCCAGGCTCTGGCTAAAGTGACCTTGACTCACCTCTCACTTAGGGAGTGCAATGGAACTCTTTGTATGATGACTTGAAGTCAAGGTGCCAGAAGGATGCCCACCTCAGATGCTACTTGTATTGGATCAGTCTTTGAAATCATCTGGTTTTGCAGTACAGGAAACATGATTTGACACCTTGGATGACTGTACCCGTGAAATGAGTAAACAAGGTCCTACTGGCCTTGCATGTCCTGCTTCTCTCACTCTTCCTTCATTTTCTGGAATATATCATTCATAGCCTCCATATTAAACATAATATCTGTTTTCATTCCTAAAGTTTTTGGTGTTCCATAGGGGATACCAACATAACCTTTTATTTTTTAGCTTGCTCTTTTAAGGCTTTCATTTTACACCACAAACTTATGGTTAAAAGGATTGTTTTTGTTGTTGTTTTTGAATTGTCTGCTTGGTTTTTTTTTTTTTTTCCGTTGGTTGTTTTTTGTTAATATCCTTAAGAAATTCTAGAATCCTAACTTTAGTTCCAGGGTTAATATTTGACCTCATTTGTAGCTTTTTGCCTCTAATACTTCCTTTTCTTCACCTAGAATAAGCCTCAGGTCTCTCTGAAATTCCTACCTGTGTCCATATTACTTCCCAAATCCCCCATTTCTGTTCCCTTGGTTGTGAGTTCCTAAATAAAAAGGCCAGTAAAATCGTTTTCCTCAAAATAAGACACAGCCAACAAATTCCCCTTCACCATTGTCACAGTGAAACTCAACTTAAAACTCAACTTAAAAATTAGATAGTTTTCAGAATTCTTCTTTCAGACTTGAGCCCATGCCAATCACGTCTATGCTCATTACAAATGGATGGCTAGTGTTGCCCCGCAATGACTTCTCCTCTCAAATCCTGCTACCAAAAACATTTTCTCCCTGTCAGCTCACCACTGACTCTCTGCAAATCATCCTATGATCCCATGTAGAAAGGACATGATACACAAATAAATTTGTGTCCTATGCTTGGGGGTTATAACTGAAAATAGACAGGTGGAAGAAAATGATGTTTGTATAACATAAATATAATAAATATTTGTATGTGCGTACATACACGATGCTACATATATAATGCACATGATGCTACATATATAATGCACATGTCAATAGCCTTAAATACGATATGATAATTTTCAAAATAAAACACAACTTCTGCCCAAACATCCAAAGATCTTTAAAATGAAACAAGTGTCTCATGGATGATAAAGCTATTGGAAACCCTATGATACTTCATCCATCTGTATGCAATTACACCCTGTTTAGCACTGCACCTCAGTAATCGTCACATATGATGTTATTACCAGGGTTAACACTTACCAAGGGCTAACTATGTGCCGGCTCTCTGCTGAGCAGTATATATGCCATAATTTTTAATTCTCACTAAAGCCCCATGAGGTAGATATTCTTTATTGTCCCCATCTTATAGATGAGGAAAGCAAGGCTTAAAGAAGTATGGCAAGTTGCCACAGTCCCCATGATCTGACAAGTGATAGAGAAAGGATTAGAACTCAAGCTCGTCTGACTCCACAGCCTACCCTGGTAACCGCTACAATTTTGAAAGCTTCCACTGAGGGTTTACATGTTAAACCTGTACACGGGTCAGGAATTTGGGGTCTTCCCACCAGACTACTCACCAAGGGACTCATCAGTCAACATTGCTGTAATAGGTCAAACTTTGTTCCCCATCTTGTGTGGAGTATAAAGATGATTAATTACTTACACAGAAATTTATCTAACCATTATTTTATGAAAAATGCAGGATTTCCATATCTTTAGAAGGACTTTGAAGAAATTTGAATGAGGAAACAAAGTAGTTGAATTTTTCTGTCTTTCCTGGAATTTTTAGCTACAGGTTTAATGTAGAGTCTTGGGTTTTGGAAAGACATAAGGAAATCTATAATAATATCAATCCTTCTGAAAAGTTTTGCTGTAAGTAGGGATTGTAGCTGGGGATCTTTGATGGAAAATAACCCAAGTTAGAGTTCATGGGTGGCAGCTCTAGTGGCGGGGGTGAACTCTCCTGCTACCGTGACCTTTAACATTTCCTCAGAACCCTTACTCTCCTGGTCCAAGGGAGATAGGAATCCCTTCTGTAACAATGCCTAGACCTGGGATGGGTGAGGGTTGGAGGTAGAGGTGGGGACAGTAGTGTTGGCTACCCAGTCAGGAAACAATATCAGGTATAAATGGCACCCTCCCCCCCCATCACCCTCCCAGGCAGGCAGATCGTCCACCCTCCAGCTTTGTCCTCTGAAGAACACCCTTTGTCTCTCAGGCCACAAGTTGGTCATGAGGATTAGCCCCTTCCCCTTCTTCCCCCATGCCACATCCCCGCCCCCAACAGTCCTTTGGGCAGACATGACTGACAAGAGTACCACAGGCAATGATGTCACAAAGAGAGGGGCAGTGTGCCCTGGTAGACCATCTTTCAATCCAGTGGACTTGCCTTCACAGACAAATTGATTTGCAAAGGTTCAGGCTGCCAGCCCGGCCTGCTTTGCATACAGAGCGCTCCCTGGTGACACAATAAAAAGTGGCCAGGCTAACACAGGAGCACAGCAGGGTCTGGCCGGTTCAAAGTCCAAACTCCACACCCCCTCACCTCAGTCTGGTTTGAAAGGTCACTGTGTGTCTGGGAAAATAGTCACAGGATACAATCCTTTATTAAAGGTCACTATTTTTCAACAGCACTTAACACACACTTACACACAAATTGAGACCGGAGAGGGAAAAAACACTGGGGGCTGCATCGCATTGTATATTGTGCTTGCAAGATTTATGTCTTGTGGTCACCAGCAATAAACACACACTGCTTCGGTATTAAAGTTCACATTAATCCACTGATTCCCCCTCCCCTTGGAATCAGCCTCATCTTTGCCAGGCAAACGGGCAAATGGAGACTTTTGTTCATCTCTTTTGTTCCTTCCCCATCTTTTTCTTCCCTTGTTGCGAGTTGTTTTTGTTTTGTTTTGTTTTTTAATTATTGTTGGCGTCGGCGCTGATGTGCTGCCATAGAGCTCCGCTCTCAGCAGTTGCCTCTCTTGCACTATGCATGATGTGTGCCTAGCATTTGGCTCCAAGACCATGTGCATTCACCATGCCCGAGACACTCACTGTGCATCTGTGGATCTGCATGGGTCTTAGACCTTGAGAAGCCAAAGTCAAGTTCTTTTACGTGCTGCTTGTGAAAATCCAGAGGAGCAGCATGGCTAAGCCAGGAGCCATAAAGCCATCAAGAAGAGTGCCAGTCCTGCCTGTCCATTATGTTGTATATTTTATTTGAGTAAATACTTCCAATACAAGCAAAAATAGCAATTGTATTTTCCTCCAGTAACAGACAGTTCACATTGGGTTCCCAAAGAATGTTAATAATAGCAATCCCTGCATTCATAGCAAAAGAGATTATCAAAGAAGTCAGCCCAAGCTGTTAGATTAATTTAGGCAAGAATTGCAAAAGAAAATATTTAGGGGAAATTCTATGAATTTCAAATAGCAGGCAAAATATATAATGTTGAGGATGCCACTCTGCTCCATAGCACATTTTTTATAGAGCTTTTGCCAGTGATAGATTTTTGAGCTATCAAAAGCACATTAATTTTTTCTGATTAAAACAGCTGTGAAAATATACAAGTGTAACTGTGAAAAATCCAGGGCTTATTGTAATACTTTAAGCAAAACAAGGATAAAAGATTTTTAAATACGGACTTGCCAAAAGTAAAATATCTAACACGAGGAGAGCTAATTCTGCATGTGCTTCTAATATTTTGGCATAAATACTTTAATCCTCTTGTCCATCCCGTTGGCACCTCGTCTACAGTTGACTTGTTAAGGGTGAGTTCCTTTGTAATGTCGTCAGCACCTCTCCATCGTTATTGACTGTGCTCTCATTAAAACGGCAAGATCACAAAACAGCAGAAGTGAGAAGAGGTGGGGAGGCAGCTGGTTCCTCACTACAAAGGTATTCAGAAATGCACAGAACTAAAGAGAAATGAGAAAACATGGCAGAAGTGAAACTGTCTGACTTGGGGGGAGGGGAAGGACCCTTCTGGAGGTGGGGCTGGGGTTTGGAGACTCTGTTTTCATGTTTTTGTTTATTATAAAAATACACAGGGCATCCCAAAAGCCAAGTTCAAGTGCCTATGGATTTCATCCAGAGTTATATCATGATAGAGCACATGAAGGTAACACACACACTCAAAACCATACACATCTTGTGTTCTCCTCATTTCTTAAAAATCAATCCTTTTGGAAGAAGATGTCAATTTCCCTTGTTAGCCCCTCTGATATGGGCTTGGCTGATAATGATTTCACTGTGGGCCTAAACTCTTCATTCCTAATCTATTGCCTTGAAAGGGGTGACCTTATGAATAAACTCATTGTGTGATTCAAAAGCATGGCTGGGGAAGGGGTGCATGCTTATCCAAAACAATGTGCCTTTTGAGGAGAACCACCCAAAATTCATTCCCCCCAAATCTGAAGACAGCATAAAGACTGAGAAAGCAAAGGAAAGGAAAGCAGAGGGCAGGGCAAGGCAGGGCAGGGTAGGGCTGTGTGCTGCAGGGGCCTCTGCTGGCTCCCATTCAGGTAGGAGTTCACGGACTGGGGGCTCTGAGTCTGTGAGTGGGGTTGCCAAGTGCTACCCGTTCTCAGTGTAGAGCTCAGACCCAGCATTCCCCTGCCTCCAAGACAACAACTCTCCTGCGCACAAACGCCACTGCTCCTCAAAGCTGTTAGGAGAGGAATCTGCAGTCCCACTGTAAACATAAGTGTCTGGGATCCCAGCCTAGAGCCCCCAAAGTGTTCAAAGGCAGCACACTAATGCACAAAACATCTGGGGCTCAGCCAAGGTGTTGCATCAGTCTCTGCAAATGAGGCTTCTAGGACAGTGAAGGATGAACAGCCAGATTCTGAGGGGATTGCTGAGCCAGTTCGGTCCCTCTGCCCACCTTTCTGTGCTCTTGCCTCTCTCCCCCTCCCAGCCTCCATCTTCCCCCTCTCCTCCAGCCAGGGCCCTCGCTGCAGTGACACCCAGTGCTAAGGGTAGGGAGGAATTTCCAGAGGTTCCTCTGTTGCCAGATGCGGCCAAAAGAAACAAAAGCAGGTCACCTCTGGCCAGGCTGAGTGTGCCCTGGTCCTTGGGCAACTCAGCACTCTCCCACCCCCAGATGGAGTGCTGAGGGCAACATGTTATACCCCAGCCAGGACACATCTGGCCACAGTTTGGGGGTTGATGAGGCCTGCATTCCAGAAGGGCTCTCGACACCTTTGCAAAGCACAGAGGCACTCTGAATCCCTGTCCTCTTCCTCTGCATCCTGCTCTTCAGTCATTCCATACCCACCCCTTTTTTCTAACCCACCCTCCCAGCCCCATCCCAGGTCACTTCCAGGTCCCTTCCAGGGAACTATCATCTCTCCCTTACTGTAGAAGGACTTGGGCTTTTCCATGCACGGTCACTCCGTGTAACTGTCCTTCCAGTGGAAAGAGTCTAGCTAACACATAGACCTCCCTGGCACAGTGTGTCTTCAGGCTGAAATTATATAGTCACTTTTCTTCAAGCCTCCTGAGTTTCGGACATTTTCATTTTTCCTGTTACTGCAGGCCCCAAAGAGAAATGTCCCAGAAATTTTCTTACCCTTGTGTTATTAAAGCCTGTAATGATGATGTGTGAGTGTGTATATGTGTTTGTGCAAATTACACGAGGGGAAAACACTGATTCATCATCACTGGGTTGTGGAGGAGGTCTCAGCCACTCACGGACTCTGAAGACACGTAGTTTTGTATCAGTGAGTCCAGAGTGACAGCTCCATGAGGACAGGGATTTTTGTGTGCACCCTGCTTAGCCCCAGCACCTAGGGTAGGGCTGTCTCCACAGTCCACACTCAAGAAATATTTATTAAAAAATTTTACATGTCAGAATGCAAGTGTGTGACTCTGTGGTGTCTGGCATTTCTTCCTCTCCCCCTTCCCCTACACCCCTCCTCCACCCCCAATTAAAAGAAAAATCACCTGGGTAGGAGATCAACAAACTCCTTTTTGCTTGTGGAGCCTTTCTTTCGTGGTCCTCCAAGGGGAAGACAAGGCAAGCGTGTGCGTGTGTCTGTGTGTGGGTTCGCACGTGTGTGCAGGTGTGTACACGTGTTGGGTGTGGTATCTACATGTAGTTTTCCCCTTTGCCATCTCTCACCCATCCCTCCCCATCTTCGCTGCTTGGGTCACACACCTGAGCTCTGTCCTAGTAGTAATTACAATGGTCTTGACAGGCTTATGAGTATAGTTTGGAAAGCAACTGTTACAGAAATTAGCAAGTTTGCCAACAGCTCAGCTCTGAGCTGATGGGAGCCCAGGCCGGGACAGGAGGAGTTAACTGAGATGCGTGGGGTGTTATGCAAAGCATCAAATCCCTAAACTCCCACAAAGATCTTTGATGGCCGTGATCAATAGATTCTCAGACCACGCTGACATAACCTTGTCATGCCTCGGCAAGGGTACAGTGGCTAAAAAGGCGTGGGGAAGTGGAGAGGTGGGAGGAGGAGGGGAGAGCGAGAGGGCAGGGGAGGGATGAAGACATCACGCCCTCCTGCTGCCTGCTCCCCCCACGCCCCTCCTTTCCATCCCCACCCCCACCCCCCTTCAACAGGCATCACACAGCAAGTGACTGGTAATGGTTCTTTGGCCTTGTGTAGCTTTTAAAATCCTTCAGCTGAAGCATCTCAGCTCCAATCGCCAGCAAAGCTTGAGCACCCTTGAGACCCTGGTGCAGATAATCATCATCCACTCAGTGACAAGAAGCTGAGCGCCGCTTCGGTACCAAGGAGACCGAATGTGGCAGGGCACCAAGGTGCCATCTGAGACGCGTCCAAGCAGCAGCCGCAGCAGCTGCAGCAGCCACACACAGGGATGTGGATGCGTTTGCAAGTTGTTGGGTTTTTCCCCTTCTTCTTCTTCTTGTTCATCATCTTCTTCTTCTCCCTCTCTCCTCTCACCCTCCTGAGAGAATCCTCTTTCTCGGGAGGGGTGCCGTTCACTCCACTGCTCTTAGCATCTTCCCCTTACCCAGTGCCTGCTGGACCAAATCGAACCCTGCAGTCGATACTGTTGGAAAAGAAAATGACATTAATTTGTGTAAAAGTGTAATCAAAAGGTGCTGGGTGATTTTTCTTGCTTTAGAGAAATGCTGGTTTGAGTTTCTGATTATGTAAAAGAAACCCAGCTGGTCAGCAGCTCCCTGCCTTCCTCCTGGTGCCTCCCCAGTGCCCCTTCTGCCGGGTGACAGCATTACAGTTAATGGTGTTGCGTTGTGTATACAATACGCTGTGGATAGTGCAACCGGCTCGGATGGTCCTGCAGACCGGGGTGCTGATGGGTATTTACACGTCTGCTGAAAGGTGGAGGAGAGGATGTGTAGAAATAAAAGAAGAGCTGTCCCCAAGACACACAGGACTCAAGCCCCCAGCAGCTGGGAACAGCGGGTACATTTCCAGATCGTTTATATTCCCTTTCCACCTCAGGCCTTTGGCTCACATTTTCCATGCACAGAGCTCCCTGGCAAATTAAAGATGGTCTAAACAAGGAATACCACATCCCTTGCATGTATTAAAAATAGCTCTCCAAACAGCCCAAAATATTTAAATTCCATTGTCAACTTTCCATCTCACACCTTAACAAGGGGCAGTCCTCAAAGAGAGACAGCTCTGGTCAATTGTCCTTTGCAGGCATGACTTTGTTTAGGGCCAAGTCACCAGGCCTGAAGCCCCTGTACAGAAGCAGATCAATTTTATTGTTAAGCAGTCAGTCGCGCATAGGAGACGCAGGCACCGGAGGTTCGGAAAAGGGAAGACACCATTCTATTCCCGACACCGTGGGGACAGAGGTGGGCAGTGCATACGCAGCTTTGTAATCCCCCAGGGGTGAGTGAACTTAGGCACTGACCACCATGCTAGGAGAGGTCACATTAATGAAGCTGAGGGCCTGGGAGAGTGGGAAAGGAAACCATCTTTGACCTGAAAATATGGAAAGTTTTCCAGAAACCCAAGAAAGGGATTTTAGTATCCCGGAGAGTCTGACAAAAGAAAGCTGTATCTTTAAAAAGTTATTTAAGGAATTTGCCTTAGCAGGGGCGTAGGAGGTAACCTACCTGTATGTGAAACCCTGGAGAGAGTAGGGTGGTCTCAGTTCCCCTCTATCTCCAGCCACTCCCCTCCACGAGGAAAAGCTGTCCTTGCATGCTGGCCAAAACCTGGATTCACTTAGTTGATTCATTCATTCAATAAAATGTATTGATCGTCTGCCATATGCAGGGCACTGTTCTAGGTCTTGGGGATACAACAGCAAACAAAATTAACAAAAATATCTGTCCTGTGGAACTTACATTGTACCCCTCCACAAAGGACAAAGCCTTTCAGAACATAATGACAGATGCAAATATTCTTGGGAAATATAACTAAGATGTGAGTGACTGAGATCTCTGTTTGTTATAGAATTTTTAGTGCAGCAGAGGGGGAAAAAGCCAGGACACCAGGTTGAGATAGGAGCTGAGAAAGTGAGAGGAGGTGGGCTAGGCATGGAAGGGGGCAGGGGAGTGCAAAAGCTGAAGGCACTGAGGCAAGATTCACCTACTTTGTGATTTTGCTGAGCATTAATGCTGGTAATAAAGAGATAGTCGTGCAAATTATCAAATGCGAAGATTCTGAGTTACTATTATATTTCTACAAGGCAAGAAGATAGCAAATATCTTCCTTTGCTCAGCTGGCAATAGGTCTGTGTTCCAGGACCAGGTCGAGATGCAAAACTCCAGGACTCTCTGATCGTCAGACCAGCACAGACACTGTCCCTGATCTCCAGGCAACTGGTCTCATTCTTATTTCCCTGGATTTTCTACAAATCTCCATAATGCCTAGGAGCCCAAGTGTGTCAACCAACACTCCATTTGCCAAAAAAGATCCAGCAGTTTGTAAATAACAATCCTTTCCCTAAAATTCTGGTGTGCTCTTCAAACTCATTGAAAACCTGATCTGCATCCTCATCCACCACTGTACTTAAGAAAACCACAGATTTCACTTCCACATGACATGCTTTCCCCTGGTGTTCAGAATCATTCAGAGTCCTTGAGTCACAAAAAAAGCCTTCCTTGTGCTTGAATCATCATGCAGCTTGTGTCCAGTTATAAGAGAGAAGGGTCCAGTAGCCTCTCGGCCATCTTGCTATTTCTAGCCCTCACATGAAGTCACTGTCCCTTTTCTCAGCTCTGATTCCTTTATCCAAAAGACCACACTGTTGGCTGACTCTCCTGACTGCATCATGACATATAACAGCTTTGGCGTTGCCCCCACTCCATGAAGGTCTTTTCCCCAGTAGCTACAAGTATTGCCAATTTCTTTCTCTCATAAGAAGGAAAACAAGAGGAAAGGAAAAACAAATAGCTTTCAAATTACAGTACTTCACAGGAATTAAAGAGCATCCCCAAAATAAGTCCCTCTGCAATGCCATGTGTGCATGTGTGTGTGTACACACACACTCACATGCAACCATCCCAAAACTATTAGCATGAAAACTTGGCCATCCCACAGACATCCCTTTTGACATAACTCCATAAAACAGGTCAGGTCTCGGTCTGCATTCTGAGCTCGGTTTGTGGTCTGCCCAAGGTCACTAAAATAAAAGATCATCGAGAGAGCTAAAAGAACCAAAGTTACTCAGCCTGTGCACCACCTAGGGGTGCTGAAACAAGGTTGGAAACACAGCCTGCTGCGTGACTACTGAGTGCAGTATTAGATTGTGCCGGCCCGGGACCTGATGTCAGCTGCGGTTTGGTTATGCAGAGTCTAGGCAAAGAGAAAGACCTACATACACAGAGAGAAAAAAAGACAAGGAGAGAGATGGAGAATGAGGCTGAGTGATTGAGAGAAACAGAACAAGTGACAGTGAGACAAAGAGGCGGGGGAGACAAAGGCAGTGCCCTCTGTTCCTCAATGCTCCCAGGGACCAGAAACGAAACCAAAACGAATAAATCGCCATCCTGGGTGGTGACATTGGAAACTTCTTTTTTTCCTTGAAAGGGGGAAACGTGGGGGATACCTTCTCTTACCCAATTTTTAAATAGTTTGCAGGAAGCTAGAAAAGAAATGCCGACCAGGAAAATACAGCAACAGCAACAGGAGGAAGAAAAAGAGCCACAAGTAGACCTAAACTGACTGTGAAAGTTCAAGCAGGAGATCGAATTGTTGGGATTTTACGACTTGATTTCTCCTTGCCAATATTGTTTTCCATTTCTACCCCCGAACTTATTCGCTTAGCCCACGCTTTATTGCGCCTTAGACAATAGTGACCTCAGCATAGAGACAGCCTCAGCCTGAGGCAGGAGACCAGGATGTGAAGGGCAAAGGTTTGACCTTAGGAAAAATTTCTCATGGGGTCGGACCACACTGCCTGTCCAAAGGGATTTTCTCCCACTGATAATGTTTTCTCTCTCAAAGTGACTGATTTTCCCAGCCAGATCTTACTCCCATGCAAGGAGTGATGTTGGCCTCCTCTGGGTTTGGGTGTAGATATCTGCCTCCTATGCTTCCTGTCAACGCCATCACGTTTTTTTAAGCTGCCACGTCTCCAGGTCTTGGCCCGGTGATGTCTGCAATGCAGCCAGGGCTGATGGCACCAGCTCCCGCCTGCCTCCCTTCAACCTCCTCACCCACCTCCCACCCCACCCTGTGCCTTCCTCAGGGGATCCTGCATCTCTCAAAACTTCTGGGCTACGTGTGGACCAAAGGGAAGGCATTTGTTAGTTGCAAATGTTCAAACACTTATTCCTGTCTGTGGGAAAAACCAAGCCTGACTACTAATTACAGCTTTGGGGGTTGAAAATAAACAGGAGTGTGGCAAGTTGAGGCCTTTACTGCAGAAGAAAAATGTATTCATTTGATTGCAGCATTTTGGCATTTGAGACCCACGAGGTGGAGAGAGGAACCTGGGACAGAAAGGGACCTCATCCTGCATGGGAAAAGCACGGTGCCTTGAGGCCTTGCCATTACACCCTGGGTATCAGAGTTCCAAGGCTGCCTCACTCATCTTTGTCACCAAAGTGGGGAGGAAGTTGTTCCAGGGGTCAGTAGAAGGTCAGTAGAAGCATGGGCACCATCATGGTTGCCCAGTACAGCTGGTTCCTTTCTACTGAGCCCTAAATTTCCTCCACTGCATCAGACCTGGCCTTCCCACAACCCCTATGAAGAGTTTTCTGAGTATTCCAGCCCCAGCAATCTCTTGCCCTTCATTTCCTTCAAGCACTTTTTCCACCACCCTTTTGCCAGTGTGACTGTTTGGAGAAGTGGCTAACTTTTATTTATACTGCTCAGCCCTGATGAGATTTGTCAATTTGGGAAATATTATCTTTAGTCTTGGGAAATGCTCAGCCATTATACCCTCAAATATTCCTTCTGCATTCTCTCTTCTATTTCCTCCTCTTAGGACTCCACTTCAACATATGTTGGGGCTTTTTGATTTGTCCTTCAGATCTCTTAACTTTCTTATCATGTTTTTCATCCCTTTAGCTCTTTATGCCACAGTTTGAGACATTTCCTCAGCTCAGTCTTCCAGTTTCCTAATTTATTTTTTGCTGTATACTTATGCTATTTGGCCCATTGTGTGGTTTAAAATATATCTCCAAATTCTTTGATATTTTTTCCTCCAAGAGGTGGAGTCTAATTCCTTTCCTCTTGAGTTAGGACTATTTTTAATGACTCTCACCTAATGAATAGAAGGTGATGGAAGTAACCATGTATAAATTCCAGCCTCGATCATAAAAAGCATTGCAGCTTCTTTACTCCTTGCTCTCTCCAGGATCACTTGCTCTAGGGGGAAGGCAGCAGCCATCAAAGAGCACTACAGAGAGGCCCACGTGGGGAGGTACTGACATCTTTTGCCAACAGCCATGTGAGTGGGCCATCTAGAAGCAGACTCTCTAGCCCCCATCAAGCCTCCAGATGACTGTAGATCTGGCTGATATCTTAACTGTAACCTCATGAGCAACTCTGAACTAAAACCAACTAGCTAAGCCATTCCTGAATTTCTGACATAAAGAAACTATGAGATAATAAGTGTAATTGTTTTAAGCTACTAAATTTTGGCATGACTTGTTAACTAATACACTCATAGGTAAAATTTTTTTATTCCAGTAATTTCTTCATTTTTGAAGTTTCTGATCTCTTCATAACCACCGGATCATTGTCTTCTATTCTTATTTCATCATTTCTATGCCCCCTCTTATCTTTGTTGGTTCATCCATTTGCTGAGTTTGTTATTTGTATTTCATGGTTTTAGACTTCCTGGATACTTTGTAATTTTTGTTTGTGAAATTATCTTTTATGAGACTTTCCTCCTATGTATGAGTCATCCTCAAAAAGTTCATGGAAATATTCATATTATTTTTTAATTCCATTTTTCCACAAACTTTTTGAAGTATCCTTGTACGTATCCTGAAGACCCAGGGCAGACTTAAGGAGGACTTGATACTCAGGCTTGGACTTCTTAGCTCAAAGTATCTACTTACTGGCCCTGACCCTGAGCATACGGCATGGTCCTAAGATTCTGCCATGCTGAGTGGCACTCTTCAGTCCCTTAGCCACAACCTTCAGCACAAAAGCAAGGTTTTCCCATCGCCACCTCCCACCTTTATTTGGGAGAGTGTGTTTCCAGGCCTTAGCTTTATATAGCTGTATAAATTCAGCCCACATTTCAAGGCAATAGGATTCCAGCCTAAGCTCTTTGATTAGTCTAATTTCATTCCTAATACCCACAAGTCTAACAGCTGATGACTCCAAATTCCACTTGGCCTATGTGTTAAATTATTTTATGGAAACTTCTCCATTTCTTACTGATGAAAATTTCCTCTGTTTTAAGCTTGGCTGTGTGCTTGTAAATTTTTTTTTTTTCTCATCCTCTGTAAGTGTTCAAGGTGTAGAAAGGAGAGGCTTCATCCTGTGGCCAATGTCTTTACCTTGTACCAGAAATCTCGTTTGCTAACTTTACACCTTTATTTTTCCTCCCTCCCTAGTCACACCTTAAGTTTCTAAAAGGCAGGGACAGGATCACGCCTCTTTTGGCTTCTCCTCACTGGAAGAGCAGAAAGCATTTAACATGGAAGCTGCTCTATAAATATTTGATTGGCTGACTGTTGAGGGGGTAATGTGATGGGGAAGTTTGGGAGGAAAAGGAAATAAAACTTCTTCCATATTTCATCAGGACTTATGACTCTCAAGTTTGGGATGACTCCAGGAAGGTGGTTCTTAAGATTTTTCTGGATCATAGACACTTTGGAAACCTGATTAGGCCCTCTCTACAGAAAAAGAAATATATGCAACACACAAACACACAAAATCCTGCATTCTGTTTCAGGGATGTAAGTACTTTTAAAAAGCAGTTTTAAAATATAAAAATGTTCCTTTTGGTGCCATGAGTTATTTTCCTCTTGCCACTTACAAAAGATGCTTTTTTTATGTCATTGGAAATAACCCTGTTCAGTGTCCTTCCTTCACAAATGTGGAAACTGAGGGCCTGAGAGCCCATGTGACTTGCCAGAGTGAATCCAGGTCTGACTGCTTGCTAGGTGCAGCTTCAGGACCAGCCGTTTTCCACCATCTAGACTGCTTCTCCTCAAAACTTAAGGAATAGGGACACTTTTACGTGGTACCACCACAAAACAAAACTTAGAATTAACTTTAATCCTGCCATTAAATGACAATAATTTGTTACCAATATGGAACACATACTTTACTTTGCTTTACACATACTCCTCTGTACCTGATCTTTTGCTGTGGATCAGTAGAGTCAACTGGTACATCTAAAATTGAGACCTACACTCTCAGCCCCCTTAGCCAGTTGAGTTCATGTCATGCTCCCGTCTGTCATTCAGGATCAATTCAGCCAACATTTATTGATGCCTGGTGTATGCCAGGCGCTGCTCTTAACACTGAAAATACAAAAATGATGAAGGCCCCACAGGGCACACAGGTCTATCACTAATGGAATGATAGACATGTAGACACGTAACTGTAGTAAAACCTAAGTGCTAAACTAGAAGTAGCACAAAGTGGAGGCCCAAAGCAGGGGCTTCCAACTCAATCGGTACATGTAAGGGGGGAGGGCTGTAGGGGGTGACTAGTGCAGGGGAAAAGGGACCAGTAGCAAAAGACAAAGCTGGAAAAATTGATGAAGTCCAACTTCCAAAAGACTTGTTTTGCTGTATTAGAGATGAGATTATATCCTTAAGCTAATGGGAGAGATTTGAAGAATTTCACATAGGAAGGGAACGTATTAAGGTTTGCATTTTAGAAAGACCTTTTTAACAAAGAAAATTATAATTAGTTCAAAAAAGTAGAAATTGTTTAAACTACATCCTCAATTCACCCTAGAACAGATAGAAAAATTAACAAAAATTACAATACCCTAAAAAAATCCTCAGCTCCTTGAAAATTTTAAAATTCACTCAGAAATAGCTTTCAGTTAAAGAGGAAAAAACAGTGCGGTTCTAAATTCTTTAGAAAATCTTATGCAAGAACTTATGAGATGCACTCAAATCTTAAGTCAGGGAAAATAAATAGCCTTAAGTGTTTTCATCAGTAATTTTTAAAAGGATAAAAATAAACTAAAACTTCAAATCAAATGATTTGAAAAAGTAAAGATAAACAAAAGTAAAATAGAAATTAATGTATTAAAAAAGAATAGAATAGAGCTGATAGATAAAGACAAAAAGTATAAATATTCAAAATCAGCAGTAAAATCGTATATAATTCACAGACATGAAAATATCCTTACTTAGATAAGAATCTCACATGCCACACTAGAACAAATTAAAATAAAATCTCTGTAAAATAGATAATATTCTATAAAAATGTGGATTGCTAAAATTATATCTAAAAGAAGTTAAATAAACAAATGTCATGGAAGAAATTGGAAAATACTGCCAAAGGAATAGACCCAGAAGATTTATTGGCAAATTCTTTCAAAATTTCAGGAAATTGACTATTCTATTACTATATAAAATGTCCTAGACCATAAAGTTTTTTTGGAAACTCTCCTATTTATTTTGTGAAGTTTGCATAATACCGATACAAACAGCTGACAAACACAAAGACAGCACAATAAATAGTCTTACAAAACTTTGGCCAATCTCATATCAGTATAGGTAAAAAGATCAAAACTTATCACAGGCAGGTTAAGCATATTCATTATTCCCTCTACAACTGAATATTTTTTTCTAGACATTCAGTCAATGCAGTAAGACAAGAAGAAATAAGAAATGCAGACATTGGAAAGAAGACCAAATTAATAGTATTTGCATAACCTGTAGTCGCCAACCCAGAAAACTCAAAATAATAAACTATTGAAACTAATTACCCAGTAAACTACACAATTACAAAATAATTATATCTGAAACAATGACTTCTTAAATAGCAGCAATATTACCTGTAAATACAATGAGTAAAGAGTTCCATTTCCAATAACAACAAAAACACAAAGTACTTTGGAATAAATTCAACAAGAAATGTACATGACCTTTATAAAGAAAATGACATGTTTTACAAAGGTCCATAAAGAATATTTGAGACTAGAAGTGCTATATCATGTATCTGAAAGGTAAGACTTAATGTTGGAATTCTCCCCAAGTTAATGAAATTTTGCTCAAAACCACAATGGTAATTTTTGGAACCTGAAAAAAAAATGGTTCTGAATTTCAAAAGTTATTTTGAAAAATTAAGAATCGAAAGAACTTGAACTTTAGCTGCCTAAACAAATTATAAATCTACTAAATAAAACAATGCAGAACAGAATAAAAACAAGCCAAATCAGAACCCTCCTACACTGTTGGTAAGACTGTGAAATGGTGCAGCCATTATGGAAAATGGTATGGAGGTTCCTCAAAGAACTTCAGATAGATCTACCATATGACCCAGCTATTCCACTGCTGAGTATATACCCAAAGGAATAGAAATCATTGTGTCAAAGGGACACCTGTACACAAAGGGACCCATGTTTATTGTAGTTCTATTTACAATAGCCAAGAGTTGGAGCCAACCTAAATGCCCATCATCAGATGAGTGGATAAGAAAAATGTGGTATATTTATACAATGGAATACTACTTTAAAAAAAGAATGAAATACCGCCATTCACAGCAACATAGACGAACTTAGAGAAAATCATGTTAAGTAAAATAAGCCAGGCACAGAAAGAGAAACACTGCATGTCCTCACTTATATGTGGGAGCTAATAAAAAAATAGATGAATGAATGAATAAAGAAAGAAAGGAAGAAAGGGATGCAGTAATCACAGTAATACATTGGACTTTTGGGGAGAAGGGAACAGAGCTAAGGTTGCCAGAGGGGAGGAGGCAGGGGGGAGCTGGTGGGCGATTGCAAGGACCAATTGCACTGTGTAATAATAGATCTGCTGACTGTTCTGATTTGAACATCACATGTTGCACACTGGTATTGATGGTCAATGCCGTACCCCACAGATACGTACAATTAAAAAATTAAAAATAAATAAACAAATAAATAAATAAAACCCAATCAGATAAGAATTTAGTCTAGGAAAGTGTGACATCTTAAATCAACATGAAATAGTAAAATTAAGAGGTGGTACTAGGACAACTGTGTAACTATTTAGAACAAAATGTAAATTCAGTCTTCACCTCACATGGCATGCCAAAATTCTAAATGGATTAAAAAAAGCTAAATGTTAAAAAAGAATAATAAAAGAATTAAAATGTAGATGAATATTGATCTGATCGTGGGTACGGAAAACTTTTCTACAAACACAATTAGGAAGGAAAGGAGAGAAAAAGGGAAGGAGCGAGGAAATATTAGTAGACTTTACATCAAAGTTACTTCTAGAAATAAAAATGACATAAACAAATACCAAAAGCAAATAATAACTTGATAAAAAATATTTGCAACATATAACAGATAATTAATATTCTCATAACCAGCTCTTACAAATCTATAAGAAAAATAAAAATACTGTTAAACGTAAACAAATGGCATGGACAAGTAATTCTAAAAAGGAAAAATGCAGATATCATATATTGTTTGAAAAAAATATTTAGCTTCAATAACAACCAAAGAAATTCAAATTAAAACAAGGTACCACGTTTTGTTTAATTCCTAAAATTGAAATACCCGAGGCTGATGAGGACATAGGGTAATGGCTTTTTTATATATTCTCTTGGCAGAGCTGTAAATTAATACAATACTTCTGAGGAGCAATTTAATAATATGCATCAACAACTACACAAATATTCACCCCTTTGACCCAGGTTTTCTACCTCTCGGATTTTACCTAAAGAAAACAATCAAAACTGCTTTCAAAGATATACATACAAGAATATTCTTTGCAGTACTACTTCAATAGAGAAGTTTAAATGCTCTAAAATATATAATCGGGTCTTGATTAAATGACTTACAGTATATTCAACTGTATACTCATGAAAATTTTTACTGTAGATTATCTAATGGCACAAGAAAATGTTCAAGATACATCGTTAAAGAAAATGTTACAAAATATGCCTAAATATAATCTCAATTGTGTTCTAAATTTTTAATCATGAAATTTGTAATTTAATGTCTATCTTGTTTACTCCGACATTCCTAAAGGGTTTTCATACCTGGCTACAAGTTAGAAGAGTCTGGAATGCTTTTACAAAATAACCCTGCCTGGGCCCCTCTCAAAAACAACTCCAATCAGAATTTCTGTGGGTGTGTTTTGGGTTTTGTTTTAATTTCTACTGGTGATTCTAATGTGCAATCAGTGTTAAAAACTTCTGCTGTATAGAGAGAGCTGTGGTTATCAAGCCGGTCCATTTTGTCCCCAAGGGACATTTGGCAATAACTGGAGACATTTTTCGTTGTTGTCCCAGCTCAGAGTGGGGGATGCTACCGGCATCTAGTGGGTGGAAACCAGGTTTTATGCTCTGAATCATGTCCCCTCTCCCCGCCAAAAAAAAAATCATAAATTGAAGTTTCAATCCCAAGTACCTCAGAATGTAACGGTTTGGAGAGAAGGTTTTTAAATAGGTGATTAAGTTAAAGTGAAGCCTTTAGGGTGAGACCCTAATCCAATACGACGGGCATCCTTGTAAGAACAGTGACAGAGGGACGCGTTCACACAGAGGGAAGTCCACGTGAGCACACAGCGAGAAGGCTGCGGTCCACAAGCTATGGAGAAAGGCCTCAGGAGAAACGGTTGCCGGAGGAGAGGCTCTGGGGAGCTCAGACAGCCAATCCCAACCCACCCCGTCCTCTACCATGTTCTTGATCCCGCCACAGGAAAGAATTCAAGAGCGGAGTTGGAGCAGAAAGCGAAAGCAGGTTTAAAGTAGAGAATAAGAAATATGGACTTCACAGGGAAAGTGCAGGCCGGCTCCAGAGTGAACGGCAGCCCACCAAAGGCAGGTTTAACACAAAAAGTAAGAAATACACACCTCACTGACAAAGCGTGAGTGGCTCCAGAGAGGTGAGCAGCAACCCAGCCTTCTTCCTGGAGTCTGCCTTTGTAGTTGGCTATTCTATACATATTCATGATATTTAATGAATATTCGACTAAGGGGATAGTTCCCAGCTATGTAAGAGGTTATGTAACATAGCCTTGCACATGCTCGTTGATCTCTTTGGAGCATGCTCATTGGTCAAATTCCAACATAGGTACCTGAAATTACGTAAAACATATTCAGTGCTCTCTAGCGCCCCGAGTGGAAGGTCATTCCATGACAAACTCCTTTTTACTGAGCATGCATGGCCACTGGAATTACGTAAGTCTGCCTCTGTTGGTACTAAAAATAGATGCAACAAGCAACAGTAACTCGGGACTTAGAGGAGGGGTTTGAGTCCTAGGGGAGTGGTTTAAGACCCAGGGGAGTGGCCTGAAACCTGACCCCTGGAAAAATGAGCACCTCCTATCTCAAAACCAACCCTGTCGGTATCTGAATGTTGGACTTCCAGCCTCCAGAACTATGAGAAAATAAATGTCCACGGTTTACGCCACCCAGTCTGTGGCATTTTGTTTTGGCAGCCCTCTCAAACTAATACAGCAGGGATGCTGCCAAACATTCTACAAAGCACAGGGCATTCCCCACCATGACCCACAATGTCCATAGCACCAAGATTGAGAAATGCTCTCTAGCGCCTCACTCAGCTCCATGTGTGTAGCTGATCAGTCAATATTTTCTTAACTAGGTGAAAGAGATAATAGATAGAAATTAGCAGGACTTGGTTACCAATTGAATGTGAAGAGAGGGAGAGAGGGAAGAGTCAAAACTGGCAGCCAGATTTCTGGTTGGGGTGACTGGGTGACTGGGGATGGCAGAATTCAGGAGGGCGGGCAGGTTGCTGTGGGGAATAGTGTGGAAGCTGGGGGGCGAGGAGTGTATCCCACGGAGAAGTTCAGTGGCCAGTCAGAAACAGGCCTCTAGAAATACAAACCCGGCAATCTCTGGCATGTAGAGCAAAGTTCAGCCGCTGCGGGGTGATAAGACTGCCCGGAGGAGCACCTACAATGACCAAAGTGCCAGCTATGGAACCTTGGGGCCCACCGGTATTTAAAGAGCAGCAGAGGAAAAGGAGCCAGCACACCAGATGGAGGAAGAAAAAAGAGGCTTGACAGGAAGCTTAGTCCAGGGCAGCCTTGGAAACTGGAGGGTGAGTTTTCTGTGCCCACTTGACTGGACCCCTCTACCCAATTATGAAAAACACTCATGAAGGTGTTGTTGTGGAGGAATTTTGTAGAGGTGGCCAGCACCTGTAATCAGTTAACTTTAAGTAGAGGAGATGAACCTCAGTAACATGGCGGCCTCATCTAGTCAGTCGAAAGGCCTCGGGAGTTCCACCGAGGCTCCCTGAGGGAGAAGAAACACTGCCTCGAGGCCGCAGCATGGGCTCCTGCCCGCACATCTGCAGCTGCCAGCCTGCCCTCCAGGACTCAGCCTCTGGAGAACTGGACTGAGAGGCCGAGGTGGACCTCGTGGGGAAGGTGAGTTGGTGTCTCCATTCTGCAGCCTTACACATCGGCTATGGCATAGGTGATTGAAAAAAGCAGGTTATTTCACACTCAGGAGGACAGAAATCAAGAAAGAGAGGTCTAGGAGCCCAGAAAAGCTTTGAAAATGTGTGCCTGCCTGTGAAAATGAGAAGGACCAGGAGAGGGGAACGTGAACAGACCAAGGCAGGGCACAGCTGCCCCAGCCATCCCACCCCACCCCGGCCACCACTTGCTGAGTGCTCACCTCACCTCGAGTGCTGTGTCAGCCAGTCTACACTCATCAACACTCACTACAAACCTTCCAGAGGGGAGTTTTCATCTTTATTTCACAGATGTGGCAACTGAACCTGAGAGACACTAGCAATTACCCTAGATCTTCAGCTCGTGTGTAGAAGAGCCAGATCCAAACTCGGGCCCCTCAGATTCCATGCTCCTGCTGTTCACTCCAAAGCAGTTACTGTGCAAGCAGTTCAGTCTGGTGGACACGTTAGGAGTGGAGGAAAAGGAGTTCAAATGCTAACTCTGCCCTGACTGGCTGCAGAGCATCTGTAGGTGGGTAGGAGGGTTGGGCACCATCCGCTGTCATGCGGTAGCTCAGGCTTTGGGGCCAGACACCTGGGTCTGGATCTCGAGTCTACCAATCACTAGTTGGGTGGCCTTGGGCATATTTCTTACTCTCCTCATCTCTGAAACAGGGAAAAAGAGCACCACCCTTTAAAAGATTGTGTTTCCTAAGACAGCATACAGAAGGCACAAAGCACATAGTAACTGCTCAAGAAGAAATAGGAGTTGCAGTCCATTCTTGGTCTTTCTTTGGTCCTCAGTTTACTCACTCTTTCCACCTCTTACAGGGTTGCAGGGCTGGTCCAGTAAGATAATAAATATGAGTGGGCTTGACAAATTCAAGGTGTCATCATGATGGGAGAACAAAATACAAACACTATACTTTATGCAAAACTTAGCCACCAGTTGTACAACCCTGAGCAAGTCGTATAAACTCCCTGTGCCTCAGTTTCCCTGTGTGAAATGCAGGCATAGTAATAGTGACTCCATCCTCCCCAACACTTAGGCTTATGTGGACACATGCGTGCAATCTGTACTTATTATGAATTGCATTTCAAGCCATATGGTTACATTGGGTTTCTAAGTAGCCAGACAATATTTCCAGCCCCCACCCCTAAATCCCATCATGGAATATCATCCCCTTCCCATCAGCTCGTTGGCCTGCTAAAGGGTATGCTAGCTCTAACTTGATAAAATTTTCTTTTGTTGTTTCAACCGCTGACTCAACTCACCTCTCCTGCCTTGCTCTTGCCCTCATTTTCTCTCCCAGACTTGACACATAGCTGAGCTGATAGCCTTCCTCTGTTTCCTTTCCTGTTCAGACATGTCCAGCGGCATTGCATAAAAGTGCTCAAACGGAAGGGTCAAGCTCAGTTTCCAGTCTGAGGTCTGGGATTACATTAAATCCATAACATTTATCTGTTATAGATAAATGTTATCCGCCATCAACCAAACACTTCCCAATTTAGGTCTCAGTCACATCAAGAGAAGACTGAATCGTCTGCACTACAGCGTGCCCTGCTCTCGCCTCCATTTTTCATGCTTAATTCCAAGGGTATGGCTCCCAAACCCATTTAGGCCTGGGTAATGGTCGCAGACAGAGTGGCCATGGGCAGCCGGGCAGCATTTCTACCTGAGGCGGCTGCTGTCAGGGTGAACAGACCTCCTCCGTCGGGCTGGTGGGAGGAAGGCCCACACAAAGGGCTTTTTGTTTCAATTAAATAAAAAGTCGTTTTGAGCCCAGTTTCCAAAGTGCCTCACTCTCCACGTGCCTTGGGCACACAGTGAACATTATTATTGTATGACAGAACTCCCCCACTCTGCCGCACGCAGCCCTACCTTGGGGGTGGGGGATATTGGGATTCCACCTTGGGGGGCACCCTGCAGTAGAGGTGCTGTGCCTGTGCTCCTGACCCTGCACAGAAACTCATCTGATTGCCACCAAACCTACAATGAATAATAGGTCGCTCCCCCAGTGCCTAGGACTGTGCCCCAAACCCAGGAGGCACTTGATAAATATTTGTGGGGTACACAAACAAATGAATGATGCATAAGTAAAAAGTTCAAGTGGGGGTTAGAGGGGAAAATAAAGTTTGGGGTTTGGTTTGGTTTGGGTTTTGTATTTAAATGAAAGAGGAGAAGAAAGAACTATAATTTGGGTTCCAAATTAGAAGGCAACTAGGCCAGGAAAAACTCAGTCATTTGTTTGACCATTTGGGGGCATAGCAGTCAGCCAGCAGGTACCTGCTTAAGACAGCACAGCGCACGACTTCAGAATGCTTCCAGGTCAGAGAAGTCTCAGTGACACCTGCCCCCGCAGCTTCTGCGCCTGGCTGCTGCCTTGTGCTGCCCTTCCGGATACACACCAGAATGGGGTTACTTAACCCTGAGCTTTCTCTGGGGAGCAATTAGAGCCTTTAAACTCTTACCTGTGCTTCACCAGAAGTCTTCTCATTAAAGACTTACTTCAAATGTTCCCAGGGCCTAAAAACGTTAAGATTTGAAAGAAACAATTGACTGTGTTTTTCCATGCCAAATCAGACTGTTGTTTAGCATGGTGAGAGCTACCACTGAGGTTACTGAAGTAGAAAAAGGGGGTTATACGTTGCTGGAGAACAAAAGCTTAGCAGGGAAATTAAAAATAAGACACGCTCAGGATCCAAGTAAATCAAAGTGATGTCTTTAAGGAATCAGGCTTTGCAGGGGCCCTGTGACCCAAAAGTCAGACCCTAAGTGCCCTCCAGGACTTCCAAAGCACCACTGTTCTGCATCCCATGTCACCCAATAGGCGGGAGTGCCAGCAAGATGCATGTCATGAGGCAAAGTCTCCGTGGAGAAGGAGCCGTGGCCTGCCTGGAAGGATGGCAGGCCAGGCAAGGGGACTACAGGAGACTGCGAGTAAGAGAGAGCAGGGCCCATCTGAGACTGGAGGCGCTTCTGAAGCAAGAGCTGACGTTCCTTCTGACCATGCCCACCCTGCTGAGAGATCTCGCTCTTCATGGGAAAGTGACTTGGAAAGCAACACCAAAGACATCTGTGTGTTGTGTGGGGACATCATTACTGAGTTATCTTGGAGTTGCAACTCATGCATAGTGGTTTAAGACAGGGCTTGCTATATATTAAAAATATATTCATAATCTCTAAGTGGTATCATGTCAGATCAGAAAATAGAAATGGACGTCATCTCCTTCAAGCCTGGAACTTGTTAACCCAGGGCTGGAAGAGGTCTTCTAAGTGAACACAGAAAGAGGAGCACATCTGTTTGGGGTCCAGCTCAGGATAAATGGAAAGCATTCCTTGGTTCTTCTCAGCATTTACGGGCTTCTGTTTACCAGAACTTTCTCAGAAAGAATCCTTCACTTTTCTAAGCTTATGCAAGCATCAGAACAACTCAGTAATTAAATCCCCACGCAAACCAAACTCAGATTTTTTTTTTTTCTTTTTTGTGCATTCCCTATCATTTCCCATGAAGGCCTTGTCCTCTTTGTGGGGTGGGGTACTGCCAGAAAGATCACACAGACATAAGCTTGCCTCGGGCTCCTTCCAGCTCCTTGGGCTGGAACCCACACACAGCACGCCCCGCTGCCATGCCCCCATTGATGTTGCCATTGCTGGTGACCATTTTATGACAAAGGCCACCTGCTCAGGCATCATACTTTCTAGGGGCCCAATCAGGTAGTCTAGGCCTTTTGTTCTAAGTGAGACTGAATTTTCATAAGCTTTCTGTAGACACTGCCTATAGAGAACATTGGCCATATTTTTGACAGTTCGTTCTATATTGGGGGAAATTCCCATGATATCCATCCTGCCTTCCAATGTAGTCACAACTTAAACTTCCAGCCTCTTTTGCATTTAGAATGCAGGCCTGTGACCCAGCTCTGTCTTTATCACATCCACATGAGATTTTGTTTGAGAAATGAGGAATTGAGAGATGTAAGGAACCTGTTTCTGCCAAGAGAATCCCTTCCACTGACACAGGCAGCAGGTGCATCTGGCCTTGGGGGACAGCTGTGCATGGATGGGGTGGAGAAGACAGGTTCCTGCCATCTAGTTCTCAGTAGCTGCATTGGGGGGTTCATCTTCAGACCAATTCTACAGTGCTGTTGGAGCATTTTTCTTGGAAGCTTAACTTTGAACTTGCTTTCCCCTCTCCCCAACTCCCAGTGATTCTGGGGGTGGCCAAATATCATTTAATAAATTCGTTTTTTTCTTGAAGCAGTCAGAGTTGTTTCTGTTGTCTGCAACCAAGAATGCTGACAATGGGCATTTCAGGAGCTAAGAGGACAGAAGCCTAGAGGCACGTAGACCTCTATGACATTTGTCTATGGTCTGCAGGAGTTCTCTCCTCTCCTGGCCTTCAGTGGCAGGGTGGTGGCAGGGATCATCCCTTCTTGGGGATGTAGCAAACTCGTACTTTGAACACAAGGCAACTTTGTGACTTACAAGCAATCATTTGTTACAATCAGTGATGTCTAGAGATGTGAATTTTTTTGACACTGACAGAAGAGGTTTGAAATGTGACCACAGAGAAGGCTTAAGCTCCCACTCTACCCTCTGCCCTCCTTCCTTTGGCCCTAGCTCAATCTTTATTTCGGCCTTCTCCAAACACCCAGATCTCTCAAACTCTTCTTCCTGCTAACATCGGTCAAATCTGCAATCGCCCCTTTAAGGTATAATGACTAAAATAGCTTAGGATATACTTTGCCAGAAGTATGTGTATGGTACAAGAGTCAGAGCCTTGGACCAAAAGGACCATGCCTCCTGGTGAAATTTCAGGCATCAGCCAGTCAATAAAAAAACTTGTAGGCTGGCCAGTTAGCTCAGTTGGTTAGAGTGTGGTGCTGATAACATCAAGGTCCTGGGCCTGGTCCCTGTACAGTCCTTGTTAGTATAGTGGTAAAGAAAAAAAAAAGCTTACATTTGATATGCTTCCATTTTTATTTGTTTGCTTGTTCTTAGCAATGAGTATTTCCCCAGGGACTCCAAAGCCATCATACAGGAAGGAAGGACTCCAACACTTATGGAAAGCCTACACACACAGGTACCACACTAGATGCTTTTCCAGCATCATCACACTTACCCTCGTCCTCATCGTTTCAGCCGCACCAGCCACCTCACTGCTCCTCCCCGTGCCCGGCACTCTCTGGCCTCAGGCCTTTGCACTTGCCTGTCCCTCTGCCTGGGGCACCGTTTACCCAGACACCTGCATGGCTCACTCCCTTATACCTCAGGTCTCTGTTCAAATGTCCTCAATAAGAGACACTTTCCCTGGCCATCTGCCCTCTACCCTTCATCCTGGTATTCTTGTTCCCCCTGATTCTGCCTTATTAGTTCTCCATGTAACTGATCACCATATGACACTCTTATTTATTAATTTACTATCCAGCCCCACCACCACCGCCACCAGAATGCAAGTTCTAAAAAGGCAGGGATTTTTGTCTTTGCTCACTGCTCTATTCCCCAGCACCTAGAACAGTCATTGGCATGGGGTAAGTTCTCAATAAAATTTGTTGAATGCATTGAATTCATTCAGCATGATTATATCATTCTAATTTTCAGAAACGTAGTGGTGTTTGGAAATATTAGGTTGTTCAAGGTCTCCTAGCTAATCCGTGGTGAAGCCTGCACCCACACCTGAATCTGTGCCACAACAAAAACCAAGCTTGCTCACTCCTCCCATCCTAGGCAGGTAAATCAGAGGGAGCACTAAAGCCCACTCCTTCAATCCCTTAGTGACCTTTCAACCCCTTCTTGGTGGGTAATACTTGTATTGCTCAAGGTGATACTAGTTGCTACAACTGATAAACCTAATGTCTAAGTGTGTTAATCCAATAAAAGAGTATGATACAGGTGTTCTTGGTAGGAATATTATCCTCCAAATGGTGAATCAGGGACCCAGGCTCCTTCTAACTTGTGGATCAACCATCTTCAACACATCGTTCTCAAGGTTGCCCTGGGAATCATTTCCATTCCAGCCAGCCTGAAGGGAAAAAGAACATGAGGATCATATTGGGGCGGAGAAGAGGGGGACACTTCTGCTCATGTTACATTGACTGGCACTCACTTACATGGCTACACCCAACTAGAAGGGAGGCTGGGAGATGTAGGTGGCTATAAGCCCAGGAGTAGGAGGAAGAAAAAGGTGTGGTGATAGATTACCAGCCTTCAGAAGATCCAGTTGTCATCTTCTATTAGACTGATTACCAGCCTTCTGAAGATCCAAATGTCAACTCAGGTTTAGAGCACCCCAACTACTGAGTGGAAAGGCACCAGGCAAAGTGGTCAACCATCTGGACCTAGAATTCAGGCAGTCTTGGGTTCATACCCCAGGCTCACCACTGCCTAGTTGCTTAGTTTCCTCAACTATAAACTGGGGACAATAATAGTATCTACCTCCTCAGGCTGTGATGAGGAAAATCTGAGATAATGCCCATTGGTTATGCGGCAGTCCTGCAACATAACTATCACTGGGGGAAGATGCTCAGAAGAGGGTCCCCAGCTCCTTTCCCCGGCACTCTTACCTCCCAGCTAGCCAGTGATCCAGGGGGCCACTCTGGGTCTCCCAGCTTAAACAAGACAAAGCTGTGTCCTCACTTGACAAGTGACCTGTGAGTCCTCTCTGTTGCATCCTATTGATGGTTTCTGACAAAACCCACAGTATCTTTGCATAAGTAAGTTTGAAATGCCCTTTCCATTAACGGAGGAGCTCTGCTATTAACTAATTACACTTTGGCTTTTCCTGTGTGAGCCACTGTGCCAGAGAGAAGAGGCCGAGTGTGAGGTGGCCTCTGGCCTGGAGAGAAGGCTTATGCAGATTGGGACGGGTGGTGGCTAGGGTGGATGTGGGGGCTGATCTTTTCTGGTCATTCCTTTCTATAAATCCAGTTTGTAGGAGAGACGCCTGCAGAGGAGCAAATCCCAATTTCCCGCAGGAGTGTTTTCAAAGGATTTGAGGAAAATTGGACTTCCAGAAAACCACTGATGTTTAGGAAACATTAAATGAACTGCTCAAGGTTAACAGTGAATATGTGGTTTGATTGTGAGGTGGGGTCCTGCTGGGAAGAGCACTGGTCTCAGAAACTAGGGCTTCCACCAGTGATTTTGACCCCATGGCTGGCACCTGTAAGGTCAAGAAATGGGCTGCCCACTCTCATATTCTGCTATGCCTTCCTCTGGGTTGGTAAAGAAAAAAAAACAATGCCTGGGTTTTGGAATGAGTCAGATGTAAGTTCAAATCCCATCTCTGCCACCTACCTCCAGCAGGTTGTACAACCTCTCTGGGTCTCAGGTTCCCGCATGCCAAGTGAGAATGTCCATCTCAATGGGGTTACCACAGGGATTAACTGTGAAAAAGCATGGGTCAAAGTAGATACCAAGTAAATGTTAGTAGGTAGGTGACTCCTCCCCCCAGTCCCACCCTGAGATTGCTCCCATGTCCTTAAGGTATTGCCCTCTCCAAGATATCCTCACTGTAATGAGAGATGCACTGTGTGGTGTGGGGGAGCTTGCCATGACTTGAATAGTGAGATTGGGACATCTTTGTGACACTGATGGGGTGGGTCCAACAGAAATCCATTCAATGGGCTCTGAAGAGCCTCTTGGGGAACAACTCTTCCTGAGAGAAGGATTCAGAAATTCAGAGCTTCACCAATAGACAGCTTTCAGCACAGAAAAGGAATAGGGATTTTGAGTTGGAATCACTGAAATCTATCCCTACCATAGGTGCATGGATAGATTTCTAGGTACTGGAGACAGAAAGTGAATAAAAATAGAAAGAACTGAGCTTCCCTCCCAGTTAGGAAGCAGAAAGTTGCAAGAGAATGTTGCTCTACCCAAATAATGAGAACAAGCCAGTTAGACTACAAAATCACAATTGTTTAAAACCCATTGAGAGCTGAGGATGCAAATAAGCAAAATGAACACAATTTCAGAAAGTGATGATCCCTTCTAGCAAGAACAGACCATCATGGTGCTTTCATCACTGGTGTAGGAGCAGAGGAAAGTGACCTTGCCACAGATGTGGGTAAGAAGAAACTCACCAAATTCTTAAAAAACTTATGGCAGTGGGTGGGTTGGCATGACAGATTAAGACTTTGGGGGTCCCCAGGCAGGGTGTAAGTCTGCACCAACCCCTCAGCTCTCTCCCATTGTTCTCATCTAGTGCACAGGGACAGTATGCTGAGGGCTGAGATAGGTCACCCTGAGGTACCTAGGGCCTTCTCCAAGTGCAAGGCTGAAGCTGGAGGTGGTGCAGGAGATGTAAGAGAAATCCCTCCAAGGCACCCTTGGCCTCCACCAAGTGCAATGCATCTGTCCTCCAAAAGATGCAGGCAAGACCTCTGGGTGGAGAGCTACAAAGTTAATAGAGAAGACAAAATAGAATACAAAAAAATACTTGATTCACCCCAAAAGAATACAAGAAGAAAAAAAAAAGCAAAGTACAAAAAGAACAGATATAACAAATACCAAAATGGCAGACTTAAACTAAACCATAGATATAATTACATTAAATGTAATAGATTAAACACACCAACTGTAAGACAGAAATTGTTAGACTGAATAAAAAAGTAAAACTTACTTACATGCTATTTAAAAGTAGCATCTGTTACTTTTAACATCTGTTACTTTTAAATATAAAGTTTAGGGTTAGGGTTTAAATATAAAGACATAGATAGACTAAAAGTATAAAGACACATAGATTGAAAGGAAAAGATTAGAAAAAGATACTCCATGCAAACAGTAAGCACAAAAAAAGCTGGTATGGTGTATTTAAATCAGACAAAGTAGACTTCAAGACAAGAAGGATTACCAGATAAAGTGAGAATTTCGTAACTATAAAAGGGTCAATTCATCAGGAAGACCTAACAGTCCTAAATGTGTATACATTCATAACAGGGTTTCAAAATTCACAAAGTGGAAATTGACAGAACTAAAGAAAAAAACAGAGAAATTCACATTCATAGTTGAAAATTTTAACTCCCCTCTCTTACCAATTAATATAACAAATAAACCAAAAAAATCAGCAAAGATATGAAAGGATTGAACACCACTTTTAAACAATTTTACGTAATCAACAATTATAAAACACTACACCTAAAACCTGCAAATATTCATTAATTTCACTTGTACCGAAAATAATCACCAAAAGAGATTACATGCTGGGACATAGAACAAGTCTGAAAAAAATCAAAAGCTCATATCAAGGATCAAAATAATATTCTCTGATCACAATACAATTAAATTAGATGTCAATTACAATAAGATTCCTAGAAAGTCTTGAAATACCACCTTCTAAACAACCCATAAGTCAAAGAAGAAATCACAAGAGAAATTTAAAAATATCTTCAACCAAAGAATAAAAAAAGCACAACATAACAAAATTGTGGATGCAGATAAAGCTAAGCTCAGATGAAAATTTATAGCTTTAAATTCCCATAGTAGAAAAGAAAGAACAAAATTAAAGACCTAAATTTTCACCTTAAGAAGCAAGAAAAAAAAGCAAATTTAAACCAACAGTAGGTAGAAGAAAGCAAATAATAAAATGTAATAGCAGAAATAAATAAAACAGGAAATGGACAAGCAATAAAAAAGCAAAAAAAAGTCATAGGTTGAATATTTGAAAAAAATAATGAAACTAATAGATCGTTAGTAAAACTGATCAAGAGGCAAAACATAAAATATCAAAAACAAAAGTGAAAGAGGAGACAACAGTGAAAACCCTAAAGATATTAAGAGAATAATGAGATGTTGTAAACAAATGAATACAAAAATAACAACTTATAAATAATGGAAAAATTTCTTGAGAAATAAAATTTACTAGAACTGAAATAAGAAGAAATAGAAAATCTAAATGGTCCTATGTCTATTAAGAAATTAAACTCATAATAAAATACCTACCAACAAAGAAATATCCAGGCCCAGATAGCTTCGCCAATGAATTATGTAAACATTTAAGGAAAAATTAATACCAATCTTACAGAAGCATTTTCAAAAATTAGAGGAGGGAACATTTCCCCAGTTGTTATGTGAGACTCATATAACTCTGGTACCAACAAAGCACTACAATAAAAAAATACATATATAAACAGATATCCTTCATTAACATAGATGCTGTAGTAGATTGAATTATGTCCCTCCAAAACTCACTGAAGCTTGAATTGTCTCCCAAGCTTCATGTATTAGAAACTTAGCCCCCACCGTGACTGTTAATAGGGTGGGAAATCCTATTATGGTAATTGAAAAATGGAGCCTTAAAGAGGTGGTTGGATTGTAGGACCGTGCAGTAGTAAATGGGTTAAAAATGGTCAGGGTCGTGGTTCTGAGGGCTTTAAAAGAAGAGGAGAGTCTTTCTCTCTCTCTATCTGCTTCCACCACTTGCAGTGTGAGACCCCTGGGTCACTGTTGCCACCACCAGATGGACTTAGGACTTCACAGACTCAGAAACTGTAAGCAATAAATTTCATTTTCTTATAAATTACCCAGTTCCGGGTATTTCTGTTATAGCAACACAAAACAGACTAATACAGATGCAAAAATCCTTAAATAAATATTAGCAAAACAAATTTAGCAATATATATGTAAAAGATAATAGATCATTACCAAATACTCTATACCAGAAATGCAAGATTGGTTTAATGTTTGAAAATCATTTAAAGTAACTGAAGAAGAAAGATTTACATAATCACCCTGTTAAATACTGAAAAAGCAGTTGGCAAAATCCAACATTTATTCATGAAAAAAAAAATACTATTAGTAAACAAAGAAGAAAGGAGAACTTTCTCAACCTGAGAAAGGGAATCTACAAAACACCTACTGCTAATATCATACTTAATGACAAAACACTAAACCCTTCCCTTAAGATAAGGTGCAAGGAAAGGATATCCACTTTCACCACTTCTATTCAGTATTATACTAGAAGTCCTGGCCAGTGCAAAAAAGTAAAAAATAAGATAAAATAGCACATAGATATTAGAAAAGAAGAAAACCATTGCTATTTGCAGACAATATGATTGCATGTAGAAAACCCTATGAAATCAATTTAGCAAGGCCAATATACAATGTGCCAATGAACAATTGTAAAATAATTTTTTAAATCTCATTTACAATATCATCAAAAGACATTAAATATTTAGAAATAAATCTATTAAAAAATGAGCAGGGCACAAAAAATTTGCGGAGAGAAATTAAGAGGTAAATAAATAAAGAGATGCACCATGCTCATGAATTGGAAGACAAAATATTGTTAAAAGTGCATTCTCTCTGAATGGATCTACAGATTCAAGGCCATCTCAACCAAAAACCGAATTTTTGAAAAATTCACAAGCTGAGTCTAAAAGTTATATGGCCATAGAATATCAAAAACAATTTGAAAAATAATAGCAAAGTTGGAGGACATGCAGTACGTAATTTCAAGCTTTACCATGAAGTTATAGAGTGATATTGATGTAAGAATAAACAAATAGATCCATAGAACAAGATAGAGCGTCCATAAATCAACCCATATATATATATATATGTTCAATCAATTTTAACTTTTGTTAAAAAGGAAAGTCTTCCTAACAAATAGTGCTAGACCAGCTGGATGTCTGTATGGGGGGGAGAAAAAAAGAACCTCAAAACTTACCTCACTCCTTATACAACAGTTAATTCAAGAAAGATGAATCACAGGCCTAAACATAAAAACTAGAATCATATAGCTTCCAAAGGATAACATAGAAGAATATCTTTGCAATTTTGGGTAGGCAAAGATCTTTTAGATAGGTTGCAAAAAGCACTAACCAATAAAAAATAAACTGATATATTAGAATTAGTCTAGAGCAGATTATATTTTCCTAAAATGGCTACAGGAATATTTTCAGTCCCACATGTACTGCCGAAGCTTTGCCACTCCCCCACCAGGAAGTGGAGTCTATCAACCCTCCCCTGGAGCCAGGGCAAGCTCATAACGGCTCCAACTCTTACAGTAAAGCACAAGTGGTGCTATGGGACTTCTGAAGCTATGTCATAAAAGGAATGCAGCTTCCTTCTGACTCTCTCTCTCTTTCTTGGGATGGTCATCTTGGAACCCAGCAACGTGGAGAGGCCATGGTAGGCATTCCTGCCAACAGCCCCATCTAGGGTCTAAGCTGACAATAACAACTGCCAGACACATGAGTGATCAAGCATTCAGATGATTTCAGCCCCTAGCCTTTAAGCCATTCCATATGACTCCAAAGGGAGCAGAGACAAGCTGCCTCTACTGAGTCCTACCAAAATTATCAATTCATGAGCAGAATAAATGTTGTCATTTTAAGCCAAAAAAAAAAAAAAAGTTGAAATAGTTTGTTATGCAACCATAGTAACTGGGGCATTATCAAAATAAAAATAATTATCTGCATGAAACGAAATTGAATTGGTAATCCAAAGACTGGGAAAAAATATTTGCAATACACAAATCTGACAAAGGACATATAACTCGCATATATTAAAGTATGTCTATGAATCAAAAATTTGAAAACCACCAACCCTATTAAAAAATGGGCAAAAAAATTTAAAAGCCACCTCGCAAAATAAGATATACAAATGGCCAATTAAACATGAGAAGGTGCTCAACATCATCATGAAAGTACGAATTAAAACCATAATTTCACACCTACTAGCATGATTAAAATGAAAAGCCAAACGTCGTGTTAAAGACACATGGAGCATGGAAAAATCTCACGTATTGCTTGGTGCAAGTATAAAATGGTGAAATCACTTTGGAGAACTGTTTGGCTGTTCCTTATGAAGTTAAATAGACATCTGTCCTAAGACCCAGCAATTTCACTGGTAGCTATTTACACAAGAGTAATGAAAACACATTTTCACAAAAGCATTTGTATAAGAATATTAATAGCAGCTTTATTCATAATAGTCAAAAGTCCAAATACCCAAATAAAGGAGAATAAAAAAACAAGCCATGGCACATCCATACAATGGAATACAATTGAACAGTATAAAGAATGAACTATTGATACATGCAGCAACTTGGGTGAATCCTGGAAACATTCTTTTAAGTGAAGGAAGCCAGACAAAGACACAAAAAAAGTACATATGATATGGCTTCATTTAGATGAAATTAAAGAAAACTAATCTGAGATAATAAAAATTAGAAAGTGGTTGCCTCTGGGGGACAAGGGAATTGACTTAGAGGGATACAAGAGAAATTTCTGGGATGTTCTATAACTTTTTTGATCACATAGCATATACAATTGTCAAAACTCATTGAACTGAACATTGAAGATCTGTGCATTCTATTGAATATAAATTATACTCAATTAAGAGTTGTTTCTCTAAGCTCCTCTGTGCTCAAGCAGCCCTTCTGCGGGAACCCCTCTAACAAATGCCTCTAACAAAGATGACTAAGTCCTTCCCTGTTCCACCCCTCTCCCCACCTTCCCACAGACCACCAGCCTCCAGTACTGCAGTAATTGGAGCAGAAGGGCACTGAGCAGAACACAGGGGACAGCAGAAGACACACAACAGATATCTAGAGCCCATCAGTAGGTATGAGCTTGTTTACATGGGATGCCTCTCAGAGTGTCCCAGAAGTACCAGTGTAAGTAGAAAACTTTGGGGGGGGGGCGGAGGTCATGAGTTATACAGTTGGAGTAATGAGCTAGTCGTATTTGTGACTTTATTCATACCCATAGGCTGGTGGGTTGGGTTATATCAGAAACCTGAAAAGCTTTAAAAATTCACTGCAATGAAACTATTCCCATACTGTATGTACTTCTAAGCCACCACCTTCCCCCACCTCGCCTACTACCTCCTCCACCCAACTGATTTGTTCTAAAACTCATTCCCACCATGTCTTGCATGTGTACATACTATTATTTTCCAAAAGTGTATTTTTCATAATGTTTGTAGGTACTGACTATTAAAATACAAGTGCACTTAAAGGCATTACTGAGTTCATTATGTACTCAAGCAATAGATGTTAAAAATAGAACTTCTATTGGGGATGTCATAGTTATTTTTAATAAATAATTTTAAGGGGATTTCTTATATTTGGACGGATAGTTGGTGTCAGGCAGAACTGGATTCAAATTCTGACTCTGCAACTTCCTAGGTAAGTGACCTTGAGAAAATTATTTAATCTCTTTGACCTTCAGTTTCTCATCTGAAGAAATAGAGATAATGATAGTCCCTGCCTCATAGGGTCATAGGGAGGATTAAATGATATCAAAGAAGGCTTTAACACAGTGCATGACGCATAGTGTGTGCTCAGCAAATATCAGTATTATTCAACAGAAACTGCAAGGTATACTAAAAAAAAGAGAGAAAGAAAAAAGAAAGAAAGAAAGTCCAGGACTTAAAGTCGAAAGACTAAGTTCTGCCCCTGTGTCCCCACTTCTTTCTGTGATTTGAGCATACTCTTTAACTTAGGTCCCCACTTCCTTACATACAAAGTGTAGCCCTAACCTAATGGGTTCACTACTATTGGGCACCATCCCCTACAGCCTGGCGGAAGATGCCCAAGGATAGAAATATTTATTCCAACACCAGCACAATCCAAAAGCCATTCAAATTGTAGCAAAATGACAAAGAACAGCAGGACCAGGGTGACCACAGCTACCACTCCCTGCCAGTGGCACAGAAAGTGGAGAAATGACCCAGGAAAATATCTGGTAAACAGAGCTCTTATAGCATTGAGCTAAGAATGATCTCTTCCCTCAGGACTGCCAAATGAGTCAAAAGTTTCCTTTTGCAAATCCAAGCAAAGAGACTGTAGGGATGGGAGAGGAAGTCTTTCCAGCACATCTGCTTTTTTCCATGCCCACTACTGCCACCTAAGTCAGGCCTTCAGAGTCTCACCTTAGGACTAGTGAGAAGGCCTCTTAGCTAGATTGCTGTCACCCTGCCTCAGAAAACCTCCTTCTTAAACAGCACAGGCAGACTGTCTTCCCAATGCACAGCATCTGTAAGTTCTCTCATGCTCAAAATCCTGCACTGATGCCCGTCTACACTGGACTCATGTTCTTCCTTCCACCCAGAATGCCTTTTACATGCTTCCAATCCTTGAAGCCCTGCCTACGTCCTGCTGCTTCCAGGAAGCTTCTCCTCATGGGTTCTTGCATGAAGTACTTGCTCACTCACTAGAAAATTTCAAGAATAACTCAAGCATGTACCCATTCATCATTCTTGGCTCTCCATTTTCTATTAAATTAAGAAAAGAAATACCTCAGACTGACATTCAAAATAATCCACAACATATTCTCACCCAGATTTCTGTCCTACTATTCCACCACACCTGGTCTAATCTCCTGCCAATCCTGAAAACTCCCTGAACATGCCCACAGCGATGTCTTTACTCACATTCTCTCCACCTGGTATTCCTGCCCTCAGATTGTCAGAATGTGACCCATGCTTTGAGACTTATTTGAAATGCTATGCTATCTTAGCCTTGTTGCTTTCCCTAGTTTTATCCTCCTTCCAAGCCCCTTAGCACCATGATTTTCCGTAAGAATCTTAGAATCTCCTTGGCATTTAAGTCAAGGTACCCTTGGAGAACATAAGGCCGCTGAGGACAGGGACAGACCTCTCTGTGCATTGTGACCCCTGGATCTGCACTGCCATGTCATGGGATCTAGGAATTATTGTGTGAGGGACACTGGAAGGTCCCTGTCTTGGCAGATGTACAAGACATGCCAGCATTGAGTGGGAAGTTGGACAGAATGAAACCGAGAGTCCTTTCCAGTTCTGAACCTCCAGGAACCTGGAAAGGCTCTAGGCGATCCCCTGAACTCTACTTTTTCTGAATCTTTTGGCCACTGGTCACCCAATTCAGCATTTAGATGTTTGGGGGTTTTGTTTCTTATATTTAATATTTTGCAAAGATAATACATTCACATATTTCAAGATAATTTTGTAATTAAAAGGTACAAAGGACCAAATCTCACCCCCCACCCAGTCACATGACATTTCAGTTAATACTTTTATTAGCTTTTTGTATCCTTCCAGATTTTCTTTATGCAAATATAAATACATGTTCTTACATTTTATTACACAAACAGTAGCTTGTGTTAGGTTGTTTTTGCAATCCATTTGTGAGTTAAATTTGCTTCCGCAGCTGCTGTGTGAGGGTGCACTTCAAACCTCCCTCATGCCCTCTTATGCCTAGCTCAGGGCCAGGCACACAAAGATACTAAATAAGTGCTTCTTGGTTGGCTGCCCTTCCACAACTTTCTCTGGCCCTGCCTGGAGCTTAGAGCACGTGCCCTACCTACCTACAGCTCCAACACATGCAGAGAGGCCCTGCACTCTCACTTCCTCAGACACATTTTTAGAGAATAATCTGAACCCCACAGGCAGTAGCACATGTTTTGGTCTGTCGTATGACCTCAGCCTTTCAACCTAGTGGAAGAGAAAGCACGCTGTACTGGGAGTCAGGAGACTTGGAGCAACTGGCTGTGCAAACCCAGTCATCATGTGTCCTCTCCAGGCCTCACTCTTCTCATCTGTAAAATAAAGAGATGGGCCAAGTGATCATCAAGGGACCTGCCAGGTTTAGCACAGCCCTCAGTCAGCCTCTTCCACCTTGGCTGTGCAGACATCATGTGCCATGGGGGTGAGGGCATGTTGACCCAGGAGTCCACGGGGGCACTGGGCACTTCCCCTAGACCTGCTGCTGGCCTGTTGACCCTGGCCACAATGACACCACCCTTACTGCAGTCACAAGACAGTGTGTGAGCATCTTGGGGCAACGGTTCCTCCCCCTGGGACCCCAGGCCTGAGGCCCAGAGACAGCTGTGTGCCCAAAGCAAGGCTGAACCTTTCCCCTTAAGTCAAGAGAGGCCTAAAGAAGGGCTCCATGACTCTCCAGATACAAACCCCAACAAGCCTAAGGACACATCTGGGGAGGCCAAGCCACCCATCCACACAGCCTTCAAGGCCAGTGCCTTTCTCAGCCATACCCTCTAAGCAGGTGGCACCAGAATGGGGAACTGTGTGGTTCCTGAGAGCCTCTGCTGGGGAATTCCTCTCAATTCCTCTCTGCTCTGCTGCCCTCCCCACCTGCCTCCACCTGCCTTTAGGGACAGGAGAGGTCTGACCTGTAAGGGACTTCCAAGGCCATCTGGTCCACCCTCTCAGTCTGCAGATTCAGAATCTTGAGTCCAGAGAGAGGAAGTCATTCACCCAGAGCACACAGCTGCCCGAGCAGGAAACAGTCTTCAATGACAAGCCACTCAACGAGTCTCAGCAAAGCCAGGCAGGGCTCCCTCCCACCTTCCGGTCGCCGGTCCACATGTCCACACTGAGACAGGTGCCATGCCACTCTCCTCTCGGGGAGCAGGGTGGGAAAGCGTCTCAGGGGACAGCAGGCAGACGCTGCACACAGTTTCCTGCTCTGGCGGGAACCCCGCCTGGCTGGTTTGGTTCCCTGCACCAAGGGCGAGGGCTGCCTGCCTGCCTGCCTCTAGGCCGTGATTCTGGGTATAAGCCTCTCACGACAGTCCTGAGCACGACAGGCAGGGAGGAGATCGAGCTGACAGCTTTGTCTTCAGCTGACCACATTTGGGCTGGAATGAGGAGTCGGGGCTGGATTCAGACCAAAAAGCTATTGCTAGGAGCCTTGTTCCCTGCAGAACTTGGGGAATCTACTTCCTGTACTCAGTGACCCATCCCCCTCTTCTGTCTGTCTGTCTATATCCTGCCTTTCCTCTGAAAAGCAGCTCAGGGCTGCCTCTTTCATGAAGCTTGCCTGACTCCAAACACCCTCAGGGAGTCTGTCCTCTCAACAGCTTGCAGCATTTCCTTCAGGTGGCAGAAAGAAAGAGGGTACCCGTGATGAGTCCTGGGCTGCTCCTTAGAATGTGCTTGTCCCCATGGTCACATGACCAGAGGGTGGGAGTCTTTGAGAGCAGGCGATTTTCTACCTCTTTAGTGTCCTCCACAGCCCCAGGCCCAGCACAATACACAAAAGTGCACAGTAACAACCTGCTGGTCCACTGATCCAGCTCCATCTGCTGCAGGAAAGTGAGACCGACCACGCCATCCTCAAAATGCCTGATTCTCCGTCAGACAGCCCAGGTGCCCCATGCCAGCACACCCCAGTTCCATAGGGACAGGAGTGTCAGGTGGCAGAGTTGTCAACAGGGCTCGAGGAACTGGGGTCAGTCTTGAGCCCCATTTTGGTGGCCTCCACGCTGCCTCCTGGAGCAGGCATAGTGCAGCAGACCAGGACCCATAAGTCCCACCTTCTGTCCTCTCTGTCATCATCGCAGCAATACACACCACAATGTCCTTGCGTTTTCCCTTCTTTGAAACCCCTGCAGCCTATTTTCACTCAACTCCCAGTCTATAGATGTGCCAGGACATGTGTCCTTTACCCCAAGGCCCTACAGACTGAGCGAAGGTCATGCCCCCACCCACACACGTCTCCTGCCACCAAACTCTTCCCCAAAGGGCTCCCTTTCGCTCTGGGCAAAGCTAGAAGCAGCTCTCCACACCCATACTGGTGTGGAAAGGGGTCAGAGGAAGTAGAACCAGAAAAGGAGAAATAGCAACAGTGAAAGCAAACGCCACTATATCGCTGGACCTCACAGAGGCCCCTGCCGGCATTTAGAAAGATCCTACAATTTCCAGACCGTTCCGGTCAAAAATAATCTGGGGGAAACTGTAATGCTTGATTTCTTTTTCCGCATGATTTGTGGCTTGTGGAGCTCAAGATCCTTGGGTCCAAAATGCTGTTTTTGTTCATTAGGCAAAGTCGCAGGCCGGGCAGCAGCAGCTGTCCCCAGCCTGCCCCTGCCCGGGCCGGCCTGAGGCTGAGGAAACCTCCTTGGCGATAGCTAAGGGTCTCACAGTGACATTAACTCAGACAGATTCCACACGTGTAATATTCCTGAGTAGTTGTTAAGCTCTTAAATCCATTATTTATGATGCAGAATTGAACGGCAAGTGCAATGTGATGCGGGTGTGTTAACATCACCGTGAGAAACTTAACTTTTGAATGTCCTTGTTCAGGGAGGTATAAATTTTACGACTTCAGCAATGCGTTACCAAACATTTCTTACATAGCTACTTTCACACATGGTTCAAAGTGGTTGGTTATATTTAAATACAGAATTTCCCCTACGTAATTACAGAGAACAAATTAAAAATGGCTCAGTCATTTGCATCCAAGTTCTGGGTTTCTTACCTTCACCCTTGTTTCCCTCTTGTAGCATTGAAATCAGACTTTAATTGTGCTGGTGAAACAAAACACGGGAGGCCATGTCCACTGCAGAACAGAAAGTCACGGGAGAGCACACGCATTTCTTTCTTTCTAGATGGGGGTGGGGTAAGGACAGAGGAGGAAGACGAATACTTCCATTTCAATGTCTTGGCCTCAGGTCAGAGATTGGAGGTTCCAAACTGTGTGAACAAGGCACCCGCTCACCTTCTCTGTGCTGTGATTTCCTGCTCTTGAAAACAGCTAGGCCAGCACCAGTGTGCTTCAGGGTTGCCAGAAGAGCAAAACTAATCAACATAACTAGCATAACTATACCTGAGTCTCATAAGGCCTGTTCTCTTTCCATATTGTGTGGATCTGGAAATAATTCAACACCTACCAGTGCCATTGTCCCTGGAGCTGAGAATTCTAAATTCAGACCTGTTCCCAATCATTATGAAGATTCATAGGTCAAGGAAGAAGAACAGAACACAGGTTAGCAATTAACTGACTTTATCTGAGACTTTAACTAATTTAGGTGTACGACAGGTGGGCTTCCACTTCTACACTTACCCTGCTCTTGTCTTGGCAATGAGCAGGATGGTCATTTCCCAGCACACACCCTTTGCTCCAATCAGGACCACGACTTGCTGTCTCCTCCTTAAATTACACCACCCACTCACCCAAGCCTTGTCTTCTTGGCCCTTCCCCAGGATTGCTCCTCCACCTCATCCTCTTCAAATCCTTCCATCCTTCCAAGCCTCATCCAGCCCCACCTCCTCTCAGAAGCCTCCTCTGATAGCTCCCACCCCTCACAGACCTCCCTTCTCCCTGCACACCTGTAGTGTTCCCAGCACATGCCACTAGCCTTGCCCTGAAGAAAGCCTGTTTTAATCACCTGGCTACTTGTTCCAGCTTGTCTCTCTACCCTTGAAACCTATGGGAGGGCCCGTATCTTATGTGTCTGTGCATCCCAAAGAATGCCTAACAGAGAGTTGCATTTAGAGTTGGCACTCAATAAATTCTTGCCCCTGTCTGGAGGAAAAGTGGACAGTTGCAATTAAAATTTTAAATGTACTTAGCCTCTAACCCAGCACCCCCACTTCCAGGCATCTCACCTATAAAAATACTAGCTCACTTATACAAAGATGCATGTTTAAATGAGTTCATACATGGAAAGGGTTTAGAATGGGGCCCTGTCCATAGGAAACATACTATTCAGAATTAATGATAGCTGTGGATGCTGCTATTGTTGTTAGGATGTTCACTGTAATATTGTTTATAATAGCAAAAATCTGGAAAGATCCCAAATGGCCAGCAATAGGAGAATTATTTTTAAAAGTAATGATATATCCATATGATTCTATGCATATTTTTAAAAGAAGGAAATGGATTTACATACACTGACATGGAAAAATGTCCATGTTATTAATGTTTACAAAGAAAGCAAACTGTGAAATAATATGTGTAATATGATTTTGTCTTTTTACATAAGAGCTAGCTATATAATTGTGTACTATACACATTCATGGAAGCAGCATAAAGTCATAATTAAGAGCACAGATTCAGGACTGCTTGGATATCAATCCTTGCTCCACGTCCCACTACCTGTGTGATCTCAAGCAAATTACTTCACTGCTCAGTATCTCAGTTTTCTCATCTGTCAAATGGTGAAAATAGTCATACTTGCCTCATAGAACTAACGATGCACTAAATGAGTTTGTATATGTAAAACACCTAGAATAGTGTCGGGCACCTAGAGAGCCCTAATAAAAGTTAGTTGTAAGTGTTATTATCTGCAAAGGATAAAAGACTGAAAGGAGATAGACCAAATCATTAACAGTGGTTTCCTCTGGAGAGAGGAATTAGGAGGGAAAGAAACTTTCCGGGTTTTTTTGTTTGTTTTTGTTTTTACCACAAGCAGGTATGACTTACATAATGTAAAAGTGCCACCTATTTGCCAGTAGGTTGGCAGGTTGGAGTCATAGGAACAACTGCCTGAGGTGTAGACTAGGATGTCAGGACACTGGACCACAAGCCATGCTTCCCCATTTCTAAATCTTGATTCTAACTCTGACCCACAGCCAGAAAATTAAAAAATAAAAGATGTTATCACCAGCTGCTGCCCCACACATACTCTGCAACCCCACAACGCGCTAAAAAATTGAGAACATCTGTTTAGAAAAAAAAGCATCAATTACTATTTTGAACAGGAAGAAAGAGAACAGGAAGTAAATTTGGCGACCCATGTATTTTTATTCATACATCTTGACTGTCAAGGTGGGATCTAGTGCTGCTTTAATAATCATCTTCCTGCGGTACAGACGGCTGTAGAAGATGGTTCTAAATCCTGTAACTTTCCTACTGCTCCCCTTCACCTTGCAAAAACCTTGTCTTCCAAGACACCTTTCCCACCAACCCCAGTCAGAGAAATGCTTTGACCTCTCGTCTCTGGGTTGCCCTCATTCTGGTGACCCTTGTCATGATTTAACGTATGCACCACCCAAGGCCTGAGAACATGAGCCTCTCTGCCTTAGGCTTCTGGAGCCTCCAACTCTTCGTGGCACAATCCCATCCCACTGGCTACAACGCAGAACCCAAACTCCTTAGCCCTACACTCTGGGCCTCTCCCAGCCCAGCCCCACACTCCCTGACATGACCCCTCTCTTTCTGGGGGTGCAGTTAGACTGGCCAAGGCTCTGCCCTCCAACTCCGCCTTTTGCTTTCCACTTCATATTTTTGTTACCACTGTTCCCCTTCTATTTGCCACCTCTGTGCTATTATCAGCATCTCTCCCCTTGCTCTTCGCATGCGCACCTCTCACTATTCCTTCAGGCCAACTTAACACCCCCACATCCTGCCCCTGCCCAGTCATGGTGATCTCTTCTCCTGCCCCCCTCTGCCCACCTCATCCTGTGCTCAGCAGAAAGCCCAAATCACACAAGCCACCCTATGAATGGGTAGAGCTTACCTCTTCAACCAGATTGCAAATTTCTGGGAAGCAGGACGGCTGTCAAGCTTCTTTTTCTTTCTGATACTGAGCCTGGGAGAGTGGCGTAGAGGGCAGCTTAGGAGTTGGGAGAAGGGGAAGTGGGAATCTTTTTCAAAAAGGGCTACTGTGGGGTTTCATTTAGTAGTGATATCTCTATTGACAGATTGCTAACTCCTCATAGTAACCTTTTCTTATTTGTCTTTTTGTTCATTTTTCTTGCTAGGAAAGAAAAAAAAAGATTATTAAAATTTTAATCCAAAACTTTCAGTTCTGATGAGTTTTCTCAAAAGCCAATAATTCCACATAGCTCATCTAAAATTAGAGAGAAATGACCAGGATTTTTAGTTGGTTGGCTTTCATAGTAGATACACAATAGTCAAAATCTATTTAAGTGACTTTTTTAGGGAATCGGAGCAGCAGGCAATCCATCAGATGCCAGAAGTCCATTTAAATATTACACGAAGAGAAGGGAATTAGTTTGGTCAAACTGCTAAAATGAACAAGCAGGGACAGAAATGCCCTGGAGAAGTGCTGGTTATTTCATCTTGAATGCATTTGTAAAATAAACACATTTATTTACCAAGTTTAGTACTTCGACTATTTCCTGGAATCAGTCTTTGCACAAATCTAGGCTGAGATGGCCAACTGGAATTAAAAAGTGACCAGGACTACAAAATTAATTTGACACCCCTCAATTTGCTTGTTTAGAAACACAAAACAAAGTCCTAATCAAATTGGAAGTTTATACGGCCTTTCAGTCTACAACTTGGAAGTTGCCGCAGTGCACTGGCAAACAGCAGCCTTTAGCGCCTCCAGCCCTAATGTGCTTGCGATGATGGTCCTGGCTGCAGCTGTTTATGAGCTTAAAATGCAAACATACTAACTCCTTTCTTCTGCGGGAAAACTTACATTCTCACTGACACCTACCGCTGTCTTACAGATGGGCCTAACACTGAGATTTCAAGCATTCCACAGGAAACACACAGACACACACACCCTGCTCAGGCCCCACACTACCCAGACACTTTTTAAATTGCTTTTCCAGTAGGATCCCAGGAAAAGGTTTCATTTAACTACCACCTGCACATGGCCAGGATGTGACTGGTTTGACAATCTATAGTCTCTCCGGTCCTGCAGGGGTCTTCAGGGTAACTCTGCCCCCCACCCCATTAATGACCCCTGATGGGCTTTGGATTGGGTGTTTGGTATCCTGAGTTTCCTGTGGCCAGCAGAGGCAGGAAGACCACACAGTATCAGATATAACATCCCACAAGATGAGGTGTGGCCCAACAGTCCTACTGTGTTGGAAACTGAGGCTGGCCAATGAGGATGCCATTTAATGGATCAGCAACTCACCAGTCTGTCTCATTACTGTCCGCCTCCCTCCTCACCCCTAAGTAACAGAACTCCCGCTGGCATTCCTGGCTTTGTCCCATAGCTCTCAAAGCTTATAGAGCTCCCTTCTTCCTTTACAAACTCTCACAGCAACAGTCTGCCCTGCTCCCCTGTATTGTCAACAGATCATAGTTGGGGCCTCAGTGGAATATCCCATCCAATTTCCCATAAAATGGGACATGAAAATAAACACACATATTGTATGTTGGTTTACATTTCCTGCACAGACTCAGCAGGGGCGACAGGAGAAACATTAAGGAAACTATTTCTAAAGCAATGGGCTACATTTTAGCAAGAACACTCTCACTGACCCTAAAAAGAAAGCCATTCAGATGGCTAAAATCCCATATAATTCTTTGAAACCATTCTTGAACATTCCCATTTTAATTTCCAAAATCAATATGGCTTGCTAGTGCCCCATGCTCAATGACAACAATTCATATTGATGGGAAGGAAGGTATGGTCATTTTTCTATTGAATGGAAAATTTGGTTATTTTTAAGAACATTATTCCAAGAGAGAAAAAGGTCTTAAGTCCACTGCACCTGACAGAGTATTGTTTTGTTCCTAGAAGGCTGGTTTCTCTTGACATCTCTGCCCTCATTAAAAAAGCATATCGAAGTTGTCACCCTTATGTTTTCAGTCATGCGGTTTCAAGCCCCAGAATAGAATGTTGTCATTTATTTTCCTTCTGAAGAAAAGGCACCCTGCTCTCATGCACACTCAACACCAAAAATCCAAGAGAACACTCCAGTTACACCTCTCTAATTCAAGTCTGAGTTAGTGAGATGTCTCAACTAGGGGATAACAAAGACTGTTTTATTTTTTTCAAGTAGGTTCACTAACTACATGATAATCACTTGCCATTAGCACATTAAAATTGTATGTAAGTTGTGCTGCTAAAGGGATAGAAAACAGTTTGTTCTCAGGTGGATAAACGGTCCCTCCTGCAGTCTTGTTCACACTGTGAATTTGCTGAGCAAACCCTTTCCTCTTGGATGGTGCAAACATCAATTCCAGGCTCCATGTTGCGGACGTACACAGGAACCCTATGCCACCTGGAGACAACAATTCATCTTCCACCACAACAGAGCCATTTTACCATACCTGAACCTGAAAAAGAACCAAAAAAAAAAAAAGAGGTGGTGCATGTAACATCATCACCTCTCTCGGCAATGGCATTCCTTTGATGAAGGGCAAAATGCTATTCCTACACTCTAACCGTCAGGAGAAACTTCCCCCTGATCCTGCCCCCCCGCCTGCTACCCCAATTCTTCCCTAATTCTACCCTAGTTCTTCTCCCTCTCCCATCCCCAAGCTTTCTCTTCAGGTGCTCTTTGGGGTTTCATCTATTTTACTTCTCTCTCTTCTCATCCTCATGCTGCTAAAGGGCAAGATGAGCCTGGAACCACTACCTCTGTGGTTGGCCGAAGTCAGCCATCATATATCAACTCTACTCTGGCCTCAAAGAGAAATTTCCTCTTCACTTGCTCATCTTTGAGCACCCGGGCTCATTCTCATCTCAAAAGGGAAAACTTGAAAGACCAAGATCAGCATGTGGGGCTACAGGACTAAGGAGACTACAAGACTGCTTTGCGGCCAGATGTTCAGCCAGAAGTGCTAAAGGAGCCCTTGAGGGCTGGCTGGTTGGCTCAGTTGGTTAGAACATGGTGATGATAACATCAAGGTCAAGGGTTCAAATCCCCATATTGGCCAGCCACAGAGAAAATAAACAAAGGAGCCCTGTGACCCATGCCTGGTGCAGCAGACTCCAGCAAGAACAGGAGTTTCACACTGACCACTGGGCCAAAGCCCGATGGAAATCAACAGGATGCCTTAGCCAAGTGTCAACTGGGCATATCTCTCTTGAGCCTGACCCAGGATCTTGTGTTTGGGATCCTGGTCAAGTAGCTTTTTTCAACTCATCACAACTAACCTAATGAGTAGAGACACACCTGAACACAGATGAGTAGAAATGTGGACCATAAGAAACTCAGATAATCCAGACACAAATGACAAGTCCCCAGATGACTATGGGTTAACTATATGCACATTTGGACATTTTCATTAACCAAGAAGAGTTAAAATTGAGCCAAGTCTTTTGCCCTCCCTACGTTTCAGATAACACAGTTGCTAATATCTTGCACCATTATTAGGAATGACTGGATTTGATATAATATATGCAATAAGATCCATGCTCCAAAGATGTTAAGATTCACTGTCAGACAAATCAATCTGTCTCAGCTCTGATAAAATACTCAGTTGGATAATTAGCTCAAGGGTCATACAACTTCCCACCCCTCATGCAGAGAAAAGCAAAATTGTCCTTCCGGAAGCTGAAGTGGAGAACCCCAAGCTGAAACTTAAAGTTTTCTGATTTTATTTAAAATTAATGCCAATTTTGCATTTGGCTCCATGATATAATGATGATCTATTATTTTCTTCAAAAATCCTGAAGTAAAATAAATGCTCCAGGAACATTGCCATGTTTATCCTAGGGCTCCAGGGTTTGCCCAGCACACCACCACCTCACCCCACATACCACATTTTGAGAAGAAAAACAAGGGAACTGAAGTAGAATTCTAAATCTCAGAAAGAGAAGTGAAAATAATGCTTACCAAAGTAGGGGGGGACAAAGAAAGGATACCTATTGTATTTTTTCCATAACCCCTGAGCCACTGCTAGAAAAAGATTAAGGTATTATGCTGGCTTGTCATGAGCCTTCACACCGAGCTGCATTCATCTGGCATGTGAAAAGTGTCCTCCCCTAAGGACCATCAGAACTTGGCTTAGGAACAGGCTCTCAGAAAACCTTGAGAACTTCATACCTGTAAGCACAACTTCTTGATCCCTTAATACACCTAAATTCTGATGAAGGTGTCGGAGCAAGGCACAGAATTCTCGAGGGACCACCCTTACCTTAGCACTTCCAGTTCACATGAAGACATTAATTCCACTTATCAAAGAGAAAAGTACAGAGAGATACTCATTATAAAACACAGAAACCCAAAATGAATAATATCATGGGTTGGTCTCAGCAGGATTTTCCCGAATTTATTATCTTAGAAAGTTCGGCGTAAATCTACATCTTCCACCTGAGACGGTGGTTAGTGGAAAGGAGCGGCGTGGAGCAAATCACCAGGACTGTGGTGGCCTCTTCACTGAGTAACAGCGACGCGAGCCCTCCAACATGAAGGAAGGAAGAAAAATCATTTGGGGAAACTGCTTAAGAAAATCGTGTGTGTAAAGACAAGTCAATTTTAAATTTTAATATTATTAGATAATTTGATATGTGATGATATGAGACCAAGAAGAAAGGATTTAGAAATATGAGAGAAAGAGGAAATAAGGAGGTCATGCAGAAGGAGGAGAGGGTAGCAGGACAGGTACACAGCCCAGAAGAAAGAGAAAAGGAAAGACAGGAAGAGGCTAGATTTGGGGGAGGGGGAGGAGAGAAGAGCAGCCCCCAAAATCCTTTATTCAAGAGGCACACCTCTATCTTTCAGAAAAACAGCTTTAATTTTTTTTTTTTTTCTGTTCTTTTCTTACTATTTCAGAACATCCATGGCTTGGACAAACAAACTTCTCATTTAACAGGAGTAAAAAAGACCTCACTTTTAACTCACATAGCTTAAATTTGACTGTGATTTTAAAAGTTAACCAATGCTGAAAAAAAATAGCGTAAGCTTGAAACTTCAGAAAATGGAACTTTAATTTGAATTATGGTTCAATCCATCTTCTTGAAACAAAACAATAATTATTATATTTCCATGGCCACATCTACTGTCAGGACTTGATTTGTGGGAAGAGTCTATAAAGGCATGATTGTACCTATGGAAAATTATGGTCAACAGATTTACTTGTTAGAATTAGGCATATCATTTTCTCTATTTCACCCCAGACTCAGTCAGGCATCAAAGCAAACCTCTCTCTGTCTCTCTCTGTCTCTCTCTCTCTCTGACTCTCTCTTTCTCTCATAAACATAAACACGCACCCCACACCACCCTCTCACAGTCCAGCCAGATATCCATGCTGACACCGAGTCCCAAGTCTCACCCATGCCCCACCACCTTTTCCTTATAAACTTAGAGACATGTGTGTGATGTAGCAGTTCAGATCTCACTGGCCAAGACAAAAACTGGGCCATAGGCTTAATTTAAATTAAGTCTCTGAGTTGTCAAAACTTCAAGATTCAAACAAATACTGTATTGGACTTACAAGGCCTTGTTTTCTCCAACTTCCTGGTGAAGATAACAACAAAACAGCTAAAAGGCAGGTAGAACGCAGAGAACAGGTGCGAAGGGCTGGAAAACCCTCCATGCTGAATAATTGAAAGCAAACCAGAGATCCTTCTGTTCTATGACCCCTCCACCAGAGCTAGAGAGTAGGCTCCCTGAAAAGGTTTGGGCATTGGTCAGAAAATTCCAAATTATGAGAGGAGAAATCCCATGAATGAAGAGCTCAATGAGAAATCCCCATCAATTTAAAGTATAAAGACATCAAAAATATGAATATCTGCCTCCTGGCCCTGCTCTCACCCACTTGAGACCGCTACACTCATGTGCTTGGATGCAGAAAATAAAAATAGCCCTGCAGTTCCTTGAAAAACTTCCCTTAATCTTGATGTTACTTTAAAGCCATCATAAATCACACAACCTGCCAATCTCGCCGTGTTTTATACACTGTGGGGAGAGGTAGAGCATTTCTGGCCCAACGATCTCCTGGTAACAAATGCCAGTTCTAATGCTGTTGCATTTTCTCAGTACCACTCGACCTCTTAAACAAGGCTCTACAAATATATTAACTGTCATATTCTCAATTTCTTTTTTACAACAGGCGACAATATTCTCTTATGACTAGCACCATGGAGCTGAGGGCAGTGTCTGTCTGGGGACTGAAAAAACACCCAAAGGTGGTAGGTGAGGCTTTCCAGCCCCCAAGTACTATCCCTATGGTACCTGGGTTCCCTTTTTCCTGCGAGGTCCCCCAAGGTCACCCCCACAGCTCCCCAGGTTCCTGCTGGATCCTAGCCTTCCCATGCAACTCGTTGGCATCCAAATGGGTACCAAAGCCAAGCCCTTAAGAAGGGGGACAGTCTGCGTGGCCTTTAGGATCCATTGAAAAGGCTGAACCCAGGCACACCGAGGCCTGGCTTGCCTTCAGGAAATTCCAGGCTGCCTGCAGCAGCTGTGGTTCGAGTAGTACAACAAATTCACTTACTGAATGACAACAGCTTTATTGGCAAGCCAATTCAATTAAAGCCCCTGCATCCAACAAAGTCTCCGGCAGCCCTCTCTGCATAAAGAACATGGAATCGTGCCTACATTTCCCTGAGTGCCCTCAGCCCTAGCTGTCCCTCTACATGAGAGGGAGAGGGATGAATGAATTAGACGCGGATGATGGTAATTAATGGCTGGCTGTCAGAGAGTCATTCTGGAGGCTCAGCCGTTGAAGGCTCCATATTAAAGACCGAATCCCAGCACAAACTGATCAGGATGGCTAGAACTCTCTCTCTAAATGGTAGGAGTGTCTCAGGCTCCTGGGGCAAGAAGGGAGGGGGAAGCAGAGGAAGGTGAGGGAGGGTTGGAGGGGAAATAAAGAAGCAAAACACCATGCTGCTTGCGTTGATCAATGCTTTTTACACTATTGATATATAAATAATATGTTCATTTTTCATTTTTACAAAATATGTCCTTTAGGCTACCATTATGGCAAACTTACTTCAGAGTTCTGACATGAGCTTATTAGGGGGTGGAAAAGGAGGGCTGACTGTAGAGCTATAAACAAAACACATTTTCTTATGAAATATACATGGCAGATCATTTTCGCCTTCAGTAACAAAGATAAAATTGGGGTTTTTCTGATCCCTGGCACAGTCTTGCCAACCAGTGGTTTGGCGCTTAGAGAAGAGGGAGACGGAAGAGGAATATGGCAGGGGGCAGTGAAGGGAAAGGAAATGATTAACAAATGAGCTCCAAGTGGCTCATTTACATGGAGATGCGCGGCCCTCACTTTGCCTGTCGCCAGTGCCACCAACAGACCAAGTGCAGGTTAACTTCCTAGCAGGAGAGTACTTGGGTATATTGGGGCTTAATCATTTCTGATAGTAACAGGTTACCATATGCACCATTTGGACATAAACGTAAGCCAGACATTGAGAAGCCAAACTGATCCTTCTCCAACAATTCAACTCAGGTGAAAAACCAGGCTCCTCGCGTGTTCCATCTGTGTAAGTCCTAGTCTTAGAGGCCACCCATGAAATGTGGGAAGTTCTGTGACTGTACTAGAATGAGCTTCTTGTCTCACTCCCAAAAAGAGAGGAAAAGAGAGGAGAGGAGGGAAATTCCATTCAGGGAATTTGTTTCTCTGCTCATGGCAATCCTCCAGAATGTTAACATAGAATCTGACTTCAAAGTTCAAGGTTCAGAGCAAATGCCAACTCCACCAGGAAGCCTTCCCAGATTCTCTCAATAAGAATAAATTGCTCCCTCTGTTACATTCCTACAGAACTCTGCATGTGTCCTATCACGGTCTTTAATTCATTCCTTTTACACCATAGTCAGCTGCCTTGTCCGCTTTCCCCAACAGATAGAGGCTTCCTGAGGGCAAGGGTCTGGACTTTATGTATAGCTGGCACTCAATAAATCTGAGTGAAATAGAATTGAATGGCCCTTAGGAGAAGGAAACAATTTGGCAAAGCCTCAGTCTTGAAGAGTTATGTAGGTCCTTATTACAACCCTGCAGCCATCAAGATTTCACTGCTGTTTTCTTCACTGCAGCCACCAAACTGGTTGCCCACTTTAATTAGAACAGAGGCCAGATGTCTGGCCAGCTCTGCTAGAACCGGAAGAGCTAACAAGCTGGTGGGATTTCCCAGCTGGGGGCCCGGAGGCTGGCTCCGTGTGGTTGGGTCACCTTCCCTCGCATACTTCCTTCCCTCTTGCTTGACTCCCTTCTCCCCCACCCCCATCTTGAGGGCAGCTGTCCCTTTTATTTGTGAAAGCCCTTTCCTGACAACACATCTGTCCGGCACAGTGTTTCACCCCATCCAGTGATTCGTTTACCCGAGGCATTTGCATCTTTGATCACTGCAAAGGCATGAAACATTTTTGTCCATAAAGAGCCGGCAGAGGCAGAGTATCCCCTTTCAGAAGACTACCATCCACTAAGTAATGAAATCTAATATTTAAAGGTCATGACACCCGTTCATACTAGATTTCATTAATCAATGTTTTCATGGAAAGGATAAATCCTTTATGCATGCCTTTTTCCTGATTTTTCCCCCATTTAAAAAATGCAATGCTTATTTTTCTCCCCTGCTATTAGCTCACCCTAGTTCCTGGCCTCCCAAAATTCACCCACTCACATTCACACTGACGGAATGACATTCAACTGTGAAAACAAAGAGGTAGGAGAGACAGAAGAGTATTCTGGTTAGTCTTAAGCATGTTTCATTAAATAAAACCTTTGTGGTCCTTAAAAAAAAAAGTCATTGTAATTACAAGCCTGTACTTTGCATGTGAGTGACCAATACATTCGTGCCTCGGGAAATATTAAGCAAAGGGTCACAGCCTTCATATGGACACTCACTAAGCACCATATTACTGACATTGACCAGGACAAGAATGATGTTACTATTACAGTCACCAAACCCACACCTTAGGTGAAGTTCAGGTAAATACAAGTAGGATATCACTGACATCCTTCCTGGAGGATGTTCACCAAAGAATATTCTGATTTTCTTCTTTAACATCCTTGCACACAGCATCTTATGTATCTGCATATGGCACTGAAATTGCAAGAAAGCATTGGCGACCAGCACCAAAGTACTTAATTGTGTTGCTAAGGATAAAAGAGTCCTAATAACAGTCCAAGACCTGAGTGAATCAGAGGTACTTTCAAGGTGTCTAAACATCCATGATTGTGCTAATACCTTAATGCTACATGTTCCCCTCAATTTACAGAATAGTGAAGACCCAACAAATTGTTAAATAATGCCCCATTTTCCCATTAGCTTCAAATGTAATGCCCACCATTGCACAAATATCTCGGTTCCTTAATGACACTTTTTTAAAAATGTAACGAATACTACAAATGTGGGAAAACAATATGCACAAAAATGCCTATCACGATATGATTTATAACGATGTGAAATTGGAAGCAATCAAAATGATAACAGTAGGTAATGGTTAAGTAAATTATGATACACAGCAACAGACCATCATACAGCCATTAGGAGGGTAAAGACCACCATATAGAAACATGGAAAATGCAAATGGCACATGCTCAGTGGGAAAAGGACTGGAAATTGTAGTGCACTGTGGTTTCAACTAGATAAAAACATACTTATTAAAAAAGACTGGAAGGAAATAAAAAAAAATAATATTATGTTAGGGATTATGAGTGATATTTTCCCTTATTTTTACTTCTCAAACTACCTGTAATGCTATGTAACTTTTATAATTCAGAAAATAAATGCAACTATTTTTTAAAAAAACTATTATTTTTTAAAGTAGCTATAATTTCTAAATGAAAAACAGTAATATGCAAAATATTCTAACTGTAGTAAACCCAAATTAAGATGTTCCACATGGAGACAGCAACCCTGGCAGGACGAGCATTTCCCCGTGCCACTGCATCACTAACGCACATCCCAGAGAGCACCCCTTCTGCAGACTTTTCCATTGACTCAGTTACAGGCCTCTTTTTCGATATTTTCATTTTGCCTGAACAGTTTATTTCAGTATCACAGGATGGTAGAAAGCAGCAGCAGAAGAAACTGAGGCCTGGAATGTCAGGTGTCTCCTTAACCATAGAGGCTGGTTGTCCGATGGCAATCATTCAGTTGTCAGCCTCAAAGAAGCGGCCCGTGGGTGGACATTGGGATGGCCACATAGGAGAGATAAGGAGCTAAGGAGAATGGGCATAGCAGTTTAAAATAAACTCGACTCTCCTCAGCTTTGTTGTCTAAGATCCCAGGAAACTGAAACAACTTGGGGTTTGGGGCTTAGATCCACTATGTGCAATCTTCGAAGGATCAAGAAGAATGAGAAAAAAAGAATCAAAACATTGGTGGGGGCCAATTTTATCTCCTTGTTCCAAACTTACTTCTCACTTCTTGACCAGAATCTATTCCCAAATGACTGCCTCTGGGCCACACAGAAAGGAGTGTACCTAAAATTTACTTCATGGCAGCTGGTAAATCTATAGGTATTAGCTAACAATGAACAAATTTCTAAATTATACAAAGAGACCTTGAATAACCAAGAGTTTATCCCAAGATGTCTCATTCACTTGGCTACACTATTTGCACTTTATATTAAATTTGTGCAGGTCACACAAAACCACCTCTTCTGTAGTCTTGGGTGAACAGAACTTATGTTCCCACATAAGCCATAAATGCTGATAGTATTTTAAGACAATGGGCTCCCCTTGGATTTGGCTTCTTACCATGACATTTTTGATGACTTTATCAACCCTGGTGTATTAAAATATGCAAATTCAAGCTCATAAGGACAAACTATCTAACATCGGTCCCTGAGTCTACTTCTAAGACTAGCTCTTTAAGCTGTTACAGCTACTTTTATATGCAACCTGAGTACAAGACAGTATCATATTCAGTTTGGAAGCCAGACCTTATAAAGTGTGAAATCTTTTAACACACCACAAGAGTGCACAGAACAATTATAATAAGTATTGCATGTATTTTAAAATGTGACTCCTTTGCTGGCCTCTCTCTCATCTTAGTGCTTTTGGTCTCACTTCTTTGGTCAATACAGCAGAGTTCAGCCATGTTCTTCCCAGGGAAATGGAGGAAGAATGGGCTCCTCCCCAGGGTGAAAGACCCAGGAAGCACCTGAGCTGTGGAAAACCAGGCAGAGAGGAGCCAGAAAGTCAAGAGGAATCTTCCTGCAAGAGCGACGTATTTGGTCTTTAATAAGAGGCAAGACAGACCTCATACTTTTGTTTGGCATGAGTTTAAGAACTGGCTTTAGTTCCTGAAACAAGCACACAGAATGTCTTTTCACTCCACACACAGGCCTGTACCTTCTACTCTGCAACTTCCCCCTTGGACTCCTGGGTTTTTGTAAGTATTTGCCTGAAACAGCTTTTTAAATCTGTAGTTAAATCAAGTTTCACCCCTCTCTACAGAAATCTCAGCACTCCTAGGGCAGGAAGAGGGCTATTGCTGAAAGAAACTATGGGGTTGGAAGGACATATGGGAGGTCTCCAGCCTAGAGATGGTTAAACTTAAGTGTGCCTCTGTGTCCCCAAAGTGACAGCGACCCAGCCCCAGAGATTCTGATGCAGTGGATCTGGGAAGCAGCCCGGGAGCACACATGCACACACACACAGACATACACACACACACACACACACACACGTGACTGTCACAAGTTGCCCAAGCATGGCACTTTGAGAAACATGATGTAGTCCAATATCCTTTGAGATTCTGCGAAGTTGCCCAAGACATATAATCCAGTAGCAGTAGAGTAGAGCAGTATTTGGGTCTGTAGAGTCTGGCCACATCCTGCTGTCCCCCAGAGCTACAGGAAAAATGATTACAGCTGGAGCCTGGGTGGGCACCCCACTCTCTCCAATGAACCCCAAGATGTGCAGCGGACTTTGGAGCCTGGAGCAGGCACTGAATGGAGTTGGGGAGGGGTCATAATCCCATGTTTAATGATGCTTAGGGCTAATATTCCCCCCTGAAGCCATAGCAACAAAAACATTTTCTAGGCACCTGCATTTGATCCACTATCTAGACAGAACCGGCCAGCTGGGGCTGGCTTAGCGGAATCAGAAAATCCAATCCCAGCTTCACAGGCACCAGCCATGTGTGGGCGAGTCACTTGCCACCTCTTAGGCTTCTGTTTGCTCATCTGAATAATGAGTCTAATGTCTCACTGCCTGCTTCTATGATTTGCTGTGACGATCAAATGAGATCATGGGATGTTCTTTGGAAATTAAAACCTTCCAGAAGCATAAGGTCCTATCTAGCACTCTTGTACTCCTTATGGATCTTGTGCAATAACAGAATGAATAGATCCTCTTCTAAAACAAGACAGGAGAGAGTTTCTCAAAACTACCAGAATTGCTCATATTTTCTAGGAAGACTTATTATAGTCATTCTACACAGTGTTAATGCAGACCTATGGTAAGTAGAACAGAAACAACGAAGCTTTTAGAAGGCATTTGGGACAGGTTCAGACTTAGACCCAGAGGCTCTGTTGACTTTCCACAGCCACAGGACACAGGCTTATCTGGTCCTTTTAGCCCTGGTCAGAGCTAGCAGCCCTGATGACGCCAGGGTCTTTGGACAGCCCTCCTCCCCAGCTATCTGAACAGTGATGCTGAGGGAACTTTCTGTCCCTCACCAGCACTCGCAAATGCATTCCATGCAGGATTCCAAACGATCGATTTTCTGCCTGCATTTCCATGTTTAGAGTGATGAAAACTTTTTAGACCTTTGTTTTTTATTCCATATGGAGTCTGTTTGTAGAAAACCAGAGCTCCCTTCAGGGGCCATTGAGGGATGGATGAAGGTGAGGGGTGGGGCTTCTGGGGAGGCTTTGGGGCCCTGACTTCCTCTCTGAGTAGAGCAGCTGCACTTCTACCTGATTGGGCTTCCACAGAAGGCTTCATTCTGCTGACTTTTTTTTTTAATGGGGAGCATGAAAACTAGTCATTGAATCTCCTGGGTTATAGGTGAGGAGATCACACCAGAGAAAGGTGAACTGATTTTCTAACTTCCTTCCTCAGCCACTTGCCCAGGCAGAGAAAGATGGGAAATTCTGCTTCTAGTAGAAGGGCTTCCTGCCAGGGTCCCTGGTCTCAAAGGAGGCTCCTACCTGTGGCAGCAGCCGGGAGGGGCTTCTCCTGTCCTGTCCCCCCACCTGGAAGTTCTCAGTCATGGTCACGTCTAGTCCCATCTCATCAGGGCCTCCTTGGGGCCCCTCCTAGACACTCCCACTAATAGCTGGGTGGCCTCCCTAGGTCCTCGCCCCTCAGCCAGCTTGTCTGGCCCTCTGTTTTCTGAATGGCACCACATTTACAGAATTGGCTCCACTCCAGGAGCTCCTTCAAAGGACAGTTCTAGAAAGAAACTTATTAATGACACTGAAGTGACCCCAGGGAAGCAAGTCTGAAGAACACACCCTGGTTGACACTCTTAGCTGCCCCGTCAGGGCCCAGGCTTGCTGTGTGTTCTTGGCTCAGCATGTGTTCTCAGGTCTCCAAGGCTGTCTGTCCACCCTGGAGGTTATAAGGGGTAACTTTTTGTTCTTTGGACTATGTCCAAACTCATAGCTGAAGGCCTTGGCACAGTTACAAATTGTTCTCCATGGGCTCCCACCACAAGGCCCAGAGACACAACAGACAAGACTGACTTCCCAACTATCTCAGCACATGATGCTGATGACTTAAGAGATAACGCTGGGTAGGACTGCAAACAATGGCCATTGTACAGGGACCAAAAGTGTTAGCATGTGAAAAACTTCCAGAAATTTCTTCCTCCTTTCCTCTAGGATGTCTCTCTGGTCTACTCTCTCCTCACCCCACTCCCCCAACCACAGGAGGAGTGGACAAGAGAACGTTAAAGAGTGTGCAGACTGCGCCCTTTGCCATGCAGCAAATTGCATCTCTCAAATACCTGACAAAAAGTCTCCAGGTGTCATGGCATCAGTGGCTTCCTCAGAACCTCAGTACCAAGACCACGGACTTGACTCACAGATGAGGGGAGAGCCGTGCAAAAATCCAGATTTAACAGGATAACGTTCACACTAACAAGGGTGATGTCCCACATCCAACAGATGTTAACAGGGGTTTCATTTGGGGAAGGCATCCTTGAATCAGCATTCCTTGGGGAAAATAGCTGATTCTAGGTCTGAGGGTGAAAAAGTAAAAAGTGATCATGGAACGTTGTGAACCAGAAAGTAAGGAAGTAAAGATTAATAGAGACATGACAAAAGGATATTTGTAGGGGCCAGGGGATTGAAGAAGAGGTAAGAAAAGAGAAGGGAAGGGACAGGAAGGGAAGAAAAGGGAAGAGGAGAGAGGAAAGGGAGAGTTACAAAGAATATTTTGATGACAATTGGAAAATAAAAATATGTTATAAAGTATATATTACATAATATTATTATATCCATTAAATTTATGGGGCATGATAATAATATTACGGTTATATAGGAAAATGTCCCTGTTCCTAGACGATCTAGCCTGAGCTTATGTGTGTGTGCGTGCATGTGCGCACATGTGTGTGTTTGTGTGCATGTGTGTGTTTAGATGGGAGAAGAGGAGAGGGGGAGATCCATACAGCAGTAAAGCAAATGTGGCAAAATGCTCACTGTTAAGTGCTGGGGAACGGTATGCAAGTGTTCGTGGCACTAGTCTTTCAACTTTTCCTTAGGTTTGGAATTTTTCTAAATAAATACTTGGGAGTGGAGGAAGAGGTCTTATACAGAGGCAAATTTACCCTGAAGCAAATAAGCATAAGTGTCAAGGCCCCTCACTAAATGGGCCCTTTCAATGCCTGGTTAATGAGGGTCATCAATTTAAAGAGTAGATAATTCAAATTACTGCACCAAAAAACTTGAAACACCGTGAAATCTTGCAGCTCATGTATGAAGGAAACTTGATAGAGGTTGTCCCAAATTTGTCAACAATCCTAAAAATTTACATGACGTTATCAAGAACAAGCAACAATGTTGACATTTTCTTAATTATCAATAATAGAAGACAAATGTCCATCAACCATGCTAGGGAAAGACTAAATTATCCTATTATTTCTGTAGAAAATATTGCAAGACTGTTGTCATATGAAGAGATGAACAAAGAATACCTAGCCATAAAATATAGAAGGAAAAGCGTTATAGAAATATATCATGTAATTAATGAATAAAAACATCACATTATTTTTCTAGATTTTGTCATATTTGTGCCATTCATCAGTGTTTTTAATAAACGTAGAATTTATTATTTATTTCCTCCTATATAAAAATTCACTTTTATAGCCTCCCTCTTCTAAATTTGTGTACATTATTTCCCAAACATGTTGATTACATAAACACATACACACATACATATATACACATATCCATACATTTAGTTTTTTAAAAAACAACATTTTTTTGTGCTTAGGGTTCCTCAGAAAACATTTTGGAAAACAGTGCCCCAGAGCAAAGTAGCCTTTTTTTACCCAAATCTATCTATCCTGGTGTATTAGTCTGTTTCTGTTGCTTGGAATAGAAATACCTAAAACTGGGTAATTTGTAAAGAAGCAATATTTATTGCTTACAGTTTCAGAGGCTGAGAAGTCCAAAGTGCAGGGAACACATTTGGTTCTTCTTTGATGGTCACTTTAGCGACACAGGGAATCACATGGCGAAATGGCAGATGGCTTGAGCAGGGAGAGCAAGCCAACACTTGGCTCCTTCTCCTTTTAAAGCCTTCAGAACCATGCCATGACCACCATTAAGCCATCAGTGGATTAATCCATTTACTTGGGCATGGTCCTCACAATCTAATCGCCTCTTCAAGGCCCTTTCAATTACCATCATAGGATTTCCCACCCTCTTAACACTGTCACAGTGCGGGTTAAGTTTTTAATACGTGGACTTTGAGGGATACAATTCAATCCACAGCACCTGGTAATGCTGCACTATAACATTTGACCTCCAGAAAGATGTTTATTTGAAAAGCTATTTAAAGCAAATAAACCATATATTTTATTGATGATTATCTTATATTTACATACATTCTACTTTATGCAGCCACATTCATTAACCCAGTTGAGCCCAAACAGCTCTGTGCCACAGGCAAGATTGATAATAAGGATTTCCCCCATGTCCCACTTAGCAAACATCCTCCCCAGCCCTCCAGCCTCTGTGTAGTACTGCTACTTCAGTGTCCCACGTGAGTAAATTGAGGCACACGAGTTTCTTAGAACAAAGTATAGGATCTGTTTCCATTTGGGGGATTATTGTTGAATTGTTATTTTAATAGCTTCAGTGTCTATGCTCTGCTTGTCCTTTGACATCTGTGCCCAACACAATCAGTGCTGCCTAGGAGAGACAGAAGACAGGGGTTCATGTAGGGGAGAGAAACGGAAAGAGTATAGAGCTCACTTCTCTTCCCCATCCCTAAAGTGAAACAATTTGTCCTTGACCCAATTGAACAGGATCAAACTTTGACACCTTGAATTACAGATAAGTTCCAAGGCCGAGCAGGTAGCCCTAAACACTAAAACACACTGTCAGGCAGAGGCGGCCTTCCCCCAGTCTCTCCTCTTAGCCACCCCTCATCAGTAGACCATGGACCAGACACCGTCTTTTGGCAGATGAAGGAACTGGAGGGACAGAGCCCCGTCTCAGAGCTCACCTGACACTAAATTCTCATTCTTCTACATGGAATTCAGGGGAAGGAAAGGGAGCCTTTCTGGTAAAAACTCCAGAGCTAATGCCCTGAACTAAAACCCAGTAACAGCAACATCATAATAATAATTGCGAAACAATTGCTATTGACTGCTCATTTTCCCAGCCACACTAGATGCTTTCCATGGACGGCTGTATCTCATTTACTGTAACAAAATAGCCAACAGTTCCTCAAACTCTGGGATAGGGAGTTTCCATCAATTCATCGTGTTAAAGGTACGCATCATTGTTCGCTTTGACTTATCTTGATTAGTAGAGGAAGCTGACCTCTATGGTTAGGAGGCATCCCCTCTTCCCACCTCTCAGTGCCCCCCACTAAACACTGAGGACCACGACAGAATGAGGGAAGTGGGAAGGAGGAAAGGATGGAGTGGGGATGGTGAATACAGGGGCTGGTGTGATAGTCACCCTCAGATTCTAAAAAAATCAATAGGCAAGAAATAACAGTAATTATACAGGTGATACATTAATGCATTTTCATTTTAATATTTAAACAATATTGAAGAACTGCATTTAAACTGTACAGTTAAAATAGAAATTCACTCTTCACTTCCTCTCCTACAATAACTGTTAACACTCAGTGGGTGTCCTTCCAGATTTTCTGTCTGCATTACATACATATATAGGCATGTAAACAATATTGACTGAGACAGGTTCAGAAGTCCTGCCCCCAAGATCATGGCAGGAAAAAATGACTAGGAAACATTTCTAGAAAAGATAGAAATGGTCAAAAAATTATGCCACCACTTTATCCCTAATCATGCCTCCAAGGGGTGATTAGATCAGATTCTCTGGAACCAGACTCGGTGGCAGAGACTTTGGTGCAGGGTGATTTGGGGAGCACTCGTGGGAACAACATCTGTAAGAGAAGGCAAAGCAGGAAGGGACAGGAGGGGACTTGAACTGTGGTGCCATTGTAACAAAGACCTCAGCCAATCCCATAGGATCTCTGGAGGTGCAATGCCCTTCTGAATTGTCCCAAGTTAAGGCAAGGGAGCCAGGCTTTCTTATTCTCACGTCAGATGCAGGGTGCCTGGGGAAAGAGAGTAAGACTGGGAAAGGTGGCTTCCTTCTGCCAGAGCTGGCTGCGGTGCAGCTGGGTGTCAGCAGCAGCCAGCACTATCTCGCGCCGAGGCAACCAGTGCCTTGGTCTTGAAGGGGGAGCTGGGCAGCCCATCACAGCATACACTGCATGATTCCTGGGTGTTTCAAAACATTTCCTCAGAAAATGGCATCTCTTCTAGAAAGGACAAGGAGTAAATGGGGTCAGGGGAGTTGTCAAGTGAAAAGATAAGAGAATATCACTGCCCCAATAGGGTTGACACACCTTCAGGGTCTGAAATGCCAAGGCTCATACCTAATGTTCCCACAATCTCCAAGAATATTGTGCTATGCCATACCCTGGTCAACACCACCCACCCACCCTCAACTACAGTTGCCAATAAGAAATTCCAAGGGTGATATTTTCATCCTCTTTGAGTGTTGAATTTCACTGGACAAATTTCACTTGTGTGTTTGAAAAGAAAAAAAAAATGTTTCATTTTTGTTTTCCTTTCTTTATGAATGATAATTTTAAAAAGAAGGGGAAAAAAACAATTCTAGGAGGAGGAATAGAGCACCGCAAAGCCTTCTCGGAAACCTCATTGTTGCGCCAGGCATGGATCTCCCAGAACACACGCCGAGGGTCCTGTCCTGCGGCCAGCAGCCACGTGGACCCAGAGCTCCTGATGCCCTGCTCACCTGGCTCTGTTTTCTTTCCTTCTGGCCTCAGCAGGGATGCCCAGTTCCAGCACAAAGCTGGGACTCCAGACATCTTAACAGAATGTTTTGAGTCCAACTACATCAACATTGGTATTATTTGGGCGACACTGTGTCCAAAGTGTCACAGTCATTGAATTTTCTTGCAAACAGCCATAAGGAACAACTGACCCTTCTTCCTAAACCAGGCCTATACTGATGCATTTTCCTAGGCAGCCCTCCAAAATTCCTTAAAGTGGGATTTCTATCCAGCAAGAAGTGTTCACAATTGCCCCTGCTGGTCTCACAACAACATAACTGTTATCAGTACTCATGGTGAAAATGACCAGTAAATGCACCTCTGGGTCTCAGGCTCCTGGTCTGTGAGGTGAAAAGCGGCCTGCCTGCACAGAACTTTGAAGAACAGATCGGAGAACAGGCAGCAGCATCCCTTTCAGCACTTGGGAAGACAGATTTCATAAACAAAAGGTAGAACTCACTGATCAGCCTTTCAGCACAACCCTGTCCTTCTGTTCTAGAACATGAGAGGAGATTTCAGTTGTGATGGTGCAGCTACCATAGAACAAGTTATCTGGTTAAGCACAAAAGGTCTTTTTTTCCCATAAGTTTGTATAATTACAAACCTTTTTAGGCTGTAGGAAGAGATGGCTAGGGGAGTATTGATATCTGGAAATTTATTTTTAAACACTATTTTCTCCACTTTTTTTACAGAGATTGGTAGTACTTGGCCAACTCTTCCCTTGCTACTGACTTACAGGAAAATACTACAGAAATATATGTACCAAAGGGTCCCAGATGCCTCTGCACGGATTTCTCCCACAGGAATCTTGTATTCAAAGGGGACATAAAGGACACATTCTACTCTACAGTAGCTAAGACCTGCAGAGCAACAACCTGGACCTGGCACCATGTGAAGCTCTTTACATTATTAAGTCATTTAGTCCTTACAACAATACCAATTTGCTGTTGCTATCCCCAATTTACAGATGAGAAAACTGAGGCACATAGAGGATAAATGGCCTGGTAGTCAGTGTGAGAGCTGTGATTCAGATGCAGGCATCTGACCCAGGATTCTGTACACTGAATCATGACACTATCCTGCTTCCAGGATGCAAATACCTTACAAGGAGTGATTTTTTTTTAATCCATTAGCTGTCTTTATTTTCCAAATTCCCTTTGAGACAGGCAGAACCAGGGCCACCCATCTCATGAAAACACCAGACCTACATGACTTGAGTCACCAAATTAATCAGCGACCGAACACAGAATGGAACTTAATCCAACACACAGCACAGATCCTTACAGTTCAACCAGCAGACAAAATTCCCACAGATTGAAGACAGATGTCTGTTCCTGATCAGGAGACAATTGGCCCCACACGCTGGACAAGTGTGGGAGGCAATTGCTAAGCTCAGCCCACTAGTAGCCCTAAGGCACATCACATTCTAACCTCTAGTTCATCTTGAGCAAGGCATCTAACCTGTCTGGCCTTCTAGGAGCAATGACATGGGTCAATACATTTCAAGAATAAAATAATAATAAACATTCACATTATCCTTAATCACTTCCAAAACATTTCAAAGGCATCATCTCATGTAGTCCTCCTAACAGCCCTGAGAAGGAAGTTTCACGAGGTTCATTTTGGAGATGGATAAACTGAGACTCACAACAGTTGTGATTAATCAGTTCTATCGCTCAGTCTCGATGTTTGATCCCAAGCTCTCTCCACTGTGCTCTTTTGACTGTAACCTGGTTCAAGAGCCAGCAGTTGAGGGTCAAGTTCAAAACGAAGACTGGGAAAATCTAGACCTAGACCATCAAACCAGGGACTGTTCATCCCCAGTACCTCAAATGTATTATTGCAAATGCAAGAGAATGTTGGTTTCCATTATTTAACTAAACAGGATCTGTGCCATGCACATTCCAACTGTTAATCAGACTTGATGAATCAGGAAAGCACACTGTTTTCCAAGTTTTTATCTGTTCTGCCTGATTCCCAGCCCACTGGCTAAACCTCTGAGGGACCCCAAGATGCCAGTGGTCAACTTGTGCAATACAAGTATTTTGTGATCAAAAGATTGAACTGTCCTAATATGGTGTCTTTATTTGTTTTTTTGTTAAAAACACTAATAGCCACCAAAATCTAGTGGCTCTTTACATTATTAAGCCATTCGTTCCTCTTAACAATCCCACGAGATAGGTACTATTGTTATGCCCATCTTACAGATAAGAAAACTGAGGCACGGATGAGCCAAGGGACCTGCTAGTCAGGGTCAAAGCTGTGATTCAGACAGAGGCATCTAACTCAGGACTCTGCTCCTAACTGTGGACTCTGGAGTGCTCAATTAGAACTTCTTGAGTAGCAGTTCTCCTCTAGGATTTGATTTGAGGGGTTGGGGATAGAGTTTTGTTGTTCGATGACTGGTTGGTTTGTTAAGTTTTCACTTTCTGTTTATCAAAGGAGTTTATCACCATATCTTATCATTACACTTTAATTCTTTTAGCTCATAAGGAGACCCTTCCCCCTCATCAAAATAGAAATCTTCTTGGAAGGGCAATGTCTAGAACCCTTATCAGTAAACTTCTTCATTCTCAAGTAACACATCAGCAGAAAAGGAAGAAATGAGAGAGATTATAGCCTCTGGAAAGACTTGGCAATACCTGGAGAAGAAGAGAAAGAGTGGGTAGAAGCGGAAGGTTTCCAAAAGCAAATGTCACCTCTTCTCTCTCCCCCAGCTCTTTACAGCATGGCAATACCTCTATTAATGAACACTCTGCTTACCAGACAGATACATATAGAAGATGCAGAGATGAGCGAGTCCAAGGATACAGGCCCTGGCTCTCTCTCCTCCTCCAGGCCAGGCAATTTGCCACTCTCCTCACCTCTTGATCCCCACAAGATTGTCCCCCACTCCCAATATAAAGACATATCATCATGTCTTAAGTGTCAGATCTCCCAGTCTTAGGCAACCGGGCCCAGTCTTGCAACCTTTCCCTCAGCCAGACCCAGCCCTCCCAGAGATCCCACAGAGAAGATCCTCCACTTTTTCCTCAGCCTCCACCGTCAATTACCCAGTACTTCTCTTCTACCCTTTGGTAGTTTATTTCATCAGGCTGTCTTGTTTCTGTCTATCTGAGCCACTCAAATATTTTTTTGAACAGACAAAACATTAATAAGTAATTAAGTAAGTAAATATGGAAATCACACTAACAACAAAGCCAGAAGTAATAATAATAGCAGTAACCACAACAATTATCATGTATGGAGTGCTTCCTCTATGCCCTATGCTTTACATACATAATTTCATGTCATCCTGTCAACACACCGTCAAGGTAAGTATATTTTACAGATGGGGAAACTGAGGCTCAGAGACTTCGGTAACATGCCACATCAACCAGAAAGCAGTGATACCCAGCTCCATCTGCTGGTCTGTCTTTTTCTAAAGCTCAGGCTGTTAACTAATAACCTAGACTCCTTAATCCACTCTACATCCAGGCAGGTTTTGGTTAAAGGACTTGATTTATTTTTTTGTTTTTCCCTGAACATTTGCTAAATTGGTGTATTGCTGTTGTTAAGAGTTCAGCCAACTACAAAGTTTGAGGGAAGAGTCCCCACAAAACTGCCCTCACTTCAGACACTAGCTGCAAGTTTGGGGATATCCATAATCATCCTCACTTCATGCCAGCTGGCTACAAATTTGGGGAGCCCCCGGGAGCCCCCACAAATACCCTCAAGCTTGGTAATTCACTCAAATAACAAAGAGAACTCAAGAAAGCACTGTACTTACGATTAGTGTTGTTACAGCAAAAGGATGCAAATTTAAATCAAATCTAAGGGAAGAGACACATAGGGCGGAGTCCAAGAGAGTCTAAATGCAAAGCCTCTGGATTTCCTGAGCCCATGGAATCATGGACAGTGTTACCTCCTCCTGACCACAGTGTGTGACAATACATAGTACTGCCAGTGAGGGAAGCTCACCCGAGGCTTTGGAGTCCAGAGTTTTACTGGGGCTGCATCCCTTACTGCTAGTACAGCCGACATTTAGTCTCCAGCCCTCAGTGGAGGTTCAGGCCAATACCTTTGGTCTCCGTTTCTGCTGGAGGTGGGAAGTGACATGATGTGTCCCAAAGCCCCCATTATAAACAACATTGTCAGACTGTAAAGTGGTCAAAGCCCAGACAAACAAAGACATCCCTACCAGTCCAGACATCCTAGGGGCCTAGAGATCGCCTCCCAGGAGCTGAGGGAAAAGTCCAGACCTCTCTTTAGGTAAGGTTAATTCTTCACTACACAGCTTTATATATAATATCAAAGTACCTTGTCAAAAGTAAAGGTAGAAAAGATAGATAATAGATAATATTTACAATTTCAATTTTAGAGTCAAAGGAAACTTCAAAAGAGCACACGGCATAGTCTCTGGGTTCAGGTAGACAATGCACTGCACCTGTTTTCTTAATGGGGTCTAGAAAGATAGCCCAGGTTCTCGTGGAGTTGTGAACAGGAAAAGAGCCTGAGATCTGATTTCTAGTGAAAACACTCATTCTCTTCTACCACAATGTCACACATACTTCCCTCCAAATCCCATTTGCCTTCCAGAAGTTTCCCACAGGCCCTGTCACACCAGTAGCCTGGAGCTAGGTCAGTGGTACACACATGTCTCAATAGACAGCATGCTCAATATGCGCTCCCTTCCCCTGCCCCTTTGAAGATTTCAGGAAGAACCCATAGTGATCCTCTCACCCATTTTCCGAGCTGCTGAGGCCTGTGGGCTCATACCCAGAGCTCTGTGGATCCAAACCCACTCCAGAGCATCTAGGAAAGAGCCACCTACTCCAGGACTCTGGGTGTGGTCACAGAAGGGTATTCTCTGCTAAGACACACACACCAGACCAGCCAGTAGCACCAGAGGGGCGTCATGATAAAAGCATGGACAAGAAGAAGTCTCAAGTCTCTACTCTGCCCCAACAAGCCCTTTCAAGTCTCCATTTTAGTCTTTGTGAAATGAAAGCTTCAGCTTAGAATCTTGCTACTCCAAGGGAGCTTTTTAGAAATGTGGACTTTCCAACCTCTTCCCAGGACTCTGCATTCAAATCTGCATTTTAACAAGATCTCCACGCAATTTCTGTGAACATTAAGGTTCGCGACACATCAGCTTAGACCATCATCTCTAAGTCCTTCCCAAGACCTTCACTTTGCCATTCTCAGAAGGCTCAATTTCCAAACCTCTTGGTTGAGACATCTCTTGGAACTAGGGAAATCCAAGCTTCTAATCAGGAGTGGTCAGAAAGTGGAGTCACGGAAGGCGTCTGTGAAACCCAAAGCCCTAGGACAGGCAACGCTGGGACCGAGAAGTGGGAGGCGGAGAGCGGTTCATTTTTTCCATAGGCGCCCTGTGTGTGCCAGCTGAGGTCTTTAATGTAAACCCTCCTGTGCTCCGACCTAAACAATGAGCATAATTATGGGCTCGCTTACCCCCTTCAGATGCAGGGCTCAGGGTTGGCCCTCCACAGGGTCCTGCAGGAGGTCTTCTTTCTGAGTCAGGGGGGCCTCTGGTTAACCAGAGCAGACCCAGTTCGGAGGGCCAAAGTTGACATACCAGCATAATTACACGTAGGTTGACCATATTTACTGCAACTCTGTTGTTCTAGAATTTCAAACAAAGGCTGAACCCTAGGAAACACACCACTAAAGAGAAGCAGATTGTCCTGAGTGATTTATTAAAGAACAAAAGCAAGGGGAAGAAAGAGAAGAAAATTATCAGAGACTCACATATACTTCCCTTTCCCTGCCTGGCCTGAGGAGAACTCTCAGTGACCACCGCTTTCCCACCCTCCCCAACGGAAAGGCCTCAATACACTGACAGCTTGCGTTTTCTGAGGCATGTTTTTCATGTGGCCACATCAGATCCCATAAGCCCATTTCGACTCATCAGAAGAAAGCAGCTTTAGCATTGTCAGGGCAAAGCTCTCTCCTGCTCCCTCTGACTCCCTTCTCCCCCACACCCCCACAGGCTCCCCCATGACATACACCTACATTTCATGCAAAAATATTTCAAATAAACAGAAAATCAACCAAGGTTGGAATTTGGCTTTAGAAAAGCCAGAAAAACAAGTCAGATACATGGCTATCCTTTCACTTGGGGAGGTTCCTACTAGGGAGGCTTTGAGTAAGTGCCAGAACTGCTTGGCCTCAGGCTTGCCCCTTGTAAACACACAACTGTGATGGAAAACCTTGGCATCTCCTGCGAACAGTTCAGAGCTTGCACTGACCCAGCAATGACAGGAAAGGGGCAGGTGGAAATCTACACAGTTAGGAAACAGCACCTCCCCCAAGAGTTAAAACTGTGTACATGCGATTTAGGTGTTCCCAACAGATCAGGGCAACGAGGATCTCAGAGCACTGGCTTGTAGTTGCCACCCCCATCTCCACCCCAAAACACACACAATTACAATTACCACTCCCCAGCTGAGGAAGAGTTATCAACACCTACCACACGCCTGGCAAAGAGAAATAGTAGATAGACTTCCTGTCCTCAGAGAGTTTATGACACCTTCAGGGAGACAAGCTCAACCATGAAAAACAAATTGGAACAACACAAGAGGGGATCTGGCAAAGCTCTGAACTGCTACTTGGGTAGAGCTGAGTAGCTGGGAAACCACTGGGTAACTGGCGTCACCAGGTAAGAAGCAGAGAGAGAATCATTTACCGTAAAGTTATCTAGTAGTCACTGGAATTTTGTTTGTTTGTTTTCTAAGTTGCTTTAAAAAATAATGTGCTTAGTTGTTGAACTTGCAGAAAGAGATGTGCAATGTGGTAATGGGCATGCTGCCAGTACGGATCTGGCCTTCACATCTTGGACATGAGGGGTGAAAATCAGCTTTGTATCTCATGAATATTCATAACCAATAAATAAAAAATAAAAATATTTTGCTTAGAAAGTCCCCAAACTTTCATCCTTTCCTGTCAAGAAGGAAAGGGTTCCCTTGCCAGAGCTCCAAGGCAGGGTCTTGATCTTCCTAATTCAGGGTCCCATCAGGGTGATTGTTGGCCCTGTCTCATTGCCTGGGACTCAGAAGGAGTGACCTATTCCTGGGCCAGGTGGTGCCACACACATGACGAAACAGCAACTGATTGGGCTAATTAGCCTATTTACACACACATAAAATTGTGAAAGAACCTTTTGCAAAACTACAGCTGTTGTTACTGTTTGAAAGTCAGAAAAAGAACACAGAATCAGGGTAGGATTCGGGTCCTACCAGATGTTCACAAAGGTAAAGATCTGCTGAATGGAAAATTCCAAACATGGCCAGTTAGCCACTCTACGGGCTTAAAGCCCCTTCTCAATCCTGCAGTTCCTATGACATCACTTGAGATCTCCCAGCCTGAGCAAAGGGCAGGGTCTGAACTCAGAAGCCCTAAGATAGACATGGGCACCTAGCACAAAAATGTACCTGGTGGGATGGAGCCCCTAGGAAAGAACAAGGCAGGGAAGGAACAAAGAGTGCAATCGCTCAGAAGTTCACCAGAGATTTGTGTAAAATCCTTGTCTCCAGCGACATAAATTGTAGCCGAGACAGAGAAGGGAGGCATGGAATAGAGGAAGCACAATAGAAAACATCCTAGACATTTACCAAATTGTCTCCCTTTCTGTGGGCATCCTCTTCTCACTTGATTCCATGGCTCTAGCAGGCCATCACAGTCACCCTTCCTCCTGCCGGAGAAGTAGGCCCACGGACTGAGCTCATCAGTGTCCCCATCCCACTGATTGGCCCAAGGATTGGCATGGGATTGAGCAAGGAAACCAGGTCCTTCCCTAAGAGGAAGAAGAACCATTTTCTGCTCTGGTCACATGAACCAATAAACACCCCACCCCTCCTTTCTGCTTAGGCTGGTCCCAATTGTAGTTGTGTTACAACCAGAGGACCTCTGACTACCCAGGAAGTAAGTGGATTCTGGCCAGTTGCCCTCTGGTTTGTCTCAGACCCCTAGCCTGTGGCTAGATCCTAAGGACACCCTGAGGGAAAAGGAGCCACAACTCAAAGGTGAAGAAACAGGAATGGTGGGGCAGGGTAAGGATTCCTGCTGGTGGTGACAATGATGTTGTCCAAGGAATCATGGGGAAATAGTTGTGGGAAACTGTCCAAATGTACCACCAGCAAGGCTGGTGCTCTGACTAAGGGGCAGTCTATGAACAGAGCTGATGAGAACAGATTCTCTGCATGAGGACCTCCAACGGAGAGCTGCCCACACCACTCCCAACCACCTGCTTTCCAGTAGAGCTGGCAGCAGAGCCACAACCCACAGCCCTTCAGCACCTCCCGCAAGCAATAAAGAGGTAGTCCAGTGTATTAGTCAAGAGCACAAGAAACTTGCATTTTAATTCCATCCCCTAACCAAACATGGGAACTTGGTTAAGTGACAAAACCATTTGAACCTCTCTTTACTCTTCTGCTCAATGGAGATAATAACGGCATCTGGCTCATCAGATTGTTGTGAGGATTAAATGTGATAATGTATGAAAAGTACTTAGCACTGTAACAGGCCTATAGTTGGAATTGTCATCATCATTATTATAGCCATTATTATTAGGAAATGCTCTGAAAACTGTGGTCTATGAAATAAGACCTGAACTTGTGAAATCAAAGAGTGCATAGTCCCTGGGAAACAGCTAGCAGCTCCTAGTGGCAAATTCCAGGCTTGGGTCTATTTTTTGCTTTTATATACTCTCTCATTTATTTTTTGATTTATGAAAACGCATCCATCATTTTCTAAAGAAAGCCTCCAGACACATGAACAAAAATGATAAAAATGCACAACGAAAACAAATAAAACCATTCAGCATGGCTAACAAGTCAGGCATTTGGCCCCAGTGGGGTAGATAAATCCAGAGCTGGGCTCAGCAGTGGGACCCAAAGGTCAACAGGCTGGGACTTTGCTGAAGGAATAAAAGAAAGGGGATTCTGAAGCTTCAGCTAACAGCCTACCTCAAATCTGCTGAGAGCCTGGAGAGCGAATCTTCTTGAGGCAGCCACCTAAAGGGTCCCCAAGAGGCCAGTCCAGGAACCTGCAAGATAGCTGCCCCATCTCTGCTCATTCACTAGGGGATATATCAGAGAATTAGCAGACTTCTAAAGTTATGCCAAGCACCCCTTTCACCTACAATTTTTTTTCAGTGAGGGAGGGGCCATCTTTGGGAAGGATATTCAGTCAAAACAATGGGGGCTCCACAGGGACTCTGTCAAAGTCACCCATCTGTCTTTATCCCCTTACTCCAGAGGCATTGCTATAAGGGGACCCCCCAAAAAAATTTGCTCTGAGACCCAACATATCTAGCTCCCAATACAGATATTTAATTTTTGCTCTAAGCTGGGAACATGTAAGAGGAAAAGTGAAAAAGAAAGCCCAGGGGAACCAGGGAAGGATCCATACAGTGTGACATGGGACAGGGCCACCACTAGCAGAGCACAATTGTCTTCATATAACCCATGGTGGCTCCCAGTAGCCCCAGAGTGCCACATTGGAAAGGCTCTTCAAAATGCCTTCCTGCACACTGCCTGAGGAGGTTCTCTGTCATGGGTTGTCCTGGCCATAGCTGACCAAATAAGGGGTCCATTCCTAGGCTGTAAAGAGGCCAACAAGGTGGCTTTGTGTGAAAACTGTGCCCATGAGGGCTGCCCAATACTGGATAATGCCTGGCAGAGCCAATCAGATCTTCTACTGGGACATCTCGCTGGGATATGGAGGGCATCATCAGCAAGTAATGGTAGACACAGGAGAGCACAAGAGGATAACTCAGTCACACCAACTACCCACACTGGAGTGGACAACAGCAGACCTACCTCTGTGGGGAGAGCCCCTGTGAATGACGAGTATCAATAACAACATTGTTCATGGAGCTGCAGCTGAGCACGACTTTGTGCCTAGCACTGTTAGGCCCTTCCAAATGACCTCACCAACTCTTCACGAGGACCCTATACAGTCAGTGCTGTTATTATCACCATTACACAGAGGGTAGGAAACTGAAGCTGCCGAGGCGACACAGCTGGCAAAGGCAGAGCTGGAATTTGAACCCAGGCAGTTTGATTACACAACATGAGGTTGTTATTCACTAGATTACACACTGTCCTATTAAGTCCTGTATGGCATGAAGGATATTCCAGTTCTCAGGTAAGCCCAACTGTGACTGCCAAGAGGTTTTCTATTCTTCCTCAGCTCCCTGCGTGTCCTTCCAATAATCTCTACTATGTCCTACTTCCCTTAAACTGGAAGCATCTAACTGACAAAGGGACTCAAGAGTTCCAAGGAAGTGGTTCTGAGAACAACAAAGAATGACAGCCCTCTACATGAGGTGTGGTGGCCTCTTCTGCCCTTCCAAACCTTAAAGGAGGAGACACGAGCTGAGACATTCTGGAGAAAGGGCTAGCACTGGTGATGCCCGCAAAGTAATTTTGACTTACTGATTCCCTACTCTGGTCATCAGGAAGGGCCTTCCCTGAAGCCAACAAGATTCTCGATCTAGACCAGGGGTCAGCAACTATAATGAACTATGGCTCATCAGCCAGAACTGATATGCTGCCTGTTTTGCAAGTAAAGTTTTATAGGAACACAGCCATGCTTATTCGTTTATGAATTGTCTACGGCTGCTTTCACACTGCAACAGCAGAGTCCAGAAGTGGTGACAGAGGCCATGCAGCCCACAAAGCCTAAAGGATTTACTATCTGGTCCTTTACAGAAAAAGTTTTCTCAATCCTGGTCTAGAGTGACTAGCAGGTAGGGACACCCTATCACAAGTAGAGGCTCCACTCAGCAGAATGGATATGCTCTCCAAGAAACCCACACCAGTGACTCAAGCCACAGAAACCATCTGCCACGAATATCCACATCGATCAAGTGAATCCACATATGCAGTGAGTGCCACCATGGGCCAGTCCCCAAGACTGCCATGGAGCTGCCCTGGGCTAGAGTGGAGAAGGGTCTGGGAAAGGGGCCAGCAAGAAGGTAGGGAGAGAGTCAATTGGGTGGGATTCCTGTCCTCTCCACCACCACAGCACTGATGCTCTATCTTTTTACATGTTCTAGGTTCCACTTAAGACTCCATCTGAATAAAGAGTTCTGTTGCATTAAAAAAAAAATCTTAATCAACAAGTACTTCTTCAGCTCCTCCTATGTGCCCAGCATTAAGGGAGTGCTAGGGTGGGTGGAGGGCCATGACCCCTGCCCTCCCAGAGCTTAGCATGGGATTAAGAGCACACAGGAGATGAACACAAATAGAGAAAAACCTGGAAAAATAAGTCAGGCAGGGCAGATCACAATGTTTTTGAAGTTCAGATTATGAAGAAAATCAGACTTAAAATTAAGCCTTAAAGAAGGGAAGGATGTAGGTGGGTGGAAGGGAGAAGAAGGGACTTTCAGGGCTGGCAGGAGGGTGGGAAGACTGAGGGATGAACAGGCCTCTCAGTCATCATATGAAGAGCTGGGAATCTACTAAGCAGCTTTCTAGAAAAGGCAAGAGCTGTGTTGGCCATTGTGCAGGAGGTGAGGAAGCTGTGCAAAGAGAGCACTTCCCACGTACTCCAGGGCGACTCAGGGTGGGGATGACACAGCTGGGGAAAGCCTTCCAGCCAAGCACAGGAAGGACACAAAGGAACTTCCCAACAGCTTCAAAGCAAGCTCATGTAAAGATTCTACAAGACACTTTTCCAGAAAACGAAGGGACTCAACTATTGATCCTGGGACCATGAAAATGGTGGTCGGTGAGACTTGAGCCAAATGAATAGGCTCTACTCCATATCAAAAACCTCCAAAAAGCCCAACTGTAGTATCTTCCATGTCCATGCAAAGGACCTGCTCCCTCCCCTATTGAAAGGAAGGAAGGGAGAGGATTTGCTAAGGGATGGCCAGAGCTTTTCCCTGAAGCAGCCCTTCCACACAGTCAAGTGAAGCTCTTGATTCCTCTCAAGGGCCCAGAGAGCTTATCTGTCCCTAGAGAACCTGGGTTTGGGCTCTAGGGGACCATATATTTTGTAGGTCCCTGTAGGCACAGCCCTGATGTGCTGGGGATGGGAGGTCAGACTTTGTCTATATTCACAGGCAAAACTGAAGTTAAGTCTCTGCCCCAACTCAGCTGAAAGGAGATGGCAGGATGAGGAGGGCTCAGGCAGCAACTGTGAGATCGTGTACAGGCGCTTCACCTAGGACACAGTAGGTTTTCTTGTTCTAAATGAATACTAACAGTTTCCAGATTTACAGATGTAAAACAGCTAAAAATACGCGCTCTACGTTTTCTCACTTGTGCAGATGACACCGAGGCAAGTTAAAAGGGAATGTGCTAACCACCAAAATCATCCTCATTTTCGTGGCTAGGTGGGCAGCGAGGACCTGCCCTGGACTCATATCCTCTCCTGAGGAAGGGCTGCCGACCGGGAGGGGCCAACGACCCAGGCGCTGCCAGCCAGACCCTCCCCAGCAGAGTCTGCTGATGTCATCTGAAAAGACCATATCTTCTCATCTCAGCTGATATCTTGTGAGCTTGGGGCTGCCTGCCTCAAGGAAAGTGAGAAGTGGAGAGTGGGATAGAAACCTGACAATCTGGTGCCAGCCCCTGGATCCAGCCATGCCTGTATCCCATGTTCCTCTGCACTTCTCAGTTACACGAACCAATAAGTTTTCTTTTTATTACTAGTTTGAGTTGGGTGGCTGTCACTCGTAACCTAAATAGGCCTGCCTGCAAACCCCAGCCAAAGAGTTGACCTTAGGCCAAGCCCCTTTGAAGAACCTTCAGGTGCTACTTTTGAACACCAAGCTCCCTGCTCCATTCAATCACCGACTGCCAGAGAATGCAAACTCAGACCCCTTGAGCACAGCAGGTACATTGTCTCTCAGGCCTTCCCTCCTCTGTTTGCCGGCCCCCTTGATCTGGCCTGTCAGCCCTCAAACCCATCAATCCCATCCCCACGTCCCCTTGCCTCCACATCAGCACATTACTCCAGTGCTTCCCCACTCCATCTTTGTTACAAGCACCTCACCAGGGAAAGAAAAGTAACCCCATGTCAAAAAAGAGTAACTGCCGTGAACGTTGTGAGCCACATCAAAGGAAACCACACCCTGCTTCGATAAATACCTCGCAACTGCTGCTTGGTGATGATTGTCCTGCCCTGTTGGAACACTCAAGGTTTCTGATGTTTACAGAGAAAGGCACACAGGTCCCAGTGCTCAGAAAATCCCAGACTTCCCAGCCTTCACTCATCCCCCCACACAAAGCAGAGACCCTAGCGTTGCTCTCCGAGACTCAGTTTCCTCATAGGTAAACTGGGAAATATTTAGTGTTAACAACCACAAGAACTGTGTCAGGGAAGAATCGTCCTATGCATGGCCGAGTCTTGACAAAGATAAACAGCACCGAGGGGAAGCATTCTAGACGGGTCTGTGAATAACAAGAACAATAAAAACCGCGACATACAATAGGTGACATTGCAGGGAGCTCTCATCACATGTCAGAAAGAGCTCAGCAGCTCACACGCACTATCTCATTTAATCCTTGCAACAGGCCTCCGTCTTACAGATGAGGCTCCTGAGGCTTGGAAAGAACAAGGGACTTGCCTGAAGTAACTCAATTGGGTGGCCAAAGTCAACTTGAAGTCAGGCCCTCCCAGGCCCTCCCAGAATCCTCCTTTTAGTGTCTCCACAATGGAGGCAATAACGACACCTTGCTTCCTACCAAGGTTCCTAAGCGAATCTATGAGAGTGACTTGGAGAAACAGAAAGCTCTGTAAAATACTGGGTTTTATTACCATCTAGGTGATTCAGGGAAAGGTGCCTGTCGGTCTTACTCTTCTCACCCTCAGAAGATGCTTATAACATGGGGGGATAACTGTCACCTGGAGGCAAATGTTGATCCCAGAGCAGCCCCCTTTAGGTCTTTTCTCCCCAGCTGGCCTGCAGCCTCGTGCGGGAGCATGGGCCAGCGCACTAGAGGCTCTGGGACAGACAGTCCTGAGTCCACTCCTCTGCCAGCATTTACTCCGTGTGCCTCAGAGCCTCACTTTCTCATCTGTGAACTGGGAGCCATAATAGCACCTATTTTAGGTTTGGGGGGGATGGGGGTTCATCTTATACTTTTTTTAAATTATGAATATTTTAGCCAATCAAAATATAAATATTAATATATAACCCATCAGAAGCTTAAAAGACAAAAATTCCCATTCTGCTTCTTCCTTTACCAGAGGTCGCTATTCCCCCAAATTTGATAAAGATCAAGGGTCAGCAAACTTCTGTGAAGGGCCAGATAATAAGTATTTTCAACTCTGCAGACCACATGGTCTGTGGCAAGTGTTCCCCCATATCCTTGGAGCCCAAACGCAGCCACCAAGAAGACACGAAAGCATGAATATGGCAGTGTCCCAACAACCTTTATTTATAGACACTGAACTTTGAATTTCTTATAATTTTCAGGTGTTCTTCTTTTGATTTTTTTTTAACTATTTAAAACTGTAAAAGCCATTCTTAGATCTCAAGCCATACCAACACAGATGGCAGGCTGGACTTGTCCCCGGGGCATAATTTGCCAACCCCTGGCACATATCACTCCCATGCATATTTTAATACTGCAATTCCGTATGTGTATATCCATATAGAGCATTGTTTGGTGTGTCTGAAACTTTCCTATAAATGGTATTATGCCGTACTTTCACTTTTACAACTGATCACTCTCTCTTTTTTTAAACTTTATACTTGGTGAAATTTATCTGAGTTCTTACACATAACTTCAGTTTATTCATTTTAACTGCTGTATAGAATTTCACTACGTGACTTTACCACAACTCATTTATAGGATGGTTTGTAGGATTTCACTGTATGACTTTACCACAACTCGTTTATAGGATTATTTATAGGATTTCACCATATGAATTTACTACAACTTATTTATCCTTTTTCCTCTTAATGGACATTCAAGTCATTCTGTTGTTTTTCTCTTACAAACAATGCTGCAGAAAGTATCCTTACACACATCTTCTTGTGCGTGTGCACCAGAGTTTCTCACAACTGCTCTTCCTAGTAGAATTTCGTGGTCGCAGGGTGTTTGTTGATCACATAAAGCCAGAAAGGAAAGGACTGGGTGCTGCACCTGGCACCTGGTAAGTGTCCAGCCACGAGTAGTTCTTGTTCCTCTGGATCCCCCTCAAGCACCAGGCAGAAAACTGAGTATATGTAAGTGTTTAATAAACACTTTTTAACTTAATTTGAAAAGACTATCATGGGCAAAATGTGTAGGATAAACAATGGGACCTGTAAGTGATCGACGAGGGTAAAGGTCAGTAAGGTCAGAGTCATCGGGAATAGTATTTTTAAAAGCAACGTAGGTCATTCAGGAGAGCGTGATTCTGATAACACCAAGGTCAAGGGTTGAAATCTCTGTACCAGCCAGCTGCCATAAATAAATAAATAAATATTTAAAATATAAAAATAAAAGCAACTTAGGGATTGAAGCTGGGAGGGACAGATGGAAAACAAGTGCTTCTGATGAAGCTGATGACATAAGTGGCCCTGAAGCAGGAGCGATCCAGGAGACCAGGCTGGCTGCAGCACAGGCGCTATACAGGAGGATGGGGGGAGAGAGAACATTCGCAAGGTCCTCTGGGCAGGCTTTGAGTGGCAGGCAGAGGGTAAGGCACTTGGCGTGCTGGTCAATGGAGGTCTGGGGGAAGTTAGTCTAGGAAGGGCAAGGGCTGCCTACTGGGGATGTTAACTCAGACGGTCCTGTCTGGTGGAATCTTGAGAGCAGATGGGGCCAAGCCAGAGTTGAGAGCAGGTCATGTTGAAGGGCCAGATCCAACAGTGGCAGCCACTCAGGCCAAGGTGAATCTTCAGAAGTAGCCTGTGTGTGCTGCATCTCAGGGTGGCAACACTGCCATCACGCAGAGCTGGACTGGACTTAAGAGTCTGCTGGGAGCCAGGCTGAGAGGTGGTCTTCAAGCAGCCCATTCCACTATCTGGTTCTGGTCCAGAAGGAGGGTGTGGAGTGAGTGGGTAGAGAAAGCTGCTGCCTGAAATCAGACACCACATGAAAGTTGTTGTGTTGGTGCTATGGCTCTTTCCAAAGCTGAGCTCAATCTAATTCAGCTTGGCCTTCTTTACACTGTCCCTTTAAACTGGTTTAGTATTTGTAGCTGAGGCAGAGATGAGTACACTATTATACAGTCCGGGTGGGACTGTGGAGGCTTACATTTCCCACTTTAACCTATGCGTAAGACCAACAATTGTTATTAAGCAGGGAAACTATGTTTAAGACATGAAATCAGAGAAAAAGAAGGAAGAACAAAGGAAACCAATAGCATCACTTCATTCATTCATTCAACATAAGCCTGTTTATTAAGCCCCTTTTGTTGAGCCACTGCCAGGTACAGTAGAGACACAGGAATGTATAACGCATGGCAGGTACATCCACCTGATGGTCAGAAAGGCCGCTATTATTTCTTTTAATAGTAATAGAAAGCAGCATATGACAAGTGCCAGAATTAATCTTTTGGACAATTAAAGCAACAGGAGTTCAAGGGAACAAAGAAAGGCAAGGAAAAGCCTGGGAGAGGCATTTGAAGGATTGAGAGGCAGAGAGGAGGCAGGAAGAGACCCAATGGAATGAGCGGACCTATGGTGGTAAAAATGAGCAGGACACATTTGGACAGAGTGAGGCCCAGTGTGGCAGGCTCTGACACTCACTGTGATGCAGCCACACACAGCACTGACTTGGGGGTGCTTGAAGTCCCACATGTCAATGTGCTCTCTTCCCCCCATTTCCTGGTGATGTAGGCCCTGTCCCCTTCGGTTTCTCCCTCTTCCCAGGCCCCTGCTGGAGCCGGGCACCCTGGGTATGTTGGCTCTGTGGCTTGCTGGTCCTTAAGCAGATCACTTAACCTCTCTGAACTTTCACTGACATGGGTACTTCAAAAAGTTCATGGAAAGATTCATATTATCTTTCAATTCTATTTTTCCATGAACTTTTTGAAGTTCCCTTGTATTTGATGGGTAGACGAGGATGACCATGTCTTCACTCACCTGACTGTTATAAATATCAAAGAGGTAGTGCACGTCAGGTCCCTCTGTAAGTAGGAAGGGGTCCTGCAGACCTGTGCCACCATCGTGTCTGTTGGGAAGTTTCCCCGTGAACATCTGGAGTACAGCCAGATACAAAATCTAGAAGGATGCAATTAGGTCAAGAGCAAGAATCACAAGTCACTTAAAATGGAAGCTCCGGCCACAAGTATGCTGACTTCTGGGGTCTTGGCCCTCACCATCACTTCCCCCTCATTGCCCTGCTGACAGAAAGAATAGATAGTGCTGATGGGTGGACATTTGGAGAGTTGTGTTAATTGTTAAGGTTGTTATATCCAGAATTTACCATCATGCTGCTTTGCACTTGGGCAGGACACCTCCACTCTCTAGGTTAGTTGTGAATGGCTTGGAAATTCATGCTAAATGTGATCTCCAGGTCTTCTCCCAGGTAGGGGCTAGAATCCTAGATAATGATGGTCTTCAAAATGATGTTCGCACACCCCCAGGGGTGCATAAGATGAACCATTGGGATGTGGGAAGAAAATATTAGAACTTCAACTTACAGTTTTTTCTTCTAATATATAGTTGCATATTAGTTTTCTATTACTGCCATGACAGTACAAATGTATTATCTCACAGTTTCTGTAGGTCAGAAGTCCAGTTGGACTCGACTGGGTCCTCTGTTTAGCATCTTACAAGACCAAAATCAAGGCCACGCTCCTTACCGAAGGCTCTGGGGAAGAATCCTCTTCCGGGTTCTTCCAGGTTTTTAGCTGAATTCAGCTCCTTGAAGCTATAGGACTGAGGTCTCCCGTTCCTTGCTGGCTGTCAGTCTCTGCTCTGACAGACTGCCTGTGTTCCTTCCCATGCTGGGTCCTTCTCATATTTCAAATCTCTCTGACCGGCTCTTTTGTCGCATCTGACTGCAGCCAGAGAAAGTTCTCCCCTTTTAAAGCCTCATGTGATTAGATTAGGCACACCTGGATAGTCTGGGCTACTCTATTTTAGGGTCCTTAACCTGAAACACATTTGCAAAGTCCCTTTTGCCAGGGATGGTAACATGTTCACAGTCCACAGAGGTTAGGTCATGGCTACCTTTGGAGGACATTCTGCCTACCACAATACTAAAGAAAATATTCAATGCACAGGATACTGCTACAGGACAGAGGGTCGGGGTCACATGTGGTACCTGAGATGTCTTGGGAGAAAGGTGGGAATCCCATGACAAGAAGGGGTTGACAGTGACACCTCGCTTGTTTGTTTGCTTTTACAACATTGTGACATTAAAATTTGCACCTTCAGGGCCGACCCCGTGGCTCACTCGGGAGAGTGCTGCGCTGGGAGCGCAGCGGCGCTCGGCCGCGGGTTCGGATCCTATATAGGGATGGCCGGTGCGCTCACTGGCTGAGCGCGGTGCGGACGACCCCGAGCCAAGGGTTGCGATCCCCTTACCGGTCACAAAAAAAAAAAAAAAATTGCACCTTCACAGTGGCTGAGATTCAAAAAGGAGAGCCCAATTCCCGTCTTCCTTTTGTACTTATATATCTTATGTATCTTTCTTGTCTGTAACAGCCTAAGTATTGAAAAACCAAACTTAGAACCAAACTTTAGACTCCCTGTGTCACAAAGTATTATACCAAGACTTAAAAAACAATTATGCCTCTCCAGTGCCATTGCTTTCACTAGAAATAGGATTATTGGTAATATATCTTAATAAGAACAAAAAGTTACTTGTATAGTTAATAGAAAAAAATCATTTTTAAATGTTTATTTCATTTGCATCAATTTTTAAACTTTTATTTAAGGGTATGTTTTTAAAAATACTTAACATGTTAATACAAAAGTATGTGTACATAAATTATCCTAAATTAATATATATATACATGTTATGTGTGCATTCTCAAAAATGTTCTTACTGATAAAGTTACTCAAGCAAGGTTTGGAAGATAAAGCCTTGGGTCATAAGACAGAGACTGTGTTGGGGTAAACACAAACCTTCTAGAGTTCAAACTTCCTAAATATGCTGCTTTTCAAAATACTTGGTTCTTTGGTTGTGATTGATTTTTCAGGCAATTTGGAGAATTTATTTTCCAAGTAGATCCTTCCCTAGAATCTCTTATTTTGGCCTAAAAAAATAATTAAAAAAGAAAATGGCATTTTTTTTCAGGTACCATTTCCTAAGGTGCAAACTGAGAAATGGGGTCTGGGCCTCCTGGTTTCTTGCACTCAGGGTCCAGCAGGAGTCAAGAGCCTCTGAATGGCCATGCTGGGGGGTTTCCTGTGCACGACTTTACACATTTGCGGTCCCATCAATCCCGCACCTATGGGACAGGAAGCCAACAAGGTTTGTGGAGCCAGATAGCCAAATAAAAAAGAATCACTTTTTACTTTCCTGAAGTTAATTAATGCTGAACGGAGCAAGGCCAAGTGCAAAAACCAATCAGGCTTTCCCTGAGAAAAGACTCCACATTTTACCCATAAAGCCCAATAAGCCTGACCCTGAGACCCCCACAAATGCAGGTCAGGCCTAGCTGGGAGGTACAGAGGAACTAACACTTTTCCCTTCGCACGCCTTCTGGTGTTTCCCTTCTGGGTCTTATTTTTATTCATTTTTCCAGTTTATAAAACACACTCACCGATGGGCCCTTGGGGCACATGTGGAAAAGCTTAAAAGACACAAGTACAAAAACAGACTGACTTAGAGTCAAGAACTGAAAACATAAGAATTCTCCTCTATGTTACCCCCACCGCTACTCCTGCCCCAGTTACATTCTGGGCCTTTCCCTCCCATATTTCCTAAAAGGGCCATAAAGTTGGGCTTTTTCAGGAGGAAAAGGAGGTGGGTGTCAGAATTATTCTCTAATATCTCGATCCAAGTCTTCCTCTGGAGCCTGGTGCTGCAGCCCGAAGTGGTTTGGCAAAGGGGTTGCTAGAACAAGGAGCTCAGTCCTCAGTACTGGGGCCTCTTCATCTGGTTCCAGGCGCTGGACAGCCTCCAGAACATCCAGGTCACTTCCAAGACATCCAGGATCCAGACCTTGAACATACTTATCGGGAGCTCGGATTTCCCACACCAGGAAGCGAAATAAAGACTATATTCTTTGAGGGCTGCCTAAACAAGGTGTTTTAAAAGGCCTACTCTTCTATTTCTTCTAAAAAGTGTGCTGTGGAAATTATTTTAATCTGCTCTGTTAAACAGTTAACTGATAATTTGAAGTTTGGGAAAGAAAAGATAAAAAGGAGGCCAGACACTGTTCCGTTCCAGCATGGAGAGGCAGTGCCACTCACTCTTTTGTTAAAACATATATTTACTGAGCGCCTACTACATGCCATGGGCTAGAGATACCTCTGAAAAGAAACAGACTTGCATCTTCTCCTGTGGCTCTTAACAGTTTAATGGCGAAGACAGACATTAACTAAATAACTAACGTCATTTCAGTTGGGCCTCATGCACTTTGGGGAAAACTTAGTGTGGGGGTCAAGGAAGGCCTCTCTGAGGACAGACATTTCAGCTGGAAGCTGAGGACGCAGGGGAGTTAACCAGGTGAACAGTGCGTGAAGAGCTTTTGAGGCAGAAACATGGAGGAGGCTGAGGGTCCACAGCCCCACAGGGGCCACGGGGCGTGTGACGTGGTTGTAGAGGAGCCTGTCTCTCAGGATGCAGTTTTGTTCTAAGTGCAATGAGTGCAGTGACACAATCGAATCACCTTTTCAAAAAGATCACTCCCTGGGACGCTTCTTGTTCCTGCAGCTCTAAGTCTCGTGTGGAAACCACCAGCCTGGGGAACTGTGATCGTGGTCTTCATTGGCACCAGTGCCTGACTTCTGCAATGACAAGAGGCCATCCAGACAGTGTGCCGAGGGGAATGTCACCACGGCAGACACCAGAGACAGTGCAGGTGAAACAGACGCGATGCTGGGGCGCGGGATGTATCATCACGTGGGGAGATAAGACACACTCAGGCAAATGGCAAATCCCAAGCTGGGTAAGTGGGAAAGAAATGCGTGGACTTCCGGATGAGTCCTGCTCCTCCTGAGGGGTCCAGCAGGTGACAAGAGGCCACTGCCCACTCATGACTTCCCTTGACTGGCCAATCGGGGCATCTGCCCGGCCATCCAGACCCCTTGACAGCAGAAGATTAAAACAAAATAAGTCTGTCCCATTGCCTCTCAATCAATCGACAAAGAATGACAACTGTCAATACACTTTTTAATTTTTTTGTTTCCCGAGGTCTGTGAACACACTCTTCCTGAGGCAAGGGAGAACAAACAAAACCAAGCCATTGTGCAAATCTTCGGGCGCACTGGTCTCAAAACGACACTGAGGACGAGGATCCTTGACTCCTTCTGCCCAGAGGAATCTTCCAGAAGGACACTGTTCTCCACTGGCTGTTGTGTTGTGGTATTTCTCACAGGAAAGGGAAGTGGGGTCTCTGTGAGAATCAGCTGCACGCCCCAGGCCCCCAAAGTTGACATAATGCTTATATTCCACTCCAGCTCTCTTTAAGAATACTGAGGGGGAGGGGCGGTCCTCGTGATTTATTAATCCTGCTCCCACCTTTCATCCAGTTCAAGAAAAAATGAAAGACAAGGTGTGCTCAGCTGAAAAGAAAAGGAAAAAGAAGGGAATAAGAGACACCCCCCTGGCCAAAACATGAAAAAATAGGCAATTTTCCCAAAAAGCCATTGCATAGGTTAAAATCGCCCCAGGGAATGTTTAACTTGCTCCTTGGTCATTTATTTGAGCTTCAGGCCACTCTTGGGCTGCAGTGCTTAATGGAAAGAATATTTACCTTAGCAACCGCAGCAAACCGGGGAGCCAGCAGGCATGCTGGGAGGACACAAAATACCTACACAAAGGAGGCCATCAGCTAAGAAAATGTCAGACTTCACATTTGGGGATGCCATCAAGGGATCTTTTAAAAATATTTTTCTGTTAATGATGGCTGAGGGTGGAGAAGGAGAAAGAGAAGAAAAAGGCACACTCAAGTCTCCCTTTTATTTTTCACCACCGCCCCCCCCCCCGTCCCACCCCACTTTCTCCCTCCCCCTCCTCTGTTGAATAGTGCACAGGCAGGTAAGGAGGACTGGGCAAGAAAGGACCACTGGGGAAAAGGAGTTTGGAAAGCACCGCCTTTCTTCCTGCCATCTTGTTGCCAACAGTCACCAACATGCACATATGAAGCTCCACATAAAATCCTAGAGGTCGTTTTCCCCACAAGCCAAAAGATAAAACGTATGCACATGTTTGTTCTCATATCCAGTCCTTTCATCCCCACACACAAATGCGAGACATGCCACTTACCTGTGTCTAGTATTGGGCCCACAGTGTGAGCATGTGTGCACTTGCACACACACACACACACACACACACACACACACGCACACGCATGCACACCAGGCAGTCCTCTCTCTTTTTCAGGAGCGTGGGAAGGAATCTACTATTTAGATGCAGGCAATTGGACCAGATGGCATAGCTGGCCTGGAGTGTTAAAGGCCCACACCACCAAAAGACAAGCAATGGACATTTGAAGCTTGCAAGGAGCTCCAGCAAGCTCTCCACCTGGTGACTTAGTAGAAATCCAAAGGCAGAGTTCCCCCAGCTTTTCCCAGGGAGTCTTCCTAATCAAAGGGGGACAAGGGGATGGAAGGGACAGTGGGGGATGGTGAGTGAGAAGGAAAGGTATAAAAGTGCAGAGAGCAGCTGTCATCTGGGAATCTTGCTTCAAGCTATGGAAAGGAAGATCAAGCCAGCACCTCAACCTACACACACATGGCCTGGGACGTCCCATTTTAAATGCAGTGTTCAGCATCCCAGTGCAGCTTCAGTGCCAGCAACAGAATAGACATCTGTACTCTTAGGAATGGATTAGCAAATGCATTCTCTGTATTTGTCAGCACAGGCCAAGGTGCAGTAACAAATAGACCCAAGTGCAGTGGCTTAACACAACAGAAGTTTCTCATCCCTGTACTATTGTGGACTGTTGCTCTGGCCAGTGAGCAGCTATCTCCCACAATCTTTCCAGGGGCCTGGCTCTTTCTGTCGTGAGGCTCAGCCATGCTTGGAAGTTTCATTCCCCTCAGGCAGGTGAAAAAGGAAAGGGATGTGGAAACGTCTTGGCCTGGAAGGGCACGCATGACTTCCACTCACACTCCACTGGGGAGGGATTGCCATGTCTCTGCCCAGATGGAAGAAGGGGACTGAGAAATAGAGTTCCTGCCTGGGCTGCTCCTTTGCAGTGACAACTCTGTAATATGGGAAGAGAGGCAGCTACCTCTTCCACAGTAACTCTGAATTCATATGCTCTTACGCTCCCAGGAAAAAACTTGGTTTACACATGATATATAAGACAGAAACTATGTTCAGTTCACTTTACTTCTAAGGTTGGGGAGATGACAAAGGAAGGGGGAGGCCAAGTGGCAGTCACTCACCTCTCTTTGATTTGATTTGATTGGCTGGTTAGTGCACACGTGTCATCTCAGCAGCCCAATCCACTCCAGGCTTAACTAAGTGTGAAGATCTTCACTGGTTCCAACATCAGGAAAGGGATGAAGTCCAAATATATCATTGCCTGTGGGTCCTATTCAACCTGGCCCTGGCCTACATTAATAGTCCCTTCTCCTGCCTCCTCCTCCCCCCAATCGTCATTCAGCCCACACACCAGCCTGTCCAACTCCATTGCCACGCCCACCATGCTCTGTACACTGCCCCTTCAACATATGATGCCCTTACCCTCGGCTATGCCTGGGAAACTTCCACGCACCATCCAAGACCCAGCTCAACATCCCTTTGCTCCCTCCTCTCAGTCCATAATCCTTGGAGCAGGCACTGTTAAATCTCTTAACACATTTCTTTGTGTCAGTATGTCTGTCTCCAATTAGATCAATGGTTCTCAACAAGAGGCGATGTTGCACTGCTCACCCCCACCCCAGGACATTTGACAATGTCTAGAGAAATTTTTGATTGTCATGACTTGGGGGGCTGTGCTACTGGCATCTAGTGGGTAGAGACCAGGGATGCTGCTAAACATTCTACAATGCACAGGACAGACCCCCACAACAAAGAGTTATTTGGCTCAAATGTCAACAGTGCAGAGGTTGAGAAACCCTGAATTAGACAATGAGTTCCTCAGGGCAAGGACATCCCATATCACATTAGGAATCACCTTCCCAATGTCTCCATGCTACGCAGTGTACATAGTAGGCTCTCTGTAAATCTTAGATGAAAGGATAGACAGAAAGATACATCAAAATCAGATCAGACCCAGTAGACTAAAGAACGGTGAAGCTAAGCTTCTTTCCTGAGTTGTCCTTGGCACAACAAAATGAGGAATCTCCAAACTTCCAGCTTCTATGGCCAGAGAACAACTGGCTAAACTGCAGGAGCTGCCAGAGAGAGACCCCAGGAGAACAAGGACTTTTCCTGGGGCTTCCCACTAAATTGGGCATTTCACTAAATATGTGAGACACTATTTCAATACATAGTTCAATCAATCTGTTGGGTTTTTTTTTTTTTTTTACAGCTCACATCCTGCTAATTGATTAGTATAAATTATGTTTATCAATGTAAATAATTTGCATTCTGAACTTGTTTGTTTTGCTTTATGCATCTTCACATCCTTTAGTCCCTAGGAACCCTGAGGGACAAAGTGTTACATAAATAAACTGGTTAAAAAGCATATTTTCAGGAATAACATTTTTTAAACCAGGCTTATTTAACTGCAGTTTGCCTGTTGCCAATCAGGCAAGAAGTAAGTAGGTGTTTATTAGACCCAAACTGAAGTCCCTCCCAGGACGTCCCTCATCCCTGCCCCTGTGGAACTTCCAGTTAGAAAAGCCTGGGGGTAATCCTCTCATCCCCCCCCCCTTGTCCTCATGGATCCCAGCTGTTCCTCTTCTATTGCCAAACAGGCCAACAATCGCAGCTGACCACAGGTGTCAGAGGGCAGCACCTGCCCACTGGTTACCCATGACTGCGGCCAGTACTCTACAAAAAGCTGCAAAGCCCTCTCCCGAGCGTGCCCCAACTTCATCATGTCCACTGGGACCCTGGGGCTTTGAGCGAGTGTGTTCAGCTGAGTCCAATTCAGGCCAATTCCAAGATCTTTTATTGAACAAAAACTCTGTGTCGGGCACTGCGCTAGAAGAGTTTAATTTAAAGAGAAATTTAAAAAACAGAGCTGTTGGGGGGACACAAACATACTGACAGATAATTACAGGTCCGTGTGTCAGTGCAGCGACAGCAGTAAGTGTGAAGGGCTATGAGAGTCCGGGCTGGACGCAGGGCCTGGGCTTGGCCATGCCCCTGTCCGAGGAGAAAACGGCAGCTGGCTGGAAGGCAGGGGCAGAGGGGAGGACGGATTCTGACCCACAGCCTCACTAAGCCCCAGGCTGAGGCTCCCTACAACTCTGATGACAGTCCTGGACATGATCTTCCCTCTTGGACTTCAGGGGGAGCTTCCCCCGCTACAAACTCCACACAATCCATTTCTCAGGAGGGGGTGGGAGTCGGTGGCTAAGCCAGGCCTATCGGGAGTGCAGCCCGCCGGGGCCCGGGGTCTCGTGCAGACTAAACATTCAAAACCCTGAACTCCCACAGATGTCAGTCTGGCTGGACGGCACAGTCGGACACCTCCGAGGGGCTGTCCACTCGCTGTCTGAGAATAAACAGGACCATGAACGGTTAGGGTTTTTGTGTGTGTGTGTGTGTGTGTGTGTGTGTGTGTGTGTGTGTGTGTGTGTGTGTGTGTGTGGTTTTTTTCTTTAAGGAAAGAAAGAAAATGGCATTTCCTTAATTCTGAGGTCAGAGGCTCAGCCCTGCCCCCCTCAGCCCACACGCACCAGTCCCCGAGCCCCACAGACTTTCCCATGACTCTGTCCCCATCACCCACACCCACCCAGATGCTATCAATGCCTCCAGCTCTTCTCCTCCGTGAAGACTGACCTCACGTCTCTGGCTGCCAGGGGCCTCCCGGCTCCAGGAGTTATTATCTCAGTGCTTTGGTTTTGTTCAAAGCCACACAGCCTGAGGTGTGAGCTGCACTGAGCAACGTTCTGTCTCCCGACTTTACACTGGGGGGACAGCCCTAGGTAAGTGGGTGGCTTGAGATTTCTACCTGAGACTGAAGAAGTGGCCCCTTTGGGCCATACTTTGGCCCCTACTGTTGTTCCAGTGGAGCCAACCCCAGCTTTTACATGAACCTTTCCCTTAACCATCTCAGTCCCAAGTGAATTATGCAGTTTCATTGCATTCACAATCCTGATTACCCAAATTCCTCTCAGGTTAAGGGACAGAGATCTGATAAAGACAGAATGGAGGACCCAGGATGCAACAGCTCCAAACTCATTCCGTAAATGTCTGTCTACCGTCCCCACAGCCCTCGGTCTCTCTCTCACCGCAGGGCAGCTGCTGCCAACCCAGCCCACCCCACCCTGGGCGCTCTCTCTCTGCCTCTCCTTCTCCCTACCCAGGGGTTGCCAAATGTCACAGCTCCAGGAGTCTGTGGGAGCTTCCCTGAAGTCCCCTTCCACACAGCACCACCAGAACATCCTCAGCAAAGGGTCTTAATTATGATGAAGGGTGAGTCCAGTTTCAAACTTCCTGGAATTCAGAAGGGTACACTGTGAACATCTTTAATTTAATTACTATTTATTATTTATCATCCCTTCATAAGCAGAAGAGCTTTAAGCATTAAAGAATTAGACTTGTGTACTACTAAGATCAGCAACCCAGGGTATAACAGATTAATCATTGACCTTCTTCTTTTTTTTCTTTTTAAAATATATCTTTATCATTCCTGCTTCTCCCTAAAATGTGTCTACCCTGAATTAACCTTAGAGAAAAAAAAAAATCCTTCCCCAAGGGAGCAAAAGGAGGGCAGGTATATTGAGAGTCAACTCAAAGCTGACCTTTAGCCTCAGCCCTCTCATCAGAAGACTGACCATATATCAAGCAAAAGGGCCGAGCTAAGGGCGTCCTTTTAAGAGATCAGATGCCTCTTCTCCCAAGCTGGCTTCAGTCCAGAAGCTCAGCTCAGCCTGTGCAGACACAGTTCCACATGTCCAGGCTGGTTCCAGAATCCAGGACTCTCCCACTGCCTTCAAAAAGCAGGGCCACCACCAAGACCCCAGACAGCAAAGAGCAGAAAGAACAGGTCAGACCCTGGAGGGAAGACTTGCTTCACTAAGTATCCCCTCTCCCCAAAAACATCCTCCTCATCATTCAATTTGATGCCTAAAATCTCTTCTGTAAGCAAGAAAGCTCTTTACTCCACTACTGGAGCTGAGGCTATAGAATGCCCCAAGAAGTAACTTGCTGGCTAGTTCATGCTTCCAAGGCTGAAATGATGTCTAGATTTGGTCTTTGAGGCACTTTCAGAGAGAGTGCCAGAAGGCATGGAAGCAGCAACCTCTGGTGGGAAGAACCTGGTATTTGAATTAGACAGACTTGTCAAAACTCTGGCTTCACCCCGTACTAGCTGTGTGATCTTGGCTGAGTCACCTAACCTCTCTGAGGTCAGATTCTCCATGTATGTAACTCACTGGGTTACATAAAAGGTAAAAGTGATGGCTAAGTAAAGTGCCTAGCACATAGACTGTCAATCTTCTGTCTCTTGCAGAGAGGAAACTCCAAAAAAAAGGAGTAAAACAAAGAAAATGATGCTTCACTTGTTTCACCATTGAGCTCAGAGCCAGTAAGTAATGTCTCCTGGGATACAAATAGGAATTCATAAGTAAAACAAGCTCAAACAAACAAACAAAAAATACTGGGGAAGCTACACATTCTTAGGAGGCTTGGATGGCAGCATACTTTGATCTATATGCTATACCAGGGGTCAGCAAACTTTTCCTGTATAGGGCCAGTTCATAAATATTTCGGCTTTGAGGGCCGGTCTCTGCCATAACTACTCAACTGTGCTGTTGAAAGCAGCCATAGACTCGGATAGCATACATACATAAAAGACCAGGCATGGCTGAGTTCCAATAAAACATTATTTACATTATTTAAAACATTAAGCAGGAGGCTGTCTGGACTGGACCCCTAGGCTGCAGTTTGCCAACTCCTGTTCTATACCGAGTCCCGTGTTTCATGACTTTTTCTTTTTTTGAGCCTCCCAGGGCCACCACTGAAGATCTTGCCATATTCCACACTGAACTCTCAAGGAATACTGAGGTTGTGGGCATGTCCACCAGCTTGTCAAGCCCTCCAGACTGTCACTGGGTTGAATAAGTCAATCTTTGTTAAGGTTTTGGGGGAAAAGTTGGAGAAATAGGCTGAGTCCCAACCCCTGGCTGTCTGGCAGTGTAAAGCTTGCCTTAGCTTCTCTAAGGAAGATTCAAAGGTTAAGAGGGCAAACTCTATGCAGAAAACTGTGGGGTTTTTTGTATCCATTATCTCAGTGCATATCAAAACAAAGCTGTGAGAGAGAGCAGACACCATCACCCCACCTTACAGACCTAAAAACTGAGGAGGCAGCGTTGAGGGAACTTCCTTGCCCAAGATCTTATAGCTACTTTGTGACAGAAACAGAAATGAATCTAGTCCTTGCCCCTTTTGTCATAGCATGATATCTCCCCCAGTCCAGTTTTTCCTGTTTTTCCCTTGATTTGGGGGCTTTCAAAATTGACAGTAAAGTGGCACTGAGCAGACATCTCCCACACTGAAACAGACTCCATTCTTTTAAAAGTAGAGAAGACTTGAATTAAGAAGTGCTTGCAGATAGGAATGAATGGCCTTCTGTGTGTGACCCGTGATGTCTCAGGTATATTGCAAAGCTTGTGTGTCATTTCAAAGAGCAACCTCTGCAGCCGGGAAGCCAGCTTGGGGCAGGTGGGGCAGAGGCAAGCCTGCTAGCATGAGTCACCAGCTCCCAGGCTAGGCTTTTCTGCACAGTGCCACTGTCCAGTCTTCCCAATGTGTTCCTGGCATCTTCTTTCTTTACCCATGCAGGTCATTAAGCAGCTAAACTCGACCTTGATCTATTTAAGAATATCTTTCAAAACAGCAGCTGGTCTAAACAGGACATGAGCATTCAAGCCTGTCCTGGGGTACCATTTGGTTTCTGGAAGGATTCTTCCCACCACAATGCACTGAGGAGTGTAGAATTCTGCAGCTCCCTAAAATTAGGGAAATCATGATTAGGTCAGAACTAATCAGAACTAATTTGATTGAGGAATTCAAACCTCATTTCTGAGCACACCCCTTTCCCTCTGCCAAATGTACTTCTTAAAACTCTGACTTTGCCCCACAGATTTACATATAAATTGCCTCTAACTCTTTGAAATAAGGGTTAGATATAAATCTTATCAAATAAATAATGACTACCATATATTGAGAGCCAACTCCGTTCCAGGCACTTTGCGTGCAATAACTCATTCAGTGCTCACCATAACCTCACAGTGAAGTTACTATCATCCCCATTTTCAAGATGGGTCTCTGAGAAGGAATAGCTTTGAGTGACACTCAGGATTTGAACCCAGGGGTCTGCATGCCTCCCAAGTCCTCCCACCTTTTCTGGGTTGTGCTTGCTCGTAGAGATGTCTCTCTTTTATAAATCTTGAATAATGTTTCGAGGTATCTAAAGCAATGAGTGGGAAACTGCTCCTCACTGGGAGCTCATGCCCCTCTCCCTGTTCTTCAAATCCTCAGTGTCTGAGAGGTGAAGGAAGAAAGCAATTACATATCCACAAGTCTTGATAAAGCGTTCTTGGGTTGTGTCACTGCACCCGCCAGCCAGGGTCTCCTGCAGAGTAGCAGTGCTATGCAGGGACCCTGGTGACAGGGACAGATGTCCACCAGGGCTTAGGCGGAGATCATCAAGTTCTGGTCACCAGAGCTAGAGGTGAACTCTGGTTGGCAGAGGTGAAAGGTGGCTGTCGGCCCATGCTCCCCTGTTCCTGACCCTCACCACACAGCAGCAGCTGGCGCTGGAACCCAGAAGCCACAATCGCTGCTCTCTGAAGCCATTTCAAATTCATGTGCCCACCCGGGTTTAATTCATCTCCTTAGAGGTTTCAGGAGATGACCCCACCCTGGGCTGCAGACCTGAGGCTCACCTTCAAGGACATAAGCAGGAAACGCAACACCACTTCCCCTCCCCCAGACTCCAGATGATGATCTCCAAGGCCTCAGACAGTCACAGGACCCAGGAAGGGGATGCAGACAGGCCCGACCAGGCAGAGAAGGTGGAACACAACCCTCCAGGGCTTCTCATGCCACCACACACACACACACACACACACACACACACACACACAAACACATAGATTAGGTCAAATTTCATTCATTTCTTCTGGTTTACAAAAAGCAAGTCTGAGGGTTTGGACGGGAAGGCAACACAGGGGAAGGTCCCTTAGGTACAGAAACCCAGACAGCCTGTGCATATAGGGGGCAGGGGGTGACATGCTGTTTGACAAAGGTGTCATGTGATATTAAACATGGTCTCAGACCTGCGAACACTGACCTTCACCCCCTTTCAGCCCCTCTGCCTTCTCTCCCCTGCTCCCCGCATTTCAAATCTGAAATGTAGATTTGGCTTGAATACAAAATACCTTCCTCTGACCAGAACTGAACATTTGCACACCCCAACTATATTGAAATGCTATAATGCTGGGGTCAGAGTAACACAAAATACTAGAACCACTAGACATAACACAGACTCTTTATTTCTAAACACCATTATAGCAGTTGGCAGTCCCCAACCCCCACCTTCAACCCAAATCTCAAACAAATGGGGAATTTTCACTTTATCTCACTGGGCTTGTTTTGCCTTCGCTTTATTCATTCAGTGTCCTGGTGCTTTCTTTTTGCTTTCATTAAAAAATATTGGAACCTTATATCTAGAGCTAGCCTTTTTTAAACAGCTCCAGTGCAGGAGAAGGCAACTTAAGAAAGGGTGTGGAAATCTGTTTGCAACTTTCTAGAGTGTAATTCTAAACCACGAGGAAGAATATCCTTCCGCCCTGTGCAGCTGAAAAATTTACCAAACCACAACAATCTTTCTTACTCAGAGGCAAGACACCCCTCCAGCTGAAAAACTGGATTCTGAAGAGAAGAACTTGTAGGAAAATTCACCAGAAAGAGATACCTTCTCCTCTAACTACTCACCTTTCAGTTTTGAGTGTCTAGTTTTGTGTGTGTGTGTTTGAGTGAATGTGTGGACCTGTGTATCCATAAGTGCATATTTGTGTAAGTAAGTGTATGTATGTGTGGATGAGTGACTGCACATGTGTGCAAGTGTGTATACCCATGTGTCTAAGTGTGTGCGTGTATTATGAAAGTTTATGAGTGCATGTGTAAACGTATGTGAGTGCCTCTTCATGCACGTGTTTATATGTATGTGTCAGTAGTGAGTGTACATGTGCGAGTGTGAGAGCGTCTGTGAGTGTACACAGCTCCTGATGAACCAGCTGTATTAGGGGTCTCTTGGCTCCACCTGGAACCCACCATATTACCCTTGCTCCTGAAGTCAGGTCAAGGTTGAGGTTAAAGCACCCTGGAGGTATGCAGTGACCCACAGGCCAGAGCAACACAAAACACTGAGCAGTCTAGGGAGCCAGTTCTCTGTTGAAGACACTCTTACCATTTGTGGATTTCTCTAAAAGTCCCAGGAAAAGACTATCACAAGAGGGAAAGCCTGTGGCAAGATGGGGAAGCTCCCTAGAACGGAAGTGGGAGACAGGGTGGGACTCAGCACAGCTATCTGCTTACAGCCTCCTCAGTTAGGACACCTGCCCCAAGCTGCTGGCCCTGCTGCAGGAAAAGAGCGCCCTGAAGCAGGGGAAAGATGCCCAGGCATAGGGACTACTGCACTTCTACCTTTTGGGGACAAGAGACTGATATATCCAAACTGGTTCAAATCTCCTAAAACCTTCCTCATTCCACCTCTAATGAAGTGGAATAGTCCTTTGCTCCTAGTCTCCAGCACTCTAGCCACCAAATGACAAAAGACTCCAGAATTAAAATTTCCTTTTTTCCCTATAAATTTATGCTCCTCACTACCCCCTTATATTTCTAATCTCCTAAACTCATTTAATTATGTCCAGAGTAATTAAACTTGCTATCAGGGGGCATCTGGAAGGAAAGTTAATACATTTTAATTTTACTTATACAATGAATATTTGCTCCCACATACGGTGTGGGGGAGGTGCTTGTACACACACATTCTTGCATAATACGCTCATGGGGACCATCAGTTGTGGGAGGTCAGTGGGGTGGGAGCTGGCAGGAGTCCCCCGGACATGCTAGGAGACCATGAACACCATGTGGACAAGGCCTCGGGGGGAGCAGGGACTCGTGGGGAACATTAAAACAGGGCAGGTGGGGCCTCAGGAATCTCAGACACCCTTTTGACAAAACAAAGTCCCCAGGATTTAAGCCCCAGGATAAAATCTTCCTCCCTAAGACTGGAGGATTTATATTTTCTTTTAAAAGCAGACAGGGGTGAGGTAAAAAAATAATAATCATAATAATAAGGTGTGGCTTGTACTGAGCATCCCTCCCCAATCAAATTCTTAATGAGGCTTTTTTCTCCTCAATCAGCCTGGCAGGGAAAAGTGGGCAGGAGCAAAATTCCTTCCACATTCCCCTTCTGAGGAGGGGTGATGAGCAGTGGGAACCTGCCCATCACAGGTACACACCAAGTGTCTGTCCACACCCGTGCCAGGCCATTAGTCCATATAACTTACTGCTTAACACTTAACAGGCTGGGTCTCTTCCCTGCAGGCTCCCTGTGACCAGCCAGCCTCAGTTTTGTCATCTGTGAAGTGAGGATTTGAGTAAGAAGCTTGCCAAAGTCCCCTAGCCAGGATACTCTGTAGTCCACATTCCTGGCCTCAGCCTTCCCCCGGGAAATGTGCCTCCTGGTGAGAGGGGTTGTGGGCCAAGATCTGCTGGCAGTACAGTTCCGCAGCAAGGGACATGAATCCACATAGGGATAGTTAGCATAACTGCAATTTAATCAAATAAATGGCTAAAATGTAATTGTTAAGTGGGAGCCTGCCTATGCCATCAGACAGATGGCATGCTCCCTAATCCTGCAGCTACTGCACTGCTGGACGCCATTTGAGGGACAGGGAGGGACTGAAGCAGTTCCTGCTCACCTCCCAGTTTCCCAGTTGGCCCCAGCCTCCTCACACTCATGAACTGGTGAGGCCACTCGTCACCAGAAAGTCCCATTATACTAACAAGCAACCAAGATAAAATGGATAACTATTTGAGGGGCATAAGATCCCTGGTGAGAAAGACTCATGGTGAGAGAACACACCTCCCTGGAAACAGATGTCCTGGTCCCATAACACAAATTGCAGTATCACATCCCCAAAATACAAGCCCTCCCATAAATCATTCAGGGGAGCCTGTTTCGTTTTCCTGTTCTGATGAAAGTGACCCGTGTGTGGGGCTCAAGGCCAAAAGTACTGCCACACTCGAGCAACTCCACACTTCCCCACCGCTTACTGTAAAGGTGCTGACCCAAACCGCTTCCCCACGGCCCCCCCGCCCTTGACAAGTTGGCATTCCCCAGGGTTCTGTCCACAGCCTGAGCCCCTGCCCTTCCTCCCCTCCTCTGTCAATCCTACCAAGCTCTCAGCACACATCCACACACGTCTCCTTTCTCCTGCCTTTCCTGGATCATCCCACATAAAGCTGGGGGATACGGGCCTCGTTTTTGCACTTCTCTAGTGCTTGGTCCGCTCCTCCTGTCTGGACGTTCTCTCGGATTCTGCCTTGCCTTGTTTGTTTCATGCAAAATGTCTTCTCTCTCCCCATTGTGTTTTCTTTAATCAATTAAAATTCACCGGTTTTAAGTGTGCAATTCAAGGAGTGTCATCAAATGTATGCAGCCATATATCCACCAGCACAATCGTGTATGGCACCTTTACATTATCTCTCACTCCTTTACAGTCAGTCCTCTGTCTAGGTCCCCTGGCTCTTGGCAATCATTGATCTCTTTTCTGTCATGATTGTTTTGTCTTTTCTAGAATTTCACCTCCATGGAGCCATCCTGCATGTCGTCTTTTGTGGCTGGCTTCTCCCACATATGCAATGTCTTTGAGATTTATCCCTGCTATCACATGCATCAGTACTTCATAGTACCCCAGTACTTCTGCTCTTTTCATCACTGAGTACTATCCCACTGTACGACTATATCCCCATTTGTTTACCCATTTCATCAGTTGATGGATATTCCAATTGTTTCCACTTTTTCACTGTTATAAATAATGCTACTATGGACATTTGAGTACAAATCTTTATGCGGACATACGTTCTCATTTCTCTTGGAAATATAATTAGCAGAGGAATTGATGTGTCATATGGTCAGTGCATATTCAACTTTACAAAAAATTGCCAAGGTCTTTTCTAAAGTGACTGCATCATCTTGCATTCCTAGTCAATGAGAATTCCAGTTGCTCCACATCTTAGCCAATGCTTGCTATTGTCTGACTTTTTAATTTTAGTCATTAGAGTATGTATGTAGTTCTATCTCTTTGTGGTTTTTAATCTGCATTTCCCTAATGACTAATGATGTTAAGTATCTTTCCATGTATCTGTATGAAGTATTTTCTTTGGTGAAATGTTTGTTCAAATCTTTGGCCCATTCTTACTGAGACATGTGTTTTCTTACTATTGACTTATAAGAATTTTTTCTTTATCCTGGATACAAGCTCTTTACTGGATATATTTTTGCAAATATTTCCCCGAGTCTGTGTCTTGTCTTTTCATTCTGTTAACAGTAACTTTTGAAGAGCAAAAGTTTTCAATTTTGATAACACCCAATTTATCAATTTTTTATTTTATATTTTGTGTGTGTGTGTCCTTTTTAAAAATTATTTGCCTAACCCGAGGTCACATAGATTTCCTTCATGTTTTCCTTTATAGTCTTACATTTAGGTCTATGATCCATTTCAAGTTAATTTTTGTGTGTGGTGTGAGATGTGGATTGAAGTTCTTTTTGTGTGTAGGAATTCTAATTACTTCAGTTCGTTTGATGAAAAGATTTAACTTTTCCCTATTGAACTGCCTTTGCATTTTTGTCAAAATTCAGTTGATCACATGTGTATGGATCTATTTCTAGATTCTATTCTGTTCTATTGATCCACATGCCTATGTGTAGAGCACACCATAAGTCTTGATTATTATGACTTTAAGTGTTAAAGTCAAGTAGTCTAAGTCCTCCAACTTTGTTTATTTTTTTCAGAATTATTTTGACTATTCTAAGTGTTAACATTTCCATATAAATTTTAGAATCAATTTGTCAATTGCAACAAAAAAAAAGCCTGCTGGGATTTTGATTGGATTTGCATGGACTCTGTTGATTAACTTCTCTTCCCATTATGTTTTAAGCTCCCGGAGGACAAGGACCTTTCTTACATTGCCCTGTGGCTCCTGAGTGATGGTCAACTATGTGCTACCTGTGGAAATGTGGCTATGACTGGGTTCAGGGAATGCTGAAGTCAGAGTAAGAGAAAGCAGAGCTGAAGAAAGATGAGGACCAGTGTGGAGTCAAAGGCAGACATGAGGACAATGGATGGGAACTCTTGGGTGGTGTCATATATCCAGGGGAGGCACAGGAAGCTGCTGACTAGAAAGAAGCCGGTTTTTTCCCACAGCCAAGGTCCCATAGCCAAGGTCCCACAGCCAAGGTCCCATAACCAAGGTGTTGCACAGTCAAGGAAAGTTCCAAGCTGCCCAAAACTTGAAAATTCTAGGAGAAGCTAAGGTTCCTGGGGTCTAGGATCTGGTGATCAAACACCAAGGAATGGAATGGAATGGAAGTTGATTTCATTTCTGTCTTACTTCAGCTTCCCTCCAGAAAAAAAACTAGAAAAGTCTTGGAGATCATCTAGTCCACATTTCACAAGAGAGCAAAACAAGAACTAGAGAGATTGAGATCACAGAGTTAAATAGTGAATTAGTAGCATAACTAGTGCTAGAAAACAGCTCAGGTCATCTGTCCTCATGGTCAGTGACCTTTCTGAGCCTCTTTTTTTGGCACTGTGTGTTCTCCCCTATCTGTCTGCAGAGCCATTTGCTCCTCAGAAATGGAGCTTGAAGCTCATCAGATGGCTGTTTCAGAAAGTTGAGGCTGGTCTACTGGTCTCTCCTGATGCCTCCTTCCTTTCTCTCCATCCATGAGCACAAGCCCTTTTCGAGAAAGCTTAGTGGCTTCTCATTAAAATCCTCACTCTAACCAGACTCCCTTTCCCTGCCATTCACTTCAAGCCAGATTTGGCTTTCCCAGGTATTTTGGTGAGACGGGAAGGGCTCTGAACCAGAAATCAAGAGACCTGGTCTCTAGACCACCTGCCCTTAATTCATCAGGCAAAACTTCTTCAAACTTCTCCAAGCCATGGTTTTTCTCCTTTGTCAGATGAGGACATAACACCTGTCCTAACTGCTTGAAGGCTTATGAGGACACAGTGAAACCTTAAATGCCTGCAAGGTGGCATATGATGGAAGGTACAGGGATAAAGATACACTCCAAAAACAACTTTTTCTGAATCCTCACTGCCAGAAGTAAGAATTACAAAGGATATGTAGGCTCATGTCTTGGATGCATACTCTCTCTCCGCAGCTGTACTACTCCTTTCTTACTTGTGGGAAAGGCTGACTCGGTCCTTTCACTCCCAGTATGTGTGTTCAGAGGTTTTGTGTGTGTGCCTGAGTGGATATCCCAACTCTACCAATCTCTTCATCTCTATTTCTCTTTCTAGAAATGGGATTTTCCCAGAGAAATTTAAACTCACCCTTGTTGCGGTTTTGGAAGCCACTTCCAGATAATTGCACGGCTGGAGTCCTAAACCTACAACATTCTTCCACCTCCCAAGTCAGTCCATTCAGTGTCTTGGCCCATCTCTTGAGATGCATCCAATTGCACCTCTGATTTTACTCTACAGCTGCCTTAGACACCCCAGGGCTAAATTTCCCCATAAGCCTGACGTGCCTAAACTGAGGTTGTTCATTGAACCGAGTTTTGAGCTCAGCGAAGCATTATTAAGTGGGAAAAATTCATAAGAGCCATGGGCAATCACCCCTTGATACCAAACACTGACCATTCTAAAAATTCACAGATTAAACTTCATCTGGTTCCCAGAGGCATGCTTTTTTTGATCCTACGTCTCTGTGAGGCTGAACACTGTTCACGTTGGCAGAGTCTTCTTTTAAGTGGTGTGGGATTCAACTCCCATTCCTGGAAGGGCCAGAACTCAGGGTGCCTGGAATTGACCCTAAGCTCTGCTTATCTCTCCTGCTTTGAGCAATTTAATTACTAAATTAAGGTAATACCATTGTTTTTCTAACCACAAATGACATTAAAATGATCCATGTCGCTAATGGGTAGTTGGATCTCCCTCCAGCCACCTCCCCCACCTACATCCTAATCTAACTCTCTCCACACCCCCTCCCCACATCCCTACAAGGAGAACCATACTGTCTTGTCTCCCAGTGAGAGTGCCACATTTCCATGCAAATTGAGTGGCCAGAGTGAATGGGGTGGGGGCGGTGCCCGGACTTTCTCCATGGCTGAGTTGCTGGAGTATTTGCATAATAAAATGCCTTAACAGCTTGGAATTAATCATCGCTGTTACCCTGAATGGCCTAAGAACTATTTTCCAGGCCCAATTCTATAAAAACTATGATGGGGTCTCTGCATATTTTTCTAATTATCATTACATTCTTTTATCTGTCTCCGAAATGTGTCCCCATCCTAGAATATCATAAATTGTTGTTGATATCTTAGGACTTTTTTATTATATAAAAACCCTCCAACACTCAATAATTTATGCCATGCATGCCTTTATGCATGAGGATACTGTTAGAATAGAATGAATAGGGTTTGCATGATAGAGTGGACAGAGTAACAACCCTGGTTCGAGTCTTCCTCTATGGATGATCTAGGGAATGTCACATATTCTTGCTAAGCCTTGGTTTACTCTGCTGTAAAAAGGGGATGTGATAGGTGGCCTTCTAAGATGACCCCATTCTTGTAACATCGTTCCCTAGAGTGTGGGCTGGACCTAGTGGTTTGCTTCTAAAAAAAGGAATACTGGAAAAATGATAAGATGTCAATTCCAAGATTAGATTACAGAAGACTGATTCCCTGTCCTGCCCCCCGACTTGCTCCCTCTGATGAAGGCAGCTGCCATATTGCAAGCCTCTGTATAGAAGCCCACAAAGAAAGGAAACTAAGGCAGCCTCCAGCCAAGAGCCACTGAGGAACTGAGGCCCTCAGTTCAACAACCCACAAGGAACTGAATCCTGTCAGCAACCACTGAGTGAGCTTGGAGTGGATCTGCCCAGGGGAACCTCGAGAAGATGGTAGCTCTGACCGTCACCTTGATGCAGCCTTGTGAGAGATTGTCAGCCCAACTAAGCTGCGCCTGGATTTCTAACCCATAGAAACTGTGACATAATAAATATGTGTTGATGTAAGTGCGAAGTTTGGGGGCAATTTGCTATGCAGCAATGTAACTAATAATATTTACTATTTAGAAGATAAAACCATATAAACTACTTCATAGGTATGTTTTCTCCTATAAGATAAAAGAGTTTTAAATAGTGAAGTGCCACATAGATGTACATTATCATTTATTTTCCATACAGTAAATAGGTTCCTTTCCCAAAAGCTTACCTTGCTTCTTTGAACAGCCAGAGGAAGTTCCACTCTCCTCCAAATGCCCCCATCTATGTATTTTCTTGGAGATTTCATCCTTGCTGCTGTTTTTCCTTCACAGCTTGGGTTTGTTGTGCCTAGATAATGGGTCTGACCACCTCACAGAAGAGAGTGGGTGGACAACAGTGAGTAGCAAGTTTAGTATAACAGGAAGGCTGTCCCCACAAAACTATTCTTACCTGGCTTTTGTCACTGACAAACCCGTGCCACTAATAATAGTGATAAGAATCATAACAATGGCTAGTATCATGAATTGAGCAACCACTCTGTGCCAGGAGCTTTGCAAACGTTCCTTTAGATCCTCACCACAACCCAGAGAAAAATTCAGAGTTTAAATCACTTTTTCAGTGGTAAGCAGTTAGAACATGTCAGAGCCGAGGTTCAAACCAAACTCTTCTTGCTCATATTTACTTATTCCTTGTCTCTTATGTGTGTGTGCCTAAATAAATGATTTTTAATAAAGTTGGAATTTATTTGTTTTGTATCCTTTCTTCCCACTTACTACTTTATCATGAACATTTTCCCATGTCATCAATTATTTTTTTGAAAACACTATTTTTAAAGGCTGCATAATATTCCATTATTGAGCAGATTTACCCTACCCTTATTAGTCAGCATTGAAGCTGTTTCCTGGTAGTTTACTCTCATAAGTTATGCTGTGATAAGCAGTCTTGTACATACATCCGTGATCACATCTCTGATTATTTTCTTAGGACAGAGCACTAGAAGTGGGACTGCCACCGGGTCAAGTCAGTAAACGTTTTTAAGGCTCCTGATACATGTTGCCAAATTGCTTTCCCGAAAGGTTGTACCAATTCATCTTCCCAAGGAGATAAACACTTAGCTTGGAAAGCAAAGGGAGTTTAAAAGTGTGAGATAAGCCACCACCTTGTTTAAAGGAACAACTCCGTTAAGTCCCCCCACAAAGGCCCTCTGAGAACCCCTCTGAACCACTGGCTGAGGAAACATTGTTCAGTCTTCCTAACTGGCTGGTTAAATTCCCAATGTCCCAGATGTCATTTTAGTCATGGTTGTAGGAGGGGATTGGGTGGGGTAAGAGGGGAAATGGAAGCATTTGCATGATAATAAACCTGAAACTTAATAATCAAGCTTTCACAAAACCTGTATACGGTCCTTTCTTGAGGCAGCTTTTCCAGAATTGGATGACCTTCTCCAAGGGGATAAGGATATTTTTCATTGCCAGATCTTAAGCTAGGGCATTGAAATTATTTCTATACACGTACACAAAGAGGAGGAGGGAGGAGAGGTGCAAATATTTAGTCACCCAGAGGGAGGAGAAAAGATACCACTATGGCAGTAATTCTCTAGATAGTACCTACGGCCAAAGGAAGATTCAGAACAAAAAAATTTCTTGAATTGTTAAAATTCTCCACCCCAATTTGTTATGCATTGACACAGCCAAAGAATCTTTGACCTATTTTAACCTTCGAATATTTCCATTTTACTTCTATAAATTGGGAAAGGGAGAGAGGAAAGGAATATTCAAAAAGACAATGGGGGAAAGATGGCTATGGGAGGGAGGAAGAAACAGAGGGAGAAAAGGCTATTTCAGTTCTTTGTGGTTACTTGGGTTTTCAAACAATAGGCTAGGTCTTAAGAAATTGAAGTTGGCTTCGCATATAGGTCAGGTAGGGCAGGGCCTGCATGGTATGGTTTTAAGAGGCCAAAAAGATTTCTGTATTCTGTCTGTATTAGTCCGTTTCTATTGCTAATAACAAAATACTTGGAGCTGAGTAATTTATAAGAAAATGAAATTTATTGCCTACAGTTTCAGAGGCTGAAAGTCCAAAGTCCAGGGAACACCTCTGGTGACGGTCTTGGTGGTGGTGACAGTGAAACAGGGTATCGCATTATGAAAAATGGTAGAGAAGACAGAGAGTGACCTCCTCACTGCTCTCCTTTTAAAGCCCTCAGAACCATGCCCATGACCACCATTTTTAATCCGTTCACTACGGCATGGTCCTACAATCTAATCACCTCTTCAAGGCCCCATGTTTCAATTACTATAATAGGATTTCTCATCTCCTTAACACTGTCACAGTGGGGGTCAAGTTTAGGGGGGACACTCAATCCAAGGCATTCCACCCCTGGCCCCCCAAAATTCATGTCCTTTCCACATACAAATACATTCATTCCATCCCCAAAGTTTTAACTTGTTTCAATTCAAAGGTCCAAAGTCCAAAGTCCCATCTGGGGAATCAAAAGAAGTTATTCACTTGCAAAAGACAATGGTGGGACAAACTTAAGGTACATATTCCCATTCAAAAAGGGAGAAATAGCCCAAAAGAAAGGGGTAATGGGTCCCAAACAAGTCCAAAACCCAGCAGGACATGAATTGAATCTTAAAGCTGGCAAATCATGTACCTTGGCTCCATGTTCGACATCCTCTGTATGCTGGTGTGGGGGTTGGGTCCCCAAGTCCTGGGGCAGCTTCGCACCTATGGCTTTCCTGGTCTAATGCTACGCTTCAGCTTTCACAAGTTGGCATGGTACACTGGTAGCTCCACAGGTCTGGGATCTCCATGGTGGTTCCACTCTCATGGCTCCACTAGACATGACACTGATAGGGTTTCTCTGCTGCTACTCTGACCCCATGTTTCCACTCAGCATTGCTCTAGAGAAGGCTGTCTGCAGTGACTCCACCCCTGTGACAGATCTCTTCCTGGGCCCCCAGACTTTCCCACACATCCTTTGAAATCAGGTTGGAGGCTCCCAAGCCTCCACAGCTCTAGCATTCTATGAGCTTGCAGACTTAATATCACATGGATATTGCCAAGGTTTCCAGCTTGTATTTTCCAAAGCTGCTGGTCTATCGATATCTGGGGCCAATTTAGCCACAACAGGAGCAGCCAAAGCAGCTGGGATGCTGGTGCTGGAAACAGCTTCCAGAGGTGGCCCTGGGCAGTGAGCCCATGAAGGGTTCCTTGAGCCTGTTCCCCAAGACCATTTTGTCTCCCTAGGCATTTGGGCCTGAAATGAAATGGTTGGTCCCAGAGGCTTCTGCAATGCCTTCAGGGTCTTTTCCTGTACTCTTGACAATCCCTTTCTTTTCTACTAATCTTCTGAGCACCATTGCATTTTTCTTCTGAAAATGCTCTCTGCTTCTCTACAACGTGGTCAGGCTGCAAAATTTCCAAATCATTGTGCTCTGCTTCCCTTTTAAATTATGGCTTTATGTCATGCCATTGCTACCATAACTCAGTGTGGCAACAAATAACCATGCAGCTTCCTTAATGCTTTGCTGCTTAGAAATTTCTCTCACCCAGTGCTCTGGTTCACAACTCTTAAGTTCCACCTTACACAAAGTCCTAAGTCATGGACACAATGCAGCCAAGTTCCTTGCTAGTTCACAGCAAGGGTGATCTTTGCCCCAGTTTCTAATAAACTCCGTCTTATTTCTATCTGAGTTCTCCATAGAATGGTCTTTACAGTCCATGTTTCCATAAGCATTCTGGTCACCACCATTTAACCACTCTCTAAAACTTTCCCTGATTTTCTTGTCTTCTAAACCTTCACCAGCATCTAGGCTCTTCCTAGCCTGTTCCTCCAAAATCCTCCAGCCTCTCCTCAATAGTTCCAAAGCTGCTTCCACATTTTCAAGTATTTGTTATAAGAAACACCCCACTTCTCTGGTACCAATTTTCTGTATTGGTCCATTTCTGTTGCTTACAACAAAATACTTGGAACTGGGTAATTTATAAGAAAATGAAATTTATTGCTTACAGTTTCAGAGGCTGGAAGTCCAAAGTCCAGGGAACACATCTGGTGAGGGTCTTGGTGATGGCAACAGTGAAACAGAGTATCACATTGTGAAAAATGGTAGAGCAAAGAAAAAATGACCTCCTCAGGCACTCTCCTCTTAAAGACCTCAAAACCACGCCCATGACCACCAGTTTTAATCTATTCACTACATCATGGTCTTACAATCTAATCACCTCTTCAAAGCCCCACCACTCAATTACCATAATAGGATTTCCCACCCTCCTAACACTGTCACAGTGGGGGTCAAGTTTTGGGGGGACACTCAATCCAAGGCACTGCCATTATTTGAAATGCCCTGCATTGGTCAGGGTAGGCCAACTGCTGAACAAACAACCCCAATCTTATTTCTACCTCACATCAGTCCAATGCAGATTAGCCAGGGGTGGTGGGTAAAGGAGGGCCTAATCCACACAGTCATTCAGGGAACCAGAGAAATGTGAATCAAACCAAGAACATTCTCATCCATTGGATTGACAAAATTTTAAACTGCACCACAAAAATATATGTGTATATAGATTATGTGATTCAGATAGATTTTAGAAATTATAAAATGGCTCCTCAGTGTTATGTGCTCTCAGAGAATGTAGAGAACACCCTCATAAGCAAAGCTAGGGTTAGAAGGAGAATTAGCTGAAAGGGAAGAGACTTGAAGAAACCACTTGCATTACTCCACAACCCAAAAGAGGTTTAGAAGAAAGGGGAAAATGGGTTCAAGCCCCAGGAAGAAGTTGCCATATCCCCATGAAGAGTAGCTATTAACAACATGAAATAATCTGTGCCAAAATGGGCTCTTTTAGACTCTTGGTCAGTCTCAGAACCCTCTGATTTGGGTTGAATATGTCCCCCAAAGTTTCATGTATTAGAATCTTAATCCCCACTGAACCAGTATTAAGAGGGTGAGAAATCCTATTATGATAATTAAGAGGTAGAGCTTTAAGGAGGTGATTAGATTGTGAGGACTGTGTCCTTGTGAGTGGATTGATCCATTCATGGAGTAAAGGGCGTGGTTCTGATGGGTTTAAAAGGTGAGCAAGTGAGAAGGTTAACTCTATCTTGCTCAGCCATTTCAAGTGATACCCTGTGTCACTGTAGAGAGTCACCACCCACCAACAAGGCCCTCACCAGATGTGTTCCCTGGACTTTGGACTTCCCAGCCTCTGAAACTGTAAGGGATAAATTTTATCTCTTTGTAAATTACCCAGTTTCAGGTATTCTGTTACAAGCAACAGAAATGCACTAATATACCTTCCCTCCAAGAATAAATCACCTAAATCAGGACACCTTGTAATCCTGGGCACAGAACATCCATACTCATCTCTTAAAGCCTCAGCCCTCCTATGGTCATGCATTTCTTACTTACAGCCCAGTCAGAGCATCAGTTGAGGAGAAGTTGCTCGTGCCCAGGCACAGGGTGAGAGCTGGGAGGGAGCATGGGAACTGCAGTGAAGGCCTGGCCACTGTCCCACCTGACTCCTCTGGAGCTTCAACTGCTGTCCTAGGACAGGTGAGCACTGCAGCAGAAGACAGTGCTGCGTGAGAAGGTGGTTTCAGGGACATCTGGTGCAAGACCAGTTAGACCAGGTCCAAACTGGTCTCTGGGACAGGAAGCATCTTAGTTACATAGGCCTGGGGGCTGAGGGGAGAAAGACATTTCATCATTTAAATTTCAATATTTGCTAACAGAGACCTGAAGAGACCTCCAGGGAAATAAAGTAATTGCCAAGAGAAGTTCTTGCTTTCTAGAATGTTTTTACATCTCTTGGTGATAACTTCACTTGCCCGGCTTGAGCAGCACCTTAATACTACATGGGTGGGCACTGTCCTTCTTGGGGTGACCACCTCATCCTGGTTTGCCCAGAACTTTGCCAGTTTTAAAACTAAGGGAAACCTCAGTCTCAGGAAAACCAGCATGGCTGTTCACTCTAGATTTTCTACACAAATGACCAGGGATTTGGTCTGAGCCACTGACATTCTCACCTAGAGGAGTCAGGACAAGGCAGGCAGGGGCTGCTGTCTGTGTCTCTGGCACAAAGCAGCACTATCTGTCCCCTGAAGAGACTGAATTTACGACTTTGGCCTCTAGTCACAGACTTGGAAGGGAGCTTGTAGATTATCTAGCGTAGCTATCCAGATGGCAAATAAGGAAACTGAGATGGAAAAACCTGAAGGAACTCACTTAAGGCCACAGAGCAGAACTGTCCAGGGCCCGGGCTTCTTTTCTAATCTTTGCACCATACCATATGAATTCATCACCAGAGTGCTCAAGCAACCAAGTTAATGAGCCCCAAGAGATGAGCCTAGACATCCGTCCCAAATCCTGTGAGAAATGTTCCTACTAGTCACCACCAGTGGCAAAAGAGAGGATGACCGCAGCCACTCCTCAGGGAGACCCAGCATGGTTCTAGGGCCCGCACCGGTGAGCACCATGGTCTTCTGGGACCCCGGCACACAACCTCCAACTTTCCTGACCAACTTCAGAGCCCCAAACCATCCTGTCACCTCTTCTCCCGTCCTGCCTTCTCAGGTTTACACAGGGCTGGAAGAGAAGGCCAAAGAAGAGGCGGGAGTGGGCTTTGGAATGAGGTTAGAGTCACCACAACAGCCTCTTTTGAGAATCTCTCTAATTTTGGGGCAACTTTTGAGAAGCTAAATTAAATACCCTGTTCAAGTTGATTTCATGGAGATGTCATTTCTGTTCTCTGAAACCCAAGCCAGCAGCCAAGCAACTACTTCTTCAACCAACGAAGCACCTATTTACAAATGTATTATTTTAAAAGAAAACAATAAAGGGTTCTGACCACACACAGAAAGGAGTGCTTTGCAGCTAGTAACACATGACCCATGGGAACACTGAGCTTTTAAAATCTCTCCTTTGTGATCTCTGTCACTTTATTTCAGGTCTATTAAACCTTACCTGTATAGATATACCTATAGAAGGGTAACTTGGGTTAGGTATTGTTTTAGGAAGTACACCTAAGGGAGTCACCAAATTGCCATCAATGAGGAACTAATTTATATTCTCACCCCTCTTAGCTCTCATTCTGGACTTAGAGATAGTTACTATTAAGGCTGTTGAAAGTGGGGAGTAAGACAATGTAAGTTACCTCCACTTTCTCCAATATTTTGGAGTTGAAAGTAGATATATTTGAACCCAAAAGCATGTGACATTGCAAAGTTAGAGCATCTACTCCAATTTACCTCTGCACCTCGCTGTTCCCCCAGACACACCACGTTTGGCTGCTCCTCTCTGGCCCCATGAATCATTTTTGTGCTCTGGGACCCAGCTTAAGATCCTTTCAAGACCTCACTAAGCCTCTCCAGCCGACATCATTTGCCCTTCTCTGAATTCATGTAGCTCTTAAAATATCATTTAATTATGAAATATATTAAGTTGTGCTGTTTTGTGACTATTTAATTTTTCTCCCGTAGAGTACATTGGTTGCCCCACGTGGAGGCAGCATGTTTGATGAGAAATGCTCAATTAATATTTATTGAATGAATGAATAAGAGCATGAAATTTCAAATCAGAAAGACCTGACTTTACCTCTTACTAGCTAGATGTCTTTTATCAAATCACTTAACTAGTTTAAGTCCCACTTTCTTCATCTAGGAAATGGCAGTAGTATTACATGGCTCAGAGGAATAAATAAAATACACTTAACAGATGCTTAAGAATAGAGAATGTCCCCTTCCCTGGCCAAGTGCCCAATGGGGAGGCATTCATTTGCTGATTATCTAAACCAGTTTGTATTACAGAGTCTTTTTTTTAAGTGTTCATTCTGGGACATGTCTGCCATATTTTCATTAGGACAAAGTTTGATCAATCAATTGTGAAAAAGTTTCCAGGAACCAAGACCAAATCCTGCAGTAAAAAGATGTGTGGAGGTCAGCATGTACACGTATGATGATGTACCTTCTTATCTGAAAAGAAAAATTCCCAAAAGTTATTACAGTTCGTACAATTCACCTGCTGCGGCCCTGGTGGTGTGCACTGTTGTTACCCTCAAAACACCTAGGACCGAATGTTGCAGGCAGTCAGACATACTGGGCGCTCCATTTGTGTTTGTAAACTGAACTATAACCATGATTCAAGAGTGTTTGAATTTAACTGGTTGGGGTGGAAGGGACATGTTTTCAAAAGGCATTTAATTTTTCGTGTTCTAAACTATATTTCAAAAAACAAAACTCCAAAACAGAACTCCAAAGGATCACACAAAGCTGCAGCCAAAACAGCCCTGAGCCAAGAATTGTTGAATGGCATGTCCTTTAAACCCTGCCTCGTAAATACTCCCAGCCTAATGAACTCATGCCCCCAAACAGCCTCTGAACTGGTCTACTAACCCCAATACATATTAAATTTATGATTTCTAAACAAGATAAAAGACCTGGTTGGATTTATTTCCTTTAAAAAAAAAAAAAAAAGGCATTCCAGTCCTGACCACGTTGGGACCCTGTGCTGGTTCGTTTGTTGCCAGCACCTACTTGCTCATCACTTTGGCACAGCCTCCCTATAAACTTCCCCAGTGTTTTCAGTAGTCTCCTTCCTTCCTGCCTGGTCTCTCTCATCACAGATTGCTCATGGCCAGTGATTCCTCAGCCATGCTCCGATTTCTCCTAGGGCTAAGCCTGGTGGCTTCCTGCAAGTCAGAAGTGACCTTGGAAATTCTCTGCTCATTTTACAGATGAGAGAACTAAGGCACAGAGAAGAAAATGAACAGAAAGAGCAGGGGGTAGCAGCCAGGTGTCTTGGTTGTAAATCCAGTGTCATGCCCACCAAATACATGGCCTGAAGACGTCCTCAGCAGCCCCTCCCCCAGCACACATTTCTGTCACATCACATGTGAAGTTGAAGGGGTTTGCCTTCCAGGCCTCTGGCTTGGTCCCCAAGATGTCTGCCTGGACAGGGTCCCCACAGCTGCCATCCTCCCTCCCAATGCCCCTGCCAGCTCATCTTGGCTGACTTCCCAGCGTCTCATACTCCCAAGGTCAGACTCCCTGCTTCCAGAACAATCAAGGTGAGATTTACTAAATCTGAAAAACTAATCCATCTGAGCAGAGGAAGCTAACGACTTCTGCCAGATAATGTGAGAATAATAAAACAAGGACCTTCTGAAGGAAATGGCTTTGCTATCCCGACCAGAACTGTAACTTTAAAAGAGGGCATTTGAACTCAGAGGGTGACGGGCAAGCTGCCCTCTTGGGGTAGGGCATAAGAGCTCCCAGGCTCAGGAGTCACCCAGAGGATGCAGGTCCTCAGATCCATCTGCTTTGGGAGCCTGAATGGGATCACCGAGAACCGTATATCACACTCCCTTCCAGGAAACGGTCTGTCGTCCATTCCCATTACTGCACCACAGCAGCGGCAGGAACAGCTCCAGCCTGAGCATGTCAGCATCTTCAAGTGCCACCATCCACCCCCACACTTATCCCACTACGCCCAGCACCCTCCCATCGAGCACCTAGCATGAGTCCTACACCCGGGAACAGGCAGCGAGCACGCCCAGAAAGGACAAGATCAGACACCCCAAGGAAAGCCCACGGAATGAGTCTCGCACGATACCTGGGACCTATACTTGCCTCTCTTCTAACCAGCTCTGTGGCCGCCAACAGACGGGACTGCTCTGTGCCTCAATTTACTCATCTGAGACATGAGAGTCATGGAAATACCTGGGTGGTATGGACACAAAATGAGAAAATGAAAACTCTTGAACAAAGTTAGAAATATTTGTCAGAGGTGTGACTGTCTCCTTATGTTACTAGTAACAACACAATCACTTTCTTGCCCTCCTCCCAGGCGTTCACTCAGAATCCTTTCAGGGAACTCTCCAGATTTACTGAGTAGCTTGTCAGAATTACTTTCTCCTGTTTAAATTCCATTGTAGTTAATCCCAGCCTACACCAATTGATTTTTTAAAAATAGGATTAAAAGGGAAGATTGACCAGGTCATCTCTCAGGACTCAGAAAACAAAATCGTTTGGTGAAAAATAAATTCCAATCATCTTCCTCCATCACCAGCAAATTCATGCTCAGTGCTCCCTGAGAGCAAGTCGTAGTGCTGAATGCTCGGTTCCTCTGCACTGGGCTCAGAAGGTAACTTCTAAAGTTTCTTTGCCTCTGAGGCTAGTTCTTGGCCTTCTAGTTCTAAAGCCTGGTGGCGACCAAACAAAACACTTGCCCACCACACTCTGTTCTCTCTCAGGGTCCCCACCTTGCACTTCAGTTTCTTTCTGCCTACAGACTTTAACCTTCAGGGTTGACAGAGAGATCTGCAGGCAAGGGCTGTGATAATACCATCTTGTCCCTTAAGGGGGACAAAGAGAGGAGGCGATTGTAAACAAACAAGGAATGACCATGCGAATTAACACAGCCTTCCCCGATCCAGCTGGAGTTTATGTTTGGAAGTCATACAGGCCGTACTGTACGGACAACGTGAAACTTGTAGAACAGTAAAAGTAGGTCTCACAAACTAACAGTCAAGAGCCCAGCCCCCGGGTAGGGAACATTTTACCCGTCTTTAGAATGCTCCCATAACTTTAAGGGGCCCCGCTTCTGACACTTCTTAGGAGCTCAGAAATTATTCAAAAGTGAGAACATAATTAAAGGGAGCATCAACCACGGAATCTAATGACTTTTCCCAATCTCCTCCTCAACAGAAGCCTTCCCCTAATGTAAATGGCTCTGAGGGCGCAGTTCATCGAGAAAGCACTCATATCAACCACTGGCCTTAACATGGACATAAATATCAGGTCAGTTTCATAGTCGTTTATCCCACTCTGGGGATAAAACACATAAATAAACTGGAAATGGACACTTCTCCTGCCCCAGGGATGTGATCCTGCCCTGGAGCTCCAGGCACAGCTGGGGGAATAAAGGAAAGTCAGCCTTTCTCTGGCTGATAGGGCGATACCTTCTCTGCAGCAGCGTGTGCCCCACAGAGGGCCCCTCGTCCCCGGTACCAAGCTGCAGACGCCTTTCGTGTCTTCCACACCGGCCGCTGTCCTTTACCCTTGTCCTTCTCTTCTGTCTTTGCCTCCCCTTTTGTTTTTGTTTGTTTTGCTGTTGTTTTCTAGTTGGGTTGCCTGCTTTTTTAACCGTTTTTTTTTTGGCGGGGGGCGTTATGGTTGGAAAATATATTCAACATAATGTTTACTGTTTTAACCATTTATAAGTGAACAATTCAGTGGCACTAAGTATCCACAGTGCTGTGTTATCATCACCACCGTCCACAGCCAAGACTTTTTCATCATCCCCAACATAAACTTTGTGCCCATTAAAAAGTAACTCCCCTTCCCCCAGGCCCTCAGCCCCTGGTCATCTATTCTACTTTCTGTCTCTATAAATTTGCCCAGTACTAGTACTTAGTACCAAGTGGAATTATGCAATATTTGTCCTTCTGTATCTGGCTTATTTCACCTGGCATGAGCTTTTTCAAGTTCTATCCATGTTGTAGCATATGTCATAATTTCATTTCTTTCTGTGGCTGAATATTATTCCTTTGTGTGTATATCCCACATTTTGCTTATCCGTTCATCTGATAGACACATGGGTTATTTCCACTTTTCAGCTATAGTGACTAATGCTGCTATGAACATGAGTATATAGATATCTGTTCAAGTTCCTGCTTTCAATTCTTTCAGATATATACCTGGGAGTAGAATTTCTGGATCATATGGTAAATTCTATGTTTAACTCTTTGGGGAATTGGCAAACTGTTTTCCACAGTGGCTCCACCATTTTATATCTCCACTAGCAAGGCATGAGGGTTCCAATTTCTCCACATTCTTGCCAACATTTGCTATTTTTCATTTTTTTGTTTGTTTGTTTGTTTGTGTTTTTTGGGGTTTTTTTTTTTTTTTTTTTTTTTTTTTTTGTCTGTTTTTGTGACCACGCTCAGCCAGTGAGCGAACCGGCCATCCCCATATAGGATCCGAACCCACGGCGGGAGTGCTGCTGCCGTACTCTCCTGAGTGAGCCACGGGGTCGGCCCTTTGTTTGTGTTTTTAATAGCCATTGAGTAGGCATGAAATGGCGTTTGCCTGCTTTTTTGATGGGGGTGAGAAGATGGGGTGGAATTTGTCCTGAACCATAAGTTAACCTCAGACCTCTCTGAGCTGGTTGTGAAGATAGCAAAGGGAGCTGCTACCTAGCACTGATGAAATGCTGCCAAAGTTTGCCCCAGCAGAGGCATGGAACCAACTTACCATCTTAGTGGGAAGAAGCAAGGCAGAAGACTTGAACTTGTCAGAGAAACAGCAGTCTACAGACCTCATCACACAGTACTGAAACATCTGCTAAGGGAATCTGACTTGACTCCGAACTAGGCGTGTGATCTCAGGAGAGCCCCCAAACTGCCCTGAGTTTCAGTCTTCCAGTCAGTGGAATGAAGGGGATAGCACTGCCCTGCTTGTGTCATACCACAATGCTGCAGCAAGTGTCCAATGAGAGGAGCGTGTGAACCATTTTGTATACTAAAAGTTACGCAAATGTAGGAAGTAGCAATAATAAAAAAATAGCTGGGAATCTAAAAAGAATTAAAGCCCTTCGTGAACTTCGTCTCATGCCTCCTTCAAGCACCACGGGCTGCTTCCCCAGCAACCCAGTGCTGCTGGTGGTTGTTTCTCTCAGGTGCTCACAAATCGTGTCTTCTGGTCCCATGTGGCAGAGTCAAGCCTACATGGAGCAAGGGCCTCCCTCAGAGAGAGGCACCTAGGGCTCTCTCTTCCAAAGGAAGCACTTGGAGAGGTGGCTTCTCAAAGGTCAGATGGGAAACTAAAGTTAGAGCCTGAATCTGATCTATTGGAAAACATGAGCATATTAATCCACACATTTGAGACCATTTATTAGCAACACTACCCCACCTCATCCTCAATCCCCTGCCCACCTGAGAGCATTTAGGTCAATCTGATGGTGTCATTTGAACTTTGAGAGCCTCGAGAAAAATGTCCACTTTGCTTTTTTGTAATGAAAGGGAAAAAATTTAAATTACACCAGAGATCTGGATGCATGTGGCTGTTCTGGAGATAACATAATGAGTAAAATCCATCCTGGGAGAGGAAATTACCCCACCAGAGTTTTTGTTGGCCCTTCCAAAGGCCACTTACATCTGGGTGTCTATATAGAGCTCAATCATCACTCAGGAATTATGTGTGGGGTGCTGTGCTTGCTACAGAGAAAGCCACAAAGTGTGGGACAGGGACAGGTGGAGAGATAAGACATTTAAATGTAGTGCCCCAATTCATAAAGCCCTAGGAGACAAGCTTCTGTGCATGAATAAGCTGGATTTAAAAGCAAAAAAGCAAAAACCTTCATTGACTATGGCAAAGTTGATCTGTGGCCATTGCAGCTGCAGGACTAAAATACTTGCTTAGATATTTCCTCCCCTCCGGCTCAGTGTGGAGTAAACTGAGTCTGATTCACAGCTAAGAATGAAGCCTTCAGAATTCATAATCTGCACCAACCCTCCTGTGGGTCTTACCAGGTCCATGTCTTCACCAGTTGTTGGGACATGGTCATTGACTGACCGGTTGTTCTTTAACTCATTCACACTTAAGTGTCACCTGAACCTGGCCTTTGCTGTGTAGGCATTTTCTCTCCTCATTGTGTTACAAAAGGATGTTCAACTTATCAAAGGAATTTCAGGTGTCAGCTGGTTAGGGGCACAGCGTTAGTCCAAGAAGCTCCTGAAAGCACTGTAGGTTCATCCAGCCTGCCTCGAGGGTGGCTAAGTTTCATCATTTAGGTGGCCTGGGGCCCCTGTCCTCCCAGCTGTTCCCTGACTTCCACTCTTAAGGAGGTTGCAGGTGGCCTATTTCTAGAGAGGGCTAGGCAGGGGCAGACCACCCTTGTGTCCATAGCTGCCTCTTGGGCTTGAGCCAACACTATCAGAGGAAATGTATCCCCTCAGCAGTCTCTCCATGTCCTCAAGGGTTGGATGCCCTGTCCCTCACCAGCCAACCTCAAGGTGCCCTCTGATGTTTTCTAAGGCAGTGTTTAACAGTGTTTCATGCTTGTGCCCTGATGATCTCCAGTGCATCCCTATGCTTCTTGTAGTATTGTTTCCCTCTAATTGCAAGGTTTTGACAAAAAAAGTGTAGGTATTTGGAGGATCCTCTCTTAATTATTCAAACTCTACAAACCCTAAATGGTAAATGCCAAATGAGGGGCTCATGCAGTCAGTCAGAGGGTGGGGTTACCATACTTCTCAAAAGTTAATGTATCTCATTAAAATGCAGGTCATGACTCAGTCGCTCTGGGGAAGGACTGCAGGCTGTGCATTCCTACCAGGCTCCCAGGTGGCATTCTGGCATTGTGGTCCACAGGTCACACTTTGAGTCTGGATGGGGGAGATCCCCTCACCCAGAGTGCCCAAGTGAGGAAGGCTCCTGAGAGGGGTTGGCAGTGGAGGGACAGTTTCCTGTCTGTTGAACCCCACAGGGATGATGACTTGGAGAGACATCAGGTACATCTCTCAGTGTCATCCTGAAAGGGAAGCATAATTTACCTACTCAGGGGTGGAAATGGTGGCAGGAAGTCCAAGTACACCCAGCAAGCTGTTTGTGCCACCCGAGGAAAGAGGAACTGACCTTTTTCTCATGGGGAAGTGCTTCTTCTCTTGTCCAAACCACAGGCTCGCAAGCACACTAGCTCAAGTGAAGTTCCTGCGATGACCATTGGGCGTGGGCTGCCTCTTCTAGCCCCCACCCAGAGGGGCTCCCCACCCCTTCCACGAGCTACACTGGGCCACCATTGCCCTGCCCAGTTGCAGGACCCCAGCCCCCCCCACCCAGGAGCTCAGCACCACTTGCCTTTAGGCGAAGCTGCGTCTCCAAGCTGAAGCCCAGAAAGAAAGCTGTGTACACTGACACTTAAATTAGATCCCCGCAATTATCTCTCAATCCTGGCTTGCCCTGTGCTGCTTTATCACTTTTTTCTTTTATAGCTAAAGTTGCTCGCCCTCATTTTAAGTACTTGTGCATAAGGCATAGGCCAACTCCTGATATATTCCCACAAGCAAAATTAAATACCAGTAACATGTGTTTTAGTGAATTGGGTCCCTCAATTTGCATCTTATAATAAGGATGTTATCATACTGGTTTATGGCTCAGCTCTTTAGTTTTTATCTCTCTGGGGCTAGATTCCCCCTCATGAGTTCAATATAAGTCTATGAACTAATGCAATTTTTAAAACACTTTTCTTCTGTGTTAACATTAACACCCTTATGAGTGAAAGGCTTTCACTCCCTGAAGTGTACAGAATGTTTGCATTCACTGGAGGATGTGGTAGGATATTAGCCCTCGGTGATATCCACGGTTGTACGTAAGTGAAAGGATTCAGTAATCTGGTCTGCCGCTGCAAAGATGCCTTTGTCACCTCTTTGAACTGAGACATAATCTCTGTGGTGTTCATTCCCTTACATTTAGATTAATTATAAAACATTGTCACCAGAATATTAAAGTAATGTTTAATACACAGAAGGGAATAAGGTATTCTGGAAAATGCATAATTTCTCTATGATGATTTTGCCAGTTGCATGCAATATGATCTTTTGATTGCCAGCTATAGAAATATTGTGACTAAGCTTTCACTAGCTTTTTATTTTTGCAACCATCCTGTCATAGCACTTTGAAAACTGTAAGCTTGGCCCATCAAAAAAAAAAAAAAAAGTAAGGGTGCCCATGCTAAAGAGTTCTCTCAGCTTGGTTCCCAAAGAGGGTGAGGAAAGGAGAGGGTGGGCAGCGTACGGGTAGCACGTTCCACTCCTCCAGGTCCAGCACAGCTGGGTGGTAGAGAAGGGATGGACTCCCAGCCCCTGTGCAAGCCCAACACACGTGCATGCACATGTATACACACATACATACACATACACACACCTCACACCCTTTGAACATTCCTAAATGGAAACTTCAAGTCTTCTCACTTGCTTCAGATTTTCCAAGCTCTACCACAGCCCTACACCCAGGAGGGATCATCTAAATCAACACAGAGTAGCAGCAAGCCAAATGTTCCTTGCTGTCCGTGGCTGAAATGGGACCGACATTCCCTGGGGGGGACTGCTCCTGGGGATTGGTTACCTCAGCCACCTCCCTCTAGGTGCTGGGCTCCATCCTTGGCTGTGTTGGTTAACAACCAAGTGTCATTACCAGCGGAGGCTCCTGTCCTTCGGGGTCTCACTCCAGGTCTCTGCAGGTGAAACTTTTCCATGTCAATAATCCTTTCAAAAATAAGAATAACAATAGCAGAAGTAGCACTTCAGCCCAGTCTCGTTCCTGTCAGCACTCTCTGAGCAAGTCAGTGACTCTGTGCTTCTGCCACACTACAAGAATGCTGTAGAATTCCTAGAGCTTTTTAAGACTGGGATTAATGGTTAACTATGCTTTCTGTTTGTCCAGGCCACCTCACAGCAATACACCCAACACCTGTCGTCTTGTTTCTGTTTTCTTCAAGGCTTCCAATGTCTCTCTCGCCTTCATCCTCTGCTTTTCAAAAATATACTGGCTATGAAAAACTAAAGCCTCTCACCCCAAAAGTCTCAGAGTCTGGTGGCTTAATTACCTCTCCATTTGCAACAAGGAGGCCCCTTGGGTCAGAATTAAATGTGATTTCCAGTAGAAGAGGGGATAGGTTTATCCCGCTGCTGCCCATGTCACGTCTGCTCTGTAGACACAGTGACTCCTTAGGCCAAGAGAGGATAAGCTGACCTTCTAGAGGTCAGCTGGCCTGGCTTTCTAGCCTTCACCTTCAACTCTTGGAGAAGAAGGTGGCAACCCAGAGTGAATAGTTGCTGAGGATGAGACTCTAGAGAATGATGCCTATCAAAGATCAAGGCCCAATAATGTCTTTGAGATCATCACGGTTGTTACAGATTACAGTGTTTTTCTGTCTAAATGTGTGTGTCCTAGCAGCACAACAGGACATGAATGTGCATGTGCTATAGGTGTACACATAAGAAATTATGTGTGACTGTGCATATACGCACACTTCCTCTACATATGCAATTCCTGGACATAATTCTCATTCGTGGGGAAATGGAGAGGGCGATTATATGCAAGCAGGCCCTTGGAACACAACTTCTGTTTCTTCACCAGAGCATATGTGGCTGTTAGTGACTATAATTTTGCTGAGGCGTGGATTGAGCCCTGTGCTGACATTGAAGAGGGGGTGCTTAGCTTGTGAAGGGAGCTTTGTCTCCTGTTCACAGACTTCATCTCACAGAGGTCTTACTTTCCTCCCTGTCCCCCATTAAGGTCTATAGGGCATACTTAAGTTTTTCAGTTACACTTTACTATATTTCAGTGGGAGGGAAACACAGGCCATCCTGGCACTATCCAAGTGATTTCACACCTCAGAGGGACATTTCCCCTTATGTTGAAACCTTCAGGGGACTCCCAGCCATCCACTGATGACTGGTCCTTAGCATGTGTTAACATTCTTGCTCGTAGGCCACCATCCTGAGGAGTGGGGCCATTGCTAGGACTTATGACCATAGACAGGTCACAGGAGTGGAGAGGGGGCTCTGGGAAAAACTCTAGTGTGAAATGGAGATTTCACAATCCAGTGCCAAAAATGAATTCTTCATGTGCCTTAAATATCCTTACTTAGACACTGGACAGTTGTGGACCAATCCTGCTTCCAGGAGGAACATGGTGGTAAGCAGCTGGAAGGGAGGTGTGGAAGGACACTAGATGACATACTTAAGACTCAATACCAGAATACAAGGGCTCTATTTTGAAATGTAAGCTCCCAGAGAGTGAAGCCCCAGCCCACTCTGCCTTACTTTGTGCAGAGAATATTTCTCTGATTATGCGTGAGCATGCTTGCTTATTCCAATCCATGGCTGAAATCCATCCAGTGTGGTAGCCAAATGACAATAAAATAATATTACTATAGGACATGGCCTGTACCCACAAGCATACTGCAAAGAAGAAACAATGTAATACAACTTTTGCAAATAGTCATGAGAATCAAAAAATTCTCAAACCTTCCCCCAAGAAAAGAAAGTCCTTGGAGCTCGCTAACCTGCAAAAATCTTATAGTTTTTTGTTCTTTTTCCAGTTGGGTTTATCATTTTGCTTTGAGTCATGAGACTGAAGTGTTAAATGCTTGATGAGACATGATGTCTTCCTTTGTATTGTAAAAATAGTCAAACTCTAGGAACTGAATGACCTAGTCAAACTCTAGAAACTGAATGACCTGTTTGGGCCTCGAAGTCTTTATCTTTAGGCTCTTTGTTGTGTGGGCTTCTAACAACAACCTGTAAGGAAGACCTTTTGTTGGCTTCTGTAGACAACCTGGGATGGATCTAGACCAGCACAAATGGGAGATTTAGATACACCATCGAACAATGGAACACTGTCTATGAATGCTGCAAGGACGACTACATAGTTTGACCCACTATTCCCACAGCACAGCCCTTCCTCTGTGAAATGGGCAGCACTTCAAGAATAAGGCCCCTACTGGTCTCTTAGCTTCCTTTGAGTTCCCTTTCAATCCATTCCACACCCTGCTACACTCTCCCTAAAATTTTATAATGGACATGATTTTGAAAAACTATGTTCTGACTATACGGTTTTTTAAAAAATTTTATTGACCATAAGATAAAATACAAGGCCCTTAGCCTATCATTAAAGGGCCTCCATACTACCACCTCAAATAACTTTCCGAGCTTACTCCATCATTTCCATAGACACACCTCTTCCTGCCACACTGGTCAATCATTGCCCTCCAAGCATCACAGCCCTGCCTCGAGATGGTTTGCTCTCACCTTTCTCTTGATCATCTCAATCTCAGTCTGCCTTTGATGACCCACTGAAAGCCCAGTATCTTTGTGGGCCCCAGAGAAATTATCTTCCTCTACATTGCTCCAGTTTGTGTCTCTCATTTATGAATTAGTGATGTTGCACCCTTCCATTGTTATGTGCATTTGTGCTAATAATCTTATCCCCCAAGTAGGACCGACTATAATCCCTTTGAGGACAGGAATTGGGGCTTGTAGCTCTTTGTAACTCCCCACGGTGCCTAGAACACCACCTTGTACACTGTAGGGTAGGGGGAAAATCTTTGCTTGTACAGATGTTTTGAGAGAGATTATAATACGGCACATGGGAGAAGTAAATATTTCTTTGTCATGTTCCATATAGAATGAACCAGTAGCAGGTAATCAGTTACAGGTCAGCTCAGAGTTATCCCCTGTAGAGATCACTTATCTTTGATCACAGGACAAAGACTGTGCTCCAATTACTACCCTTTTCCTAAATCATATGGTGTTATTATTTACAAAAAGGACTGGGACAAATACAGGAGGAAACGTCAGTTTATACTCATCCCTACCAATTGAAAAATAACTTTTAAGTGTGCATCCTCCTGATAAGGTATAAGGAACAAAATTCCCATTCATTCTGTAGCACTGAATCCCCTGGCCTGGGACTGCTGTCTACATTGGCAAAGTGAATTATATATTAGCATTTTAAAAGGCCCACTGTTCTCACCACATCAGCTTAACTGAGACCAGTTATTTAGTAGGATTCTAATTAATTTAATTCTCCACCGGTGGCAATTTCTGTGCCTTTTACCTCTCTGCATTCCTTCCCCAGCACTTAACTCAGTGGGTTGCATATAGCAGGGACCTAATAAATATTTGTTGATTGAACAAATGAATGAGCCTTACTGCAGATAGAGAAGATGCATGAGTGAATTCCTCAGATATGCCTCACAAAATTAAACTGGTCCTCCCATGCCAAGGATGGACAGAAATGTAGCACTACAAGAAATAATGACACCAGCTTTTCTGGATAGTTAATGGGACCAGAACCCTCAAAGCAAAGCCACTTTAAATAGGCTTCTTAATCAGTTTAATCAGCACTGTTATTTTTTTTTTAATACAGTGCACTCAGCCTTGCCATTAGAAATGGTGAAGAAATTCCAGAATGAGATAGATATTTGGAATCAATATGTAGAGGTTAAGGGTGAAGGATCTGAAGTCACATAGTAGTGGCAGTACTAGTGGTATAACCTCAGACATGTCATTTAGTCTCTCTGAGCTTCAGTAGGATGTACCTACCCCACAAGATGGTTATGAGGAAGAAATAAGAACATGCATAGAAAACACTTATCACTATGCCTAGGACATAGTACATTCTCAATAAACATTAGCTGATATTATTATTTCTACTTTCACCTATATTTTCCCCTTTGCCAAGCTCCTGGCAGTCTGCCAGCCAAGGATAGGAGGGTTAGGTTCTCAGTCAGAGAGCATTTTCAGACACGTGCTGGCCCTCAATCTCCAGGCAGCAGTAGAAGTGTGATGCTTTGCCACCCTCGGAGAGGCGCCGAGGCACTGTGGGAGAAGGCGGTCCTCTAACATTACCCTCCAGCAGGGCAATGGGTAGGAGAGGGACCTCTAACCTTAAGGTGCAACCTAAGTGATAAAATGCACCCTGAGCACTGCACATGCAATGGATTTAAAAATGTGAGCATGATCACACACTCACACACACACACACACGCGCACACAAAAAAAAAAAAAAACGAGGGAGGGGGGGAAGAAGATATAACAACCACAATTACTTGAAGTTGACACGACAAGCAAACAGAGGGGACATGGGGGGGGGAGGGAGGAGGGAGGGAGGTTTTGGTGATGGGCAACAATAATCAGCCACAATGTATATCGACAAAATAAAATTTAAAAATAAATAAATAAATAAATAAAATGTGAGCATGATGACAAAAATCAGTGGTACATTTTTCTGTAACTTAATCTTATAAAGAAAATTGATTATTAACCAAAAGCAAAGGAAAGCACACTCAGAAGATAGTCCAGAACCCCATTTCCCCATGGTCGTCAAGACCGGATGTCAGTGCCCCCAATCCCATGCAGAGTACAAAACACATGAATGTCTCTTACTATTGTGACTGCTGAGTGCTGCTGGAAAGCAGTAGGTTGAGTGTGTCCTTTCCTCTCTCGGAGAGTAGAATGGCCTTGCATGGGGTCAAGTACAGAGAGGCGGAGGCCAGGTGGGTTTGTGTGGCAGACATAATGCTGCAGTCTCAAAGACTGACACTGATCACCAGTCTGGGCCAAAAAAACACAAGAGGCCACCTCCAGCACATCAGCCTGTGTCAGAGGGAAAAGAGAACCGGCTCTCAGAGAAACTGAAAATTAAAGAGTTCCACAAATAAGGCATAGTGGCTACAGGCAAATCCACACAAAGGGGACCACTTTAAAGGAAAATCTCTTGTGTTCCTGAGTTCTAATCTTCGGGTGAGTTTCTGAAGAGGAATATTTGCATTTTGGATTTTCCTCTTTGTGTGGTGAAGCAAGCAACAGGTAGAATCAGTCACTCTGGAAGAGGGATGTGAGCAACACTGCAAATCTTCGAGCCGAAAGGAAGATTATCCATGCACACGTCTGCTGGCTTTATACACGTCCTAAACTAGAGGACAAGCTGGCAGGGAGAAAGGGGCGAGGGGACAGAAATGGCAGGGGGGGCTGCCTGTTTACACTATCATCCAAGGAAATTCAGGGAACTATCGCTGGGGACAAAAGCAGGCAGATTACTTCCTCTCAGACCATCCCCAACAGGGACATTTGATTTGCTGTTGCCCTATGAGGCCCCCCACTGTCCTGCTCTCTTTCGGGTCAGCTTTGCCTGCACAGACTCTAACCAGCTGCAGCACCAGCACCTGCAGCCCTGTCAGCCCGAGATGCTCCAAGTCAACCCGTGTCCACTTGAAGAAGTAAATGTGAATCACAGGGTGAGTGACAAGGAAAGAAATGGCAGCAGAGGAGCTGAACACGGCAGATCACATAAAGGATGAGGCGAAGTACGTACATCTCTAAACAGAGCAGGAACCCCTGGCTGAAAGGGAAAATGAATAAGGTTTCATCTTGCACAGAAGAAACGTGAGGCATAAATAGCATATTAAGTGGAATAATTCCCGCAACCCAGAGTTGTAGATCATTTCCATCAACCCTCCCTTTAATCCACGGATATTCCACTACCTTTGAACTCAAAATTAAATATCCCCCAGTAACAAGATTCAGGTCAGGCTATTGGCTATTTGGATTCCCTAAGAGGATGTGAAGTGGCCTCAAAATTTAAATTAAGTGGGTGTTTCTCTTAAATCCTTTCTAGAGAATGGAACAGATTGTGAGATCTATTTAAGTCAATTGAGATGATTTTGGTTTAATGTGTAGCTCTTTTTTATGCCCTTTTAACTTTAAAAGTCATCTCTCAGCCATTCTTGGTTATTTCTACCATTGACAGGGTAAATTAAAGAACAATACTTCCAGGTAGTGACCTAAATGTTCTCTTTCATAGGGATACTATTTAGAAACCCTTGGAAGGCGGGGCATTCTTACGTGCTCCCTACTAGAACTAGCACCACCCAAACAAGCTTTCGATTTCATTCTTAAATACTTCTGAAATGCACACTTTCCTGCCATTCCTGTTTCTGAATTTAGTGGGTCACATTTGAATTCCTTTGCACAGGATCTGGGAGACTTTGGGTTCCAATTCTGGCTCAGTCACTGACTAACTGTATGGTTTCAACCTCGGCACATTCTTTTCATGCTGTGTGATTTTAGATACATCACTTAGTCTTTGAGCCTCTGTTGCCCTGATCTGTAAAATGAATAATTGCTATGGTTTCTTTCAGTTTTAGCCTATTCTTTTCCTACCTAATTTATAGAATCATGATGAAAATGGATTCTATCATGTATATAATAGTGCTCTATAAACCTTAAGTATTTCCTGGGAGCATTTTTAAAAACGTAAAAGCAAGGGGAAAGGTAATGTGATTAGCAGTAAGCCATTTTAATTTGCACTAAGATAGAAAGGAAAATAATTAGTGCTCTGGATTTTGCTGGAAATGAGAAGTTCTTTGGCTTAGTGTAACCCCAGGGGAATACAAACTGAAGGTGCTGTCTCTACTAGGGCATCAGAGGAAAGAAATATAATGTTACTGTTTCCCTGCTGGTTAAGAGCTCAGGATGAGTTCTTGAAGAAGGAAGATGTGCTTGCAACATTTGTTGTTTCTGAACTTCCACCTGACTCAAAATTCCTTGTTTCTCTCACGCTATACCCAAAAAGGAGCGAAAGCTACGTGGCATACTGCAAGAAGAGAACCAGCAGCCCACAAATACTTCAATTCTAATCCTCTCTACCACTATTTTGAGGACACCAATTTGTACAATAAGAATTTTTTATAGAAATAAGCATTAACACCGGTTGTTGTTTTTTTTTTAACCAACAACCTATGTTAATATGAATCATCTTCTTCAACATTAACCTCACTATCTAGCCCTCAAAAAAAAAAAAAAAAAATCACGTCAATGCTCACAGAACCCAAAAGATATGCCTGACCACTTGAAGGGCTTGGCTCTCATCCAAATGTTCTTGAAAACTCCAAGCAAAAGTGCTAAGGAAATATTCTGCCAAGGTTTGGAGCACTCAGACCTCAGCAGAATTCAAGTTTGTTCTCCTTGCCTAGGATTTTTTTTTAAACTGCCCATATTCTACAGACTGGATACTGGGTGCTTCAGGGGCTCTGAGATTCTTTCTGCCATTATGGACCCTAAAGCTTAACAGATCTTTTCTGTATAGTGTGACAATCCGAACAGACCAAAAAATTAATGTTCATAGACCAGGCTTGGGAGGGTAAGAATAAGGCCCCATATTTTGTCTCTACCATCCAAGCAGCCAGGACTGTGTCCTCTAATCCATGCTCAGTGCATGCCAGGCAACCAATTAATCTCTCTGCAGTTTGAAGTTTCACTCTCCAGAGAGGGCACAGCAAGGACCCCAATCAGATTTGTCAGCCCCTTCCCCTGCTTCCACCATTCATGGATAACCATGACCTTGACCTATTTGCACAGAGAGATGTCTTCCTGAATCATCAATCCTGTGTGGGATTTCAAAAGTTCTAGCTCTAGCATAACATTATTTCATAATGAATTCCATAAATGAATGTTTATTTTCTTTCTACTAAAAAAGGTATGGGAGAAGACATGGTTGTTTTATTTTGTTTTGTTTTTAGCAGGGAATTTTTCTTCTCCAAAGTGGGGAGGAAAAAAGATACCCTTTATCCACTTTCTTTCTCCCCTCCCTCACCCCCAACCCATTTTGAGAGTTACCCATTTACTTACAAAACTGACTCTGAGAAGAAGAGGTGGGGGGGAGACACAGACCACAAATGAAAGCATAGCGAACTCCAAGTGCAGTTGCCAGGGCTGAAGTCTAAAAACTCATGATTGTTTCAGTCCGGGGCTCCTTTTGGAAGTGGTGTCACTCTTTCTAGGTATCAGCAGGGAACTTAGCTCATTTAGTGAGGATGCTATCACAGAATCCCTGTGGTATTAGGTTTCGACAACACAGAGGCAGAGCATGGGGCAGGGAGAGGGTTTCTCCGTGATCTTGTCTGACGAGTGGAACTCTCAAAAACCCACCAGGGCCACCTGTGCAATCAGGGTTATTTATTTGTCATGGAAAAGCCACAGGGGAAAGGGAATGTCAAGGAGGGACCCCCGATCCAAGCTTCCTTCTGCAGTACACACAGCTGTTCATAGGAAGAGACAACTCTGTCTGCCTTCACCGGTGGACATCCTTGGTCTGTGTGGGGAGGGGCCACACGTGTGTCTGTGAACATTTATGGCATGTGCGCTAACACAGGGAGAGGCACCCCAGGAAAAGACATTCCCTTCAATCAGAGTTAAGCAGAGTTCAGTGAAATTAGCTCTGAACTAGAAACCAGAAAACCTGGCTTCTCTACAGTCCCCGCGCGTCCTCCGGCAAGCCCTTAACCTTGGTGAGCCTTGGTCTCCTCATCCATAAAGTGGAAGTTGTGAGATCTGTCCTGATGAGGATCAGATGAAATAATGCACGTGAAAGCATGGTATAAAGTATGAGGGAGCACACAACTATAAAAAGTCATTATTTATGATGAATAAGTAGGAAAGAATCCAGATGCCAATTATTTTGCTATCTTTTCACTAGGCTAGGTAATCTAGCCAGAGGGCGAGTGGGTAAGATTTTCCCCACTTAGATTCACAGCCAATATGTAAATCTATGATACACAGGTGTCTGAGTTCTATTATTTATAAACCTATCTTAACATACTATTATTGTTTCTAATTCTCCTCTGGATCTCCAGGCAGTAGAAAACACCAAATTGAGAAAAGTTCTTTGCAAATTAACTGGGCCAGAAGGAATTTTTATCACCTGTTTGTAGATCTAACTTATGTGTCACTCACTAATTTCTAAGGAATGGGGCATTACTGTGATTACAACGGTCTATTCTGATGTGAACCTCTTCCCTCCTATAACTATTCCCCTAACAAAATCTGCCCCAAGTTTCCTGATGGAAGTACTAAAGAAGTTTTATGTTTGTTTGTTTGTCTGCTTTAAGATATATTTGCCAAAGGTTTGGACACCTAAAATTAGAATATTTAATAAGCAACTATTGACATTTATCACCTTCTTTAGGATTTATCACTCACCCACTGACGTTATCTTTCTTTAGCTAAATTAAAAGACAAATTCAAATCCTGCATGGTAGCCACCAAAAGCATATATTTGAAAAACAGGATTCAGCATGCCATATTATGCATTATTTAATAGTATGCAAATTATAAGTCAGACAGTTAGGAAAACCACACTTCAGCATCAATAAACAGCAACACTACTACTACATTAATTATGATATTGCTATGATTTATTCCCAAGTTTTGCATTTTGATTCTCCTTGAAAATTTATGCCATCTGATAAGCAGTAGCTTATTTCCCCTCCTACCCATTCCCCAAACCCACCCAATGGGGGTCTGTAGGAAACGGGTACAGAAATACAAAGTCATAAGCAGCTGCATTGCCTTAGAAGCATTAAAAATTAAAGAACAAGCAAACACCACCTAAAGCTCCAACATTTATTGTGTCAATGTTAAGCACACTTTTTAAAAGACAACATAGAATGTATAGAAACAAGGGGGTGGGGACTCATGCGCATTTCCACAATACAGGTAATTAGGTTGGCTGGTTTCAAAAGGGCTGGGACATCACTCAGGACAGCAGTGGTCCACGGGCCCTCTATATAGGACTGCTTCACTGTTCCAATGTGGGTGTGTTTTTTTGTTTTTACTTTTTATTAAAAAATATAAATAAAATGGCACTGCAGGGCCGGGCTGGAAGGACTCTGCAGGACTCTGTCTTCGCACAACGGCTTCTTGGAGGCTACTGTCAGAAAACATCACAAACTAGCAGGATGACAGACCACGCTGACGTCGGCTGGGCCTGGGCGGCACGTCCACCCCGCCCCGGGGGGCTTCACATTTTCTCAGAACTTAAGGGCTCTCGAGCTTCCATCCGAAAACTGCCACACATCTTGAGCTCTCTGGGTACTACGCCGAATGGGGGTGTGTGAAGAACCTAGAAAGAGGTTGGAGACAGAGGAGGGGGGAAAAAAAAGTACAGGTGTGACTTGGCCCAGCGACTTTCTGTTCTCTAACTAGCTTTTTCAAATATAACTTAAATCAACCACAGGTTGAGCCACTAACATCTTAAGCATGATTTTAAACTCAGTCTCCCCTTCCCAAATATCTCTGAGCTCTGAGCGGCTTTCCCAAGCCTCCCTCCCTTTTGTCTCCCAAAGTTTCCAGACCCCCGACCCCGCCCAATCATACGACAGTCCTAAGAAACTGGGGACACACCTGGAAGGAAACACTGTCCCTTACACTGAGAAAACTTAGTAGGAAACAGTCCTTTGGTTGAGGAGAGTGGGAGAGGTAGGAGGGAAGGGGGCCATTTTCTTAAAATAATAATAAAATTATAAAGAAACAAAAAAATCAAAATTGATGTAAAAGCAGCACAACGAAAACATGAAATGTCATCAAGTTCAACGTCAAAGCAGCCAACGATTCACAAGAGGCGAACAAATCTCTGAGGAGAAAACCAGAACCCAAAATAGTTGCTCTCAAATTGCACCAAAAACTGCCTGTAGTTTCTTTCACACATGCAGTTTTCTTTTCTTTTCTTTGTCTTTTTTTGCAAGGGGGAAGGCAATGGTGAAGGGAAGAAGGGAGTGGTTATTTTCCTCCGGGGTTCCTCCCTTGCTGTGGACATTGACTTGAAGCAGCAGAACAGGCAGTCCGGATGTGCCGAGGAAGAGGCTACCACTGTGGCATTCCAGGCCTCGTTGCCATGGCGACCCGAAGCAGGGGCCTGGGGCCTCCTGTCCCCTGACTTGGCGCCGCAGGAGGCCCGGGGTCTGGAGCTCAGCTGTTCTCACGCACCCGCCCCCCGAGCAGTGGAGACCTGGGCTGAGGGCCCTGCTGTGTCCAGGTGGGCTCTGGGGGATCCCATTCCCGGTCCCAGCGCTAAGTCACTGTCATCGAGGCCCCTTTAGCTGACACCCCAATCAAACCCCTTTGTGCGACATGCTACCAATATTTAAAGCCCTGACAAAGTATAGCCTGGGCATGTACCACATTCACTGTTATTTACAAGCACAGCCCCCTATGGGTTTGGGGGCTCCTGCTTTAGAGGATACTTTGGGGAAATTGCTTAAATTGCCTTTTCTGCTGTCTCTGTGAAAGACCTGATACATGTGTTCCCTTTAAATAGTTTTTGCCACTTTACAGAAAGGAAAAACAGTATTTGGATCAACCACTGAGTTGTGTTTAGCCAAGTTTAGGTACTTAAGCACAATGACCCGTGTGAACTGTATTGGTCTCCTTTCCCTTTTGGAAGGGAGGAATTAATCATATCCCATGACCATAAATGACACTGGGAAACAGAGAGAGAGAGAGAAACAGGCCCATCCCCCTAAAGGCTGGCTCACCAGCCAGCCATGTGCCATAGTGAAGGAAACAGTGGGCTAATGGGATAACGAGATGCCAGCAAGCCAAAGAGCATACCCAACAACCCATGCCTACAATTTGTAGCTATAGCAGCCCCAGAATAAATGCACATAATCCCAATTCCGTCTACGTGTTCTGATGTCCATTTTGCTACAAATGGGCTCATTTATTCTCAATTAGGAAAGCTGCAGTGCCCTAGGAGACACTTAGGAAAATTTGCTAAGTGGCTCATGCCTTTTAAAAGTTAGCAGTCTTTTTTTAAAAAAACATTTTTCCAAGCAGGTTGAGAGAACACTGCCAAGCCCATCCCCATACCGGCAAAATTCCCACAATTTTTTTTTTTATTAAATGGGAAACGGTCTGAAAGAAAGAGAATGGGGTATTCTTGTACACACCAGGCCCAGGGACAACAGAGTAACAGAATCATAATGAAGACCACACAATTACAGCACAGTCATAAGAAATCATGTTTGTGAGTGTATGGAGGAGGAAAGAGGTTTAAAAAAAGAAAACACTGTATTTCTTCCCTCACTCTCTGTGAGTAAAGTGTTAGAAGCAGGACAACATGAGGGACTGAGGCTTCTCAACTCCTTTTCAGGACAACCACAAATAATCCCAGTACCTTTCAGCCAACTTTAAGCATTTGTGAATAAACCCCCTGATTTCCTTATTTCTCCAGCTGAAATTATATCTAATCCACTCCACCCACCCCCCATCTCTTCCTTTCAAATTCTCACTCGAAGCATTATGAATATATACAATATGGACTTATTGCATATACAAAAAACGGTATTTAAATAAGCAATTCTATCCACAGACCCCCCCTGGGAAAAACTCAACTACTTCATTCACACTTCCTGCCGTGGCTGGTACAAATGAAGAACTGTGTTCACCTCACTTCTTAGCAACCTTTAAAACGTGTTGGTTTCAGTCCGTTTGTAGGTCCTGAACAGAGAGAGGATAGCAGATGGTCTCAGGAAAGAGGGTGTATATGCACTGGAAAAGTTTTTGAGTCAAAATCGATGAGAACTAGTATTTTCTGTATTCCTATTTATTACGTTGTTCTCAAAATAAAGATAAAAAGGAACATTTTAAGTGTCAGGAGTTTAGGTATGTAGAGACCATTCCGTCAGCATGTCAAGAGTGTTACAAAAACTTACTCAAGAATTTTGAGAAATATTAATGCTCTTAGTATTTCCTCGTTTAAAAAAATATACCAAGAATTTATCTTATTGTTGAAAATGGTTTTAGGTTATTTTATATTAAGATTTTAAATCTTAGGGTTGTGGATATAAAAGTGCCATTTTTTAAGTTATATTCTGTGGCTAGGTTTTCATGGTCCTATTGTTACTCAGCTTCAGAAATAATATTTTATCAAAAGGCTTCAATAAGTCAGGAGACTAAGTAACCTGAAGGACCTGTCCTTAATAAATTTATTTAACTTTGGGGCCATGTGAATCAAACATAATCTGTGATTTATCACCAGATGTTTGCACCCCTTCCCATTCCCCACTTGATTTAAGAAATTTGAAAATGCAAGTATACAGTATCCACCATTAATTCTGTCTGTCAGGATGCAAAACCTAATTACACTAAGAGCATCATATACTGAGAAATTTAAATGAATACTGTATATAAAATCTACACAGCTGCACTCATAGCTCCTAATAAAAGAGTAATAGGGACACACAGAGGTTTTATGGTCATTTAATATGATAGAGCAGAAGTCACCACATCTAAAACTGGCATGGCACTGTCTTGAACAGCAGTTTCGATTCAGTTTTGGAGTAATCTAATCTAAAACACGTACATCTCTTCTCAGTTCTCTGCCAAATAGCAAGTTCTCCTAGGTACCCTGCATCACAGTTCCTGTGCAATGTTCTCCAAAATCCTCTTAGTGGGGTACTCTCTGCTCCACACCCAAACTGACTTTTTAAACCAATACGTGCTTTCTCTATACTTTGGAAAGATAAAACTATTCTTGCCTCAGATAAAAGGCATTACATAAAAAGGCCACTTCACAGGCACTTGGGCCTAAGAACTGAGCAACAAAAAATGCTACCACAAGAAGACAACAGAACAGCTTTTGTTTTGGTTGTTACAAAAATAAGAACAATGTCGTACTCATTCATCTACACTGGGAACAGGGAGACAGTATCACAGAGGTATGTGTTTTAATAAAGCAAATAGATGCTGCAATGTGCAGTATTTGTAAAACTGATAACATAGATTTCCAAGGAAAGATTTTTAAAATAGACCTAACTTATTTTTCAAAGACGTTTCATAAATCTGTTGGTTTGTCAAAAGATAACTGAAGGGTATTCCCGCCCTCATTTGCTGTCAGCCAGGAAGACCCTATAAAAACACCTAATACGATCTGTAGCTTCAGGACTCCTGGGATCACAGGGCAAACCACCATGCATCTCAGGAAATCAGTGGCTGATTCCAGAGAGTTGGCTATGTCTGGCTAAACCCCTGGCTGCTGCTTTCTTTTCTCTCCCTCCCCCCACACACCTTTATTTTTTTAACCTGATTCCTCTGTTTCTGGATTTTTAGATTTAAGGAGTGAGTTTATTGTTGTTATGAGGAAAGACTCTTATGTGGAAACTAAAGAACTTATTTTTTTAAAAAAGCCTTTTTTTACATTATGTTCTAAGATAGGGCAAGGATGGGAGAATAGAAAAGAACTTTCAGACAAGAACGGCAAAAAATCCAAAGGAAATAAAAGTTTAAGATGCTATTACCAGCAACTTTTTCACCTATATCTGAATGGATTTCTGCCAAGAGATGGAGCAAAAGTTTTTAACGTCAGACTGCAAACACCTTTCGTTTCTTGAAAAGTACTCTAGAACTGTAAAGCCTAAAAACTATTTCCATGATTAGAGATGTCTATTTTAATATAGTAAGTACTTTATGTTCCTTTAGGGTATAATACACGCATCAAAATGCCCATAGAAATAATCCTGAAAAAGACTGACTGGCCTTCTCTTAAAACCTGTTATTTTCTTGAAAGTAATTTACAGAGTGTGTCAAATGAGGACACAAGAAGCTTACATTGTGTACTTTAATTTTTTTTATTTTTTTCAATAAAGGGACAAAATGGGTGTATGAACAGGTTAATGCAGACAACTGCCAAAAAAACACAGACAGTGGTTTTTCCAATAGAACTTAACAAAGACCAGAAACAAATACAATAAAAAGCCAGGTTGTAATGACCTTTGGTCATCCAAATAAAAAAAAATAAAAACAAAGAAAAATAAAAGATCAAATTAAGTGCCTCTGTTTTGAACAGGGCACATAAGCAATAATAAATAGTGACTCCCATAGTAAAAGATAAAATTTCAAGTTACGACAAACAGCTTTCATTACAGGAATAGAAAAGGCCAATAACAAAATATTCTGCATTGCCATTTACAAAAAAGTATTGACTAAAGCGGGCTTTCTCTTTAATATGCTTTGCATATGAAATTCTTTCCAATCTAAATATAAAGCACCATTTAGTTTTTGGCAATGAAAAAAACTGCAAAACATTGGTTTTTTTTTTTCTTTTTTTCTTTTTTTCCTTTCTTTCTTTTACTGCATATGAAGGTAAGATGCTGGAATGTAGGGTGATAGAAGGAAAGGGACAAAAAGCACACTACATAACAAACCAACGTTATTAGCTTGCAGTACTGCATACAGTATGGCAGCAGGAAAAAGGAACAAAAAAGGATATGTACAACCCCTATGACAGCCATCCGTGTGACATTCTAGCAGGCTCCCCCAAACTGCCATTATATGGCTTCTCATCTGTACAATGTCACACTTTTGTTTCTCTTTTTTTTTTTTTTTTTTGAAGCATACAAATAATTTGCACTATATTATCCTGCCAAATTAAAAAAATATACTGTGGCAGCCTGTCTTTTTTTTTTTTTCCACTACCAAAAAAGGTACATTGATACCTTTTAAGAGAACAAGCAACAGTTAAAAATACAAGCTTCAATATAAATACTATAGTGCCTAACACTAGATGAACATTTAATTCAAATACCATTCTAGAAATACAGAAAAAAGACCATAAATGTGTTTTAGCATAGGAATCAACATGAGTGTGCATTTTCCTATATTTAAGTACTATATAATCTTAAACCTTTCCCCAATGTATGTTTTTTTACAACCTGAAGAGCGGTGTGTATCCAAGGCATAGAATTTCCACTACCATTTTTAAATGGATAACAAGTCTTGTAACACCACCAAGACAATGGAACCCTAAAATGCAGTTCCCCCTAAACATAATGAAGTGTTTTTTAAAAAAATTTTTTCTTAACATTTATATTTTAAAAAGTTTTGTACAAAAAAATCCTTGCACTGTAGAAGCGAAAGCAATCATTCATTTCTATGTTAAGTGTATTCTGTTTCCATTCACAGCGCTTGCAATGTTGCGTCCAAGTAAGCTCAATAGTCAAGTAAATGGCTGGCAAAGTTTTTTTTAGTTTTTTTTTTTTAAATATGCTCATCAATGAGATTGTGTTCAATTTTTTTTTCAGCATTCTTGCAACTTTTCCCTTAAGTATAGACCTGTAAACTGGGAAAATTGTACAGTGCACTTAATTGTCCTATCTGAGCAGGTTTATTTTATACTCAACCTCTGTATCTCTGATTAGAGAAAAGATACAGATATCACAGGCAGAGTCAAGTGCTATTTGAACACCAACTGGGGCAGATGCTAGCTTAATAAAAAAGAAAAAATTAAAAAAATAAAATAAAGACAATGAATCCTCTTCCATGTTAACACAAATAGCACACAGTGTATGGAAAAGAAATGAAGTACAACTTTTAGGGAGCACAGACATACTGCTACTCTTAAAACTCTTTCTCTTCTTTTTTTAAGAATGTCACATTTAAATGCAAGTCTTAAGAAATTCATAGTTAATCATCATTGTATCAATATTAGCTTATATGCCTGTTCTAGTTAAAAATGGCAAATAGTACCACATTGTGCTAATAAATCACATACTTTTTCCCCTCTGTTCCCCTCTGTCAAACTTACTGTCAGCCTCTTCTTTTTAATGTGGTATACAAGGTCTTAAAGATTATTATTTGATTGTCCATTTGACAACCAAGTGGATCTGGATCTATTTCTTTTGGTGCCAGAATTTTTTAAAAGGCATTATTTAAAACAACTATCGTCATCAAATGAACTCCTTACTAATGTATTTAATTGTGTTCTAGGGCTTTTGCACATTACACATTCAATTTAATTATTTAAAAAAGATAAAACCTTGGGCACCATAGCCCATTTCTTTTAAGCTCTCACCAGGAGCAAAGTAGCTTTTATACTGGTATAATCAGTTTTGTTAACAAAATTAAACTAAAGGGAAAATGATGATTAACTAGGACATACTGGGTCATATTTTTAGGTAGCCACCGTTGTGAGAAATACAATATAGAATTAAATGCTAGGTCCTAAGGTTTATTATCTCACCCAATGCTGAATTAAGCTACAAGTTTATAACAAGTAGAAAGAACCATCCATGTGGTTTTTATAGATCCAAGGCACTCATATTTTAAAACCAAATGAGAGAATAAACTTGTTGTTTTTCTGTTAATTTGTCAATTCAAGGCCTTTTTTCCCTCTCCAATTGATACATTTAACCCTTTAGAGACAGACAATTAGCTCATAGAGTTTTTTTTTTTTTTTTCAGTGCTATCTATTCTGTCTATAGAGGGTTAAAACAAAGACTGTTTTTCCTCCTTATGTTATAAAATAAAACTGTACATGATATGTATTACAGAATGTATGCAGCATGGTCTTTTTCTCTCTCTCTCTCTTTTTCTCTCAGAACGGAACTGGAAACAGCAACATTTTTGCTCAGCAACCAATTAGGGACAATTTAAAATAGCCATAACATACCATACATGCTAAGTTTAAAAAAAAAAAAAAAACATACACAACATGTAAATTATTGCACAAGAGAAAGGCTCAAAGTTTGCGTAAAATGCAATAGTATTGCCCCATACAGATCATGCATTCAAACGGTGAGAACATAAAGGAAAAAAAAAAAAGAAAGAAAAAGAAAAAAGAAAAAGAAAAAAAAACCAGGTGTGCTGGTGACAAGCACTCTCATGTTCTTAGCTTCCGATACTTCTGTTTGTTTGTCTGTTTGTTTAAATCACATGGGCCTAGAAAAAAAATCCTACAGGGAGTGGGGCTGGAGGGCCATGGGGAAGGAAGGGGTGGTGGTGAAAAAAGGGAGTGTCAGGTGGGAGCGAGGGAAGGGTATTAATATACCTCTATTCAGTTTTTATATCATTATTCAACACTCGATCACTGTGCCATTTTTTCATGTGTTTCTCCAGGGTACTGTACACGCTAAAAGGCATCTTACAAATTTCACATTTGTAAACGTCCTTCCCCACCTGGCCATGCGTTTTCATGTGCCTGGTGAGCTTGCTACTCTGGGCACAGGCATAGTTGCACAGCTCGCATTTATAAGGCCTTTCGCCCGTGTGGCTTCTCCTGTGGACAGTGAGATTGCTACAGTTCTTGAAGACCTTCCCACAGTACTCACAAGTGTCGCTGCGTCTGCCCTCTTTTGAGCTGGGCCTGCCCGGGCCCGGACCACTAATATGGGGCGTGCTCCCTCCACTTCCCGTGCCGCTGCGCCCCGAGATCCCTCCGTCCAGCTCCCCGGGCGGCGTGGAGAAGCGCAAGCTCCCGTTCTCCGAGGAGTGCTCCGATGAGGAGGCAAAAGGCGATTGTCTGGAGTCTCCGAAGCTAAGGAAGGGATCTTTGAGCTGCCTGGAGGCTGCATAGCCAGCGAGCCACTGTGAGTACACGTTCTCCGTGTTGGGCATCGCGGCCGGGGGCAGGTCGAACTCCTTCTCGAGCTTGATGCGCTTGGAGAAGGGGCTCAGCGAGCTGGGGCTGCCCAGCAGCAGCTTTTTGGACAGGCCCCCCGAGGCTGACTCGCCCGGGGAGCAGCCGCGGCCGTTAACAGTGCCATCGTCTATGCGGTCCGACTCGCCGGCCACCGAGTCTTCGTCGCAAGTGTCCCTGTGGCCCTCAGCCTCGGCCAGGTGGCCGCGCTTATGCTTCTCGCCCAGGACCTGGTGGAAGGCCTCGCTGAAGTGCTGCATGGAGCTGAGCACCATGCCCTGCATGACGTCGGGCAGGGCGCGGCCCTCGTCGCCCACGCCCACCACCGCGCCCCGCGAGCTGTTCTCGTGGTGGCGCGCCGCCTCCAGGCTCAGCCCGAAGCCGTAGTCCACCCTTTCGCTCTCCGTCAGCTCCTCCTCCTCCTCTTCCTCCTCTTCTTCCTCTTCCTCGTCGTCCTCCTCTTCCTCCTCGTCCCCGTTCTCCGGGATCAGGTTGGGGTCGTTCTCGCTCTTGAACTTGGCCACCACGGACTTGAGCGCGCTGCTGGCGCTGCCCACCAGGTCGCTGGTGCCGGGTTCCGGGGAGCTGGCGGTGGAGAGACCGTCGTCGGACTTGACCGTCATGGGGGACGACTTGTGCATGTGCGTCTTCATGTGGCGCTTCAGCTTGCTGGCCTGCGTGCACGCGTGGTCGCACAGGTTGCACTTGTAGGGCTTCTCGCCCGTGTGGCTGCGCCGGTGCACCACCAGGTTGCTCTGAAATTTGAACGTCTTGCCGCAGAACTCGCATGACTTGGACTTGACCGGGGGCTGGGAGGGAGGAGGGGCGGATTGCAGAGGAGGGAGGGGGGGCGTCGCCAGGAAGGGCGGCTTGCTACCTGGCTGGAATGGTTGCAGTAACCTTTGCATAGGGCTGGGCCGGCCTGGGGACAGCGGTGGGCTAGACGTGTTCCCTGCCAGCTCTCTAAGTCTCCTAGAGAAATCCATGGCGGGAGGCTCCATAGCCATTGGATTCAACCGCAGCACCCTGTCAAAGGCACTCGGGTGATGGGTGGCCAGGGCCATCTCTTCCGCCCCCAGGCGCTCTATGCGGTGGGGGTCCAAGTGATGTCTCGGTGGTGGACTAAACAGGGGGGGAGTGGGTGGAAAGCGCCCTTCTGCCAGGCCGGAAGCCTCTCTCGATACTGATCCTGGTATTCTTAGCAGGTTAAAGGGGTTATTGTCTGCAATATGAATCCCATGGAGAGGTGGCTGGGAAGGACATTCTGCACCTAGTCCTGAAGGGATACCAACCCGCGGGGTCAGGGGACTTCCGTGTTCGCTTTCTAAGTAGATTCTTAATCCATGAGTGTTCTGTGCGTGTTGCAAGAGAAACCATGCACTGGTGAATGGCTGTTTGCAAGTTGTACATGTGTAGCTGCTGGGCTCATCTTTACCTGCAAAATAATACAACACCAACATCAATGTTTAATCACCGAGTCGGGCATCAGCAATTGCTTATTTATGTTCCACCTCCTGCCTTCCCTTCCCTCACCCCTCAACCCCAAGGCCTAAGCCCTCACTGACTACCCCTGTGCCTAGATGGTGCCTTGCAGGCCTGGTGGTTGGTGCCCAAACAATATCTGTCCAATCAGCTTCCTGCCATTAATCTTAGTTCTGAGAATTTTATATCCAGTCTCCAAAACAGAAAAAAATCCTGACCTGGTCAAGCTTGAGTACGAGAATTCCTACCTTCTAGAGACCTCATCTTCTGAACTTTCCAATCTCATTGGCTGTGGTTTGGGGAAATCCATTCCCTCTCTGTGTGCCTCCATTTCCTCATCTGTTTAAATGAGGGATTTGGGCAAGGTAATCTAAGGGAAACTTTTTATTTTCTAAATCCTATGATTCTGCTCCCCCTTGGGTGCCTGGTGAACATTCTAAATAGGCAGTCATTTCATAGAGATATCAAAAACAAGAGAAAGTCAGCTCCCTGTAATTCTCTATGGCTCTAAAAATGCTTTTAATCTTAGCCTGAAACACACTAATTGTTGAAATTGTTCAAATGAGAAGGTACTCATAAGATACTTCCAGGGACTAGAGACTAGCAACATTCTCATATCCCACCTTGTGGGAAGGTCAGTGAGTCCCAATTTTGGTTCTGCGACACCTCATGGGGACACCCATTTTCATCTCAAGGGATGTTGAGAAAATCTCAAAAGAAATTTACTTCAGATTTACCTGACAGGCCGTATCAAATCTTTAGGGGTTGTCCCCCAGTCAAACAAATGCAAGTCTAGAGAAGTTGGGAGGAGTGGCTGGTGTCAACGTGAGCAGACACGGCATCCTAGTTTAACCAACAGTTACAGCAGCCAGCACCAAGACAGGCAGCAGGCTGAGAAATGCTACACTATCCTCCTCCTCATTATTTTGAGAGGCTAACAACGTGCACCAAATTATACACCATCCTGCGCCCTCGGCTGAGACTCAGCTCCAGTTGAGAAAGAAACAGAAAGACACAGTTCAGGCAGTCAACTCTTTGGCCAGTAGCCAAGCCGTCTGGAGAGGGCCCTGCTTAAGTCACATTATTGCTCTCTCGCTGAAAAGAACCCAAGAGTAGTAAATGCCACTTTGGCAAAGAGGGGCCAGCTTGACTTCACTAAATCATTGATTTTTGGAGATAGCTAAATTTTAAATAAATAAATATACATATGTGTGGTGTATAAAGGAAATAACTAACCAACAGTTTACCAGTCAACTGTAGCATTAAAAAGGGCACAAGTGATGGTGGACAAAGGACAAGGATGAGAAAAATAGGTAACTTCCCAGGGATGCCAAAAAAGACAGGGCTTAAAATATAACAGAAATAACAAGCTTTTAAGAGGGGCTATAGAAGAGTTCCTTTGGCCCACAGCTAGTATTTGTCAGTAACTTTTTAAAAAGGGACAAAACTCACCATGGAGCTAAAAGTGGAAACGAGGAATTAATCAATTATATGATTCCTCCATTTAGCAAGTCAGAAAGAAAAGCTGGCAGGGTCTTCTCAGGAGCTCCAAACACTCATACTCCAAAACAGGCCAGCCTCGCTCAAGCACTTGTCTAAATAATGGACTCCTGCCCTGACCTTGTAATTTACTTTACAATGCATTTATAATCTCACTCAATATATCCCACTCCTGGGTAAATCTCTTTTACAAGATTAGATGGTAAGATACCAAAATTAGGTTTCAACATTTGTCTAATGTGCCCGGGGGGGGGTGGGGGGGGGGCAGAAAGACTTTGAAAGAAAACGTTGACATTAGTATCACATTATCTGCCTATTTTTGTTTGCTTCCTGTCTTAAGAGGGAAATAAAAAGCTTCATTTAGAGTATTTTCATAAATTTTTTGTTGTTGTTGAACAATGACTTGGGTCCCAAATAGGCAGGAAGAAAACCACCTGTTTCCAACTACTGTGACCCTCTGTGGCTTTCTCCCTTGCCTCTCTAGGATTCTAGGTTATTTTCATACATTTAGCCTAACAATCTGAATTGGGTAAGTAAAAAGGAGATTTGTCAACTGAAGCAAGTCCTTAACACTTTCATCACTCCCAAATGCCTTAAAGTCATATTTCTATTGAAACCAGGACTGGACCCATAATTAGTGCTGCTGGTTTCACACGCGCCACGAATGCGGCCATCGGTAAATGCCGAAATCTGAGCCATTCAGCACTACACCAAGGATCTCATTTGTATCCTTTCAAAAAAAAAAAAGTCCATTTTATTTTGCTGCCCTGAGCTTCCTAAATTTTTTTTCAGAGCCAGCTATGTGATAGTGCTACAGTATGTTAACACTGTGATGTTATACTCCCCTCTCTCATGTATCAGGTCAGAGAAAATGGCATTTTATCTTATAATGAGCACACAACATACAGTTTTCACTATCGCATTTTAGTATTCCCATCAACTAGATATTCTAGATCATGAGGGCAGCTAGTGTAATCATAATGTCAATGAGAAGGGCTGTTACAATTGCGACTAAAGATTACATGGAAAGGGCTGCTTTGAAACTGGTAATTATTACCAGTCCACTAATAGCAAATGATGCATTACAATTTCACCATATAATCTGTATTTCACTCAGCTTGTGCTGGTGCACCGTATTATATTACAGTGCTCACAGATTCTAAATTCCTAAACTGCAGTCATCAATAAATGTGTTACTTGCCATAATTTGTGAAATTACTTTGTTCATAACATCTTTGATGGCTTAGAAAGACCAGAATTGATTTTCTGCATGGCAAAATTAGGGCTACATTGATTTATTGACTTGTAAAATATAATAATATTCTTCATTTACTCTGATGAAAATCAACTTCTCAATTTGAGAGCCTCATTGGGCATTCACAGGGATTGTTTTGATTTAGAGCAATAAACTGAGACCTGGCCTGCAAGCATAGGAACTCCAAGCATCAAAAGGGTTAAAAAGAGCTAGTAGCCCCCCTACTGGCTTTTATTTTATTTCATTTTATTTTATGGGAAGGAATGACCCCCATTTCGAGTGTATCACCAATGCTAAAAAGTCATGTGAGCTAAGCCTCAAGATTTAGAAGAACAAGGAGGTCTGAGGCTGGACCCCTGCTCTGTCATTTACTAGCTTGTGACTCAGGGATGGCACTTCATTTCTCTGAACCTTAGGATTCCTATCTGTAAAATGAGCATAAACATAATACCTTTAAAGAATTGCAAGTGTAAGGCTCAAATGACAGAAGTATATAAAAGCCCTCTGTAAACTATCAGGTCCAACATAAATGTGAGTTTTCATTACTACCAGGCGTGATTAATTACTGAGGTTAATGACTAACCACATTACACGCCCAGAATGGCTTCCAGAGGAAGGTCCGAATCCAGGCCTTACCCCAGGCCGAAAGGAGGCTCTGGTTAGAGAGACAGGAGAGGGCGATTTTAAGTCACAAGCAGAGAAGGTTACAAGGTAAGTGCTAAGTGAGCTGAAAGCCAAGGGCAGCTGGTTAATGCTGTGGGGGGGCGTGGGTGTCAGCTTTGTTCTAGAGCTCTCTGGAACCCCACAACCCATTTCCACATACCTTGTTCTGGTCACTCCTAAACTGGTCCTGCTGGCACAGGTACCAGCAAACTATGTACCCTCCCTTTTTGGGAAGGGGGGAGAGGACAGGGGCTCCACATCAGGCTCCAACTTTCCCACCCATCAAACCAAACTCCCTGCCCTCGGGAAGACAAGCCGAAGAGAGAGAACTAAACTGTTTCCCAGGCCAGCTGCCCTTCGCCTCTCAACTCCACCCTCCTCTCAACTGCCCTGCTCCCTTCTCTCCCTTCCCTCCAAGAGTGGCTCTGTTCCCACAGCCAAGAGCAGGCCCCAGGCACCCCCAGCAACACAAGGAGAGTTCTCCCCACCCAGCCAGCATGTAGGAACTCGAAAGCCTGGGTCCAACCCCCTAAACCCTTTGTAATGGGTGACCTAACCCAGGCTTGGGCCCAGCTTGGTTGGGGAGGAGGGAGGGCAGATGAGGTGCTTTTAATTTAACCCCTACACCACCCAGCCCTCAGGACCCAAGGGCTTGTGAAACTCACACAATAACTCTTTGTTACCTAGGATTACCTAGGAGTTAACAAAAATAAACAGCTGGCTCTGAATTCAGTCTCAGGGTGCAGGCCCTGCTCTTCAGACAGATTCACAAGGTGGGAGAAAGTCTAGTTTCCCTCCCCTCTAAAAAACAGTCCCAGTAGCAGCTTTAACTCCTGCATCTTGCTCTTTGTTATTCTCCTTTCCATTACCCTTTCCCTTTCTTTTTTTCTTTCCACAACAGGTTATTTTTCATTTACTTTCAAAATAAAAAGTAGTCGTCACACCCCTTTTTTCCTTAAACCTGCTTTTTTTGTGTTTGGAGTGGAATCAACCCCTCCCCCCAACATTTTAGCCATGCATGATTCATACCATGTGTTCCTACACAGAGAAGCAAACTGTATTACTTTCTAAAACAACATCTTTCAAAAAACATTTTTATAAATGTACAAATCTAAATTTCATATAAAGTCCCCGCTATAAAAGTGAGCTTGAACAAGTCAATGGGGGGAGGGGGGTAATGGAATCCTTACATTTTAACCATAATGTTGCATATTTTTCTCTAAAAATAGAAAAATAAATAGAAATTATGTGTATGTGTATACACATATATGCATATAGAGGCACATATATAATTTACCACCTATATATAAAAATATATCATGTTTAAATACACACGTAAATGCATAAATAACATGCATTAGAGTAACTCTAGAGTAACTCTAAACTGCCTCCTTTTGGTTCTGGCCTCTGTTAAAGATGTATGCCATGGAATAAATTCAATGTCCTAAATGAGGCCGTGGGAGTGAATGTCCAACAATAAAATGGGCTCTGAACACACAGGCGTATCCAGTCACCTGCCATGGAGCCAGACAAGTCCTGGGGAGAAGACCCGCAGGGATGAGCTGCTGTCAGCTCCATGCCTTCTGTGAGGAAGGAAAGAACGGGGGAGAAAAAGTCACCTCGGGGCTCACTGGAGTGAGGGAGTGGGAAGCAAATGAGTAATGGAATAATACATATGCCAATCTATTTTGGAAGTAACTCCCTTCAGTACTTAAAAGGTAAAGGTAATTTCCAGAAACTCTCATCTCTACACACACAGACATTTGTAGAAGAAATAATGCTCAACTTACAAATACCCTGCGGGGCATATTCTGCACTCATCCCAGGCGTGGGGATTAGGGCTCCGTGTGCAGAACGTGGGGAGGAGAGGCCCCTCCAGTGCAGAAGTTTATCTGTGAAAGAAACCCAAAATCAAGCACTAAAGCTATAAACAATGTGCATCGTAAACCACAGGATATCACATTTCAATTCCATTAAAATAGATTAACATCATTACAACAGCCTTGCAGATAGTTAACAGGCCCAAAGCCTGAAACAAAGAACAGTGGTGAGTTACTTCCCACAGTTTTTGTTTTGTTTTTAATTTTGGTCTTTCTTTTTTGACAAAAAGGAAGAGGTTTGCTTTAGGTACAGGGTGGGGAGTTTCTCTGATTAATTTGTTTATTTATTTGATTATGGTCTTATGGTAAAGATGTGTAAACAGCAAGGGGAAAATTGGTAATACTATGGGTAGGCTGAAAAAAATGAGGGATTTATCTGCAAGGCTGGTTTACATGCATACATTAACTTTACTTTATAGACAAGCCCAAGCAAAAAACAATATGCTAATAGGAAATGAGTGGATTTGTGAACCATTTTTCACTCTGCCTTCCCCATCCCATTGCCCGCACCTTTCTCATGGTACACTTATGATTGGAAACCTTAGGAAACCTTAGGCATTTCAGGACTTGGTTGGGCCACACTCTAGAATTCTATCAATGGGGCACCCTATATAGACATGGCTTCTCAATGTTCAAAGCAGTGGAGAATACAGATTAAACTTCTGGGATTAAAATAACTTTGGCCGAGTCCCCACCTGGAGGGTAAGAAATCCTGACAAGGAAAGAACCGGCATTCTAATAATAGCAGCACCCAGACACTGTGGCCACCTTCACCATTCTACACACTTTGTTACAAGCTAGTGAGGAAAAGTGACTTCTCACACTAGTAAAGATAAGCTAGCAGTCAACCATGCATTTCAAGCACTGAGATGATCGTGAGAAAGGAAATATTTGGTTTGTGCAACCTTGGGGTTTTATGGTTTCTGCGGTAAGCTCCTAGCTTTTCCATGTCCACCTTTAGCTACCTAGCCATGGAGAGGTCAACTTTGAGAGAGAGTGGAGGATAGACGGAGCAGCAGAAGCTCCATGTGTTCTAGAGGTTGGGGAAGGCGGGAGAGAACAAAAACAGACTTTGACGGTGAGTAAGCAGAGTATGTTTTTCCATTAGCTTAATATTGAGAGCACTCAAAAGTGTTGTCATTCTCTAGGACAGCAGGTCTCAAGTGTAAAATGCGTCCTGTTCTCCTCATGTAGACCACATTGCCAAGTACAGCCAGGGCAGTTGGGACAAGGTTTCCTTTCACAAGGAGCCTGGTGGGTAACAAAGGTGTGTTTCTGGAGAAAGCTCTTATGCAGACGGCGTAAATCCGTTGTTGCCAGGCCTGTGAAGGGAGGCCGCTGCGGGGGCACAACCTAGCCTGAGACTATCTACAGAGGCATTTTCTCCTCTCTGACCCAAAACAAAATGAAAACCACAAAATGAACCCACAAAAGTGGAAAGACCGGACTTAAAAAACAAGCCTGTCTATATCTGCCTATGTGAAATGGATTGAGAGTGTGGGGTAAAATTAACTACGGATTTAGTCATGGTATTTTTCAATGAGGAATCTGAGAATCCATTTTTGCGCTTGTTCTTGCTTCAGCCATTTCATAAGTGGTTTGTTGCCAAAACTGAAATCCTTTTCTTAGGAAAACCATGCAACCAAGGTATCTCTGTGACCCCAGCATAAAAGCAACAAGGTACTTGGACCCTTCATGGGGAAAGTCTAATGTCAAATTCCCTTCCACTTACTCTTGGAAGAGACCCTGAAGTGCTTCAACAGGTCTCCAGCAAAAAATGGGAGAACCGTTCACCTAATCCAGGCTTAGCCATTCACATGATTCTCTGGTTGACAAACTTGTCTACAAACCCGTTAGCCTGAAACAAGCAGAGCTGCAGAGCAGCAGCCTGGACCAGTTCTCTGTAGTGCCAGCCCACGTGGCAAAGTGAACGCTCATCAACCTGTATCTGAGTACCTGGCATCATGGTTTGTTTTTGTTTCTGTTTTTTGAGCTGTAAAAGATCTTGAATGATCATAGTCTATGCCTTTATTTTACAGATGGGGAAACCATGGCCTTCAGAAATTCAGTGACTTGCCCATGGCTATGTGGATGGTCAATCCAAAGTGAAGAGAAGAATCAGTTTCTGGACTCCCAGTCCAGTGGTCTTTCATGGGGCATCTACATCCTCCCCTCTGGTGTTCCTGCCTTGGTCTTCACTGCCCAAAAACTGACAATAAAGAGGGCTATCTTTCTGCTGACCCACTAGGCAGCACTTAGCAACCTCTGGGGGAGATCCCAGTCCCGGACTGTCGAGTGGGGCTTTCAGAAGGTCCGAATGGGCTGACTTGCTTTCGTAATCGTTAAACACGCCCGCTCTGCTGCCTGAGCCTCCTGGCCTTGCCCCACAATTTCACCTCTGCCTCTGCATCCCCTGCAGAATTAGCCAGCCCAGGAGAAACCAGCCATTTCCACCAGCCTAACAGGCTATTTACTTTTTTAAAAAGCGCCCTGTCTTTGTGAGAGAGGCTCAGACTCCCATTTATCTTCCTCCAGGAAGAGGGTCAAAGCAGAACCAGTAGGGGACCCCGGCTGATTCGGCTGCTCCTTTCACTAAACGCATCCATAATATTCTCCTTGGTAAATAGAATCGACATTCCCACATGAACTGGAAATGCTAAATTGTTAATAGCCTCCCTAGGGTTTAACTTCTTGCTATGATGCCTTCAATTATTTCATCACTGCTTAGGCAAAGTAAGGTATCACAATTAATGCTTCTAAGCATCAAACTCCATAAGCAGCTCTGCCTTCCCAGGCTGAGAGGGGAAAAAAGGAGCTGCCCCTGGTGGAGGACCTCTTCTCTTCCCACCCTCACGTTCGTTCTCCCCAGGGTGAGGTGGGCTCAGGTTGCAGTCTGAGAAGCGGGTGGTCTAGTTACACTCTCGCTCTTGGTGCTTCTCTGTGGGTGCTCTTAGGGAGGAGTTCTTAAAGAGCAGACCCCAGGCCCAGCATCAGCATCACCCGGGAGCTTGTTGGAAATGCAAGTTCTTGGGCCTCACCCCAGACTTACTGAATCAGAAACTGGGAGGTGGGAGGACAATGCAGTGATCTGTGTCGAATAAGCCCTCCAGGTGATTCCGAGGCACAATCAAGTTTAATAAGCACTCTCTTCGGGTATGGGGAGGGATGGAAGCCAGAAGTTTTGATCCTCCCTGGGCAGACACCAATGGGTCATGAGGCTGTGGTCCCTTCTGTCCAGGACCCACCTCCTTTAGGACTGGAACAGTCAAAAACACACTAAACTTGGGGAATCCCTGAGGGTCCCTCCATGTGGAATTGGAGGTTCCACCCTCCGTCCATCCATCACTGACGAGGACAGGCCCAAACTCTCCATCAAGTAGGAAACTCTCTTAGCATAAGACAACACCAAACTAGCTTATGCCAGGCAGATGCTGTCCTCACTCCTTCCATAAAAGTGGAAATGTTTGAGAATGCAGCTGTAGCACGCTGCACAGACAGGCGAGAACTGGACCCTCAGAGACAACACATTGCCTCTTCTGAATCAATCTCTTTTCAAATGCCACATGCTCCTCCGGTGGAAGGTGCTTTAACCCATTCCATTTCATAAAGGTCTCTCTAGACCCAGCATTTCCACTTGGGGCCTCAGAAATGCCTTATGCATTATTAAGTTGCAAAGTTTCCTTATGGTTGAATAAAAAATAATGAATCTTATTTTTCAGGTCTCATTAAAAATCTGCAACAAATTTGGAATGGTTTTGATTTAATGTTCAAATTGACATTGGTCAATTTACATTTCTATATACATTGGGTACCAACTCGGCACAGAGCTCTATAAGCCCAGTGGGATGTCTGTGGAATTTAAGGCCATTAAATCAGGTTTTTGGTTTTCTCAAGAACATCTCAAACATTCCTTGACTATTAACATGCTATTTGTTTCTGAAACTAATCACTGGGCATGTAATACAGCCACATTACTGTCTACTAATCAACAGGTAATACTGCTGGTCTCCAAATGTGCCGAAACAGCTAGGCACAAAGCATCATTTCCAACACATTTAATGACTGCTTCAGGAATCCAACTTCTATCAGGTATCAAAACCCTAGGCCTCTCTACAGAAGTACATAGATGTGTGCTTGTTGGGAAAATAGAATAGTTTGGTCCGGGCCCTCGCCTGGGTCCAGTTGGGTGTGGTTCAGCATCTTTTGTAAGCAAATTGTGGGGGGGGGGGGGAGTTAGTGCACATGTGCGCCAGTGTATCTTTCTAGTTTTGTTTCTATCCTTGTGTTTTTCAGAGAGAGGCAGGGGGAGTTTTAGTGAAGCAGGCAGGCGGGCGTCTGCTTGGGCATCTGCCCAGTGCGGCCATGATTTTCCAAAACTACGGCTTCCAAGGACCTTTTGGCTGGTTACCTAGCTCATAGACCTGCGTGAAGGGGTCTGGGGACCCAGCCTGGCATGGGAAGGGTTTGTGGCCCAGTTTGTGAACAGACTTGAGGGGTCTGTGGGCTCCAGACCCAGCCTTAGCTCGACAATCGGCCTAGTTGGTGCAGGATTACCAGCAGGTAAAAGATCACCACAACTGGCATAGTCGTGGTCGAGTAGCTTTACAATTGGCACCTCGAACAGGATTAAGAGCACTACAGTGCTGTTCACTAAAATGTACGTGTGTGTATGTGTTCAAAAAATTCATAGAAGGATTCATATTATCTTTTAATTCCATTTTTCTACAAACTTTTTGAAATACCCTCATCTATTTTTCTTAAACATATGTTTTTATTAGATCATTTCCCTGTTTTTTTCAGTGAAATAGGGCACACAAGCAGTAGAGCTGTTCCCAAGTGGAACAGGCTATCTTGTGAAGCTGTGACCTCCCTTTCAACTTAGGACTTCAAGAAGAAAACGGATGACAACCCACCATGATGGGGAGAGGTCTCCATATTGGTGACAGGCCAAAGTAAAGAATGTTTACAAACCCTTCCAGCTCCTCGATTCTCAAGTCCCGTCATGCCCCCCGCCCCCAAGTAGCCACCTTCTAGACTACACTTAAAATGCACCCTGAACATTTGTAAATTCCCAGAAGGAAGCAATTCTAGTTCTGAATCCAATTACTGGATTCAAGCCACACAGATAACAACAGTGCAGCTTAGTCAGGGCTGTAGGCTTCTGTACCTAACTGGAAAGCAAATCAACTGAAATGTCCTTCCTAGTCAGCCAATTCTAGCTCTTGACCCTGCGTTTACCATAGACACCAGCTCTTCTCTCTTAGATTCTGTGACTTATCAGAGCATTATAGAGCAAACATTAGCTATGCCCGTGTCTTGAGTTCTGTCATTCTGAACTGAAAATGTGCTGGCTTTATCATTGCTAGCAGACTTCTTAATTAACCTTCTGATATTGTCAAAATCGCATTCCCTTTTGTTCTAGAAATGAGCATTTACATGAGTATTTTTTTTCTTCACTGCTTTTTTACCAGCTAAGGTTTTACCAAATCATGATGCTCTTTAAAAAAGCGTATTCTGCAAAAATGAAAGCAAACAAGAATTTTAAGGCACCACACTACAGAATTTCTTTGCTGAGACTTGCTCCTGGTCCTTATATTCTTTGATACTTCACCAGTGACTTTAATTACATCAATCATTCATCTAAAAACTTTTCTTTTTTTGACCAATTCTATCCTCTCAGAGCCTTGATTATCCAAACAACAGGTTACTAATTTCACCTTTTAAGAGTTCTCATCCCAGGCCTTCTCTCAATAAGGGAGGAGGGAGAGATGACATCTTTTATGCCCCTTTATCTATAAAAATGCAAAAAATGCAAGCCACCAATCTGTCAGGCCTAAACAAAATTTTCTGCAATCTGTGTCTTTAACATAGGCAAAGCATATAATTCAAAAAAAAAAAAAAAAAAAAAGCCTGCTTTTCTGAAGAATAACTAAGCCAAAGACATTGTGTTCCATCTTTGTGTTGAAATGCAGATTTCCCACTAAAAGGCAAATCTTTCATTTGAAAAGGTTGAATAGGATGGTACTTAAAAAAAGAATTCCAGCTGGTTAAATTTAGGGTGTTGAAAAAAGTTCACTCCAATAATATTCTTTGGCTCTCGGCCCAAAGTATTTTCACTTGATCGGGAATTAGATAAATTTTAATTACACTTTAAGCTTTTGCCGTAGAATGGTGGAACTTATCTAGGAGACTGGAAGGGCAGCTGCATCCAAAGATAAATTGTCTTAGGACAATTTTTTTGTTTGTTTAACCATGTACCTCACTGTACAAAACGTGTGTTTCCACGATAAATTCCATTCATTCATTCTTTCATGCATTCATTCAACAAATATTTACCAAGTGCCTACAGTGCCCAGAGCAATGGGCTAGCCTCTGTGGGCAGTACAAAGAAAATTCAGACACAGACTTCCCCACAGAAGCCTTCAGCTAGTAGAGACAGTAGGGCCTGGACAGAAATTGCTCTACTCCAATATAGAAAGTGTGTCATGAGAGAGGTATGGAGAAACTGCTATGGAATTCAAAGGGAGAAACACTACTTCCATTTGGCAGGTAGGAGAGAGGTTTTAGGGAAGAGATAACTAACTTATGAGCTGGACCTGGAGAACCAAGAGAAAGAACTTTCTAGACAAAAAGAAAAAACACGTATGGATGCTCAGAGACAAACAAAGCCCAAGGTGTGTACAGAGCAAATGGAATGCAATGGGTAGTTCTATCCAAATCAAAATATATTGTACCCCAATTCATCTGGTGGTCAACAGAGGATATGGTCATCTTTAAAAACTCTGAAGACTTCTGTAGAGTCTTCAGCTTCCATAAGTTAGTATTTTCAAATATCACGTTTTCTTAAACTAAGAGGCACGGCCACGTGGACTATTGTGCAACTCTACAAAAGTTCATCTGTCCTACTTTGTGCCTCCTTGCACTCCCGCCGCTGCTAGATTTTTTTTTCTCCTGATGTATGGTGGGTGGTCTGCTAAGGCGAAATTCACTGTTTTATTTCTCCGAATCAGACAAACAAGTGTTGATAGCCAGGTTCTTCTCTGCAATACTGCCTCCCTGGCTTAAATAATCTATTTCAGATGTATCATTGCCAGTTTAAGATGGGCTTGTACTTGCTGACACATTTTCAACAAATGACTGGGCAAGTAATGTTGAGATTTTCCTATACTGCTTTGTCTCTTCAATCATAAACTTGATCTTCCCTCCACATTTCCCCTCTCTCTTCTCTTCAAAACCATGGGGAGGGCAGAGGTAACCTTACTCCTACTTTGAGTCCTTATTTGAGGACCTTGTTTGTATGTGGTGGGGTGTGTGTGTATAGCCTTGCCTCTACCTGAGGTATTTTTCAGTTATTTGGGGGAATTGGGGAACTTTTTTTCTTTCCACAGTTGGCCGGTTTGGGGATGTAGACCCTTGACCTTGACCTTGGTGTCGTAACACTACGCTGTACCAACCAAGCTAACCGGCCAGCCTCTGGAACTATTTTTAAAGATGCCCTTGCCCAGTGCATTCCCTCGTGAGTCCCACCACAGCCACTCCCCAGATTCTTTTCTTCCTTTAGGAATCAGGGTGTCCTTCCTCTGGAGCGATTGCTGGAGCAAAGGCAGGAATCTAGGTGCTTCAGTCCCAATTCACCAGCTATTTGAGACTTTGAATAAATCCTTTCCCCTTTCGGGCCCTAAATTTTCTCATTTTTAAAAAGATAACACTGGATTAGTTAGGTGACCTCTCTCCTGCTTCTCATGCCAGTATAAGCCTCCTTGGGATCATCCAAAAGACCATGCTAGAAGCTGGCTAGGATAGGCCTATGACCTTGCCAGGGATCAGGAGGGACCTACAGGGCAGTGTGAACTGGGCCCAGCCCCCAGGCTAATTTTAGACTGGGAAAGTGATGGTGGATTTCAACCTCCTGGAGCATAGTCTTGCAAAGTTCACCTGTCTGAGCTTCAAGGTATGAGCTTCAAACCTAGGTGAGTCCAGAGCCAATAAGACTGAAGGTCAGAGAACCAGGAAGAAACTTCCCACAAACCCAGGCTAAATGTCAAGGGAAAAGGTCTCTGCAGCCCGTGCCAGAAGGCCAGTAGCAAAGCTCAGCCTCATGCCAGAGCCTGGCACCCATGCTCACAAGGGCACACACAGGACTCTAAGAAAAGGGAGTCGTCTCTCAAGCCACCTCAAACCAGAATGGCAAGACCTCAGCACCCTGTGGTCCCTGCCCCCAATCTTTGTGGAGGGTTCCTGGAAAGCCTGGTGTAAAATGGATTTCTGTAAACTGAATCACATTTGCTAACCAACATAATTTTAGATGTTTCTTCACCCTTCCAGGCTCATCGAAAATTGGCAGGGCTTCTAACATTTTACCTTTTAAGTGTGCCTTCTTCCCCCATACCCATCCCACCTCCACCATCTTCTCTGTCAAGCAGTTAATGATCTGTAAACAAACACTTAAAATTCAGTGGGGGAGCTCACCATTTAAAGGATCCCCGTGGTGAAACCTTTTGAAAAGTTAACAATCTTTCTGTAATGTGAAAAATTACCCTCTAATTTATCAGTTTCCATTGATGAGATTTTTGTGTGTATTGGGCCTTCTAGAAATGGGGCTCAGCCGTGTTCAATGCCTTTGTGGTTAGAAGGGGTGGAGAATAACAGAAGCTACCTTGAACCCATTTCTTTCACCCAGATTGTCCAGCCTCACACCAATGCACTTGCAGACACCACTCATGGCTCCCTACCCCACCCGAGAAATGAAGAAAAGCATGCAAAATCATAGTCTCAGATGCCCGGAAAGCTGTCAAAACCACACTTGAATTTCTCCCAAGTTCGATGCCTGAGGAGCGTGGAATAAGCATTTTCATCTGAGGGGAGGAAGAAGCACTTGGGCTGTGAAGACAGTTCTGGTGAGAATGACCAATTGCTGATAACACCTGCCAGGGCAGAGAAGGGCTGTCTATCAAAGCCAGCAGACCACGCAACTCCCAAATTACTCTGAGAATTACACCCCGAGCTTTTTTATCTGTGTCCACTCACAGCAAATGTAATGTATGCCTCCATATCACCATTTTGATGGGTCTTGAGAAAAAAACAGAAAAAGCAAAGGCAACCAAACACGGTGCTTATAGGAGGACCCTTCATGTTCTGTCCTCAGGCACTGTGGAGGCAGCGGTGCTGGGGTGACGGGGTGACGGGGAAGGGGAGAGGCTTGGTCAGGAGGTGTGAGCAGGCCCGGGCAGCACGACAGCCCAGCTGGCTGAGGGGGTTCGGGCTCATCTCCCATGACTGATCTGTGCAACCCTTCCATGGAGAAGGAGCCGGAAGGATGAGCAGCCCCCAGGAAGGCTCTGTCAGGCCTCTCTCACTCCCCACAAAGCCAGAGGATCCTGCCTCCAAGCCTAGCACTTCTCAAGGAAGGCCTTTGTGGAAGGCTTTGTATTCTTCCCCAAGTACTTTCCTCATATTCTGACCAAAGTCATCCGGTGGAATGAAGGAAGGTGCTATGTCACCTCCCAGTGAGGAAATGGAAGATCTCAGGAGTGTCAGTCAGGCTGTAAGAAGCGAAGATGGGGCTGGACCTCAGAATCCTGCCCACTTTCTCGGGGTCCCCCACTCTTCACCGCTCACCTCAGGTGCCCCCAAGGTGGGTCACTGCACAGTGTGTTGTCTGGACACTCATCTTACGACCAGTCACTTGCCTTTCTGGGACTATAAAGTGGTGCGTACTTCAGGGAAGTGAAGGCACACTCTACGTGCCTAATACTCTGTGACGATCTTGGTTAAGAGATTCTTAGAAACAGAAATAGCCATTCTCTGGAATGAAAACCTATTATGTGCTATGGTTGACACAGAACTGCTTGGAAATTATGAGAACTAATTTAAGGCTTCAAAGCTTTACAAAAAAAAAAAAAATGGTCTAGCAGGTCAGGCTCTGACATTTCTTCAGGAACAAAACTAGGTTGCCCTCTCGCCTGAGGTGAAGCTGAATGACGAGGGTTCTAGTGCTGTGAGGCCTGACCTCGTCCCATGACAGCAAGTCCTTCTTTTGGAAACAGGCCTCTGCCCAGGGCAGGCAGCAACTGCTTCGTCTCCTCAGTCCCTCAGCACCTTCCCACCTCGCAGGCACAGAGCAGCCCAGCTCCTGCCTCAGTCCTGATCCCTCTGGCAGTCCCAGAAAACAAAAGACAGGCCTGTTTGCTTGGCCTTATAGTTATTTCCCTGGCTTTTTACCCGCTGTCTAATCTTTCATTTATACTGCGGACCAATCTGGGAAGAGTTCTCTGAACCAAAACGAGATGCCCACAGGTGGAATCTGCAATCATTCGAGAGACCACAATTCCAGCCACAGGGTGGGGTGCTGCTGGCTGTTCTTGGGTTTACTAATCCTCCTGATTCAACAGGAATAACATCCAGTGTTCCCAGACACCTCCAAGCTCCTCAAATCAAGAACACACCATCGTCAGCTCCTTTCTACTCGGCCGACAGGTCCCACTGGAAACTCAGCTGTGGAGACCTTGCCTCCGCAGGCAGAGGGGCCACACTTCCCTTCTCCACAGGCATCAAGGGGAGCTAAAGGGACCCCATATTACAGATGAGACCCCAGGATCATTGTTTATTTTCAGTCTCTCTAAGACTGCCTGGGAAAGGTGGCCTCAGAGGTCCACATGCAGTCCCAACCATGAGGCTGACCCGAGGCCACCCAGTGGATCTCTCTCAGCTCTGCAAGGAAGTGGAAGACAACTCTCCATTAACAAGCCCCTCAGGCTGAAATCCTTTTGCTTGCAGAGCCTCAACCCTCAACTGCTGGGTTGAAAGCCCCCTCTGTCACTGGCCCACAGATCTCCGCCACCATCGCACTCAAACAATGTCAGGCGGTGGGGTGTGTGGACAGCAGGCTGACGCGGTTTCAAAGTGGCCGCCCAGGCAAGAACCGTCCTGTACTCCTGCCCTGGCTCTAACGCAATAAAACGTCTTTTATCAATGTAATTCAAGGCAAAGAGTCAAGGGTCTGTCACCATTTTAAAGAGGCTTATTACACGGCCACAAAAATTTGCCTCAGGCTCAAACCTGGCATGTAAGGTATCAGCGTGGGACAGGTTCTTTTGATTTGATTTTATTTTCTTACAAAATCTGAAAATGAAACGCTTCTGTCCCTCCCTTCCACCAACCGTTTTTTGATTTATGGGGAGGAGGAAAGAAATCTGAAGTTGACAGGTTGGGACAACTCCACTCAGCTTTCCCACTCAAAAGCTGCTTTTGTTAAATCATACTTTGCATTTATGGCCTGCGGCTCTTGGCTGACTCTGGCGGCTGCTCCAGTATGGAGATGGCTGTGGACTTCCCCGGGAGGAGGCCCCACTGAGATTCCTGCCCCCTCTGCAAAGAGCGAGAGCGGGGACACTGAAGGTCGGGGGCTGGGGACATGAAGGCCCCTGGTTAGACAGTGCAAGGGGCTGCAAGTCTATGCCTCTCTTTTGACCCAGGCTCTCCACTGCATTTCTCCTGGATCCAGGGCTCCATGTCGTCAGCATGCATCTAGTACTGGCACACGGACTAAAATTCAAGCCCTCTGAGAACCAAGACTATATTGTCTGCCTCTGATTGCCCTGCACCATGCTAGGCCAAGAAGAGAGCTCCTCAATGAAAATTCAGAAATCAAGCGCTGTGCTGTGGACTTTTCCTCCTGTTGGAGAGCTATTCTAAATGGCCTGGCTGGAAGAACCCAGGCCCGGAGCCAGTAGTGACCAGGAGAAACCTTCCCTTCCCCAAGTCCTTGAGGTCTACCTGGTAAATAATTCACTAACCAAGGAGCCTCTGGGTCAGCCTTGACCCAGGAGATGATTACAGCCCCTTCAAGAGGCTGCTGGCCCATCGGTTCACTGTGCTAGTTTGGCAATCTGTAATTGTATATTTACTCAATGGTTGTTATGGACAATCAGGTTAATAATTCACTTTCCAAATGTTGTGTAATTACACAGTTAGAAGAGCTACAACGGATGTCAAATTTCCTGAAGTCTTCTGATGAATTGGCCCCAATTACTAGCCTGGGTCCCTTTCTTCTCCCCCTCTCAATTTTTTTTAGCAATCCTCCACACTTTCCTCTATTCTCATCCCCCACCTGCACTCCCATCTTTCTGACCCAAGAGAAAGAACAGTGTGAAGTCCATCCTTTCAAACAGTCCTATTTAGAACCCATAGTTCTAAGTAGTTTTGCTCCGCTAAAATGGCTTAGAAATAAGGCTAGGAAGCTAGCCATGGAGGGTGCATTCAAGGCTGGCGGGGGGCCCTCATCTGCCTCTCTGCCTCAGATTCAGGGAGCACACCTGCAGCAACCCACACCTTGCTATCCAGGTTGTGCCAAATCCTGGTACAGCCCAGTGGTGTCCACAGTCCAGGGAAGAAAGAATGCAGAGCTTTAGAGAGCTCTCGGGGGCCAGGGCTTCCCAGCCGAATTACTGGCAAGGACCCTGGAATGGAAACCCATGGCCATGAGCTTTGGAGATGACTGTGGTGGGGCTCCCCTTCCCACCCAGAGCCCCATGCCCAAACCCAACCACCCACCTCATGCCAGAAGGTATAGAGAGAAGCAAGCATTCCCTGGAAACAAAAAGGAGGCATGGATCCCAGGAAAAGTAAAGCCATTCAGAACCCAGGGCCTCCCTCTGTCTCCCAGGAGAAAACCAGGTCCTTCACACCTGCATTTTGTGGTTTTAACACACTACACCTCACCTGCCACAGGCACAGAAACGTGCTCTAGGTTCAAAGCAATTTCTGCCCCCCAGTAGGGCAGTGTGGTTGGCTGACCTGGGTCACCCAGGCTGCAACTGAGGCTGCCCAGGCCACAAGCTAGGGGTCCCTGGGCATGGCCAGTGAAGTGGGGGAGAGGACAAGGATGACAGAGCTGTCTACCACAGCTGCTGGCAAAGAGTGACTACAACAGAGACAGTGTTTCTTCTCCATTTCAATGGCTCATGATCTTTTCAAAATCTTCTTTGGGGGTGCACCAGCTTTCCCCTTCCCACACACTCCAGCACATACAACCCAGGGCTCCAGGGTTTTAAAAGGCTTGTTTTTTTTTTTTTTTCTTCCCACAGATGAGTTAATTTTTACCAGACCCCCAGTACATTTCACATTATGGTGGGAGAGCCTTTTGACCACCACAGTGTCCTGGAATGAAGAGAGCTCAGCCTGCTCCCTGGGAAGGGAATTGAGAACAGCCTCGACAGGCAAACAGTCCCACAGAAAATTCTCAAACTCAGGAAGCCCTACATAAAGACACCTTCTCCGGGACCTCAGTTCCGATCTGACATCGACAGAATGGGGATGGACTGATGTTTCCCAGCTGAGGGCTTGGCTGCACTTTCAGACTTAAATCCAGCTCGTGGGGGGCACGCCTGTCTCCCAGAGAGAGGGGCAGACCTGTTAAAGGGGGAGGAGGACTGTTTCTATACATTGAGTACATTTCAGACCATTCTATCCAGAGGGTTTAATTTGGGTCAAGTTTTTTGGGTTGTTTGTTCAGGTTGTGGTTTCTTTTCTTCCATTTAAAAGAAATTGGAGCTGTATTTCTGTTTCCTGTTCATGGCGCGGACAGAAGGAGGGTGTGCGGTGGAGGAGGTGTGTGGCGAGGAGGCTGGTAGATGGAGCAGGGCCGAGAATATCCGGAACTGGAGAAAAGTGAGAAATGGAGCTTTTTCTTGGCTTCCAAACAGTTGTAATTTCTCCTGCCACTGCTTAGTTCCCGGGCACCAGGCACAGAGAGTGGGAAAGGGGCATGTGACAACTTTGCCACAAATCAGGATTTGGCATTTAAATCCACAGGAAACATGAAGAATAGAGGGACTGCTTATTTATAGATTTGCAGATGAATTGAATGAGATAACCACAATGCACTTCTCGTGTATGTGAAGAAGCAATTCCATTTTCAGACTTGGAAAGTTCTCCATAATTGAGTATCACCTGACCCTGGCTACATACTGCGTCCCAAGGTTAAGATCAGCTTCCTGAAAACAGAGCAGAAGACTGCTGCTACAGTGGTAGCTCGAGAATTCTACTTTGAAGGACACGTTAGTACCACGCTACATTTAACTGGATTTGGTTCATCTGATTATACAGTGCCTTGCTTTCTGGAATATGTAATCATCTCTTTCTGATGTCATTTTAAATATCCAACTAGACAAATAATCACAGCAATAATTGATAGCAGAGTCAAGCTGGAAGATCATTGATTGGCAGAGTCCCCACTGAAACAAATCTTCTTTCTTTCAAATATTACAGGAATGATGCTTAAATCTAACTTTTGCTGATAAAAGCTCAAAATCTGATTTACTGATCAAGGCACTGCAAGAAAACCTGCACTTCAGCCTGTGATTACTTCGTGAGATGTTCGAGAAGAATCAGGCAGTATGATTTACACAATTTTATTTCCCATGAATAATTGCAAGGATAGTGTGGGAGGTTTGAGGGAGAATCAACACAGGCAAGAGAAATGTTCCTCCTAATGTACACTTCCTGAACAATATGGCCAACAATCAGGGTTTACAGCTCTCTACCTCTGTAACATATGTCCCATGATAGAGAAATGGGTTTGACAAGGGGGGGGCACCCAGGAAAGACACACAACTGATCAGCTCTACTCAAGCCTTTGAAAGTTGGTCTAAATCAATGACTTCAACTGGGACTCAAATTCCCCTTTCTTGTACAGAGAGCCCCGGCCAGGGTCTGGAGGCCTGAGCCCAGGCAAGTTCCAAATAATCTCAGGCAAGTCCCTAGGTACAGCTGTGGTCCCCTTCAGCCCCAGTCTGTATCTCTATCCAAGGTAGATCCCAAATCAATTGTGGTCTCTATCATGTGTTTTGATTGTAATATTTAAGTTGGAGCATTCAGTCAACAACTCAGACCCAGTGGAATGCTGCAGTGGTCAGAAATAACTCACAGAGCACACTCGTCTCCAGGAAACATCAAATGAATGAGCTGGCATATTAGCAGACATAGACTACAGTGAGGAAAATCTAAAACAGAAGATGTATCTGAATGTTTCCGCTAGCAACAGAGGGAGAATTTGGAGATGGGGTCTGAGCATTTGCTGAAGCACTAGGGTGAGGGTTTCTTTTCATTTTTCTTTCCTATTTTCTTTTCTTCTTGTTCTTTCTTTCTTCCCTTCCTTCTTTCCTTCTTTTCCTTTCTTGGTTGCTTTTCTTCCCCGCCCCCCCGCCCCCGAAACTGAACCATTATAAGTGAGTTGGTCTCTGCTTCTGTTAAAAATCAGAAGCTTGTTAGGTGTAATGATGATCTGCATCGTGACACTTACCGTGTGTGAGGGGTTGTCGAACAGCTTTACTCTAATTTAGAGCTCCTCCGTTAATTAGAAAGCCCTCAGACTTTCTGCAAAGGCAGGTCACTATCGACAGCTCATGCTTTTGATGCTTCGCCTGTGACAGTTGTTGGGCTGCCCTTCCAGGAGCTGGCAGGGTTGTCCAGACTCTGACAGTGTCAGCAAATTCAGTCACTACGGCCACTTCACAGGAAGTTACGTGGTAGGTCTGCACACAGTCTGCTTCTCCACAGCCAAGGAGCCTGATGAAATCTGCACTCACATTCAGCTGAAAACAGCTCAAATTTCAATCCTCTCTCCCCGTCTCTGCCTTCTCTCTTCCCGTTTTTCTTCTCCTTTCCACCTCTCACCTCTCTTCCCATCCTCTTCCTCGCATCCCCTTCTCTCACCTTCTCTCCCTTTACTACCCCAATTACCCTTGGCGATTGAGAACAGTCATATTCACCAGAAAGGGAAGTAGGTTTTATAGATAAACTAGGTTGCTTTTGATTGAAACAGCACTGATTGTGGAACAGAAACTGTCCTCCTGCTTTTTAAAAAATATTTTCTAATTTTCTGCTCTGGTCAACAGCTGCACCTGGTGAGGTTAAAGTCAAATCTGTACTTCTAGCATGGCTCACATGGTTTTTCTTAAGGGAAGGGGGACTTTGGATGGGGAGGAAAGAGAAGGAAGAAGGGAGGAAAGGTCCACGACTGACGCAAAAAGGCATGTGGGACTGAGGTTTCATGCCCTCATCACCATTCCAATGTAAGACCTCAAAACTTTAGGAATTCTCACTTAGGAATTGCTCATTATGGGATATATGTGCTGGGGGGAGGTGGGGTTGGAGAGGGTATGTGTCCCTGACCATGTGTGTGTAAATTTGTGTGCTCTAAATTTGGTTCAAGCCAAAAAGGAGTCCTCTGTGGCATTTGCTTAGGACTTGGCCAAAAAAGAGAACAGTATTTAAATCAAAATAGGAAATAAAAAACTACTTGCACACACCCCCTCCCACCACCACCTCCAAGGCATAGCCCTGGAAGAACAAGCTGTCAATTGCAGCCATAGTTCCCAAGTAGACCCATCTCACAAGGCCGAAGCCCAAGTCCTTAAGCAGGCCCCCTTTCTCTGTGAGGTCTCTGCAAACAAATGTAGACATCTGGATGGTAACGGGAGTCTGGCCTTCCAATTGCTGGCTTATGAAATGAAATGGCACGGTGCAGGTGGGTTGCCGTAGGCCAGACTATGCACCCACGCAAACCCAGAATTTGTAGAGCACAGCGACCAGGAAGGGTGGAGCAAGGTGACCCCAGCAAGGATATCAAGGACAACATCATTACCAGCTGCAGTGGCCGCTGACCTCAGTGGGGCCCAGGCCTGCTGCCATCAGCTTGGTCATCCAGACACCAGGCCCAGGAAAGCCCTCTGTGACTTTAAGCTAACTAAAAAAACAAGATGTGTGAGCCACAGCAGACCCCCTAATCTTTTAGATACTGCCTGTGAGGGAAAAATAAACCTAGACCTGGAAAATAATGTGAAAAGTGGCAAAAAACCAATCAAGTCACTTAAAAAGAAAACCTTCCATTCAACGTCACAAAGCTGCTGAATACTGGGTTCCTAGGAAGCTGTCCCAGCAACCTAGATTTGAGAAACAACACTTGCTATTCTGGGGTGAGAAGTGAAGTTGCCTTTCACTCGGGACTGTCAAACATGGTCTATAAATACCAGCAATGCCTCTTGTGAACAATGCGCTGAGCTCAACCCAGAGAAGGCAAGTGTTTCCCTAAGGTCGCACAGCAATTCCAGGTCCCAGACATACCCCTTCACCAAAAAAATGGCTTTGTCTTCTCTTGGAAATATATATTGCTACATCTGATCCCTATTTTCGACACAAAGGCTAGGGAATGAGATTGCACATTTTAGTGTTTTTCTCTCTCTCCAAATTTCTTTCTCCCACTTTCTGCTCTTGTTCTCCTCTTCCAGACCATCAGAAAAAAAAAAAAAAAAGGATATTTTTAGTATATTTAGGGTTCTATTTCCATATCTATCCAAAATCTCTAAGACCCTTGTTCTATTAGCAGGTCTAGATTAGAGAACTGTGACAGGCTGTTCACTGTTCTGAAATGGATTTGACTGGATGGCTGCTGAAGGCCCAGACATGCTGGGGAGACTGGTGCTGGGGCTTTCAGGGTCCTTGTTCTGTGGGTGGACCATGGCTCATTTCCAGAGAATGCCTTGTGATTTGTTCTCTCCCCCACACATCAAATCGAGACACCAATCCCAGCTCTACCAGCCCACCCACCTTGCCCCACCTCCAATTTGGCAACTGTGCCTTCTCACACAGGAGAGGAAACTGGTGGCCAAATTCTGAGAGTTCACTTTATGCACATATGTGTAGTTAAGTACTAAAGTAAGTGAGAAATTCAAGAAACCTATACTTAGAGACACATACACACACTTTAAGAGATCATTTCTAAAGACCTCCCAATCTAAGATATTGAAAGAAAATGGCTATATCAGGCCCAAAAAAGTCTTGAAATTACCCCTTTCCACAAGCCACAAGCCCTGTGGTGGACATGAGGTCCTCAGGCTTTGAAATAAATACTGCACAGAAAGCGTGATGGATCAGAGAGTAGATTGTCACCAGACCTACAGAAGCACCAGCTCAACAACTCAAATCCAAGATTCGGCCTGGTCTGTCTTCCAGGAAGACCTTGAGAGCATTAGACGGTTGACCAAGGCATCCCAGTTTGACAGAGAAGCAGGCCATATGCTTGGGATGCCCACATCCCTTCCCCGAGCGACGCTTCAGCTCAAACGTTCACAGAGCCTGAGTCAAGTCGCTCTTCTCTCAAATCTGGCCACCGCTCTGCCTGCTGCCCACATCCCTTCCACGTATTCCCTCTTTTCCCTGCTACCAGAAATGGAATCAGAACAAATTAATATTTGATTTTAAGACTTCTATTCCATCAGAATCAGAAAGACTCGGGAAATTCAAAGCTAAGGCAAACGCCCCTCCGGTAACTCTAACTTGGCTGTTGAGACATTTCAGGGTGCTGTGAGCAGCGAGTCTCCCTGTACTCAATCTGTTACTTGCCATGAGGCAGGAGGGGAAAGACAGCATGTCACTCCTAAGTGTGTGAAGTTCTAACCTTTTACCCATGTAACGATCTACCTAATATAATATTTTGTCTTTAATCAGAGAAAGAGGAAGATAATTTGATATCCCATAAAACTCCCTAACCTATATTTTGCAAGTCAATTAGCCAAGCTCTTCGTGCTCCTGTCAGCAGAGCCCATGTTGCGTCTCCAGTCAGGCTTTCGGGTGTCTGTGCCCCACAACGCCACACACCGAGAGTGTGAGAAAACTCCACGGCGGGGAGCAGTGCGGTGGGCAGTTACTTTTTCGTCATCTTTATGGAAATTGGGAAATCATCTTCTCAAATGGAGATTATCTTCCCTTGGGATCCTTCTGGAGGGCTATAAATAATAGAACATACTAATCAACATTAGATATTAAAAAATGAATACATAATCAGATTAAGGAAATACTAAATGATATCCTTATAAAACCCAAAACAAACAAAAAAGAGCATGAAAAAGAAGTCTAAGCCAGTCCTCCCTAAGTTAGCCCTATTCTCTGGCAACCAAACCAGCCCTTAATGAGTGCGTTCAAAGTAACCATTTCTCACTCCCTTATTTATGAGCAGTGGAATGTAAAAAGCAAGAGGCTTTATTTTAATGCAATGATTTCCCCATCAACCATTCTATCTAAGGAAACTGCAAAAAGGTGAAGACTGGAAATTCATGAACCTTTTATGAGAAATCTGGGTAAGAAGTTGGTCTAGATATATGAGGAAAAACATGGACAGGTGGCACAAACACGAAATACAAGTATTTTGGATTATAGCTACCTGATGACATCTGCCCTAAAGGGTCTTTTGATTCAGTTTTCTCATCTCTAGAATAGAGTCACTAAGCAAATATGGAAAAGCATGATGAAGAACAATTAGATGTTAAACTCTTAAGACAGATCTCTCTCTTTACTATTACTTTTGACCTTGGTTTTAAAAAACACAGTAATAAAAATTTATTCTCATTATACAGAAACATTAAAATTATCCTGGAAGAGTTTATCTCTTTGGCTGTTGAGTGTTTGTTTCTCTTCTTCTAGGAACAGGAGGAGTGATTCTGGCTATTTCATTGAAGCCTGTGAAAGACACCTGAGTCGTGATTTTAACTGAACAGTCTCTCCAAGAATTCAGCCTATGAGGACGGGAAGAAAACCATCTCTGTGAGGTGTTGGGAAACGCCATTGTATTCTCTCTGATTCCTCCCCTCTGTCCTTGGCAATACAGTTACGATCTGACAGCATTTAAAGATGACAGTACTTGAAGTAATAGGACAATGCCATAACAGGATTACAGCAAATGTGAGAGAAAGGACGCACACGTAGGTACTGTCATTTAGGTAATGTCATCTATGATCAGTTTTTGTTTCATTTTTTGCTGATGCAGAAGTCAGTATCACTTATACAATTCATCGTAAACCCTGTTATGGCTGTACATAGTTTGCTTCCCCAATGAAAGGAAACACTTATTATACTGCAGGGGGATTCGATGAAACTTTCTAGCTTGATAACAAAAAGATTTCAAACCAATAGCCAAAGTTTCAAAAATAGCCTGGAGTCATACCCACCCAAAATGAATTTATCTTCAAAGAAAGAAAGAAAAAATTGCTGTTGGTCATAAACAACAGGTGGCCAACAGGTTTCCAAAGGATGTCATAGACCCCAATGAAACTGTTACCTTAGAGAGTTTGGAGATGATAAAGTGGAAATGGCTAAATTCACATCGGGAGCACCAGTCAACACTAGCCTACCTGCCGATGGCGTTCTCGTCAGCCACTTGCATGATTCCATTTCCTTTATGTCATTTTGCCCACAGCACATCCAAATCCATCCAATATAGGCCTTTGGAACCCAGTTCTACTCTGCTTTTCTAATTAATTTCTGCCACTGGGAGTTTTTTCCCAAAGCCACCAAGTCTCCTAGAAGCCATTATTCCTTTGCAGTGAACACACGGCTACCTTGCCTGCCATTAAAATAGCTTCCTCACTGTCCAAGACAAGAGCCATACTGTATGCCAAGTGACTAACCACAAACAACAGCTTGTTTGACCAGTACCTGTCTCAAAAGAAAATTCTGGCTAGAAGAGGAAGTACCATGAAGGAGGCTAAAGAGAAGTTATGACATTTCAAATCCTAACAGAAGCTAGTTCTCCTCTAGAACATTCTAGGTCACTAAGGTCTCTGCTTTCTTTGTTCCCTAGATAATCTCCTGAGCCTCCAGACCTCTTTCTTTCCCAACTGCCTATCCACTACCCCCTCTTACCCATCCAGAAAAGTTCATTCAAATCCAAATTCAGGCTAACTTAGCAACCCCCAAAGTAGAAGGGTGCTATTACAGAGAGTTCATAAGGACGTGAATTTTGTTGCCTGCCTTGTTTCATCACATATCATCTGAATGACAAATACCATCATGAAATGCTACCCATGCCCCAAACAGTTCCCCAAGACAGATGAACTGGAGAAGGACAAGGGGCCAGCATAGCCCGATGGGCTCTTGCTTCTAAACTTCATTCCTGCCCACTCCCCATCAGCGACAGGGGCAAAATGAAAACTTTCCAAGGTTTAAAGTTTTCATTACATTAGTAAGAGACCCACATGGAAGTCTCCTACAATGTTTGTTCCTTTCCACTCATGAAAGGAAACCCCACAGTCAACCAACTTCATCCTCTAGAACATACGAGGGTTTCTCAAAAAGTCTATGGAAAGATTCGTATTATCTCTTAATTCCTTTTTCCATTAACTTTTTGAAGTACCCTCATAGAAGTCAACAGGGGAGAACTCAGCATTAAGGATATTACAGAGAATTTCAACAGCCCACCTCACCCCTGTACAGGACCTGTTGATGTGTCCTAGAACACTGCTTTTGTTCTCTGCTCAGAGCATTTCAATATCTACATTTCAATATCAGCCTCCGATATCTACAGGATGGGTTCTGACTCCCTAAGTCGCCATTCCAGAGCTCCATAATACACCTCCAAATTTCTACTGCAGTCTCAGCTCCCTCTACCCACCAATGAAAATATTCTGCTCAAGTAAAAAATCCCTTCTGTTCTCATTTCCTTTCCAGCTTTTCCTCTTCCTTGCTCACTTCTTAGAATCCTGTTCATGTTTCAAGGCCTTGCTGAAGGTCTTCCTAGTCATCTCAGTGAGAAGAATCAATCTCGTCCTTCCCCAGCCTCACTGAGCACCATCCCGTGCACCACTCCCAGAATCATTCCTAGGCTTTACATCTCTGGTTACCTCTCTAAGCCTCTAATTAATTCAATGTCTTTCCAATGTGCTTCTTAAGTGCAGGGACTTTGTCTTCTACTTGCTTTTATTTTATTTCAAAGTACCTAGCACAGAATGTGACATATGAAATTCACATATCCTAGGAATTCAACAAATAGTGGTTGAATAACCGATTTACCTTCCTATAAGGGAAGTTACTTTTTCCAAATATCACTTCTGCTCAAAATGGTAATTTTAACCTTCTCAGCACCCACAAACAGTTCCCTTCTGATATCTGCTTGAACTTCCAGATAAAAAGGCAAGTGGCAAGTAACATGTTATGCTACACAAAGATTAGCATTAATATCCACCCTCTTTAAACAGCCACCCCACACCCCAGAAAGCAAACGTGAAGTTTGTGTACCAACCAGACTGTGTGCCAGGTTGATCCAGTCTGACTGTCAGAGTTATCAAAAAATAACAACATCTTCTATATGTGAAACTAACTTTATGGTTGTGCAGCTCTATAGCTTTATTTCAACCATGGTCAGCTGCAAGAGGTTAAGCTCACACGAGCACATCCTGAACACAGAAAGCTTGGTTCTAAAAATGCATTTTTATTACGTTTTAAATCCAGCGCCACTAAAAAGGACTTCATTCTGATGATAGACAGCAGCAAATATGGACATTGTTGGCCCCCTTGAGCTACCAGGTATGGTAAAGGGAAATCCTAGCAAAAACCAAGGCAGCAGCTAAATTAACTATTATTTGAAATGTTGCACACAGTTCTCCAGGCCAGGTTGACTGTCCATATCAAAGCACCCTGGGCACCCTCATACCACCTCGAGAGCCAGGACCTGGAGCCAGGCATGTAGCCATAGTACCCAATACTGCACATGTGCAGAGGGGTTCCATGGGAAGAACCCAAATCTACACAGCCCTCAGCACCCAGCCAGGTTCTGAAAAGGCACTCCACACAAGTCTGCCAAATAAGTAAGTAAAGTTCAGATATCACGGTTATGCTGACTACCTTAGAAAATCTGCATGAGAGACCATTTGGAGAGGAACATGGATGTTAACTCTCACTTTACAGGAATTCACCAGACAGTAACACAGTTGGAATCTCTACCCAAGGAGAAGATATATCAATGAATAAGACTGAGCTGGGTATGGTCTCCCCTTTTCATATTTTGAAGCCCACCGGAATTCTATGACATAAATTCCCTCTCATTTTCTCTCTCCCTCATACACTCACAAGTGTGCCTGCATTGCTCACAGACACACAGGCTCTGCTCACTGTGAATAACCCATCTCAGTCAGCCTCTGTTTCCCTCTAAGCCATTACCAATTTTTGTCATATCTCCTCAGAAGCCAAAGAGCATTCTCATTTCCCTGAGATGGACAGAGTACCGAGAAGACCCTAACAGTTGAAGGCTACAGACAGACAGACAGCCTTCCATGTTGGTCCAACTCAAGGGGTTGGTGTTTTGTTATGCTTTTTAGCTTGACTGATGCATAGTTTACATGTGATAAAACTCACTCATTTTAACTGTACAGTTTGATGAATTTTCTCATTGTATACAGCTGTGTAACCTCCACCAAAATCAAGATAGAGAACACTTCCATCACTCTAAAAAGTCCACTCATGCCCCTTTACTGTCAATCCCCTCCCCCAATCCTCTGACCCCTTATAGTCACTAATCTGCTTCCTGCCACTACAGTTTCAAGACTTCTAGAATTTTGCATAAATGGAATCATACAAGCTATCACCTTTTGTGTTTAATTTATTTCACTGAGCAGAATGATTTTAAGATTCACCCATTGTTGTTGAGTGTATGCCTATCTCATTCTTGTCTTGTTGAGTTGTATTCCATTGTATGGCTGTTTATCCACCACCTATTGATTAATAATTGGGTTGTTACCACTTTTTGACTATTATGAACAATGCTGCAGTGAACATTGTGTGTATGTGTTTATAGGAACGTATGTCTTCATTTCTCTTAGGTAAATACCTAAGGCATTTTGAGAACACAGAAAAGGTTCTGAGTGTAAGAGTCCCAGGAGCCCCTATTTTGTCATCTTCCGCCTGCCTCACTTCATCCCATCCCCTGGGGAGTCCAACTCCAAGCCATCTGTTCAGCTCAATGACCAAATGTCACTTTATTCCAAGCAGAAACCTCTTCGCTACTCTAAAGATGGGAAGAGACCACAAAACATTCTTACAATGGACATTTGTTTGGACTGATGCCCCTTCTGGATCAGAAGTAACCACGCTGAGAGCCTCAAGAGCCACCCTCTAGGTCGGGGAGGGCGTGGCCGACCTCCCCATTAGCAGTACAGCTGAACAGCAGCCGAGGGCCTGGAGGTAACTTCTGCCTTGCCAAAAGGCCTTGGGAAGAAAGACAACATGAAGGTCTCGGACAACACCTCAGGAGGACAGCTGCTGCCCAGTGCCATGGAGAGTAAAGAATCGGTGCCAAAAATAAGCTTTGCTCTTCTTTCCCTCCCCACCCTCATTAGCTGTGGCAGGGCAGGGCTGGGGGACGCGGGTGAACAGGAAGCAGAAGGTCCCTGAAACAGCTGAAGCCTCAGGACTAGAGCTGCAGTGGCCCTGGGCAGTGGCAGAAGTGGATTATAGGGAGACGTGGGGAACTGGGGGAAGTGGACAGAAGAGGGGCAGCTATCCTACATAGAAAGAGCAATTCAAGGGGAAGAAGCTAAGGACAACAGGACAGAGACTACTCTGGCAGTAAACAGAAAGAGAAAGGAAAGCCCCATGAGGGAGGCATACCTACCTCACTTAAGACACCCGAACAGATTCTTACTCCTGGGGCAATAAGTCCTTCAGCGAAACAGAAGCACGAGGTGGAAAGAGGCTCGTGCTGACAGAGCCGTGTGGGAGAGTGGGAGGATACAGGCCTGACACCGGGAGTGACTGGTGACCACAGTCAGGCCAATGAGCATGGCCGGGTCTCCTCACCACTCTGGACCTCAGACACGCCAGTGTAAACAAAGAGGTTGCAATAATTTATCTCTAATACCCTAATGTGTTATAAATCTTGTGCCATTTCTGCAGAGATGGGGAGTGGGGAGAGGAGAATGGAAAGGACCCAGAGCTACTGAGACGAGATATCAAAGGAGAGAAAGTGCTCACTCCTTCTACTTAATCTCCAGGTGGCAGACTCGGGGCAACATGGACTGTATCTGTGATGAGAAATAACCCCCAGTTCACTCATAATGATTCACCACCAAACTTTATTTCTTCAGCTGGGATGAACAAATGAACTCATCTGTAAAATGGGAATAATAATAGTATCTGCTTCATAAGGTTATGAAAATAAAATGAATTTATATATGTAAAGTACCTAGAGCAGAGTAGGTGCTCTGCATGTGTGAAATAAAACACATAGCTCCCGGTATTGATTAGTTACACCTCAGCAGAAATAAGGTTATCAGCCCCTTTCCCAAGAGCAAGATTGGGTCAACAGAAAAGGGAAAAAGAGAGAAAAAAGAAAAAGAATATGAGGCTGGGGGGAAGGGAGCATGGGGAATGCAGATTCTAGCCCTATAGCTGTACCTGATAGGTGCCTATATATGACAGACAGATGGACAGATGGACAGATGAAAAATGGACGGACAGGGATGAGGTGGGGTGACTGCAGACAGGAGAACGTTCACCTCCTTTACAATTTGGGGAGGGATGATCTAGTCCACCCAGCATAGCACACAAATCATTTTATTGCCGCTGCAAAATAAAATCCAATTCTCCACTGGTAAGACAGGCTTCTGAAAAAGGCCACCTGAGCAAACAGCCACAGACCCAGAGAGCTACCACTCCTCTTCCACCCCACCCATGCCCCCACCCCCATCAGGCCAAACCCTCCCCTGATGCCTGTGATAAAAGCAACTGTTAGCTTGCACTAGACCAGCTTTAAAATTGTGTTGACCCTGGTGCGTTCTGTCTAAGAGTGGATGTCGTATCTCTTTTCTGGCCATTGTCATTATCTGTTGGGATTTCGCACTGGAATCAGCTACCTGCTCTTATCTATGCACACCTATGTGTAGACCCAGCCCCATATCTTTCTTCAGCCATATCGCTATCAATAACTCCCCAGTCCTGCCTAGCTTCCTTCCTTATCACAGAGATGGCACACAGGCCCATCAGTACCTTACAGCAAAACCCCCTAGAAATGAGTCCAGTTGGCCAGTGGGGACAGTTAGGCTGTTTTCTGGGTTGGGGTGCAGATTACATGTCTCTTGTGACTCATGCACATAATGTCCCAACAGACACATGTATATGTTGTGTTCGCTGTGATTTGAGAGTTTGGGGCTTCCCTAAAGGTCAAAATGTTCAAAAGCGACCTTCAGTCTGCACAAAGGTGTCTGGCAAACCCCAATTCCCTTGCTGCTCAGAGACAGGCAATTCAATACTCCTTCCCAACCCAAACCCCCTGCCACTGTGGACAGCCTGGGACAAAGAAGGCACACGTATGGCAAACTGTAATTCCAGACTCTAAATGGTGCCGCCGTTTCCCTGAGCCTGCAAATTAAAAGGATGTTTTCATTCTTCTTAGAATATTTTTTTAAACATCTAAGAAACATACTGCAGATTTGGGAAAGACGGCCAGAAAGCAGGGAACAAACCAGAGAAGGAGTCCAGAGGCCACCTTCACATGAAAACTCTGATGACAGTGAGGCTTCAGGGATAACAAGAGGGAAATGACTGAAAGCTACATATGAAAGAAGTGGATTGGGGGAACGTGAATTTGCTCATGACATCCCAGAACACCGGGCCAGGGAGGTTGCTGGAAGCCGGAAAAACAAACCATGACCTATAGAATGAAGTCCAGTAAACATTTACAGAATGCCTTGCCCAGCGAGGCAGCGCAGACTGGCACTGACCAGGGCAGGGCGAGAGCCTGGACCATCCCAAAGCTGCTATGGAAGGGACAGCCCCGTGAGGCATGTGTCCAGGGCAGAACCGGAGCTTCTGGAAACCAGTTCCCAGGCAGAGACAGAGCACTCACTAGGCTGGCGCTGACTGTCTGATGACAGGTCTGCTGTCATCCTCTGGTCCGCTCTGGACACCTGGTGAAATGGAGTTCAGAGCAGCCACCAGCAGGACAGTGGGAAGTGAAAGGTTAACATCCACCTTCCACCTCGCCACAGGTTGGAGACACAATTTGCGCCAGTTGCCCCTTCTAGAAGAGCTTGGTGAGTACATCTCTCCTGTCCTGTACAGCCCTCTCTCCTCACCGACTTCTCTCTCCCAGCAGCAGCAGGGGCCTGGGTTACTTCCGGTGTGCAGACACTGACCACCCAGACTTATATGACAGGACAGGAGTGGGCAGCCTTTCGCACTCTGTCTTCCATCGTGACCTCTCTCTGTGCTCCCAAGAGGAGTCTTAAGCCAACTTCCTCCTCAACTCTCTCTTACTGTACACAACAGTAATATTTCAGAAAAGCAGTATGTAAATTGATTTCTTGTAAAGCAAGACACACTTTCCCATCGACAACCGTAAAAGATGAGTGAACACAACTTAGCACCTAATTTCTGTCCTCACAATCACTTCACAATCAGTCTGGATTCCAAAAGGACTGTAAGTTCTCAGATGAACGGAAGCGTGCTCTCTGCTCCTCCCCTGGAGTTGAGCACACAGGGAGTGCTCCACAGACACCTGTTGGCAAACCAATTCTAGTTCCCTTTAACTGCATCCCCCAAGCTAGAGCTGTGAGTCTACTTCCTGGAAGCCTTCCTTTTCTCTACTGAAGTCCCTCCATGGAGTAGTCACTTAACGAGCTAGAGAACCTTCCATCAAAAAGGAAGACCACTGTAGATCCTTTGGTAAAGTGGAAAAAATAAAAAATAAAAACTTTCGTCAAACGAAGCATCACCTTTTAATTGCCTTGTTTGATAAATTCAGATTTTTTAGACTATGAATAACTAATATTCAAGTATATATAAGTTGTCTTCAAGTCCCTAGAAACTAGCCCTAAATTTAGCAAGCCAGGGATATATCAGGCAGCTTTGAAGTCTAGACTCAAACCCCAGTTCTGGAATTGAATTGGGATGTTTCAGATAGATTCATGGCCTTTAACATCAGAATCAGCTGGAAACTTGATCAGCGCTCACCAGTCACCACCTACATCATTGCCATATCCTATAATGATGATGATAATGACCATTATGATGGTAATAATAATAATAGCGCCCACAGGATGGCACTTTGCAGCTTACAGAGCAATTTAACAACCTTGACTCCCTTTGAAGGCCTTCAAGACCAGCCTTCTACTTTGCCCATCTCTGTGCTACCAGTTTACTATCACACATTTCCCCCAAAAGACTTCGTGGCCCCTTTTGTCCCATTTCTACTTTTGCTGATGGTAGGACAATGATGTAATAGAGAAATTATCAAAAGGGTCATGGCCACCATCCTGAACATAACCAAGCTTCCTCTGCAGGACATGAGAGGTCCAGATGATGGAAGGCAGAGCCTGGACCCACCTCTTCATCAGCCAAAGGCCACCATGAGACCCCACAGAGGTCCTGGTGTTGCAGAGATTGCTGTGCACTAAACCCAGGAGGCCATGGAGGTGAGGAACTGGGGGACTCACAGGCAGCCCCTAGAGAGTAGGGGTCTGGTCTTTTGGGGGAAGAACAATTCTCTGAGCAGGGACGGGTGAGCCAAAAGTCTGAGGGTGGGGGAGGGGGGAAGAGGGGCTATTGGGCCAGACTCCAAGCAAGGAGGGCCTCTGCATAGATGGGCGTGTGACTCCTCAAGGGGCCATCACAGTCCTGGGCACAGAGGTGGTGAGTGGAGATAATGCCCACAGTGATAACCAGCAGGGCCCTGGCAGAAGAGGCTCTGGACATTGTAGGCTGGGCACAGCCTCAGGGAAAGCTCCCAGGAAGTGCAGCAGTGTGCTCTGAGAACTCCTCCCCGCCAGTGACCCCTATCAGTGCCGACCAAGTACACATAATGCACACCCAGGCTGGGCTGGACAGAGGGGTCCCTACCAGTTTGCAGGGTATGCCCCGAGGAGGTGGGGAGGTCACAGCCTCCAAGCATTGAATCATTTTGGTACCAAGAAGGCAATGGGCTGCTTTATACCCATTTCCCTTCCTAGAAGTGGTCTGGGACATTCATAATTTAGCCACCTCTGGCACCTGCATTTGTTTTTCAAATTTTAATAGCAACTAGCGTTAGTGTGCTGAACAGAACTGAGCAGGGATGGTCTGCTCTCTCCATCTATTCACCAACACTTAAGACCAGTAAAGAGAGGTGAAGAGGCCAGTCCAGTGAGGTCCAAGGCCATCGGACCTGCCCCATTGCTGGCCAGACTGCTGATTCTCCGAGGAGCCTAGAGACTGCTGCTTCGGGAAGCCTCTTGGATTTATGTGCTGATATGTCTGTACCCTGTACATATATTTGGATCACCTGTAAGCCTTGATCAAGCACAGATGACCAACTCATCCAGAAACTATGCTTCTCTAACAGAACAGGAAGCAGCGGGGGGTGGGGAGGGTGAGAGGCAGAGGCAGTGTCTCTTCCCCATTTTCTCTTCCTCTGACTCTGTCCACCTACAGGCATCCAAAGGGAAGGAAGCTGCAGCTACCTCTGCCTTTTCTGGAAGTTGGCCCTATGACATGTCCCCCCGTACTCAAGTTTCTAGAGCTCCCATAACCTTCTTCAGTCTTTGGGGCCCTAGCCTGTGATCTGGAGAACAATCTCCGGCCACAGGGCCTGGGAAGGCTGGGTGCAGCATGGTCAGCCAGGTGCAGGGTAAGCAGACAGCTCCCTTCAGTGGGCTGTCCAGGTTCTGGGCACTCCTTGTCCCTTGCCACACACTTCTGGCCCACAGTACCTGAGGCTGAAGTGAGAAGATCATCACTCCTTATTCCTTCAGGAACAAATGCCTGGGAGAAGGCACACAGTCTATAACACCTCTGAGTGAGAGTCAAGAGGAACATTTCTTCCCAGGAGCAAGGGCAATTAGCCCCATTTTACAGATGAGGAGCCTGAGGACCAATGGGTTTGATCAATGTGTCCAAGGCCACCTGGCCAGCAGGTAAAGAAACTCAGGTGTACCTGGCTTTAGAGGCCAAACTCCTTCAGAGTCCTGCCTACTCACGACAGTGTTTGCCACAGGCCAGAGCTGGAGAAGAGATTCCTCCAACTGCCTTGCACATCCCCACTGTCCCCAGTGCAGGCATCAGTGAGGCCTAAGGAACATGAGCCCCCCAGGAGCAAAGGGGTGGACTGCAGCAGAAAAGACCGCTCCCAGCCTCGCACCAGAAGCCTGCAGTGGAACAGCTCTGGTGCAGCACCAGCCACAGTGGGGGGATGGGAGGGGGCGCGCTCTGAAGTAGCTCATGTCCTACCATCTCAGTCCTCTCCTCTCCTCCCCCCAACCCAAACGCACCAGACTTCCGGCCCTGCCACAGCCCCAGAAGCTGGCAGGCCTCAAGCGAGGCCAAGACAGAGAAAGCAGGCACCACCTTGACTCCTCCCAGGCACACCAGCCCGGGCGAGCCCCTCCAGCCAGTGCACCCACCCACCACCAGGCTGTTTACTCCTGAGCTGGCTTTTGTCTCTTGTCTGTTCTGCTGCAGCTCCCTTTCCTCCTTTCAGGCCCCTGCCCAGGCCTGCCTGAGGCTTCTTGCCAGGGCAATTGCATGTCAGGGCTATGCCCCAGGCACTGAGGGCAGAGGCCCCCAATGTCCTGCTGTCCTACCCTGGATGAAAAACTGTGTGCTAGAGAGGTGTGTGCTAGAGAGGTGATCCTGAGAGTGAAAGTCCCCAAGTCCAGCACAGGCGGAGAGGGGACAAGGGGCAGGGAAGGATCCTGGGACGAGTTCCCCAGGCTGCGCTGCCTCGGCCTCCTCCACCCCCATGAGCCGCACCTCTGTGAGCTGACAGACATGCCTTCAGCACAGGGCGGGGAGCAGCCAGTGGCCTGGCCAGAGTAATCTTTCTGGCAGGAATGTCATGGGGGCAGGCACCTTAGCCCAGAGCCAGGGAAGGAAGGGGTGGTTGTGTGACAACTAGGGGAGGAACGGAAGAGACCAGGTGTAGTAAGAGGATGAACCAGACACTCCATTCTTCCCAGCCCCTTGGGATGAAGTCCAGAGCCAGGCTGGTGGCTGTACCTATAGTGACAGCACCTGCCAGCAGTCAAGGTGTAAGGCTGAGAGCCCTGAACATCAAACCTAGAGACAGATGAGAGTCAGGGCACATGTCTTCAAGCCTTGGCGGGTCAGTGGGTTCCCAAGTTAGGCAGACAAGCTGGAATCTTTATATACCACTTCCTGGCTGGTGACCCAGAGCAGCTCTTCAACTTCTCCAAGCCTCAGTTTTCTCATCAGTAAAATGTACACAACAATATTGTATTGCCTGCCTTCTAGGGTTGCCATGGAAAGCAGTAAAAATAGTGTCCGTGAAGCACTCAGCCCAGAGCAGGAGCCCAGTAGATCCTGGAACTGAGAAGGCTAGCTGGGAGGGCGCAAGCACTTCCAGGTCTCTGTATCCTCATCTGTAAAATGGGAACAACCTGAACTGCTTGGCCCCACTCATGGTTGACCAACTCAACAACAGAGGTCTCCAACTGCCACCCAAACGAGACGTCTTTGGTGCATCTTCCAACACAAGACCTGTTTCTGGAAAGTGGTCAGTGAATATCCAGTTTTGCATTTATTTACATCATCATTTCAGAAACACTGCCTTCATTCTGCTTGATATTCAATGGCAGCCAATTTCATGCATTTATTTCAAACACATGGTGCTAATTGCTGGGAGGACAAAATGCAGTGAGCCTCCTTCCTTGCCTGGGAGGAGCTCACAGTCTAGAAGCTCGGTTTTTAATGAACTGTAAATATACATGTAAGTGTCCCAGGAAGCCATGGGTCCGTTAAGGAAATGAAGGACACTTCTGTAATATGATTAATCACTTTCAAATGGTTTACCTGGTTTATAAGTTCTCTTTCAGGTGCTCACCTGAGTGGCAAGAGATACCAGCCTTTCACAAGCACTACAATGCTCTCTTAATTGCAGTGATGTGATCATCTCACGCAAAAATTTAAGAAATGGAGCGGGAAAGCACATTCTGAGAAGTTACACTGGCCCCTCTGCCTTTCTGCATTCCAGAATGGCCTCTTAATCTAATTACTTTACTAGTGAATAATGGAACAAAGTAAGATGTTTCTTTCTATGCAACTTGTGTCGCACTGGGTGAAATCTCTGGCTAACAGAGCTTCAGAAAGGACAGGCCAGACTGAAAATATCACTCACTCCACAAACTGTACTGCCAGAAGTCCTGGAAACCTGGCAGCTTTGCATGTTGTAATAATGCAACTCACGATTATCAAAATCATATAAATATTTGCACAGACACTTATCAAAGCAACAATCAGAGATCAGGTCCCTACAAATGAGCTGATATGCTTACAGTTTATGGTCCTCATTTGTAAAAGTTGGAAAAACAAAACAATGCACAGTAGATATGCTGAGTTCCAGAGTCAGAGAGTAGGTAAATAGTACACAAATGCTGGCTGCCTCCCTGGCTGGGAGCGAATGGAAAAATAAGCCATTGGAAAAAGTTTCAGCCTAATAAAATTACATAGACAGAAAAACTTCTTCATGGAATTCAGAAGAGCACCATGGTGGGCTCTTGCCAGCACATACATGAGTTCTGCCATCACATGTTCTGCACACATAACTCCTGGATCTCAGGTATTGCTCTGGAATTGTTCCCAGCCGGCAATCCCTACATCACAAAGTATTGTTCACACCTAATCCTGTGATTCCTGATACTAAAAATGAGTTGTAAGAAACACCAATAAAAGGGTTTTCTGAACAAGAAATTCTTTTGTGTTCTAATGTGCTTCATATTCCATGAAACTTTGTTTTCAATCATCATCAGAAGAAAAACAACAAATTTAACTCTGGTCATGAAAACATAGTAGAGTAGAAAGAACACTTCACGGGTGATCAAAAGACATAAATTCTAGTCCTGTCGCTAAGAAGCTACATGACCAGGAGGACGTACTTAACCTCTAGGAGAGTCAAGTTTCACACGGGTAAGATGAGACGGGAAGGGATGAATGAGAGAGAAAGAGCACTGGTCTATCTGGGGCTCCCAGAAGACACATTGAGACTTCTTGCTTACTCTCTTCCAAACACGTGCCTGTCTTCTAGGGCCCAGCGCCGATGTACTGTGAATGGCTACTGGCTTGGAGAAAAACCAATGTGTCTGTCATCTTAATACACATGGAATGCGTTTAAAATAAGGATCAAGTCATGAAGGTATCTATGGGGAAGAGGACAGACCAGATCCACTCATTGCATCTGCCTTGGTGGTGGAAGCACAGGAGGAGGCCACCTCCTCCAAACCTGGTCACTCCCAGTCCCAATCCCGTGGTGTTGGGACCATTCTGAAGCCTTAGAAGTCTCCGAGCAGGTGGAAAGACAGACCAAGGTCCAACCCGGAGACCCTAGACTTTTCTGTTTCATGGGGCAGCTGCAAAGGAACCTCACTTCTCCAGGGATTCTGGCTTCTTATTACAAACCCTCACCCATGCCCAGGCAAGCATTCCAGGAGCCAGGCTTCTCCCTGGGAGACAGCTGGCATTTGCTTCCTCTAGGCAGTATAACAATTTTCTTGATACCCTCTCCTCCACCTTTGCCCAGGATGGGGCATAACCCTCCCACCTGTTGGTTAGACTGCCCATGTACTGCCCAAACCTGGGAAAATAATGGGTGGAGCTTAGGTCTGAGTGCTGTCCAAGCTCTCAACACCAGTGGCCGTGCAGGGTTTACAAAGCCTTGGCAGTTTCCACACCCAGCAGTTCCTACCCAGGATTGAAAAGCCTTCATCAAATACCCAGATGGCCCTTGTTCACCCTCCTGGAAACCTACAGCTCCTGCCAGGAAAATGTAACATATTGTGAGGACCAATTTAACCAGTCTAGAAGATCTAGGAGACAAGATGCAAACCTAATGCCCATTGAGAGGAACAATATTCTGGATCTTTTGTCAGAGTTTAGCTATTTTTACAAAATTTTAAAAATTAAACAGTGATTTGCATTCATCTGGACCTCCTGAAAATTGATTAATGGGTGCTTTCTTGATCCTAGAAAAAAGAAAGGAAGGAAGGGAGGGAATAAAAGACACTGGGTATAAGGCCCAATCAAACCAAAACCCCACATTTCCCCAATGTTTGCTAGAAGCATTCGTGGCTTGCTTTGGGTGGCATTCTGAGAACTCTGAAAAGTAACATCAATCCACACCGCCTCTGTGCCACAGGGCCCTGGTCTCCTTTCTGACTCACACTTGCCAAGCAGGACTCCCCACCCAAAGCAGAGATGCTCAGCCACACACAAGAGGACAGCACCCAGGGCACCCACCACACAGCAGTTTACCCAGCAATTCTGGAACTGCTGCCTGCTGGCATGCATGCAGGAGCAATGAGAAAGATGCAAAGTCTTCAGAGGTCTATATGGATCCACCCTGCCTTCTCAAAGTCACTGTGGGGCTTCACCCAGCCCAGCCACCCACTGCAAAGGCAGAGGAAATCACCTCTCTGAATGCCAGAATATTACATGCACATACCTTCCCTTCCAGTCTGCTCTCCCAACGAGGAAGGTATAATAAAACAAAAAGCCAACCTCCGACTACCTGCGATTTTTATATTATGCTAATGTTCTTCTTGAAATGGGAGCTCAGCATCCTAGAAGCCAGGAAAAGTAAAGTCTCAGGCAAAAAGCAAACGGAAGAATGAGTCTGCTGAAAGAACCAGCTCCACGTCTGTCTCCCCAAACCCTCCTGTTCAGACCCTTCTCTCAGAATTTCAGCAAGATGGGAATAAGCCACAGAAACAGGTACTTCTGCTCACCTGGAAATGTAACTTATATATTTACTGAGAAGCTTCTCCAAGTTAACATTTCCACTGGTGCTTAGAAACTGTGGGGACAAAGTCTCGAAATTATATAGAGAGGCTGAATGTCAGGCACATTTCTGTCTCACAAACCTTAAGAAGATCAAATTAATTCCTATCACCTGCCTTCCCTACCAGTGAGCACCCCACCAGTTTCTTTGCTCTAAACTGTTAAAAACAGATCTTCCACTAAAAACCAGCCTTCTGCAAACCGCAACTTTCTACCCTGTGGCTGGGCTGTGGAACGTGCAGAGGACCAGTTGCGAGAAGTCCTGGACTGGAATCCCAAGTCCACCTGGAGCTGTGTGACACCAGACATGGCACTTAACCTCTCTGGGCTTCAGAGACCACTTTCTCCTGCCCCTTCACAAGGTTACTCATGAGGTGAGGCTCAGATATGACAATGCTCACCTAACAGCTTACTCAATAACCATAAAAACACACTGTGATTTTATTTCTATCCTCATTATTAAGAGCACAAAGGATGTTTGAAAGTGATGGACCCAATTTTTCATAAACCAAAAAAGCTAGAGGGTTGTAGAAAAGGGAAGAAACAGATACTCAGAAATTGCTTCAAGGTTGTCCTTGGGAGCCCCATTCTTCCAGATTTTTCCAAATACCTGCTGCTGTAATAACAGCCCCAAAAGAACACACCACTTTGTCAGAACTTGTAGGTGAAATGTGTTGGAGCAGCTGTCAGCTTGGGGAAAATCACTCATCAGGTAGTCAGCCGAGTGGGGCTGCTTTCAGCTGGACAAACACTGCATCAGCGCTGGGAACGAGAGCTTTCTTGTGCTCCCCTGGGTGGCCACACCAATCCTCTTTTACCTTCTTGTCCAACCCAGTGGGCCCCTTCCCCTCAAACGCTCACCTCCCACCCTTCCTTCCAGATTCCTAAGTTCTCCTTCAGGGGACAGACAGCCCTTCCAGCTGCCAAGCAAGAGTGTTATGAAATAATGACCCCTCCCCACCCACCGCCACCTCCAACAGACGGGGACACAGCTGGCCACTCTGTGATAAGAATGGGTAACCCCGCTATCTAGATCTATAATTTAACACTAAGTCACTCATGGCTGACTCTGAAATGGGAAGGGCCAATTACAGGTATCGCTGAGAACAACTCTACATGAGGGAGGGGGAAAATACTGTACCCCCAAAACAATGGTGGACAGTAAAATTTGCATCCAGTAAATACCCAGGAGCAATAGCAGACCCACCCGATCTATCTGCCAGACGCTACGGGGGTGGCATGGTGGCATTTGGTAAATAACCCAAATAGGGCTTTGCAGAGTCTGTGACACCACTCTAGGCTTTGCAGCCTGGGTAAAACCAGATGGTGTGAGAAGACAATGAATTACTCATAGGCAAGGAATCCATTGTTAGCATACCTAAAAATCCCTTTTTTTTAGCTATCATTTGACACCCACCATACTAAATCACAGAGAGGTGGGAAAGAACACATGGGCCCCAAATAGCTTGTTGTATTAGCCAAATGCCAGTGCTCCTACTTTGTCTGAGGGCATCGAGGAAGGTGGCTGACCAGTGGCTGACCAGCAGCTGACCAGTAGCTGGGACTCTGGCCTCCTCATTTAATTCCCTCTGCATCAGAGAAAAAGTCACCTTCACAGGTAAGCTGTGGTCTGACTTGCCACATCTTATGTCACAAGGCTCTGCCAGCGGCTTCCATCCTGGTCTGTAAAATCCCTTGGAACCTTGAGGCAGCATTCCTCGGATTCAGGACAGAGCTGGCTTGAAGGGCCATGAGCGCAAACCCAACTGCGCCAACCCTCAGACCCTCCAAGATGACAAAGACCTCACTAGACTGTATCTCTTCTCTTCTGCCTCAGTGAGCCAGCTCGAGCTGGCATTCTGCCTCCCAGGAAAGCCCTGGCTATACAAAACACAGCACCCAAGTGCCTTTGTGCGTCACTGCTTAGAGGACTAATGATAAAGGAAATGGCCATGCCCAGCAACCTCCTAAACTGTGAAGGCAGCATTTACCACTGATGAGAGAATCCCCTCATTTTTCCCTCTAAATGCTTGATACACATCCATTTTTCTGTCAGCAACCTCAAATAATGTCTATAATGCTGAGATTTATACCTGTGTACTTATAAATTTTATTTCATTATAGCCTCTGCAAAACTACCTTTCCGCCTAAACATTCAATTAATGTAATTAAATTGCTACCTGATGGCATTATCTAATTTAACTTGGGATCCAAACTATTGAAAAGCATGTGCCTTTTGACACCCTGACTGGTAAGGCATGTGATGAACAGAGCTATAAACATGTTGGCGTAACTGAGCTGTTTAAAAATAAATTAGCAAACTATAAAAATAAACAGTAACATACATATGTACTCAATTATGAACTAACTCTAATTTTTGTTCTGAAATACTGTCTTTGACCTTACTCATAAACAAGCACTATTAAAAAAACATAATATCCCAACAGACAGGAGGCCAAGGATTAAATGCTCTTCCAGTTCAGCAGAATGCAAAACAAGACACACATACACAAAAAAGAAAGAAAGAATAAAAGAAAAGAAAGTGCTTGTCTTTCTTGGAAAGCTGGAAAAATGTGTACAAAACCTACAAAGACTGCTGTGCTCTTGACTTGAAGCTTCTTCTGTTTGCGCCAGAAAAGTTAAAACCTGGTGAAGTGCTTTTGCATTTTCAGATGTTTTGGAGTCTCTCAAGAAAAGAGGGCAGGCAAGGGGAGAACTATTTCCAAATGCAGCTGTTTCAACAGCTCACTGTCTGCATAACAGAATCTCTGTTATACAGGGCTGCCTCCCCACCTGAACTGAGCTCGCTGTCCTGAGTCTGCTACTGCCTCTAAGTCCTGAGCTTTTCTAAGACATATGGCAGAAATGTGGAAATTGTCTTCCAAATAGCACAAGACAGAAAGGGGGGAGTGGGGGGGTGATGCGGGGAGAAGCAAAATCAAGCTGTTGAAACTGTATACAGGACACGTTTTCACACTAATCCAATGCTCCTGTAACAAAGGACAGCATACTATGGGATAATTACTATGGATTATTATTACAGTTTCTAAAGCAAAAGAACAAAAAAAAAAAAATTCACAAAAGACATATTACACACGCAGATTTCTACAGCTTTAAAATCATATGGTCTTCGGTGTTGGTTCCTATGAGGTTATGGATAATGCCCTAACTGAGCAGGACAGATGCAAACACAAAAAAGAAATCACAATAAACCTGAAATTCTCTCATGTCATGGTGCTTACTGCCCTTTATTTCACAAACAAAAGTAGTTGAGCAACAGCTAAGTAGTTATTCTTCTCCAAGAGCCAACCTAAAATGCTGACAGCCTGAGGGTTGCCCACCCCCTCCCCCAAGCAACAGCAAAAAATTACACACATCAAAGCTAGGAGGAAACTCAAACTCATCCACACTTGGTGCAGAACGTGGAGGCTTGATTTGAAGGAGGAGCCAGGGGAAAGCTTCTTGGGCACACAGAATTACACCCCAGGCCACACTCCCACACTGGCAGCAGGAGCAGGCACCGGCAGCCTGGTTTTACACAAATAAGGAGGTTGCCAGTTGCTGCAAGACAAACATCCCCAACACACATTTTTAAAGGGACGCCAACTGTAAGGTTTGGAACAGCACAATGTGGAACTGTGTTGGACTTTTCCCTTTCTGGAGAGGACTATGCTTTCCTCCAGGATGTGAAGGCTATGATTGGTGGGTGAAGGATGACAACTCGTCTCAGGCACTAGGGCAAACTGGTAGAAGAGAGGCGTAGCTGCAAGAAAAAAGACCATCTCAGCATGGTTCAAGAGGAGGCTGGCACCTCCCTATATGGGACCATGGAAATGGCTGGAAGCCTTTCCCTAAGGGTGTTCTTGACAACAGGGATGAACTCTGAGCTGGCAGCCTGGACTTTTCTATGGATTCTCCAGTGGGTCACCTACGATTCCAGAACAATTTGTTCTACATGTGGCAAATCCAGCACCATAGAGGGCACAGAGAGAAAACTAAGGCCTAACCTGAGGGATGTTAAACTTACGCTCTAAACACTGCTCTGTATGGTCTTTATTGACACCTGAAGGCATTATTGGCAAGCCCTAAAGCCCATCAAACTTCCTCAAAAGAAAAGTGGCTCACACGGAAAGAATGACTCCCATTTCTCATCAGATTTCTCAAATCACAATCTTCTGGTCTAAAGATTCAAGCTGAAATCAGAGCAAGAAAGCAATTTGTTTGATTCAGGCCCTTGCAAATTACTCCCAAATAATGTACTTGGTCTCAGCTTTGACTGGCTTGGGTATGATGAGGATTCCAAGAATTATTTTACTTTTCCATTAGAGGGCTCTCCACTCTCCTTTCAAGGAAAAACACTCTATCTGCCAGCCCACTTCTTTCCAGGAATGGGGAAAGGGAGGAGGAGGCCCTTTGGAAAGGAGGACAATGGATTTCCATAAGATATTCCAGCCCCAGGGTGACCAGCAGACCTGAGCAGAGCCACAGAGGCATCTCAGAAAAAGGTTCTTTGGAAGCACAGGACACAGGGATCGTGAGATTCTTAACAAGTCCAGGAAAATACACTGCATTTCCAAATCCCACGGATTACCTGCAGCCCCTGATGGTTTACCTGAGCCCTGAGAAAAAAGGCGAAAGGAGAGGAATGCAAGAAAGCAAGAGCATATTCCAGAGTCAAAAGATCTGGCTGTCTTTGGTAGTAAAAAACAACAGAGAAGAAAACTGAACAGATTGGGGCTGACCCCCATCTTTCCCTAAAGAGCTACAGTTAGAGTTTGACTTAAGTCATCTTGGCCATGAGCAGTGGACTGGAGCTCTCCTAACAGCCCCATCTGAGGGCCACTCTCCTTCCCCCCACAATCCTTCCTGAGCAGGGGCGGGGGTCTGGCACCCACCTAAGACCTCAAGTGGAAGAAGAGAAGGACCCTGACACCGTCATCCTCTCGAGCACCTCCCACGGCCTTCCCAGCCCATCTCAGTGAACAGCAATTCTATCCTTTCCAGTCACCAAGCCAAGCTTCTCACGGCCCACCTTGACTCCACTCTTCCTCTCAAACCCCATGTCCAGTCTGTCAGCAAATCCTGTCGGTTTTACCTTCAGATGTGTCCAGAATCCAATCCCTTCTAATATCCCCCAACCCTGGTCCAAACCATTATTGTCTTGCCTGGGTTTGTGCAATAGCCTCCTGATTGCTTCTGCCTCACCCTTCCCACACACAAGTCTCAAAAGGCAGCCAAAGTGACCTTCTGGCAATCTTAGTCATATGGCATCACTCCTCTCCCTTGAGCCAGAGCCAAAGTCCTCCCAACGGCGTTCAAGGGGCTGGTCCCCTCTTTCTCTCTGACTTCAGCTCCCACCCACGCCCTGCGCTCCTTCACTCGGACCACGAGGGCCCCTCGCTCCTCCTCCAACATTGAGAATACCGTGCTATGCACAAGGCCTTTGCATCTGCTATTCACTCTGCCTGGAGAAATCCACACAGCCAATTCCCCACTTCCTTAAAGCCTTTGCTTCTTAGCGGGAACTTCCTGACCATCCTATCTAAAGTGTGTGCGCCACACATTCCCTATCCCTATGCCCTGCCTTATTTTTCTCCAAGGTAGATTGATCATCTTTTGACATACTATATAATTCACATATTTATTTATGTACTGTTATTTATGTTATTTGAAGCTGACTCCCAGCAAGAATGGGAGTGCCACAAGAGCAGGGATTTTTTAATGCTTTGACCACTGCTATGTGCCCAACACCAAGAACAGTTCCCAGCACATGGCAGGTGTTCAAAATATTTGTTGAAAAATGAATGCGTGAACCTTCACAATTCCAAACTGCCAGGAGGCTGCTCAACGCCATATCTATAAAACTGTCAGGTGGCCCAACCTGGGGGCACTTTGGGTTTGGAGTTTGGGTTTGAGCCAAATTCCATTTTCCCCACAGGCCCTGAGGCCCAGAGAGAAAAGTGTTTTGCATTGTAACATAAATGGAGGGGTTTGACTGGCTTGGTTTGAGTGGGGGACCCTTGAAAAGGACCAGTAAAGACCAAGTTAGAGTATTTTTCCTAAGGCTTACAAGGAGCCTCTAGAAAGAGAAGAGGCTAAAATCCTTGGGAGGAGCCAAGCTCCCAACCCCCAGCAGCTCTCCCCACTTGGGGTCCCCACGCACACTTCCCTGCTGCCCACCGCATTTCCAGTGCTGCACAGAGGCACTGGCCAGGCACAAAGTTCTGAGATGCCCACTGCCGCCCTGCATTGCTCTTCCTCCATTTGTGCTTTCAGACTGTCCCTTCTCCTAGGGTGGGGAGGAGGGGGTAGTGGCCATGGTCAAAGTGGTGAAGGGACAAATCCCTTACACCTGAGAGCCCGGATGCATCCAGGAAAGCTAAAGTCCCCTTTCCCATCCTGGCATATATTTTGCAGGTGAATAAATGCTCCCTGGTAGGCAATAACAAGGAGAAGTCTGAATTAAAAGAACTTGCCAATTTGGAAAGTAATGCCATTCTATGCGACTCCGCTCTGTTCTGTTACCAATAAAACACTTAAAGATGCTATTCATGCAGACATAAAGTGCTAATGGCCACTTGTTAACATGTTTCATAATGCTAATATTTCCCTCTGATTTCCAACAGTTCTTTTTTCCTCTTTCTTCTTTTTTGGGGCTATTTTAAGTTAACAGAGTGCTAATCTGATTCGAAACTGAAGACTTAAAGAGCTACACTCTACATAACTGCACTATTAATGACAACCATTGCTTTACATGTTGTATCGTTTCATGAAAACAATCATCACTCAGTCAATGTATTTTCCAAGCCACGGTAAAGCTGTAATAAGAAGTTGAAAATACAGTAGGGAAAGAAGCAGCTTGTAATGTAAGACATTTGGGGGATGGGGGGCACAGGGTGCCATTAATTCTTCTCCAAGCTTGAAACACTCTGCTTCTATGAAAGCAAAAAGAAGGAGGATAAAGTAAATGGGGGGCGGGAGTTTTTTTTCTTTTGAATAAATAAATAATAAGATTGTGAGGTGCTTCGTCTGCTACACCCAGGGCCAGGCACACTCACCAAGTTGCCCTTCTAGCCACTGGGATAAGCAGGTGTGCAAAGGCAAAAGAGAGGGAAGGGCTCAGGGCTTAGTGCTAAGGGGGCCAAAAATACAGCAACTCTTCCCATGAAATACAAGTGTCACAGTAACTCCACAATGACCATGTGTGCAGGGACGTTTATCAAACAACTTGGAAAGCTAAGAAACACTGAAGCTGGGGAGCCCTAAAGCAAGCATTGTGCTCCCCATCCCTGCAGAGCTGTCAGAAGAGGAAGCCTGCTCACCTAGAATGCTGTAAAGGGACTCAGAAGCCACCTGGAGCCCCACCTCTAACTCTGCTGAGCTGCTGAAGATGGCTGCCTGAAACGCAAGAAAAAGGATGGGTTTGGGATGCAGAATAATTTCTTTGGGTGTGTGGCCAAGCTCTGCTAGGTGTAGCTGGGTTGCCTGGGCAAGTCGTTTCACCTCCCTTGGCCTCTGTACTTGAGGTTTCCTGGGTGCATGTCTCGCTCTCAGGTATGAAGGATTTGTCCCCTTCTACCCACCCCTATTTCCCCACCCGCCTCACCCCCCATCTCTCAAATGAGAAAGTCAGTTTCAAGAGGAGCAGCCTTGCCTTGCTCTGCTCCCGATCCCGCACTAACCCAGTGCTTGGCATAGAGTACACACCCAACAAACACATGTTGAATTTTAAAAAAAAGAAAGAAAGAAATGAGATTAGATAGCATCTGTCTCTCCTCTCAGCTCTAAATTCTTTGGTCTAAAGAAAACTAAAGTCCCCAGTAACTTCATTTTGCTTATCTAATTTAAGATGGCTTCAGTAATATAATTATGGGGCATCCCTATGTCACGTCAAGTTGGCTCACAGTCTGGCATTGTTCACAGTCTGATGAAGATGGTTTATTCTCTTTTAGTTTCCCAACTATGAGTCACCTTTAATGAGGGGTAGGAGAACAAGCAGGTTTTACTACAATACACACCTAAAATGAATGAATAAACCTGACCACGTTGCCCACCCACATGGTATCCATTCGGATGATACAAGGAAAAAGGAGTTTTACCTCTTAAACATCTCAGAGATTAACCTTTACCCAAAAACAAACACCTAGGGCAACAGCTGACAAGTCACACTGGACCACACCACTACCTCTGGTTACCCCTGAGAAAAGCCCGCAGAACAGTCACCATCTGTGGAGAGTCTGGGGGAATCCACAGACCATAAAGCCTTTATAGGGTGGCAAATTACTTTCTCATCCAGCACAAGTCTTTGAAAGGCCCTCCCCTGGGGTCAAGATGACTGGATGAAAGGACTCACGTGCTAAGTAGGTTGTGGGGACACCTTATCATGCCCCAAGCCCCAATCTATTCAACTGACACTGCTCCAAGATGGTGGGACGTGGGACAAGGAGGGGACAAGGAATTTGGTCCTAGGAGTGGCACTAGATGGAGCCCCTGCTCCCTCAGGGGCTGTCACAGCTGGGTGGTGAGGGAGATGCTATCCCCATCTCCCCCTTGAGGCCATCTGCATCTTCCGGATCCTCCCACGCTTCCAAGGGCCAGTTGCCTACTTGGTCTCTCCCTTCACACCCACCACAGAACAGACTGATCCATGGCCAGGACTGAAAGGAAAGAAAGAGAAAATAAATAAATAAAAAAGCCTCCCACCACAACTAATACTCCCATCATGCCACCATCTGGGAAATCAGAACTGAGACCTAGCTCTGGAACTGAGCACAGTTGGGTCAACACCCACGAAGAGGGCCTAGCCTACAAATACCTGGAGTCTGAAGGGGCAGGTGGCCCCCTTTCTCAACAAGTCAGAGACTGGCTGCCTTCCACAGACAGCACCTCTATGGAAGAGCAGCTGTTCCCTGGCTTGTGGTGGGCAAGATACCCTGATCTTGTATTCTCTAAGTCCATGGTCCTACACTCCCAAAGAACAAGAGGGGACTAGGAGGAGGGCAGGCGGCTGGCCTGGGCTCGGCTTTCCTGTGCAGCCCATTCCTACCATACCTCCCTGAGAGCAACTCCAGCACAGTGCCCCTGCAGCACTCCAGGGAGAAGGCTTTCACGCGGGGCTACTACCTCCAGCATGTGTATGGAAGCAGGTAGGGAAGTGACACCAGAAAGGCTACAGCTGAACTAGAAGGCTGTGAGCCGCCCTGGCCACTGAGGGGAGCAAGGTCCGGAGCCACTGGCCCTGCTGGGCAACCCATTTCTGGACAGTCTTGGGATGTGGAAAACAGGCCATCTAAAAATAGAATTAAATGTGAGGGATGGTTCTTAAGAAAGAAATCAGAGTTGTGCAAATAAATCTAGTTGGTCTGGCTGACTCTTCACAACACACTGAAAAGGGTAACACTGTAAGAGTCGGTGAATTCCATTGATAAGAGAGGATTTCCCTACTCAAATATCAAAGGTCTTGCATGCACATACACGGGGGGGGGGGGAGAGGGGGGAGAGGATCACCCTTTTAAACCCAATGAGAACCATCCAAAGGAAAGGAAAGCAGTACTCAGTCCCTTCTGAGCTCGGGCAACTCTCCCTCCCATGAGACAGGTTCTGGGCTGTTTACTGAAGGCCACTCCCAGCTCCCACACTCCCAGGGGATCCCTTAACTCCAAGGTGTGTGCCCAGCCCTCAGGAGCCTCCCCCACCTGCTCCTCCCCACACTGACTTCCAGGTGAGAAGGGGCAGAAGCTGTGTGCAGCGCTCATGGCTGGTCATGGGGGTGAAGACCACAAAGATGCCATCCCCTGTCCCCACCCCAACCCTTTCGTCTTCTCCATGGGGAGAAAGGGGGGAAATAAATTCCCAGCCTCACACCTTTCCACAACGGGGAGCCAGGAATCCAATTCAAAGCCTGGCCTTTCCATTTGCAATCAAGCAGCCTGAACAAGGTACAAATTAAATGCCACATATGAACTAGCACCATGTGGAGCATCATGAAAGTACAAAGAATGAAACATGATCCCTGTCCTTGAAATGGTTATAATTCGGGGAGGAGAAACTACTAACACCCATGAGGAACTGTGAATTCCAGTGACCTCCTTTCACTAACCCCACAGTGACAGGCCCCTCCTCCAAAGGAAGCAAACTTCAGCCAGGCCCCATCCAGAGATTCTTAGTTACCTAGAAAACTGGTCTGTGGAGACATAGCCTGTCTGAAGGAGATACAGAAACAAGCACACAATAAATGTCCATGGGACCAGGCTGCCTCTCTGGAACACCACCCAGTGCTTTCAGGTGGAGGACAGAGGAGCAGAGGCAGGAGTTTCCTGATGACTCTTGATCACCCAGCTCCCCAGTTTCCCCCTTCTGCTCCTGACTTGAGACTTAAGGCAGAAGTTCCCAGGCCACTCAGCCCCCTGTGAGGTCATACTGTGGGGATTCCCGAGTCACCGTGGGGCTGGGCAGAACAGGAAGTGAGCAAGTCAATCTGAGAAAGATCCAATCGGGGAATGTTCTCTTGGCACCACTGGGCCAACACCCACAAAGGGGTCCTGGGGTATACATATCTTAGAGTCTGAGGGCAGGTGGCCCCTCTTCTCACCACTTCAGTTACGTCTTCATTGAACTGGGGCACAAAAAAGGGAGGCAGCAATTGAAAATCTAGCCTTGTGGCTATAAGCCTGTGATTACTCATGCCACGTTTGTGTACTTTGAAATGCTTTCCCAAGTCCGTAATGCTTTTCATATCATCCTACACACTCACTGTCACCTCTACTCACCCCAGCACACAGAAAAGATGTGTTTATTATGTGCACTTAGGTTTTGTTGTACTATTAAACACAATGACCAATTCCCATTATTATAACACAGGTTTTGCTGGAAACTCAGAAAGACTTGGCTCTGCTGGCTCACAGGGAATCTGGGCTCTGCTGCTCCAAAACCTTTGTTCCTCAGATGTCAGCAGAAAGTTATGAACCGCTCTCCCCCCAAGCTAAGTTACCGAGCAGTAAGAGAGGCAAGAAAGGCCACTCAGTGAATTTCTCAGCCTCCATGAAGTTGTCACTGGGAGAGGAGCCAAGAGAGCAGAGGCACCTTCAGAGAGAGGATCGTATCTCTCCATCATCCGATGAAGTGGGGAAGTAGTCAGGGAACTTGTGTCAGGAGTGGAGAACGAAGTTCAGTATGGACAAGGACAGAGAGGGTCCTCAGGGAAAGGAGAAATGTGGCATCAGTACAGTTGGAAGTGAAAGTTTAACTGCACTCAAAGATAGCTGACGAAGATCTAGGATTCCTAGTGGACATCAAGCTGAGCAAGAGTCACCCACGAAGCACTGGTTTTTGTGGTTTTTTTTTTTTAAAGCAAGCAGAATATAAAAGTGCAGATACAAGAGTGTGGAATGTGTGAAACACTAAGGTATCTTGCCATTGTACTTTGCAGTAATCTGACTAGTGTTTGAGTAAAAGATCTGGGAAACCAACAGTTTCAAAAGAAAGATACAAAAATAATAAATGAGTTCAAGTTCAGGAAAGAGAAATTATTCAGAAAGAAGCAGTGGCAGAGAACAGAGCAAAGAATTCTAAAATACAAGAGGCTTCAGCCCAAAGCTGGTGATGAGGTACTTTGTCTTCTCTGGAGTGAAGAGGAAATGGGTTTAAACTGAAGCATAAGGGATTGAAGGTAGACAGAAGGAAGGATTTCCTGCTATTGAGAGATGTCTTTAAAAATAGAACCAGTGTGGTGAGGAAGAGGTTGGGGGGGCCACGACCAAGACCTGTGTGCCCCTGAGAGGCAAAGTCTCCTCCACCATCCCACTCCATCTACCCAGTGTGTGCAATGATCTGGATTAAAAAGCCAACTACTCCATGGGCACACTGTGCAAACCTCAGAACCGCCGCACTGCGGGAGGAAGCAGAAAGCAATCAGGGGAGACGAAAGGGCAAAGGAACACAACCATTCCCTGCAATAGCACAGGTGGTTGGGCATGTCGTTGTCTGGGTCTTGCCACAAGATCCCTAGGTTTTGCCACAAGATCCCTAGGTTAGCATTGCCATGAGAGCTCCAGGCTCTTCATCAGCAAAGCGCCAGTTCGCAAAAGTATTCCAGCTGTCACACATAAAAGTGTTGGCACAAGTTCTTCAGCGAAGCACAGGAGGGCCACCCCTGGTTCCTGCTGGACATGGAGCGGCTGTCTGAGCACAGCCAGCCAGGAATCGAAGAGCGAAGCACCAGGCTCGGAGACAACTCTGTCACTGCCTAGCAAGTGGCCTCTGCTATATTGCTCCCCTCTCAGCCTCAACCTTTCTCATCTGTGAAATGAGAGAGTAAGTTATATGAATTCATGATTCTACATCTACACAGAAGATGCTCAGTAAATATGTACTTTGCCTCTCTATGAAGGAAAATGTCTGTGCTCAAAGACCTGTTCATCATTCCATGGTTCCTCAGACGCTCTCATCAATTAGAGGAACAAGAGTCCCACCCTAAAAGTCAATTTTGGGGGAAAAGAGAAATTTTTTAAAACATTTTAAAAAATAATTACTGATATTTTGCTATCTCAGTTTAAGAAAATATAAAATTAAACCCAGCTCTTTCTAGATCCAGATGCCTCCAACAAGCTTAGGCCTGCTGTCAGCCTGTCTTGTCCCCTCAGCCAGTCACCACTTAGCTCCCATACTACATAAAATGTCACAGATGAAGGTGGCACCTGATTAGACCTACAGCTCTACACCAGGGTGTTTCGGCCGTCATGACATGAATCTAAAGAATTTTTTACTACTCAGTACTAAAATTTAAAAAGTATTTACTTTTTAAATGTTTGCATCACGGCAGATTCAAGATTGCACCTGTAACATGACATTGAAACACACCTGAATTTGAACACGCTTACTTGACTATTGAAATTGGGGACCAGGCAAAATTGCACCTGGGAGGTCATCACACCTGCAAATGTCAGTTTCTCACCTGCAGACATGGGGGGAGAAGCATCATGCTAGAGCTGAGAATCTCCACACACCAGAGAGGGGAGAGAGATAACACACAAGCCCACTCATCACAATGGAGTTCCCTCAAAAGTCCACCCAGAATCAGAATGTGAGAGAGGGGTGTCAGCAGCATTCTGGGGGGCATGCTAAGGACCTAAAAATTACTATTCAAGTCCAAGTGAAGCTGGATAGAGCCCATCAACATGCCACTGCTCAACGGGCAAAGATCAAGACTCAGTGGTTCACAGACATGTTTCCTGGGGCTGCTTGTTACTGACATTCTAACATTTCAGTTGGGACCTGAAGCTACAATAGGCGCCAAATCTGTCTCCCTACAATCCACAGCAAAAGGAGAGTTCATTCTTTAAAGAGCTATGGCACACATCTCTAAGCCCTTAAGAGAAAATGAAGAGAAGAGGGATTTTTAAATCCTGACACTAGCAGGAAACAGGGAGTCTCTGGTAGGCACTTCTTTTCTCCCCAGTACACCAAGGGCCCCTTTCAAATGCAGGTGCTACAAAGAAAGAAGTAGGTGTGAAAGCGGGGCAAGAAAGGGAGCCTGAGGACCGCGCATGCTCTGTCTATGGGTGTCAACATCTTTAAGGCATTTTGTGGTCTTTTTGATTCTATAACCTCCATATTGAGAGACATAAAACACATAACATTACACCTGTCAGGTGCTGGGCCCTGAACTATCTCCAGGCAGCTGGAAGTCAGTACATCAGATTTTTAACGACGTGAAAGTTAAAGATTAAAAACATGTTGGAACGCTTACTTTATGCAGTGCCAAAAATGTGTCTGTAACCTGTAAGGAGAGATGGGTGTGGAGCCTTGTATGAGGAAGATGACTGCACTCATGCTACAGAAAAAAATAAGGTCCTCACTTGCTTTTTTCCTTGCTTCTTTCCTTCCTTCCTTCTGAGGGAAATCGTTCCTGAAATCTGACATGCTTTGCAGCAGCAGTAAGTTGACTGCTCAAGAGAGCAAGGTTGGAACCACTGGAATCCTGTGCAGATTTCTAAGGCCAATTCTGTCTGACATATGAGGTTGGGAGCCTTTGGTTTAGGCATTCACGTGGGCATGGGAATGTGCTTATTCAGACAAGGGCTCCAGGTCACATCCTGTATTCTCCTGAATCATTCCAGTGACAATAAAAACCCACTGAAAGCGAAGAGATACTTTTTGTAGGGTATCACCATTTGCCAATCCATAACTTAGGAATTCTTGGCTAAGCTTGGCTAACTCTCTCTTGCTATCGAGTGTTAAAAGTCTGTACCGCCTTCCTCTCCCCTCTCTTTGGCAAGAGAATTGTATCACTGGTAAGCTATTATTGTACCTCCTTCAAATAATTCAGTCTAAATGTTCATTTATGGCTGCACATATATATACATATGATATAGTGCTATGGCTTCTTTTCTCCAAAAATTGAAAAATTCAGAGAGCCAAAAATAATATAATATACCTTGAATGGCATGTCCTCTGAGTAGGAGCCAAAAAAAAAAAAAAACCTGAAAAATTATTTATGCAGGAGTATTAAAAATTTCCTCAAAAGTTCCCAGGCAAATGGGTGCCTCTTTAATTTTCACCCTTACAATAAACTCTTCCGCAGGTTTTGTTTATTTTGAAGAAACATTTCACTTTTTTTTTTCAAGACATGAGGTGTGAATGATGCAAAACAGTATTTGGATATGTAAACTGAATTATTTGCATAATGCATTACTAATCAGTGAGTATAAATTCTGGAGTCTGAGGAAACGAAATTGAGTGCCACGGAATTTTTTGAAATCTAGATTATAAAAGTAAAGAGCATCGCCCTTCGGTGGAACAATGTACACATTTGCATTCCGTTTATGAGAAGAAGAAATTATCCCCACAGAGTCTTCTGAAGCATTTTAAGTAAATGGCCTTTGATGTACACTGCTTTGCTCTGACTCAACATTATGAGGCAGAAAGGTCCTAAATTTGCAGTCACAACCTCAGAAGCACCAAGGAGAGTGAAGACATTCGCATAAAAAAGAGCAGACGTCTCCCACCCCTTGCTGGTCTGCCTCCTGAACCTACAGAAATCTGAAGGGGCAGCCAGCCATTCTGCCTCCATCGCCCACCAGATCAACTTGGTCACCACATCACAAGAAGCCAGAAACCATCTACACCCTTCCCCAGTTGGTTTCCCTTCTTGTTTTCACATAAGCTCAGCCCCTTCTTTGCAGAAAAACACTGATACGGATGTGCAAACAGTAGAAAGAAGAAAAAATTATTCCAGCGTTTACACTGCCTCTGTCAACCAAGCATGATAAAAATAAGTTTGAGAAACTATTTGTATGAACAAACACTTTTTTGGGAAGGGATGAAATGAGAAGAGAAAATGGAGGTGTAGCCTAGTGGTCAGCCCCAGACAATGGCATCTCCCCCGTTCCCACAAGAGTGGCCTGTCAGGTCCCTAATCTCCCAAGAGTCACCTGCACACTCAGAACTCCCGAACACCCACGTGTGAGCGCACACAAGCAGATGCACGCGTGCGCGCACTGGTCCATGAGGGTGCCACATTACATTTCTACAACAGCTGCTGCTATTGTCTACTGCCAGTGAAGCCAAACCAGCCTAAAATTTAATTTAATCTGCTGTAAGCCCAAGTGTCAGGCACTTAGATGGCAGCTAAAAGCGCCACTCTCAGATAACTGAGTGACACTTGCTAATAATAGCCTCTGCGTGAAGTGAGCGGGAGCGGACATTTTGTGAAACCAGAGGGACCTGGGCCTGGGAACGGCTCTAAGACGCTGGTCTCAGCTTCCAGGCAGCAGAAACAGCAGAGACCAGCCTACCATGCCTTCTGTGACCTGGCTTCCAAGCCACACATATGGCAACAGCCCTGGCTTTTGCTAAACAGAAGAACAAAATACCCTTGTGCAGCTCTGCAGTCACCACCCTGCTCCCTTTCACAGTCCTTCCTGAGAGGGAACACTGCTCTACCCTTGACTGTGTCCTCTGTCCCCTTCTTCTTTTCAGTGTGTTCAGCCTCCTCTCAGGCAAATCATCTTTCTCTAATAGCCACAGCTCCAACAGCCAAAGAAGGGCCCAAGAGCCTTGTCTTCATTAACTCTACCAGCTAAATGGGCACTTCCCACTTGCTTCTTCCCAACATCCACAACAAAAAGGCACCTGTGCTGAAACTCGGTCAAACACTACCTGAAGAAGTCATGGGACCTCTTTTCTTCCAGGAGAATAGAGCACGGTGCACACAGACCCTAAGAGGATTCCCTGAACAATGAACTTTCCAGATGCAAGACTTGAGCTTACAAGTACTTTCTTCCCCACAGGAAACCTGCCCACCTCTGAGCCAAAACCTTGGCAAAGAAACAACACCCACTGAACAGGAAGGCCACTTTGCCCTCCACCAGTCACACAGTACTTTATTTTCTGAAAAATCTCAAATATACACAAAAGTAGAGAGAATCGTATAAAGTACACACCATCCAACTTCAACCATTAGCAACTCACCACTGTTCTTGTCGTATCTGTAACTCTACCACTGGACTGCCACTGGACTATTTGATTCCAGACATCACATCATTTCATCACTAAACTCTTCAGTATGTATTTTTAAAAGAAAAAGACTCTTTTTTTTTTTTCTTTTAGGCACAACCACAAAACTATTATCACACCTACAAAAAATAAAGTGACAAAAATTCCTTATCATCAAATAGGGAAGTTACTTTAAATTCAGAAATATTTCTTCCCATCTGAGTCATGCTTTGGAGAATCCCTTCCACTAAAGATGAAAAGACTGAAGCTGCCCAAAAAAGCATTCAGAGAATCACACTCTCTAAAAAGGGCCACAGACCTTGTTTAAAGCCACCTTGCACGTCAGTCCAAACTCCTTCCCCTTGCAGTCCTTTGCCCTGTTTAGGGCTGAGTGCCCCCTCTGTGACAGTCCTCGTCCCTCTCAACTGCCTCACAGGCCTGAGTCTCCCTCACTTGCCACATCGGACAAGCAGGTGCACTCCCAGTGTTCAGAACTGGTATTTGTTTTTCTTAGAAGAAAATGTTCTCCTGGATGGTTCTGCACAGAATTCATTCACAGAGCATGTCTTGGATATACAGCTGACTAGATATGTCAGTTATGTTCCAAATGGGTTTTCACAGGTCAAGGTTCTGCAGGCAAGAGCAAATACTATTTTTAGACAGGATAAGGTCACAATGCTTTTAGAGACAGTGAGGTCTACAATAAAACCTATTGATCAGCCTCTGGAACTAGTGCTCCAGAGAGACACAGAGATTGAAACAAAAATTGCACAACCATTTTCTCTGTAGACTCCATGGGTAAAAGCTTATGGGATTTAATATCTCTCAGGATATAAAATAAGTACGAAGTAACTGTGTACAGATTACTGAAGCCCATTTAACCAGATGAAGAGGTGGGCCACAGGAAATAGACTTATGGCAGAACTCTAAAGAAAGGAAACTTCAAGGCAACAAGTATTCCAGCCACCAAGAGAAAGAATAAAAATGAGCCTTCTCAACTCAGCGAGGGCAAAAGGGACAGGCTGCCATCCAGGATTTCTGCTGGGGACTGTTGTCACTAAAGGTTCAACTGTGACCCTCAAGCCAGGTCTATGAGAATAACAGACTTTCAGTCAAATAGCATGAAGATGGATTTGCCTAAGTCAGATTGACAAAAAGTAGCATCTACATGGAGAGTTTTTTAAAACTTCTGTACTGACTTAATGGAATCATGGTAAATTCTAAAGTTCTTTCTACACACTCTCTCTCTCTCTAGATATATGTGTGTGTGTGTATATACACACACTCACTATATACACACATATATGTATATATGCATATATATGTAGTATGTATATATTTATGTAGACATAAGCATGTGCGTGTGTGTGTATATATATGCATATATGTGACTACTTCAAAAAGTTGGTGGAATAATGAACTAAAAGATAATACGAATCCTTCCATGAACTTTGTGAAGTATTATACACACATTCACACACACACACACGTATGTATGCTATATCTTATGATGATAGTGTTGATGTGTTCAGGGATTTTTCTTTTTCTCAAAAAGAGATAATAAGCCTTTTATAGGTATACCACGCAAAACTCCAGTAAGAAAAATCATTCCTTGCCAGGTGAAACTTGAGAAATAAATTTAGAAATCATACAAACATATGGGTCCCTGAGTAAATGAATCACCAGGGCACAGAAAGCCACTGGAAAGTTATTTAACTAGCCCAAAGGTTCACAAATTTATCAAGCCCTAAACAACAAGCCCTAAATAATTTAATTAAGTCAAACAGGAGCTTTAGGCAACGACATTAATGTAACGGACTATCACATCTTAAACTTTAGCCAGAAATCTCAAACTTTGAAGTCAATTATGTCCCCATAAATACCTCTGCATTAGCAGGGGTGCCTTATTGTTTTGGAGACTTGGGACCACAGGAAATAGTGTGAAAACTATAGAGCGTCTTCATTTATCATCTACTCCCATCTCACAGCCCAGCTCACAAACAAAATATGCCATGGTAAACATAATCCATATATCATACAGTGACCTAGCTGATCCCAGTAGTGAGCTAAGACTGTCCTAGCGGAAGCTTCCTATCATACATTAACAATACAACGGCTGATACATTTGCACAATACAATAGGGGTGGGGGGAGAAGAGAGAATATTGAGCTAGGAAATCCTAACCTTACGTCTGAATACATATTTTGTCGCCTATCTCTGGCATGAACGTTATCATGCTTTTATTTCAGGTAATAACCGAGGGGGGGATGTAAAGCCTCTAGGTGGCTGCCATTCATTCAGTCTGTCCATTACCTTCTTTTGGGTTGGGTTAGGGCTAAACTTTCTTTTCCTTCTATTTTTTTCTTTTTCTTTGTCTTGTTTTCTGGGTGTTGGATTTTTTTTTTTTTTTTTTTTTGCCAGAGATAGAAGAGCATGCAAAATCTGGAACAACTGATTACCAGTGCCCTTATAAAGCACTCCTAATGAAAATCCCCAAAACATTATAAATTAAAGAGGCAGTAATGTAAATAAACTACTTCTTTATTGAAGCTATAGATCTCAAGAGCATCTGTGTCCTACAAGAAACGTATTTCACAATTGGTTTATTTTCTCCTTATTCTGAGCACAAGGGATAATAAAAGAAAGTTTTAGATAATCATCATCCAAAGGATAACTTTGAATGCTCTTTTTTGGTATGCTTCTGAAAATATCATATGATATCTAATCTAATGCCACATATAAATGGTATTTGCTGGACAGTGCAGAAAACAGAAACATCATTCTGAAAGTCAATGGTAAACACCAAGTTTAGAAAACGGATTGCAAAGATCACATGTCCCAGAACAGGCCATATGCTTTTACCTACATGATGAATAAAAAAAGAACATTTTCCCTCAATTTATGCTGTCTTCAACACTAACAGAGGGAGAGTTCTTCTAAACATGTTGCATCGGATGCCTTTAACAAGCAAGAATTTGTAACTCCAAGAACTCAGCATATGTAGGCAATGTCCATACAGAGAAACCAGCTTTCGAGAGGAGGAAGGAAGAAAATATCACTGAATTCAGTCAGTTAATTGAATTTAAAATACCTGGTTGTTTGAATTCAACTGATTTCTTTTTCAAACGCATTTCTATTTTGATGTAGTTACAGTTGCCCAAAAAAGCAAGCTTGGAAAAAATACACACTACATTCTTTGGAGTTTATCAAAAAAACAGCTTGTAACAATTAAAAGATGGAGAAATCTTATGAGGCTGGAAACTTCTGTGAATTACCACCATTCCATTATACTGTGCTTCAATTTTTCTTCCAGCAATTTGAAAGATGCCATTAAGCTTTCTGCTGGGAGATCATGAGTCCAACCTTAGACTCCACCATAGCTTCCACCTTTGAGACAAATCAAGAAAATATTCTGCTCTCTTTGCAGGGGAGCCCCATTCAGCAACTAGATTCCAGAAAAAGCAGGGAGGAAATCAGCCAGTGATGTTCACGGTATGTTAGTAAGTGATGGGAGCTTAGAGATCCAGTCCAAATTACCTATTTTACCTATTTTACAAGATGAGGAAACTAAAATGCCAAGAGGAGAAGGGAACCCCAGGTCTCACAGCATGGCACAATCAGGGTCAGAATCCAGGCATCCTGGTTCTCAGACCAGTGTCTTCTACCGTGATTAAAAGTCAAAATTCGATTCTAGAAAAAATCTATAATGCCCAAAAGACCTCAATCCCTCCCACCCCCAAACAAGTCTTGGTAATTTTTCCATTGCCTTTATGTAAGGGTAAATGTCTAGTTGAAAGGTCTTTACTAATTTTTATGTTACCTTCTCCTTTATTGTCTGGTACTCAAAAATAGTTATCATAATGTTCTCAATTGGAGTGTCTTCATATTACAGGCAGATACTGTTATTTTCTAGAAGATGGCAGCAGGGCTGGGAAAAAAAGGATGATGTTTTTTAAAAACACTGTAGGTTTTTTTCTATAACAATGATTTCACATTCTAGGTACAAAACAGGTACGATTTCTCTCACCCTTAATTTCTGCAAAATCTAGATCTGATCAAATTTAGAAACTGGTGATTTGATCACATTCTGAATCCCATATTTTAGGATGATGTGTTCTAGCAGAAAGCTATTGGTTGGCTATATTTTGCTCTTTCTTCACCAAAAGATTTTTAAATAGTTTTCATTTTTAAAAGGATTTCAACTTCGGGTTGTGCCAATGCCAAAGTCTCTATACATCTAATCAATCAATAAATAAGACAAACAAAGCAGCATATGTTTATCCTTTACCATTTGGGAAGTGTACATTAATTACTGCAGATTGTTTCCTATGCATCCTCCCCCGTCGCAGACAGCAGTGCTCAAAAGGGTCCGCAAAATAAAAATGTATGGGGTAATTAAATGGATATTTATAATTAGAACTTAATAATTTGCATCAGGGACAAATGAGCTCTGATTTTAATCTGCAGTGCATTTAGATTAGCCCAAAGATAGTGTAATTTGATGGTTTATAGGCCTCCTCTTGGATTATGAAACAATACCAAGCCTTCAAACGCAGTGTGTCTGTGTCAGGAGTGTGTTAAAGAAGAAGATGCAATGAAAATGTTTGACAACGTGAAAGCAGCCATAAATTACATGACAACTGTGTAAAAGTCATGATGAAACAAATAAAGGGCTGACCTATAATGCGTCTGATTCATTGTGACACCCAACTCCCTGCACTAATCTCTGCCCAGCCAACGCATTCTTAAGCGGCGAACTACTTAGCACCGGGAACGTTGTAAATTATCACTAGTCAACAGCATTGATTTTTAGTCGACATTTCAATCAGGTTGAAGTAGAAATACTACCCAGCTCATCCAACAGCCTCTTAACCAGTGCGCTGCCCCTCTGAGGTCTCCTCAGTTATGGCTTTGTTAAATTTCCATTGCTCTCGCCATTCAATATTTATTGTAGCTTTGCCACATCCAGGCACTTGGCCTGAAGGGTCACAGGCCTGCCTCTTGGGACATTAAATTTGTGCTTACCTTAACGAGGCAGAGCCAAAAAAAGAAAAAGAAACAAAAGGCCACCATCAGAGATCTGGCCTGATTTTCAAGGGAATAGAAGGAAAACTAGGGGGAAAAAAATAAGTGTTCTAAAGCAATGGTATACCTTTCATCATTTCAGCTTTTCAGCCTAGCATTCCCAGCAAATAAAACTAAGGGCTTCCGTTCCAGGGCAATCAGGGCTCTTGAAGCAGGGTGTATGTAGAGAGCTAAGTGAAGAGACGAGAGAGAAGGAGGCAAGGACTTGTTTGAAATCCACCTGGGATGGACTTGCCAGTCCCAGGTCAAAGTAAGAATTGAAACCTAAGTTTTGGAGCTCTCTACCTAACATGCATTCTCGGCAGCCACCTCCACCCCCACCCCAGAAGACCACTTGGGCCCATGTCAATGACAGCCTCTTGGTGGTGGGTCTGAACAGCTTCCCTTGGTTGGAGCAGCAGGACCTACCACGTGAGCAGGGCTCCCATCCAACATCCGCCAGTGCCAAGGCCGTGGAGGCTCCACACACAGTTGGCACATCTTAACTACCCAACGGTCCTGGGATTGAATAAATGGAGGTCTATGGTGGCCCAGCCAAATAGAAAGGATGAGGAGTACGAGGAAAACACTGGCATTTGGTTTGGGAATACATTATGTAATCCCTCTTCTACGAACCTCAGGTCTTACTTCAGCAAATATTAATGGTGTCAGAGCAGCCTGCAGAGTGACTGGGGGAGGCCACCATGCAATTGAAAACTTGCCTCAGGGAAAGCCACATGTGGATCATATGGAGTTGTTGACTGTAGTTTCCATTCAAAAATTCCTTCAAGTATCCTAGCATGTCTTCCGGACTTGCCTTACCACAGCGCTTGCTTGGCCAGAAATGAAAACCTCCTTGAGGCAGATTACTACCCCCTAGCACCTATCATCCCCAACAATCCTCCTATTCGCCCTGCCACACACACACACACACACACACATACACACGCACACGCGCACACACACGCACACACACACGCACACACGCACACACATACACACGCGCACACGCACACACACACGCACACACTCAGTCTTTCCCTCACAGTATAATTCTGATTCTCACCATCCTTTAAAGGTGTGGTCAGAGAAGCAAATGCCAAAGAGACAATCTGCAGAACTGCTGGAAGCCAGACTTTACCAGCCCTTAAACGTCCTAGCTTAGTTTCTTGTCAGTCCACTGCTGTCTCCTAACCCAATCGCACACCAACAGTAAAACCGCCTCCCTCTTCTTCACAGGACCCTTGCCCAATTTCTGGCTCATTCTGGACAGATGGGGAAGTGACTACTTGCACAGCAGGATTCCTTACATTGCAACTTTTTTCAACAGCTCCAAGCAAGGCTCCTCCAATATGCCCAGGACAACCACCCAGCGGCTGGATGGGAACATTCTTCTCTTTTCCAGAAGATTGAAATACCTAACCACAGAACCCGTGGGAGGGCCAACCGTCCAGCATCAGAGCTTCCTGCCCAATTGATGCCCAGCCCCACTGCAGAAAGCTGCAAAACTATTGAGGAGGTAGCAGAGAGAAATGACTGGAAGTCAAAGGATTGAATCCTTAATAACTGTGGACCCTCAGGGAAGTTATTGATGAACCCCAATTTCCTGTCTTACCAAATGGGGCTGAGAGTACTTCCCTTCTGGGGTCGCTATGGGATGGAGCAACAACGTTTCAGACACAGAACCAATGACAATGGCAACTCTCAAAGCACATCCTGTGTGGCAAGTCATTTATGAGCTCTCTCTCATTTACTCCTCCCATGGACCCTATACGGTAGAGACTTTGGGTTATCTCCATTTCACAGGGAGATTAAATGATTTGCCCAAACTCTCCCAACCAGTTGGTGGTAAAGTAAAAATCTGAACCCAGACTGACTATGTCCCACATCCAGGCACACACATGTCCTTGGGGAGAGAAGCATCCCACACACCGAAGCCCCCTTTTCCAAATTACCGCCACTTCACAAGATCTACAATGGCTACTGTACTCCACCCAAGGACTCCACCCCACAGGCTCAGACAGAAAGAAGCCCACCCAGAGGCAGAAAGAGATTCTGAGCTCCTTAACCCTACTTGCCCTGATACCCTCTCATCCCAACCTGCTCACCCCACATGAGGGAGAGCTATGTTGAGACTCCAGTTCTTATAGGAGAAAAAAGTTCCAAGCCATGTGTCATCATCATAACAGTAACTGGCTTTTGTTAAGTGCTTAACAAGTGCCCAGCCCTGAGCCAAATGCCCCTACATGTTCTCATATGATGCTCACAAGATCTTATGAGGAGGGCCCTATGACGCCCCCCACTTTACCGATTAGGAAACTGAGGCTTAGAGATGAAATCTGCCCAAGAGCGCACATCTTAAAACAGCAGGACCTCTTCACCCTCAGCCTAAACTATCTTATTTCATGTAATCAGAGGCTGAGAGGAAAAGACAAGAGATAAAACATATTTTTAAGGGATTATTTCCCCTCTTTCAGCCCCTCTTCCCTTTCTTACCAGATCAGGTTACAAAGACACCGAGGTGGAAGAGAAGATTGCATCTAAGGGCTTGGCTGAGTTTTGTGGGTTATCCGTGGGATGAGACCAGAAGCCCCCAAATTTTCCCAGTTTCTATTTGCTACTAGGTAAGGAAAAGGAAAGCCTATCTCCTTTATGAGGCTTCAGCCTGGAGAAGTAAACATGATTTTATCACATTTTATACAGATGTTCACAACAGTGCCTTTTCAAGTCTATAGTGGGAAAAAATATTTTTTATTATGTGAATCACATTTCGGACAGGTCCCCAAACCACCCGGAAGCCATGGTGTCCCCTAGGCAGAATTCTATGAAGCCATCTTTAGCCCCATCAGCCCCTCGGGTGGGAACCAGAACATGCCTGCTGCCAATGAGTAACAGAGAAATTCAATTATCTCGCCACGTGTGGCAGGAGGGCAAAGACTGCACATTAAAAGAGCTAAAAATGTCAGGAAGTTATTGGACTGATGACTCTTGCTTGTCAACACTCATATGTGGGTGCATAATGTCACAATAAACTAAAAAACACAGAAACACACCAAAGAAGATAAGATAATCGAGAACAAAACAAGCCCAAACACATGGGTTTGCCATCAGCCCTTCATGGGAAATGCTGAGCTTCTAACAAGGGCACCTTTTTCCCACCTCTGGCCTTTCCTGCATATTGTCTTTCTTAGCCACCAACAGATTAATTCACAGGTCATTTCCAACAAGTTAAACTTCAGCCACTTAAAAAGAAAATGAATTGCCACCAGTTTCCTATCTGCACATAATTTCCTACCTGCACACTCAGGCCCCCCAGCCAGGGTCCACCCAGCTGCACCACGTGCTCACACACGCTGGTCTCCTGAACATAACCAAACCCTTCCCATCCTGGGCCCTTGGGTTACTGGCGTTATCACAACTCTTTTTTTTTTCCCCCAATGGCAAGCCAGAAAAGATGATAGAACTCGTGCCTGTAGCCAAAAGACTGGCCTCAACTGGTTCAGAAGGGAAAAAATTGAGCTGTGTGTCTTTTTATTTTTTTTTTTGCCTGTAGCCAAAAGACCTGGGAGCATTTGATGTACAGTCAGCAGGTATTCAAAAAAAAAGAAAGAAAGAAAGAAAGAAAGAAAAAACACTGAAAAGGCTTGGCTGCACTGGGGCCCTGACACGCTCTCATCTGAAGCCTGGCCCTCGGCCAAGTTCATCTGTTAATGGACAGCCACAACCAGTGCCTGCCCCTCCCCCACCTCCCCCTGCCCCTCCCCAAGTCTTCTCTGTTCTCTTACCTCTTTCGAGCTCCTAAAAACTAGACATCGATTATGTCTGCGTTGTTCCCTTTCTATTCAAGATAAACAAAGTGCTTCAAGTTCAGGGCGCACCCTGGGACCCTTGACAAAACAATCTATCATTCTGTCTGCTAAACCAGTCTGGCTACACCACGGCCAGGGAGAGCAATGCTCCCAATGTACAATTTTCCCTTTGTGCTCCTTCCCTCTTGCCACTAACCTCTTTTCTTTACCACCTTCTCTGGAGCAGATGGACTTGACCACTTTGCTTAAGCCCCTCCTGGCAACCTCAGAAATTAAAGAAAAGAACCAAGCTCCTGTCTGCTCCTCCTCCTGCCCAGGTTCCCTCCTCCCCACTGTGGCCCCCACGGTCCTGCACACACATACACAAATCCTGTTAGACCCACACAATCCTTTTGACCCCCTCACCACTGACACTCACCCAGAAAATAAATTAAACACAGGGACTGCCCCTCCTTTGCTCCCTGCAAGAATATTTTAAGTGAGTTTTGCTTTAAATCATATCCATTAATTTATCCTGACTTGCAATTAAATGCAAGTACACTTTTTACAACCAGTACGGAATGTATTAATTATAACTACAAATGGTCAAATGAGAGCACAGTCCCTCCTAAAAATATTAATAAAATACATAATAAATAATATTAATGAAACAAAAATAGATTCATAAGCCTTGGCCAGGGCTTTTATTATTTCACACAAGGGGAAATCCAGCCAACAAAACTTGCTGCACACAGTTTGCAGGACTCTGACCGACCACCACCATTAAATTCTAAAGAGCATGCTTTGGCAGTCCCCTGGTGTTGCGGGCTCTGTACAAGGCCACCACAAGAAGCTGATGGCCCCAGCACCCAAGGCAGGGTCCACACATCTTATCCAGCTTGCCCATGCGGGCAGGAAAAGCTACCCACAGGCTGCTTCCTCTTCCTAAGCCAGCCCCAGCTGTTACGTCAGTGTCCACCCCATGCCTCAAAGGACAAACGAAATCCCCCAGGCCCAGTGGGAAATGAGCCCAGCTAAATGAAGGGCTCAGGCTCCAGCACCACCAGCATCTGTGTTAAGGCACCGTGTACTGCAGGGGCGCTGGAAGCTGCCTTTGTTCCTGCCACACCGCCAGGGCCCTGCTAACCTGTCTCCACATCCTTCAGCTCCCGCCTCACCCCCAGCTCTCCCTGCTCCCTCCCCTCCCCCCAAATCCAACACACCCACCGCACAATCGAATCTAATTAAGATCAGGAAGAAATTTGCATTTTCTTTTCACTGTACCCCCAGTAATCACAGAAGTTCTTCAAATTTTGAGAATTTTGTTCCTCTGCTAATTATTTCCCTCATTTTGCATTTCAAGGCACAAAGACAGTCTATCTCATTGGTGGTCTATTAATAGTTTGAAATTTTGAACATCAGAAGGTGGGTTTTCTTTTTTTTTCCTTTTAAAACTATTCTGTCATTTCCAGTTTTGTAAAAGGTTGTTTTTGTTTGTTTGTCCGTTTGTTTGGTGGTGGTGGTGGTGTTAATGTTTCTTCAAAAAGACAGCTTCTGTGCCATTCTATGTATTACGATTTGGTCTCCCCTTCAGGATAGTTACTCTGCCTGGTTTACTGATTTACAGAAACTTGGTATGTGAATGGCAAAAAAAAAAAAAGAAGAAAGAAAGAAAATTCCTTGGCATAAGTATATGTTTGCTGATCAAATTTCAGATCATGTGTTGTTCATTATTATGACTTTACTTGAAAAACAGTTTGCCACAGCGAGATGGATTCACTTTATATGCTTTCTACCCTTCCACTCCCTCTAAGTACTTTGAAAAACAGTACAATTTTTTTTAAGGTACATTTAAAGCATGAACTGGTTTGGATTAAAACAATGTTTCAAAGTCCGTAAATTCCCTCAAAATCCATTTTCAAAAGACTTATGTAAAGCCACACATGATTTCGAGAGAGCTAATGAGATTGTCCCACCAACAAAATTTAATGGTGATTTAAGAAATTCTAATACTTTTCATTTACTTCCTGTGGAATTATTTGTGTACTTGACATTTATACAGTTTCTCCATTATATAACAATCTACCCTGGGTACATTAGATTATGCCAATCTATTAGAATGAAATTTGTACTCCATATAAGCAGAAGTTTCCAGTCGGTTTTGACTTAACATTGTGTTTCAACGTAAAGTGTTATTATAGCTAAGTATATAGCACAGCTACTCCACGTTCACGTTTTTTAACTCTAATACTGTAATCTTTCTTGCTGCTTCTAGGGCTGTGTCAGTGTTTACATTCCTGGAAGTTAAATAAACCGACATGGCAAAACTCCTGGATAGACTGAATAATAAGGCTTGTGATGACTAAATTGTTTACTTTTTACCTTGTTAGGATCCCTTTCTTGTAAAGTTTGGGGGAGAGGCAGAGAGAGAAGGAATGAAGGGGGTGATATGAGATAGAAAGAGAGATTTATACACTGGCTTCCATATGTCACAAAGACTTTCCTATCCACAGCCAACGCAACTGAAGCAGCGTGCATAAGTTAGTCTTGCCTGTTTTGTTTTGTTTTCTTAAATACCAGGTTATCTGAACACCTCCTCTCCACTACCCACTGCCCCCCACATAAAGTATGAAGATTTTTTTGCCCATTTTCAAATAGCAAATTATCCATTAGATTTCATCATATCTTAGTAAAGCAATTACATCAAGAAAATGATAGTGCGTGTGGAATCAATTATGCATGCAGTTGGCCAGAGACCAAAGGCTGTGAAGTCGGAGAGGGCAGAATCGCTCGACACACACAAATAAAAAGCCCCTGGATCTCACAGATGGACCCCATCAGTTCATCTTACTGCCTAAAAAGTTCATGCACTTAATAATTTATTTGTGTTCTGGATACTGTTTCCCAGCTGAATATTAACAACTTTGAACTAAAGCATGCTTTTAGCATGGTATGGATGGGAGTCACGGTAGGGCAATGCTGGGTCCCTTGGAGGTTAAAATTATAGTTATGTTTCTTACACACTGTTCATTTTCCATCACAATTTATTTTCTTTCATTAAACATTCCTTTTAATCAGAATATCAGTTTCAGTGTTGTGATTCGGCTTGTTTACCAGTGATAAACTCATAAACCAAAGATGAACATCAATAATACAGCACAGGCTATTCAACAGCAAAGGCAAACACCCAAATCACAGACTCTCAAAAATCGGAAACCGTTAGTTAGCACCTTGTTTTCACAATCAGGGCTCTCGTGTACCTTCAGGGAGGCACCCAAGAGCCCGGAGACCACGATTTACTTTAGTGACTAGGAATGGATGCATGGTGGCTCAGAGCGGAAGCTAAACAGGAAAACTTACTTGATCTTAAAGGTACAGGTCAACTAAACCCAGGCCCAAGACATTTAGGTGCTAGCCATATACTTGTACTTAAAGAAGAAATCCAAAGCATTGCTAGAAAGGTCTGTAGTTTTATAGCCTACTCTCTGCCACAGGAAGAACCTGATGTCTTAATACACTGGAATATCCAAGACTCCCTGCCATCACACTGTAACAATGAAACTGCCCAACGACGTTTGTGGGGGAACAGAGACAGGCAATACATATTTCTGTATGTATCTGAATGTGCCTCAATCATACATTAAATTTTACAGTCTTCTCTCCAAATGAGAACGATTTCCAGCCAATACTCCACAAACTGTACTTAACGTTAAAAGGAAAACGGATAAAACATATGTAATTACTCAAGGTTAGACTTCTAATTCCTCAATTCACTAAAGGAAACTTGGCAAGAAGATGCATCATTTTGCTCCTTTCTACTGGGGCATCTGAGGAGGAGAGCCACTGAGGCAGCTAATACACAAAACATGATCAAAAGTGATTAACAACAGCTTCATATGCAAATTGCATTAATGAAGGAGTGCAAAGTCATCATGTAAATTAAATATGTCAAATCTCTTGGTGAACTTTCAATCTTGAGAAGAAAAAACACTGCTTTAATTTTTTTACATCATCAATTTTGCAAGATTGAAAATCTAAGAATCTTGGTGCTATAAACAATTTTCACCTTTTTTTTCTCCTTCAGCAGGCTGACAGGCCAGCCTGATGTGCACCGAATGTACATGTTAATAGGCCAATCAAAAATGCAAAACAATTCGCAATTACTGGAAGGACCTAATGGTCATTAGAATTTACAACTAGGTAATGAACTGAAGTCTGCCCACACCATGCATATTCATAAAGCAATTTAGCCTTTGAAGATTAAAGAAGTGCTTAAAATTCAAATGAGCTTTAGCAAATTATCAGTAAGATTCATCCAAAAAGCAAAGGGTTTTTCTTCCTATGATTTCCTCATTTTTTTAATGCAAAATTGTTATATCTTCCAGACTGAGCTTAAACTAAACATAGAGCTTCTAGTCAAGCCAAAGGGGCTAAGAGACAAACAGAGGCTGCAAACATCGTTACGGACTTTGTTCATAAAACTAAGCCCTTAAGAGCCAAACCTATCTCTAAACATGGTAATTTATCAAAAACAGCCCAGAGTCGCTCATAGGCAATACTGCACAGTTCTCCAACAGAACAGATTAACACCAGTCCCTCCACCCTCCCAAAAAGCCTTTTTCCCCTCAAGTTGTCTCTCCTGTGTAAACATCCACTCTGGTATAAAAACAGCTTTTTCATTGGCTTGGAGTGGCATTAATTTTAGAAGTTTCTGCTTCCAAAGGAAAAGAGCAAGAAGGGAGAGGACTATGAGGCAGAGGAGCAAGGTCTGGTTTACTTCTGAGGAGCGAAAGTCCTGTCGTTTGGTATTTGTCTCCCTGAATTCTTCCCTTCTGCACTGGCAGCATTTAATCCAGAGGAACAGGTCATGCAGACATCAGCTGACACTCAGAGAGTCGTGGTGTCCACCCACCACCACCATCCCACCCCGGTTATTAGAGAGTAGCGTGGGAATTTGGACTTTCCTGCTGCCCAATTACCAGTCTGAAGAAGAATCCTCTCCTTGAATGCTAACTCACACCTTACTAACCTCCTGACATTTTAAAAATTCTAGTGATAGAATTCCCAGTGAACCCCTCCTCTTCCCGCCACCCCAAACACCCCAACCCAGGTGAAAGCAGGAAATTATATGGAAGTCCTATCCCAGCTGGTGTGCAAGTCAGACTGAGAACAACAGCTTCGAAAGGGCTCCACTGCCAGACCCCAAAGGCTCTCTGCTGTGGGGATTTTGTTTGAACCGCTATTGAAAAATATTCTGATAACTTCTCTCTGCCACCTCCTCCCCCTCCAAACCCCAGCCTCAGACCTTTTCCTAGGATTGATTTTGCCGGAAATGTGGGCATATCAAGGAAGTGGGAAAGGAAAAAAGGAAAGAGAAAGGAGAAAACCTCAGGTACTCTGCCCGATTTCTTGCCTCTCTTATCCACAGACCCTGCTCAGAACATCTATTAGAAAGGATAGCATACAGAGCCACATGGAACCCGCATCCACAACCATGCGAATGAGCCGCAAGTCCACAGTCCTGACCAATTCCATTTGACACTAATGTTACTCTACATGAGTAGAGTTCAATGAGGGTTGATATGGGATGTGACAGGGTAAATCAGAATTAGATTAAAAACAAAAGTTTAGAAACCAATGCTACACTGCAGAGCAAATGGCACTTGAAGGCCAAATTTCCCCAAACTGCCTTCAAGTCATTTTCCCTATTAGAGCGTTTGCCTGCCACTCCCCTGCTGGCAATGCTGCAATCACATCTGAAAGTAGAGTGGAACGCATATAGGAAGGTTTAGAGCTACTCCTCTTTAAATACAATACCTATATATTTAATATATAGCAATTAACTTCTGGTCAGGAGTCTGCAGGCAGCAGGCTGCCCCAAGCAGATAGGAGGGGAGGGGGGCCCGGAGCTGGGACAAGCACAAAAGACAGGTCCAACAACAATGCCTGCTGTCAGCAGCTGAATTATTTTTACACAGGAATTTTTATCTCTATTGTACAAACAAGTACGTGTCTGTGCTGACTTGTTAAGCAATCCACTTGTATGTAGAATAAGATTTTTTTTTTCTTTCTCGCTACCAGTCACACAGCTCCAAGATCAGAAGAAATACATAGTCTTTGAAGCTGCTCAAATGTTTTAGTTAAAAGGACAGCAGTTGTTTTCAAAGATCCAAGAGTATCTTTATCAGAATTAAATTTTTCCTTATTGATTTTTTTCCCCTTAACATAACAAAAACATAACATGAGAAGGTTACGATTTATTATTAAAATTTTTTTAGCCTTTAAATCATTCTTCAGTAGCCAGTGTTCACTTTTAAATGTAAAGGAATAATTCTCCTTTTTTTTTTTTTAATCTTAGGATAGGATGGAGTAGGGGGGAGAAACTCATGAGATTTAAAATTTAACATTGATTAATGCATTGTTTTAACTGTGAAATTGAAGGATTTGGACTGAAAGAGTTAAAATAGAAAGTAAATGGTTCATTGGGAGCTTCTCCCTGAATCATGAAATCATGGTTTACCTTGAGCTGGTGAAGAAAAATGCTTCAGATTTGGTTTGAGGGGCTTTTTTTTTTTGACCAAAAAGAATCACCATATCTAAAATGTAAAAGGATCAGGCTTGGCATACAGGGCTTTGTGCTACAACTAATGTAAGAATCCAAGCTACACTTTATTTCCCTAAAAATTATCAGATATGATTTTTTTCCAGCTTTTTCTATGCATCATTACATATCAAGACAATGAAGAACTGATGAATATAAATTTAAATGCCCTGACGCTTAGCAGGAGGCTTTCTTGTATTTTTTAGAAAGTTCAAAAAGAAAATAGAAAAGGAAGGGAGGTACACAACGGCACCTATGTTCTTTTTGAACGCACCTTTGCAGGTTTCACAATAATTCCATTCTTTATTTTAATGGGAGTTTTTAATCTGTGGATCAGCCTCTATCGAAAACTAGGATCAAATTGTAGGTGTAATTGTTCAGCGCCAGTGCTAACAACAGTGAGGATACAAACAAAAACTCATTGTGAGTGACCAAAGGTCCCTAGGTATCCCCTTCATCAACATACCTGCTCCAGGTTCCCCCTGGGAATTCCCTGGCGGAGACTGACTCCGTTCTGAATAACATGCTGCCAACCCTATCTGGAAACGGGTGTGCAAGGAGCCTTCTTGCCTCTTCTACAGGAAGTTTAAGCCTGATCATCTCACCTTTAGGTGGCTATAATTTGTTGCTTAGCACTCTGAGAACTTGGTATTTTATCTATCTAAAGAGATCAAAAAGAAAAAAAGGAGGCCAGAAGAGGGAGCGAGCTGAGGCCCAGCCTAGCTCTGGTGCCCGCATCAACTGTGCACAGCGCGTTGCCGTAGAGGGGCAACCTGCTCAGGTAAGCCTTCCAGCAGCATTGCATCAGACCTGCTCAGTCTCTAGGGTGAACCAAGAGATGAAACACTTTGGTTCCCTGTCTGCAAACTTCTAATTTGCCAGTTCTTAGCAGCTTATTTTTGCAAGTGTTTTGTTTCAGGAAACGTGTGTATTTTTCTTTGTCCATTTTGTGGATTTATCACAACTGGTTCTGACAGCTGTTGATTCTGTTAAATGAACACATTATTAAAATCCTCTTTAAAACATCAAGAACAGTGGACTCAAAAATATAATGGTAAAATATTTTAATGGAGTTCCAATTAAGAATTGGTTTTTTTAAAAAAAAGTACAAATGAAGGTACAGAAATCCTTCAAGTCAGCACTAGATTTAAACTAAACGTCAGTTTGTGTGTGTGTGTGTGTGTGCATGCGTGTGTGTGAGTGTATGTGTTTAATGGGGAAAGAGGGGTGTTGCAAATCACCACAAATATTTACACTGTACTCCCTTTGTTCAAATCACATACTTTTAACAGGAAAAGCTGGAACTGTGGCTATTTAAAATTTTAAATATTCAAACGCCTGTAATTAACCATATGAAACAAATTATGTTGCATTTCTCCATACTAGCACATGCAAAAAATTCTGGTGCTAGATGGGGAGGTGGCAGAGTTGGGGAGACAACTCCAAGAGGAGGAAAGGATGATGTTTCCATTTTGCTACAGATCAAAGGAGAACAAGAATGGAAACTGTGGCATATCGAGCATTTTTCCATTGCTGTCTTTCACACTGGGCTATCTAAGTTTATACAATTCCCCAGACTAGCTGCATATTAAGCTTGCTGTGTACAGCTTTATTATGGTGCGGTGGTGGAAGAAGCATTAATATTCCAGCTCTGCATCTGACAGGGCATTTACATGCACCCATCTGAGCAGCACCTGAGAGCTCCTCCAAGGTGCAGTAACTGTGCGCCTATTGTAAAGGCAAATGAAGCTCACCTATTCCCTGCTGGGATCAGAAGTGACCTCACCACCCCCCATGCCTCAAATCCTTCTCTTGCCAACCTAACTCAATGCCATCACAGAATGACGAATGAGCTCAGAAATAGACCCCAAGTTACTAACCCTGCTAAGAACAGCAAAAGCCTTTGCTGAAATGTTTTAAAAATGCATAGGGAGTACAGCTGGCCAGTAAAAAGCAGGGAGACAAATTCCAGTGAACTCAATATGGAATACGTTACATTCTAAAACTGATTAGAAATACAGTCTGATGTTTACTGGCTTCAAATTGAGTTTGGCATCAAGCATACTGACTCCAATAATGCTGGCATTTTTTTTATCATTATTATTATTTTAAATCTGTCTTTGGTCTCTAGGAGCACATGTGGAAAGCTAAAGAATTCTTATTCGTCAGGTTACATTTCCTGGAAATTAAGTTCGTGACAGAAAATGACTTCAGTAGCAATAATATGGTTCGTGCTCAAATTAATTAGGTCATTGTTGTAAAAACTATGTGGCAAATTACAAAGGTAAATTTACTATATCGGCCCGTGCTCTATACCCTGGTAGAGAAGGAGAGAAGCAGTTTTAAGGATGCTTATTTACCTGGGTAGGAGAAAAGAACAGAGAAGAGAGGGATATAATGGTCAATTTTCTATTCACATTACAAATAAAAATATTAGTCATTATCCATTAAATTATATAGTCTGACATATTTTATGAACTTTATTAATGTCCTCCAAATTGACACATAAAGTAAAAACCTGCTTGATTTGAAATAATGTTAAAAGTGGGCTCTCAGTTAAAATCCTTTTTTTTTTTAATCCTTGAAATAACAACACTGCTGACATAGCCATGACCCAAATGAAATCTGAACAAGCAGAAAGGTACTAAAGATCCTTGGTGATTAAATCTCATGCTAAAAAAGTGGCAAAGTGCCAGGCTGGGTCCAGCTTGATGCTAAGTGCTTTTTATTGCACAAAGCTGGTATATTACTGTACGTAAAAACAGACTGGGGCTTGGGGTAAATTTTGTCAGATGATTTCTTTGTGCAGTAGAGGGTGTGAACGGCCCAACCAAAGTAGATTAAATTCTCATCTAGTGACGCAAGCTCAGTGCACCTTCCTAGCTGTGCTTTCTACTTCAGTTAAATTTAGCATTTTCTCCTAAAGGAAAGCCAAACTTTCTTCCTTTCTCACTGACTAATGTGTGAAGCCACCATTCACCTACTCTCCTTTATTAAACACTTGCATTAAGAAATCATGAAAATGTGAAAAATGTTTCCCTAGGATTTGCATGTTATGTACCCCAATTTAGTCCTCCAACATTAGCCAATCTACATGGAGGCTGCAGTGTGAAATGAATGATTTTCCAGGACTCTAAAATGTGCCATTAATATGCATCCAACTCGCCTCTTCCCTGAGCTGAAGGTTGCCTGTCCCGACCCAGCCTGCACGTTTCTACACCCAGTTGCATTCTCCATCCCATGAGCAAATCCACAATTAAAGGCCACATTCACTGGCAGAAAGGTGTGCAAAACATATTTCAGATCCTTTATATTAAAAGGCACAACTTGCAACACAACAAGGAATGGGGCAATTTAAGAAATTACAGCACTGTTCTTTTAAGCTTTCACAGAATAAACACAGAGAATGGGAGGGAAACTTTGTCCCCCCTGCTCCTCCTGTTCTTGAAGTGAATACATATTTGTGTTTCCAATAAAAGGCCATTTTTACATTAACTGTCTGTAACAGCAGGAGACAGAAAAACTAACACAATCTCCACATCACACACAGGATGATCTTCATATCACGTGGACCTAATCTCAAAACTGTTATTTATAAAAGAAGACTAGGAAAATGCACAATGCATCTTTTCTGTGTCACCAAACAGGTAATGTCTGAAGAACTTTGGGATCTTCGGGATCTTCTACATTTTAGGATTTTTTTTTTTTTTTTCTTTTTGGCTTTCCGAAGTAAATTTAGCAGCCATGCAGGCCACTGTGTTTAATTAAGCTTTCAAAAGTCCTCTGACAATGCCAACAATTGTAGGACACTTCTGCAGCTCAATCATGCAATCACTGTGACAGTTCTATTTACAATTTGTCTTAGAAAGAGTTTCTCTGACATTGTACTTTGACAAAACATCCAAGCTGCCAGTTCATAACCTTTCTCTGTCTTATTTACAAATACAGCTTGTACATAGGACTCCCAGTCTCATGAACATGAGTCTTTGGGTAGTGGCCTCACAAACACAGGCTCCCTATGAAAATCCTAGGTATTTATTAGGAAACAATATTCTCTATTCTCTGGATTCTGAAGGTAAATAAAATGTTTACCAGTATATTGTCTTTTTGGTGGTGATGTTTTTTGTTTTAGCTGCCATGCTGAAAATTTACTTCAGAGGTCAGTAGTTTTTATTCAGAATCATACAAATAAAGAGAAATGAAACTAAGTAGTCATAATAGGATACTATAATTTATAGTCTCATTTACAATTACACCATAAAGTACAAAAAATACATACTTCAGTTCAGTCGGAACTAGGAAAGAATTAGAATGGGTACAAAAAGAAAAGGCAAGTTGATTTTCTAAATTCTGAAAAGCATAAGTATGTTATACTTGATTTACCTTTAAGTAACATGCTAATATATTTCCATTTTGGATTTGGATTTCCCCCTTCATTAGAGTATCTGTTTTACATATCATTATCTAGATATCAGCTGTATTGTCTAGGCAAATAATTTTAAATATCCTGATACAAATATCTATGTCTATGATTTTAAGGAGAAAAAGGTGTTTATATGAACAGCAGCAGACTTTACTACATTTTATAAGACTTGTCATATTTTTTCTCCATTCTCTCAAAAAGCTAACTTTATTAAGTTAGCTAATTTAAGGTTCCAACCCTAATTTAAAGGTTCCTATGTGCAATAAGACAAAACCTTAAATCTGACACTGTGGAATAATATTTTTGGCCTTTTCTATAAGGGAATAGCAGTTTCACATTCACTAATCTTCGATGAATATTTACTCCATCATAAAATATGAGGCTAGAAAACAAAACAAAACCTTTGTTGAAAGCTCTGACTGCCAGTCAAAGGCTGCTGATACCTGATGGCAGATATGTGACACACATGTTGATGAACTGAACACAATATAAACTGCTAATTTCCAGTTAAATTAGAATTTTTCGTTGGAAACTGCTAATTTCCAGTTAAATTAGTAATATTTCATTGGTCTCAATGGATCACGATCACACAATATTTTGAATATTTAAATAAAATTTAAAAAGCAACCTGATCATCGTCTATGTGTATAGTAAACACGTGTACATGGATGAAGTACAGGAGCACATATCCATGTATTCACCAGGTCAAAAAACATTCTCTAGAAAAAAAATACTCAGCTTTGGGATGCCTATGCACAGTCAAAATGCATACCATTTTACTGAAGATTTAAAGAACTCCACCTTATTCCCCTATTTGAAAGCTCTGAATTCTAAGCTTTATTTATCTTAGGAAGAAGATCTGTCACTGTTTTATTCCTGTTTCCTGCCTATAAAATGGCACAGAGCACACAGTGAACTCAAATCCAACTTACATCACTTTAATAAAGCCTTTCCTACACAGCGCCCTTAAATGACTACCTTTTATGTGGTTGCCAAACATATTCTTCTAGAGATTCATCAATATATCTCTTTGCTAATGCAGAGCATTCCTTCTCCTTTCTTTTTGTGACACAATTCAAATATCTACTGAATGATTACTGTTATTGTTTCCTTCCTCATCGTAAAAAGAAAAGCAGACTTGAAATTGTGGAGATGTGCTTTAGAGAAATGGGCTAGAGGTATACCGCCGCCTTCCAGAACTCCACTTCAGGGGCACCTGAGGGCCAGAGCATCATAATTTATGTGCAATGGTAGAATGTTAATTTCACCATAGGAAACTCTTAATTCATTAATGTGAATTATGAGAAGTCGTGATTCTATTACTGACAACTTGCTTTGAGAGGTGACTATGCTACTTATGTTCAGCCAATTCCAGGGTGGGAATTAAACACAAGGAAAAGAATCAAGACTTAGTAATTATTTGTGTGTGAAAGGTTTACCTTACATGGGTAGCAGCACTTGTGCACCCACTGAATATCTTAGACACCTTAGATAGCTTTTCATCTCAGTGAAATTATTTAGTATTAGCCCTGTAAAATATATTTTAAATTTGCTTTTTTTTATTTTTTATTTTTTGGCTTTTCCAGGCTCTACTATTGTACTAGTCCTTACAAAGGAAATAACAGACCCTTTATGACAACCAGGGAGTTAAGGCAAGAATCTTTTCTTTCCCTACATAGATTTGCAACTGGAACAGTGAAAAGCTTTAACCACAGATAAGGCCTTCCCCCCAGCTTTTAGATTCCTCCACAAAGTACAGAGGCACAGAATTTTCTAGCTGGTTAATCTAAGACTGTTAGATTTACCTATTTGGGACCTTAGTAAGAAGTGTGGTTTTAATTCTTGCTTGACAGACACTGTGTTTTGTCTTTTAAACGAGCAGCTCGATATGTAAATACGATGTTACATCACGCAAGTGTTACTCCATATTTGGTGATTTAGCAAGGCTTTGGATCTCCGAAGACGACAAATCCCCTTCCGCCTGCTCTTGCTTCATTAATCATGCCTTACACTTCTGTTCATTTTCCTTCCAGTCACAAGACAGCACATGGAAATGGTCATTGCCATATCCTACTGGGGGGTGGGGAGATAAAATCCTAACCTACATGTCACATAAGCTCAACGTAGAGGATTCAAGAAAAATACTTTGTAAATGCAGCTTCCCTAGTAGCAGATTTCACACTTCACTAAAGGAAAAGTATGTTATTATAGAAAGCATTAAGAAAAGAAAGAAAATGCCACATTTAATTTTAATGATCAAATTCCAGAGGGGAAGAGGAGAAATAATATGACATTTAATCCCCTCTGGACCACTGACCCATTACGGTTCAAGTGGTCAAACTAGGTCAGAAAGACAAGTTCCAGTGAATCACTGATTGATTACATGCACTATCCTTCCTAAAACTGAACAAGCCTTCTGCCTCTTTCCAGGGTGGAGGGGTAGAGAATGGAGGAAAGTGACCAGATGGGCATGGCGTTTCAGTCACCACAGAATCTGCATTCATTTTGTCTAACGTGCTAAATCAAAAAATGTTTTAAGGGTCACTACAAAGTGTGGCTGTTTATCACTTAGAGTAGGGAATTTAAGTCTCTCCGTTAGCCTTTAATTCCTTTTCCCTTGAGCTGCTGAGAAACCCACACACCCAGCTACCTCCCTGCTAAAATTAACTGAAGGAAGGAGAGCTGTTGAATGTCTGTATGTAATTTTCTGAGAAAACTTCTACATTGTGTTATAGCAGAAACAGTGGAGTCTGGACTGGACATTTGTAAGGGTGACATGTGGTTGTGTAAACCACAAACAAAATCAAGATACATCTGTCAAAACCACATCAGAGACAAGAGAGAGCACAGAGAAGCATTTATCATTTAGCTGAGGAGGCAGGCTGCAGGGAGCAGCCGTTCCTGTCAAACCAACCTTTTGAAATTTCCAACATGCCCTTAAACTTTTCGAGTAAGCATGTCTATGCGCTTCAGCAACTGCCCTCTCTACTCTGGCCTGGCCAGTCGAAAATGGCATCTTAAAGTCAAGGTCACAGTGTCATCCCACCACGGGGCTGTGTTTAATTACAGCCCCATACAGGCTGACAGCCAATATGGATCCAAGGCTAGCCCCGAAGCTCAGTTAACTCTTTCCACCCCCTCCAAACTGCCCTGCCAGCCCACCCCACTTCAGAGAAGACTTGAGAACTAACTGCACCCCTAGGGAGGCCTGACCAGATATTCTGAGTCAAACAGGTCATCAGGTGAACTACAAATGCCTCTATGGCCACTTTGCCTCTGACATGTCACCAAGGCTGGAAATGGACCTTGGAAACTGGAATAGAAGTCCACCTACATCTGACTCTGTAAGGTGGAAAATATTTATTTTCCTGTGTTCTGGATGTAAGTAATAGGAATGATTATTTTAACATTACAGGGTTGTCATGGACAGTCACCTGGAGAGATACAGAAAGCACTTCACCACTCCTTACTGCTTGGCTACAGCGCCTCTGAAAATGAAAAGAAAACATGCAAACAGCTTTTCTCCTTGCTTCTCATTTACCTGCTATGTGTTCCTGTTTGGGGCAAATTCCTCTAGATGACGTTGATAAACAATCGTCATCCTCTGGCGTGACCTGGATGCCAACCTCCACGGGATTAGATGCCTTTTTCATCTCGATTGGTGAAGGGGAAGGTGGCTTATCCACAGCTTTTTCTAAGCAGAGGCTGCCATTGCATTGTTTCCGTTTGTGCTCGATAAAAATAAGAATGTCCCCCAATGGGAAGTTCATCTGGCACTGCCCACAGGTGAGGAGGTCATGGTCCCCTTCTGGAGCTCCCAACGGGCCGTGGTCTGGTTCATCATCTGTAAGAATGGCTTCAAGAGGTTCGGCTGTGGTTGGAGAAACAAAGGCACAATTATTAGAGTGCCAGAGAGGAGAGAAAAGGGGTAAAATACATTCCCAACCCCACCTCATCCCACCACATTATGTAAAGTGTTTCTAGGCTTCTCCAAATAATACCCAGAAAATGTGAGCACACAAAATAAGGATGTGGACATTATCAACAAGAAAACAAATTTATCAATGATGCAAATCATATATTTAAAGAAAACTACCTGCCTTGCATAACTTCAGAGAAAACATAAACATTACAAATGCATCTAGTTTGTAAGTTGAGAAAGAATGTGATTTAAATAAACAGTTAACACAGGGGACATAAAGAAAGCTTAAATAAAAATACAAGCAATACTGGTAAAAACATGGATTGAAACCAAATTTTTCTTTTCTCCTATATATTAGGCTGTCTATTATGCCAAAGAATAAAAGGAGACATGAATAAATACACACACTCTTTGTGTGTGAATGTACATACTTTAAGTATACAGACATAGCTTCATAAATTAGAAAGCTACTGCATCACACGGAAAACGTGCCACATTTACACTGCTGTAATAAGAAAACGACTGCATTCACCTGTGAAACATATCTAAATAATAATCATAACGTAGTATAATTCACATTGCCAAAAATCTTTCTGATCTCACTCTCAGCGGTGCCACAAAATCAAAGAAATACCAAATTCACTGGCAAGTCTTCTCAGACACATTAGCTAAATGGGATACTTTTGAGTACTTAAGAAAATAAGCCAATTAGTCATTTTTTCATTCTGAAGAAAGGAATGCCTAAAATATTCTAAACATGTTTGCACTTGATAGCATCCACGACATAAAAATCAGAATGGTCAAGCAAACACCACATTTCAGAACAAGGATGAGAAGTCCTTTCTTTAGAGTTGAAATACTTCACCTAATGTTGTTAGAGTTGACTAATTTTCTGAATGAACTCCAAAAGGCTTCATTATGGGACTATTTCTGCTCACATAATCACCAGTGGATGGTATAACAAAGTAGACATGTCTTTCTTTCCTGTTTGCTTTTTTTTTTCCAACTTTGCACCAAAATACTCCAGCATCTATTTGAACAGTTTCTATCATTTTTTAACCTTACAAAGGGGAAAAGAGAGTTGGTAAGTCTCTGCTCATGGAACCTTATGCTTGCTCTATCAAAAAAAAAAAATCATAAAATACAAAACACATCCAGGATGCTGCCAGTTAATAAAACTGAAGCAGAAAATGTACAAGTCTTAAACAGTTAATCAGTCTGACCTTCTTTAGCAAGCTGCCAATTTCACATTTAATGAACTTAAAGCCACAGAGAATCAAAAAATAGATTTTAATTTGAGTGTGGAATATTGGAACAGATTTTGATAAAGTGCAAAAATCCAGTGAACTCAGGTTAAATTTATTTCAACCCTACCCAGGCTGAATATTGAGGGGGAAGATCTGGAGTAACTCCCAGATGTGCTAGGTGAAATAATATTGAGAGAACCCTGCCTTGCTGCACCTGTGCTCAAGTAGGACATGTTGTAATTTCTGGCCTCTGGTACTCCTCCTAATTTAACATAAGGTCACCACTGGAATATGAAGGTTATATTCTTACTAATAAAGGCAGTAAAGTAAGCACTTCTGTTTCTTTGCCCAACATACTGACCAAAAGATAAATACATAAAACACATGCATACTTTTCATATAACAGGAGACAAATGGAAGTGCTTCTGCATTGTGCCTTCATGTCATTTTTCTCCTACATTTGCTTTCATTTTGACCAAGTGAGGGATTGAACAGGGAAGTCATTCTCCAAGATCCCTGCTATTTGAATTAAAGGTTTTAAGAACACATTGGCAAATGTGGCTTTTTTTGTTTAGCGTTAACTACAAGTTCTGAGGTTACAGATTGAAGGAAGACTCAGGAAAAATATTTGATTTTATTAAAGTTACTAGTACGTGGAACCTTTGCAAAAATCATTTTTTTAAAATTCCACTGTTAAGATTCGGGTTTTTTATGCCCAAGGCCTGACACATTTCTGAAAGTGGGAATATTATTTAGGAGCAAAAGGAAATATTCTCCTAGGTATCAAATAGTTAAAGGTAATGCGGTACAAAACAGACTTGGTTAAAGTCTTCTAAATGTAGTGACTGAACTGATTTACAATCAAAACCAGGAAATGAAGTGGTAATTCAGAGGTTGCTGATTACACCTCCACATTTCACCTAATTAATTTTATAGGAGGCAAAGTTCTTGAAAATAACAAGATGATCAAATGTACAGATATAAAACCTGTAACCTCAACATTTTCTATGCTCTTAACGTAAATTATTGCTAATTAACAAGAATTATATCCTAATGTATAAAATACGTTTAACATAGAGCTCCTTGCAAAACATTTGACTAGTGATGTTCAGAGAAATACCAAAACGTGTTTTTATTATTGCTACTATATTATTAAAAATCAGACGAAGAGGGGCACAAAGAAAATATGAAAATACAATTCTCTTGGTGTAGTCTACTCATTTGCATTGACATCTTTTCTCAGTGGCAATCAACATTTCCTTTCTGGGCATCTGATAATTTCTCTGTATTTTAATGCAAATTCCGCTTTCCCTAAAAACCTTCCCAACCTCAGCCATTTTACCCCCTCCCTCAATTCAACTCCATCCTCCTTGGCTCCCACAATACCATCGTTTCTAAGCTCCGGCCTAAACTCCGGCTACAAAGCAGGGAGTCCTCGATTGAAGTGGAAGGGAGTGGGCAAATAATCATAATAATTAGCCGCGAATTCTCTCTACAAGGGGAGCAAGAAATAGAAAATAAAATGCTTCTGCGTTCAAGCAGCAAGATAGACTGGAACGTCTCAATGTCCCAGCGGCAGACTATCTCTTTCCTCTCCCTGTAGTTGCAAAAGAATTTTTTTCTTTCTTTTTTTTAAAACCTTAGAAGAAATGTCGGGAAAGAGCGGGGGAAACGAGGGCTGCTGGGGGAAGGGAGAGGGAGGAATAATGGGAGGTATGTCTTCAAGTTTGCTTTCCAAATCCTTCCCCTTGATTGTCTCAACAGGGTAAAGAAGCAAACCGAGGTTGAAATGCAGAAGGGAAAAGCAAAGAAACAAAAGCGAAGGCGGTAGCTACAGGCCCGGGGCAGGGGGCCCGCCGGGCGTGGGCCGTGCGGAAAGTGAAGTTGGGCGCCGGGACTCGGAGGCACAAAGCGAGCAGCGTGCTGGCTGCAGGCTCCGGCTGCGCTCGCTGAGAACACGTGCAGCAGCGGCCGCGGGCCTTGGGGCTGGGGACCCGGAGGAGGCGGGCAGCTAGGGTCCCCGATTGCAGCCTCCACGCCAGTCCAGCCCGGCCGCGGGGTGACGGTTCCCTGAGCCCGCCAGTTGATGAAAAAGGAAGTGAGGTTTGGAAAACACGGCTGGTTAACCTGACGCGGTCTCGTATCACCCCAAGCGCGGGTCCTGAAATTCATTCTGTGTCCACAAGCTTACACTTTTACTTTGGGGGATGTCTGCAAATGCATTGGCCCCGCAACTCTGGGCACCGGGTGTGCGCGCGGCGACTGCTACGGTTATTCATTATTAATGACGTTGCTTGCCCGCATCATTATGATGATAACTACTACTATTGTTGTGATTTTGGGCTCCGAGGAGAGAGCTGAGGGAGGCAGGGAGGGGGGTGGGGGACTGCAGAGCCGCGCAGCAAGCCCGCCGCGGCGGCCGAGGTCACTGCTTTGCGCGGGGGTGACAGGATGGAAGTGAACCTGGAGACCAAGTGCAAACTTGCCATATCTCTCCCCTCGGCCGTGCCCCGAAGCCGGAGAGCGCGCCCTCCCCTTTCCTCCCCACCGAAAAAAATGCCCGCCCCGAAAGAAAGCGAAAACTGCACCCTGCTCTGCGCCCAGAGCCCGCGGGGCTCAGCTCACGCACGGGGGTGTCGGCCGCGCGCCTGGGCGCTTCTCCGCACTGCTGGCCAGAAGCATTTTTAAAGTCAAAATGAAGAACAAAGACATAAGAGGTGATGGGGGAAGGCAGAATTATGCCTAACCGTTTGTTTCCCCCACCCCCACCCCCGCAAATCTCGTCCCTCCCCAGCCGTGAAACGCCGAGCTGGGGGTGGGGGGAGGCTCTGGTACAGGTTCAAGTTCGCTGAGCTTTCTTGATCTTGTTCTGCCTCCTAGCGACCGAATGGCTCATCCAGCCCACGCAGTGGAGGGGGGGCGTCCTGAGGACCGGGATGGCTCCCGCCCCCTCTGCGCACCCAGAAAACGAGAGAAAAGAGCGACCCCCCCACCCCCACCCCGAAACTGGCCCCTTAACCCAGTGCCTGCACCAGGACAGGGAGTAGGGGGGAGCTAACCCTCCCAACCTGGAGTGTCCCGAGATAGACCCAGGAGGGAGGGGGGTACAAGGGAGCAGCCTGGACTGCGCGCCCCAGTACGTCCTCTGAGCCCCCACTGCATCCTTCCGAAGAACCCGGCTTTCCCGAGTCCTGCGAACACTGCCCTTCCTTCCCGCCGGTACCTGGCCGGGCTGTAACTTCACACCGCCGCGTGCCGCGTCTGCTCCGCATCCGGCGCGGCTGGGGGAGTGGGGGGCGGGGGAGAGCGGCGAGGGAGGGATGCGCGGGGGTGGGGAGAGGGAGGGCTCCGCAACGTGCCGGGGCGGGGGAGCTTCCGAAGAGTGTGACAAGTTCCAGGGCCCAGTGAAAAATTCAATTCCCTGTGCGCAACACCCCCCCACTTTAAAAATTACAGAACTGAGTATAGGTGGTCCTTTAAAATTGCATCAAAAATTAAAATAAGAATCATGAAGCGGGGGGGGGGGGTTGATGTGGGCCCTCTCACGCCTTTCTTTCCCTCGCTGCCAAACTTTCCTAAGTGCCCAACGTCCGCCCTCCCAGGCGCATTCAGCCGGAGACAGCCACTACCACCACCACCCCACCCCACCACTCCTTATATAGACTCACAAGGACCTGCGACCGAGCCGGGCCCAGGGTAGAAGTCACGAACCCAAGGGTGGAGTGCGCCGAGTCCCGGGATCCAGAACCCCCAAAATGCATACTGGAACACACCTCCCCCCGGCCCCCTCCCCCTCCCGCCGCCGCCAACACCAGCACCTGGCCTGGCAGCGCTCAGGCGCAGGGGGCTGGTGGCCAGACGGGGTGGAAGGGGGGCAGGGAAAGCACGTGGTGACCTCTCCGCCGTCTCGAGTTATGGACAAGAGACGTCTGAGAGAGTACCCAGGGCCGAGGGGAGGAGGCGCGCAGAACGCGCTTTTACAGTTGCTTTGCAAAATAAAGACGCTTTCCAGAGCCGAGTTTCACCCAGCCGATTTCGCAGTCTGGGAGGTCGGAAGGAGGTCTGGGCATTGTGCTGGGGGCGGACGGGGACCGCGGACCGGGCTGGCGCGCAGTCACGGGGCGGCCTGCCGCCGTACCCGGCGGGTGGGCGACGGGCGCCGGGTGGCCGATGCTGGGCTGGGCTGGGGCGCGGCGAAGTCGGGCGAGGCCCGGGCGAGGCCCGACCGCCGCCGCCGCCTGCTCCGGGGCTGCCGCGCCGCGCTCGGTCCTCTGTCTGTTTGTTGGCAGGAGGCTCCCGCACACGCGGTGCTTGTAAACATTCAGACACGAGATTTTTCCCAATCAAAATCCACTTCCACTTTTTTTGAAAATCTTCCAAAAAATAGTAAGAGGAGGGAGTTGCTCGCTCCCTCTCCGTGCCGCCGGCGCTCTAAGTTTGCAACTGAAGGTTTTTGGGGGAAGGGGGTAATTGTAATTTTTTTTTTTTTTCCTCGATTAGATATTGTGAGATTTCTGCCGGGGTGGGGGGCGGGGGGGAGCCAAAGAGGAGAGCATTGCAGAAAAGGGCTGGCGGAGAGGCTGGCTTCTGTTTGGGGGCAAGAAATCGTACATTTTCTCGCCTTGTTTTATTTATTTTATTTTTTATTTTTGTTTGTTTTTTTATTTTTTGCACGTCTTCTCCTCGCTGCCCCTTAGGTTCGGCCGGGAGGGGCGGGCAGCTGCAGCCGGGCGGCCGCGGCGCCGGCTCCCTCCCTCCCTCCCTCCCTTCCCGCGTGCCCCCGGCCGCCTCCTCCTGCGGCCCTTGCTTCTGCCCTTCGGCGGCGGCGGCGGCGCGGGAGGGCAAGCGCGAGGAGCCGGCACAAAAGGCAGCGGGACAAACACCCACCTCGGGCCGGAACAAAAGGCGGCAGAGCCGGCCGTGCCTCCCATCCTTCCCGGCCGCCCAGCTCTCCCCGCCGCCGCGGCCCCTCTCCTGACTCGGCAGGCTCGGGAGCGCCGGGGCCCCCTTCCACAGTCCCACTTTCTCACTATTGTGGGGATGACTACTTTCCTCCCGGTGCACACTTGACCGTGAGCGCGCTGGTGTCCAGAGGCCAGTCTCACCTCTTTTCTCCCCGGAATTGTTTTTTAGACTTGGACTCACTCCCTCCCCTCCCCATTTTCCTTCGAAGAGTGGAAGCAACCCCCCTTTCCCCTCCAACTCCCACCCCCAGGTTTGCATGTGAGTTGTTCGCATCCTTAGCATTGTTCATTATTTTGCAAAATTAGAGGGGAAAATCATTGCATTCTTTTTCGAAAAGAGAAATAAAGCGGCGGAAAGGAGGAAAGAGGAGGAGCCAAATTTTTGTAAAATTAAATAAAATTAAAAGGTGCGTGCTATCTTAAAAGTGCACACACGGCAATGGTTCGAGATGTGATGAGGGTTTTTTCCCCTTTAATCTCTTCTACCTCGACTCTCGTAGGTTTTTCTCGTGAAATTTTTTTAAATGCATGCACACACCCCTCTCTCCCTTTCGCTCCTGCTTCTCGTCCTGCGCGCTCTCGTGATTATTAATAATTATTATTACTATTATTGGGTTACTTACGCGAGAATTCCCGTTTGCTTAAGTGCTGGGGTTTGCCTTGCTTGCGGCGAGACATGGTGGGCTGCGGGGCGGGCGGCGGCAGCGGCGGCGGCGGCGGGCGGACGACGGCTCGGTTCACATCGGGAGAGCCGGGTTAGAAAGAAGGAGACTCCAGAGAAAATATCTTCATCAGTGCCTTTTGACATCCAAAATAAATTAGAAATAATACAAAGATGGCGCAGGGAAGATGAATTGTGGGAGAGCCGTCATGGCTTTTTTTTTTTTAAGCAAAAAAAAGAGAGAGAGAGGGAGAGAGAGAGAAGAGAGATAGAGGGAGAGAGAGAGATGAAAAAAATGGCAAAAGCCCCCCTGAGCTGCAAGTTCAAGTGCGGACGTGACGTCCCTGCGAACTTGAACGTCAGGAGTCTGGATGGACAGAGACACACAAAACATGGGCAGGGCGAGCAGGAGAGAAGGGGAGGAGGGAAGGGGAAGCTCACACCAATGGACACACATCAGGGGCTGGACATGAAAAAGAGACCAGGACAAGCCAATGGCCAGTGCGGGGCGGGGGAGGTGCGGGGCGGGGGGCTCCGCAGACGCCAGACGCGGCCCCCGGGGGAGGGGCGGGCGGAGGGGAGGGGGCGCTGGGGCCGCGGGCTCACCAGTGGCCGCAGCGAGCGCCACGGCGGTGGCGTGGCCGGGAGAGAAGAAAGGGGCGGCGGGGGTTGGAAGTGGGGGGGAGCAAGACATGCGTCCTGCTCCCCCCCACACGCGGAACCTAAAATGAAGGATTATTTTTTTAAAAAAAAAAAAAAAAAAGAGTGCAGGGGGAGGCTGCAGCCCGGGGCTGGGGAAGCGCGGGCGGAGGGAAGCCAGGTAGAGTTGCTCCCGGACACCCTCCTCCGTGCGCACACCCACTTCCCCTCCCCGCCGCCGCCGCGCTTGCTCCCCGCATGCGGACGCCCGGGGCCGAAGTGAAAGCCCCGAGCCCGCGGCTGCGCTCGGGAAACTTTGCCGGAGGAGAGAATAGCAAAGAAAAATCACCCGAAGTTGAGAGCTGAGCCTCCAAGTTACAGCTCCGCAGCGGGCGAGGGGAGGCGGGAGGGAGTGCGCGGCGAAGCGGAATCCAGCCCAAGTTTGGAGGGTGGCGGGTCCGGAGGGCAGCTCCGGGGCCTCTCGGAGCCCGGGCGGCCTGGAGGAAGGGGGCTGGGGAGAGAGAGGTGGCGCAGGCCCGGGCCCGAGGGCCGGGAGGGCGACCCCGAGGCCGAGTCAGGGACCGGAGATCCGAGCGCCCCGACAAGCGACTGGGTCTGAATGGAACTGGCAGCACCGAGCCCCCGGCTCCCAAGGGTCGCGGAAAGAGAGGCTGAGGAATAAAAAGCGAAGAGCTAGAGTCCGAGCGCGTTCCGGCCCCGGGAGGGGAGCGCCGGGGACCGGGGCGAGGGAGGCGCCGAGGCGTCCACCTCTCCGACTGGCCGAGGGCCGCAGGACAAAGCGCGGACAGTCCTGGGAGTCCCAGTCCCTGGGAACGTGCTCCCGGCGCCGCGGGAGGTCCCCGAGCCGGGTCCCAGGGAGGGACACACCCCTCTCCCACTCCAGAGCAACTGGAAAAGCACAGAGAGATGGAAAGAAAATGTTTCTTAGGGGCAGAGCACAACTGTTCCTGTGCTGTTACCCGGGGAAAGAGAAAATGGGGAATGGAGAGAGAGCGACTGACGCCGGAGCAGCGGGGAGGCCACGATAGTGAGTTGACCGACCCGGGTCAGTGCCGCGCTCGCCAGGCGCCACGGGCCAACGTGCACACCCGGAGCCCGAAGCCCCCTCTAGCCTTTCTGCGACTGTCCCTGGAAATTTGGGAGGACCTGTTGGAAATAAACCCCTGTCTCTTTAATGCACACACGCACACACACGCGCGCTGCCGCTGTCAAAAAGCGGGCTTCACTCTGGCGTGGGATACTTTCAGTTTTACGTAAAATGTACAGCAACAGCACCCCCTGCGATTGGAAAGTTTATTCAGAAACGTGCTTGCAAAGTCCCCCGGCGTCTCCCGCCTCCCAGCCTCCCTGTCTGCCTGCACCACCCTGCAGCCGCCGCCGCCGCCGCCGCCGCCGCCGGGGAGATCGCGCTCCGATTCCAAATCGGGAAGGGCCGGGGGCAGAGGAAAAGGGACTCAAGTCCAAGGGAGGCGCGGAGGGTGCGGGGTGGAAACGGGTGGCCACGGCCGGCGAGACCCCGAGCTGCAGGTGGACGTGTGTGAGTGTGTGTCCGCAGAGCTAGTAGGCTTCCTCCCTCTCCTCCAAGCGGCTCCACACCCCTCGCATCTTCTCGTCCCCCTCTTCAGTCTAAGGGGTGCCGTTTCCTTAAAATCACCAACCCGGCCGGGGGCTTTACTGCTGACAGCGAGGGCCCGGGGCTTGCACGCGCTCACCCACCTCCCAGCCTCGCCTGCAAGCGTCTGTTTATTCCTGTGTCTTCTTAGTAAAGTTTCAACTCTGTTAGAAAATGACTGGCTTGCCTAGCTCGGAGAAGCTTCGGGCCCCTCTAAGAAAAGGAGGTTTGGGTGCTGAACATTAGGAGAGATATGGGCTGGACTGGGTTTGTGGAAATGCAGTTTGTTGGCGGTGCTGTTTCCCTCCGGTTCAAGGGGGGGAGGACCTCAAATTCTGCCTAAGAAGCAGGCAGATTCACTTGCAGCGAAGCTCCGTAGCGTGTGCGTGACACCATTTCCCCTTTTCATTGAGCTCTTCAGAGCAGGTCAGCATGTCTCTTCCACTACTGTCTGTTTCTGTCTTGTTAAACCAGCCTGTAGCCACCAAATGAATGTCATCGCGGGGGAGAAGGGAGGCGGGACGGCGAGGAGGACAGTTGCAGGGAAGGTGAGGAGAGTGAAGGAGAACGTGCACCTGGGAGGCCTTTGAAAAATAAAGAAATAAAACAAAAGCGCCTTCAGGTACCCACAGTGAGCCAGATTCTTTCGGAACCGAGCCTTCCAGATTTGAATATAGTTCCCATCCATCCATAAAAGTCCATGTAGAGAGAAAATATATAAATGGGAGAATATGTGTTGTGGAAATATATATGTGTGTGTATGATTTATATATAATGGTGTGTATAAAGCTTTTCAGGGTTGGCTGTACTGTAAAAAGTAATGACTTTATTACCTCTGAAAGGTTCTGTGGTTCACATTTAACAGTCTTCTGAATTACAATTCATTACACAATTGTGTGCTCTCTAAAGCCGGTACCCTATCAGGGCCGCTATCTGTGGTTATTTCCAATAAATAACTGGCAACATTTTATTGATTTTCTTTTTTAAAAATCGTAGGAAATTAAGCACTTAGTTACAAGTAGGTCTGCTATGTTACTGCACTTGTTTCAGATTCCAGGGGGGTTCCTTCCGAAACCACATCTTAAAACATACATTAAAAAGCCAGTTTTGCAGCTGCTTTCCCTGAGTGCCAATGGAGAGGTATGCAGCGACGTTTCCCCCATTAACATATATTTAATTTCACCGTCATAAAATGCCCCGGGTGAAGTGGGAACTGCCCTCCGCTCCCGCCCCTCCCCCAGCCAGATTTCACCCAGTCCAGAAACCCAGGGCTGTGTATGGGCATTTGATCCCTCCTTGTGGCCGACCCTCCGCCCCGCTCCCGTTTGCTCTCCCCTACCGGTGACCCCCTCCCTCCTCGCTGCTGGTTGCTCGCAAATGCGCCCCAAAGTGGGGGAGGGGGAGGGTTTGCATGTATGTTTAAAGAAATAAAAATATGTTGCTTTAAGAGATTTAAAAATATTACATAAGTATTGATTAATGATGCAGGTGGTTTTGTAGAGGGGGCGAAAGGTCACTTTAAGCGCACACACTTGGATACACAATAAGTATATTTACCTTTCCAGAAGTGGTTTTTAGAAAGTAATAAATTATGACAACGTTAAAATTATTTTTTGGCCATTTGGTTAACTTAGCTTGAAGCTGTAGAACCTTTCCTGCTTCCATCGCGAGGGTAATGACGCTCCGTGGTCTCTTTCCCAAACCCTTGGTGACGACAATGCGTGTAAACTCCAGGCCAACAGACGACCCCTCCCCACCCTGCCTCCCCCTTTTTATCTCGCCCGCGGAGGAGACTCCCCAGGACTTCCTGCACTATATATTCTGCCTCTGATCTCCGTACTTAATAGCCAAGCCCTGGTTTATGCTTTATAATGTGTTGACAAGTTTTCTAACAGACTTTCTGAAATAATGCACATATATTCACGTCGGTTAGAAACCCACCGTATTTTTAGAGTCGAGTAGATCTATACCCTAATGCAGTGAGAGAGTGTAAATCATAGAGGATTTCATAGTCCTTTCAGTAGTTTTCGGTATGAAGTATGAGCCGCGTGGCCTCCAGACGTAACCTTTTAGAAAAAAAGACAGTGCTTTTATTTTATGGTGTAAAGTGCTTTTAGCTCCAGGGCTCTGAACGTGAATGTGGTCAACAAACAGCTCGAAGAAGGAGACTTAATACAGTCCCAGCCCTGGCGCAGAGGATCGCCTAGCGCGGGGGACTCGGGCTGAGCTGGAGAATGAAGGGTTAAAAGGTCTGTCTCTGTGGAAACTACAAGATTTAAATAAAATATTCAGTGTCTGCCTTTAGGGGGAAACACCTTTATAGACTTAAAGATAAATGAATGAATGACTGAATGAATGATTTAAAATACAATCAGTCCCACCTTGCTTTTTACTTCATCCTTTTTTTCTCTTTCTTTTTTCCTTTTCTTTCTTTCTTTCTTTTTTAATATTTTCCTAATTGGCAGATCAGAAAACAGAGAATGGGCAGTCATCTTCATAAAAATAAAACTTACGTTTGGATTCTACACTTGGCATAGGTTTTGCATTTGGGGTTCTTAAGGGTGGGAGTGCTAGGATGTTAAGACAAAGGAAAAATGAACTTAAAAGAGAGGGGGATTGTGCTTGAGGAAGGGGGTGACCTCCCTCCTCTACTCTCAGTGTGACCCAGAGCCTGGAAGGCCCCTGGAGGGCAGTATCTACACTTTCTGCAAAGCCACAGACTTCCCCCAAGGAAGTTCTTGGGAGAACCATTAACATGGTATCTTTCTCCAGAGGCTCCCTGGGCATTTGGCTGACTGGCAGGTTGTTTCATATACCTAGATGGACCTATCCAAAGAAGAAAGGAAAAAGAAAGGAAGGAAGGAAAGAAAAAGCTGAATCTGCTCTAAGTAAGTCTCTAGATGGGGCCTCTAGATGGGGCTGCTATGTACTGAGTCTATAATGTATGGAGAGGGGGAGCAGTAGTCTTACCATTTAAGTAAGGGGCCCCTCTGAAAAGGAGTTCTGGCTAGAACACTGCTGGGTGAAATACTTAGTTTAGCTTCTTAACATTGATATCAAAGACACATAGATACTCAGCAATGCTACCAGTCCAATGAATGTACTGCATTAGAGACTTCCCAGTGCAAATGCTCAGCATACAGTAGATGCTCAATAAATGGTCTTTGAGTACATAAATCAATAAATCCCATCACCACATACGTAAAATCAACATAAACATCCAGATTCTATTCATTTCCCACAGAAACCAATAAGGCTTTGATCAGGCAACCCTACTGTCAGAGTATATTTAAGCCTAAAAGTGATTCCCACAAAGGATGGTGAGTTCAAAAAAAGATTATTCAAAATATCAGAGCACCTGAACAATTAACAATACAATGCAGGCTATTTCCATCATCTCCGGCAGCATACATTAGCAAACATCTTCCAAATAAGCCAGTATCAAGAATCTAGTATCAAAAGATTTTTTTTTAACACTACTTTTTGGCTTGGGTTTGGGTTTGGGTTTTTTTTTTAACATTGCTCTTTGGATGTGTACAAATCTGCTTCCCCAAATAAGAGCCCTTCTAACAGAAAAAATACAATCAGAACAACAAAAATAAAAGATATTTCAAACTTTATTCTCTGTGCCCCCTCCTTGAATTTTTTGCTTTTAGCAAGGCAATAATTTTTCAATATGTGTTTTTCATACCTAATCTTAAAAGCAAACTTCACCTATTTGCCTCTTTTTTTTTTTTTGTAAATAAAAGGAAAAGCAACACACACCACACACACACACACACACACATCTGGTCTGACATTTTGTACAGCAAGTCTCAGCCCAAAGTGATTTAAAACAATGTGAGTTAAAAAACCTCTTAAAATTTGGGTTTATAATGGAAACGCTGACAGACTCTTAATTATAGCAGCCCTGCCAGACACTGCTATAATGAAATAGTTGTGCTTTCATTACTATAGAGGCACTATAGTTAAGGGTCTGTCAGTGTTTCTATTATAAACCCCAAGTTTAAGAGGTTTATAACTTGGGCTATTTAAATGGCACTGGGTGGAATTCAAGTTATCAGTCCAGATGCAAAGTTGTTTTATAAAAGGCAAAATAACTCAGCTGAGGAAGCTTTTGGATCTCTCTTTCTCTGTCTCTCTCTCTCTCTCTCTCTCCCCCTGTCTCTCTCTCTCTCTTTCACAGAATATTGCAGAAATGATTTTTAGTGGTTTCAGATGGTCTTATTGCCAACTTCTAGCTATGACTTCACTGTCTAAAAGGAAATTTTATAGGCAGTTAGTCCTTTATTTGGACAAGTACTCTTTGCTATTTTATATGTTTTTATTATTTTATTATCCTGAGGTATGTATATGTGGGGTGTGTGTGTGTGTGTGTGTGTGTGTGTGTGTGTGTGTGTGTGTGTGTATGCACAGAAACAACTTAAAAATCAAGACTATATGTCAAGGAATGTTGTGACCTCATGCCTATATACAGAGGTGTACATTCTGTGTTACATTCTGAGTTACATTCTGATGAAAAAGTATGAATTTACCAAAGAAGAGAAATAAAGCACCTCAGATCTTTATCTTGTCTATCAAATATATGATAAAAATAAAAGTTACTGTTAACATCTTATTTCATAAAAGTTGCAGTTCTCCTGGTATCACTTAGTTTGTTCAGAAATCAACAGCTAGCATGGTGTAGTCAGCCCTGAACTATCCAGGGACTGTACACAAACACTATGTATTTCTCTGCTTGACTTTGTTGACAGATTGAGGAAGAATTTACCTTCAATTATCTAATGGACCAGAATTTTGAAACATGTACTCTTAAGCTGGTATATCAGCACCATAATATGTAATTAATGTTTATTAGTGATGATGTGACTGATGCTGATTCTGTGCATGAAGAAAACAAGAATGGTAGTGACGATGGTGGTGATGGTCGTGGTGACGATGGTGATGATGGTGGTGGTGGTAACGGTGGTGAAGATGATAGTGAGGATCACAGCCGTGGGCGGGGCGGGGGGGGGTTCTCTAATTAACGTGTCCACCAGAGGGCAGTAGAAATAGGGCAAATGATGGAGTGAATTAAGAAGCTCAAACCATTCCTTCTCCAACTCTGTTGCTTTAGAAAAACCATTCTATAAAGATCAGGTGGAAAATGAGTTAAAGTAAGGTTTTCAAATGCATATACAGCTTTGTGCCCCCCACCCCAACCAAGATGTGGCCTTGACTGGGTGTTGTTGGTGGTCCCTAAAGTCATCGACTTCACAGGGAAAGACCCACCAAGAGCTGTACTGCAACCACATCTTCATTTAGAAACTGTTTCACTTCCAGAGGAAAGGCAGTTCCTTTTCTCTGTTCTCTCTGACTGGTATCAGACCTCCAAGTCAGGCCACCAAGTACCATAAGGCTCTGGTAATTCTCACTTCACAATAGCTTTAGTTGGTCTCCTTTGGAATTAGCTGGGTGACAAAAGAAGCAGTCATCAAAACATGTCACCAGGCTTAAGTTTCTTCTCTGCCAGTTTCTCATAAACCCCACAAATGCCTAGCCCCACAACCACTCCAGATGTATGACAGCCATTCCCAGAGAGCACCGAATAGCTGGGGCTATTCTGGTCCCTTTTCTAGAAATTAAGACTCCCTTTTATTCCTGAGAGTCATCAGTCTTTTTTCTGGTAGAAACTGCCTATCTCTTTCTCATCTTCTTTGGCAGCATGGTAGAGAATAAACAGATCTCTCTACTCTCCCATCCCTGGTTGTATACGATTTGCCTGTTTTCTCTCTCTTTCTCTTTAAAAAAATCCTTGCACAAGGTCAGTTATCTAAACCTCCAGGTTCCTATAAAATGAAGAATCTGGCCTTAAGAATTATTATTCTTTCTTTCTTTCTTTATGGAGTATCGCACTGAGCAAATATGAGACATGGTCCCTGCTTTTGGATTTTTTTTTATTTTTAAGGCAGTAAGATACACATACACAGGCACAAGCATGTCACATAAAGTTCACGAGTCGCACATGCCAAAGCCACACAAATGAGCACTATTATCCCTGCTTTGTATAGCCCTAGCTTCACACTGCTGATATAAACAGTGCTAAACCTGTAGCAAGGATCAACACAGCTCTGATCACTTCTGACACCATATTTTTACTTTCTGGAGAAAGAACTTGTTTCCCAGAAATAAGAATGGTAAGTAATGAGGCTTGGTCATGAATATCTGTAGTAATCTATTGTTTTAACGGTTTTTATAATGTTATCAGATACTAACTCAACTAGTTACTTTTAAGAAATGAGCTTTCTGTGCTACCATTTGTTTTGTAAACAATATTATAGACTATTCCTACCATGCATTTGTAAATGTATCATTTTTTAAATAACATTGTTTCGGTGCCCTAACACATAGTAGGCATTTAATACATTTGTTGAAGGAAGGAAGGAATGAATTCCACAAATGCGTTTTCAGTTGCTGCTGGTGGTTAAAAAGTCAGGTGTTTGTGTCTGCTCACTAATAAATTCAATACATAGTGGAAAATCATATTTTTAACTTTTTATATAGTTAAGGAGTATGGGCCATTTGCATTGCTATCTAACCCACATATTATAAAGTGTATGCCCATTTGCACCAGGTGGGAACAACTACACGTCTCTCTGTGAATATTTCATATAATAACCTACGTCATAAAATCCACTACATTACCTAAGTCCTGAGTTGTTAGTGCTCATAGGGCACAGCCTCTGTCATTTTCATCTTCTTCCCCCTCAGCACAGAGTAGGACCTTAGGAAAATGTCTGGTACATGAATAAAGACTTACAAAGTAGACCATTAGATTCCTAGGAACTTCAAAATCCTACCTACCATAGACAAAATGTCTTTACTATTGTTCTCAATTCTCAGATTTTGAAATGCAGTAAAATGTTCAAACAGCCAGATTCCAAGTGCCTTGTAACACAGAGTAACTCTGAGAGATTAATTCTGGAGCCTGATTCTCCAGATCCTACCTTCTTTAAATATCAAGGCCTATTCTAGCTGGCTCTCATTTGAAACAAGTGAAGCTCACAGAGCCTTAAACTGGCAACCCCCCCTCCCATCCATCCCCAAACAGTGATTTTTGTGGCCTAGCTCAGGGAGCAAGGGAAATATCTGTATGCCCGCTTCAAATATGATGGAAAATGAATCATGACTGTCTCAAAATATTGAATCTTGAACTCAGAGCTTAATTAGTAGGAGAAAACACAAAATTAGTTAATTTTCAAAATAAACTTAGCTTCTGTCTATAAATATATTAAGGGTGGAAAGCATATACATGAATTATTTGAATATTCAGTACATAAAGGGGTTTTGCTAAAGATCATAGATCTTGCATGTGTTGACTTAATAGTTCTAGAACATTTTAAGTATGCTCATTTTAAAACATGTATTTTACAAGAAGTCAATTCTCCTAAGTGGAAACTTGCAACCCTCAATTTTTTTTCTTTTATTTTAGCATAAATAAATCAAGCTGAGAAGCAGCCTTCAACCAAAATGGAACTTTTTTTTTTTATTGATATAACTTTAGCTTCAGCAATATCTTCAGAATTCCAAGATGGGTTTTTTTATTTCCACTGATTTTCACATTTAATGGTTTCAATCTCTTAAAATTAATGTGAAAAAAGAGTGAAATTTAAATGCCGAGTCCAGGATTGTGTTTTCAGCTGTTTTACCCTGTGTAAGATCTGGTTCATAGAAACATCCAAAATTAATACTTTTGTGACAATGCTAAAAAGTTGTGATTCATTACTTCAAATTTTTAAACATTCCAGAAGGAAGAAAATTTTGACTATGAGAGCTGAAAGGGGCAAAAGAACCCTTGAGTCCAGTTACTATCTCTTCTTAATCTTTAATTTTTTAGAGATGAGAGATCAACCAGCAGCAAGGAAATAAATGCTAATCTCAAAGTATATATTTTTTTCTAACATAATACCAAATGCCTAAACATTGTGGGTAAACTTGCACTGAAATAATAAGATGATGGCAGTAATTATTTTAATGAGAATTTCCCCAGCTAGACTAACAAACAGATATATCACCTAATGTTACACTGAAAGGTAGCACACATGTATACACACTGCTGTGGTGACTAATGTGTGAAAAGAGAATCCTTCTGCTCACAGTTTGGGCATTTATGTCACCACGTATTATTGATAGCACATATTACTTTTACTACATGGTTTCTTTTTTATATAAAGTCTAATTGCAGGAAAAATTATTTTTATCTTCTTGATTTTGATAGGCATTTCCATAGAGAGGATGAGATACAGAGAAGGCCGTGTATTGTGGAATTCCACGATTACTAAGCATGTTTGCTGATATCAGTTCTGTGTGCACTGCACACTGGTCTTCTAAGAGTGAAGGAAATTAAGTATAATAGACGTGTGATAAAATAAGCATGAGGTCCTGATGAATATACAAAGAAGGAGGACGACTCAGATTTTTAAAGCTTGAGCCCCCATCTTCCCTAAATATTCCTGTGTTCGGGTACTGCCAATTACAGAGTATATGAAATCTCTTGCTGAACTAAAACCCCTGATAAAACAGCATCTTAACTGCACCTTGGTCCTGAGGTGGAGATAAGATTAGATTTTTCTGGGTGTAATTTCAATTATGATGATTACTTTGGTAGAATGCTTTTCAAGAGAGTGAGTAGAGTAAGAAAATCTGGCATCCAGAACCAAACAAGCCTGAGTGTCTGGACCATGTACAGTTTCCACAAAGAAGGTCAAAAAGGTCTGAAAGAAAAGGTGTATCAAAGCTACCCTTGGAACTCTGAGCCAATAAAAATGAAACTATTCTCTTCTGAGACCAAATTAACTTTTATATCCAAAGGTACACTGCACATTTGTTCATTGCTTATGATGAGGACTAAAAAATATATATGTGCCATGGAACTAGGCTTTTAAATGATCTATTTGGTGACTTTTCCCTGCCTGTAAGGAATTTTCTGTTCTTTAGAGGTAGTCATTCAATGAATAAGTAAGTCTATACTAATTTTTTTCCCCTCAAAACATTCAGCATCTCTCTATATCTATTTTCAAGGAATCAGGGACTTAGTCCCATAACTTCCAAAATATTCCCTTCAAATTCTAAAATAAAACCAAAACAAAAATGTTCAGGAAACAAATTTCATGCTACGGGCTTTGCAAGGATTAGACTCCTATTAGAGTCAATGTTCCTATGTGATCCTTTTTCATGTTTTAAAGGAGGATATATATTTTTTCCGTTACCTTTTCTGACTGTAAAGCAATCACAGGAACCTGCAGGAGGCACCATAAATATGCAAATTTCTGAGAGATAACTGTTTTCAGTGGTTATGCCTCCAAGTAGTGAGGGAAACAGGAGAGCCAGAGCTGCCTACTTCCAAGTAATTCGTATGTTGGTGGTGCCCCCTGCTGCAATCACAGGTTGTCCAAGAAAGGAAGAATGAAATTCGGAAGCATTTAGATCTGGTTAATATCTGAAATGAATGCCCACTACCCCTCTCCGGGTACAGCCATACTAAAGTTCAGAGTTCCTCCTGCCAGCCACGATTCCACTTTAAACACTTTCCTCAACCTAAAATGTGGAAGACTCGCTTTTATCTCAAAACCTTTAAATATGCACGTTACATAGAGATAGATTTTCTCAATAAAACACATCTCACCGAGATCCGAAGCAGCATTTTCAACAAATGAAATGTTTTAAGAATTTTCTAGAGATTATCTAATGATAATAAATTCTGAATCCTGCTACCCACTAGAACATTAGAGCGGAAAGGGAAAAGTTAGTGTTAACAGCATGTAGAGCTATTACACAGTTTTAAATGGCATCACTTATTAAAGGAAATTTTTGAGGGCTATTAGTTCATAGTGTGGACTGGACATTTTGATATTCAAAACAAAATGAAATAAAATAAATAAATGAAATAACCAAGTTAGGAACATTGGAAAACTGATTCCCATGGCTCTATAGTCACTCTATTACAGATGTTCATATTAAGACTGGGGGGTGGGGTTGATAGAACAGAATAACAAGATACAATTCAGACTTGTGATGGTCTATTGAATACATAATATGCATTTTTAAATTGCCTGAATATATATTCACATGACAGATTCTAATGGGTTTAGGAGGAGCCCTTGCTCTTGATCAAATCATAAAAACTGTTAAAAAAAAAAACTTGTCTATCACATCAAATCACATATACTTCTATCAAGATTGTCTTTTGTCTTCTTGTTTAAATACTAGAATTGGAATAGATAAAAGGAAATTAACCTACAAAAAAACCCAAAAAACCCAGGGAGGTATTAGAAACTTTAGATTACAGCCACCAAGACAAGCCTTGACAACAGACACTCTTAGCTTCTGTTGGACTGTTCTCAGTCTTTGACAATGCCCCAAGCCCCCCGGTTTTGCTAATTTTTAGCATCAGTTTCAGAAATGTAAGCTCTGTACGAGTGTAAACACTTTGCAGTGGCTATATACCGGAGTTTGAATTTCAACTTAGCTCCATGCCTCGTTTCCATATGCAGATCTTCACAGCTGGAGCAAAGTAGAGGGATTGAGGAAATTACCTATATAATTTCAGCAACGATCCTGCCTTTATCTGCATCATCCAGGAATCTTGTATCCTGTCTGTCAAGCTTTGACCTGAGACCCATAAAGAGAGAGAGGGAGAGGAACTGGTGGGTACTATTTACCAGGCAGAACTAATTAGAAATAGATCTTGATATCAAAGGCATCCATCTTTTCCTTACCCAAAATTTAAACAAGCACCCATTACTCGGTATGACGAGGAGAATTTTTAACCTCCCACTCTGGGTTTTATTGCCACAGAAGGTGAACTGTTAGAAAAAGAAAAGCAGTGCACAAAACAGCAGTTGGAAATCGAAGCTCCTCTTTACCAGAACCCCTGCCATATATGTTCTGTCACTCACCTTCTAGACACTCGGTACAACCATTCAATCTATTGAATCAAGAGACTGTTTGATCTTATCTGCATCTGTGAGCTGACTGTCAACCTGCTTAGGCTGCATATTAAATCATCTATAGTAGCTGTATCAAGCTGGGATGATCTGTTAATTCTAAATTTATTAACCCTTGGAGTACAGTCATCATGTTTAATCTAGTGTAGCTCGCATTTATTTTACAAGACTAAATCCTTCTTTAAGATATGGCTGTGCTGTAGGTTAAAAACAGCTAATGTGGGTTTCGTTACGATAATTGGGGGGAGAGACTGTCTGAAAAATCCTAGTGTGACTACTCTATCAGGCTATGTATATCTGATCCCACGGAGTATCCTAGGCTGAGGTTTGCCTGGGAAATGAAATTTTCTCCAGAAACAGTTTCTGTCTCCAAAAAGAATGCAAAAGGAAAAAGACGAGGGGAAAGAGGAAGAAAAGGAGGAAGGCCTCTGATAGATTTCCAGTGGTCTAAAGCCAGAAAGTCTGATTTTCACAGCAGTGTCAACCCATAATGTAATGTCTGAGGAATAAACTTCCAAAGGTACACACAAACCTGGCAAAAAATACCAACAAAATTCTTTGAGTGAGTCAAACTTCTAAATCAATAAGGATCACTTATTTCTGGATTGTGTGATTTTCACCCCTCCCCCTCCCCGAAGAAAAATTCTGAGCAATTCAAAGTATAGGTAGTCCTGCTTTAATTTTTTTTAAAATGTTCATTTAATATGTTAATCTTGTCTTCAGACAAAAAGAAAATATCCATCTCTTCTACTTGCCCATTACTGATGTTATCAACATATTCATAGCTTTTCTTTCAGACACAAACTGCTAGGCATGCTCCCTTTTTTGGTAACCACGTGCCTGATATCTCTCTAATGTAGCCTAATAACAATTTTAGCATTCAGATGAAGCGATTTCATTCTGTGACTGCCTTTTCTATTAGATTTGATTTTGAGAAGCCCCAGTGGGTGCCTTCGAGGCAGAGATCTATCTGTGAGGCTGCTACCGACTCAATAGCAGCCTGGGCTAACCTTGACCTTTCCCGAGACCCCGCTCCATCTGGTGCCAGCCTGCTTTCCACCCCCCCCACCCCCCTTTCTTGCTTCATAGTCAACATTGATCAAGGCAGAACGGAGCTCCTCGTCTCCTGGAAGGGCTGGGCAGACTCAGGAGGACAGCACATTTCAGTATATGGAAATGATCAAGCCTCTTATGCAATCATAAATCTACATAGCAGTCTTGTGATTTGATATTTCATTCACCTCCAAAGATTTTTTTTCTCCCTCCCAACAGGGATTTATAAGCTCTGTAAGAGCTCCCGGACAACGGCTTTCCCCAACACCTGGAAATTATCAAGCTTGCTGCTTGCTGAATGATGCTAACAGCTCTAATGCTGCAAATTCATTTTTAACAACTCACTGGCTTTTATCTAGGATTTGTGTGTGTGTGTGTGTGTGTGTGTGTGTGTGTGTGTGTGTGTGTGTGTGTGTGTGTGTGTGTGTGTGTGTGTGTGTGTGTGTGTGTGTGTGTGTGTGTGTGTGTACCCGTGCCTTTCTTTAAGAAAAATCTACCAAAGCAACGCATAGTATCAAAGACACCAAAATCAAATCTGACTTGAATAGCCTACATCTCCACACCCATCTCCATTAAGTATTTGTAGCTAGATGGGTTTTTCTATCTCTGCATTCTGCCCTCTTTCCCCCTTTTTTAAGAGGGGAGAGATAAAGAGGAGATAAAGGGGAAAAGAGAGAAAGAGAGATAGAGAGGAGAGAGAAACAGAAGGAATGATGCCAGAGGGAGGTAAGGAGGTAACCTCTGAATGGAGCTAGAAACCCAGCTCTCCCCTCCCTAGGCCACATTCCTCCTTTCCCAAAGACCCACACAAATGTCTCTTTCTCACATCACCCACTAGAGTACACAGATGCCTCCTCTGCTTCACACTCTCTCTTTCCTCCTCTTCTCTCTGGATCAGGGGCCGGGTGGAAAAGAGGCTGAGGGGAGTCACGTGGGCAGCCGTGGGCAGCGGCGGCAGCAGCTCACGAGAAATTGACTGACTGGCCGCTTGGGCGCATTTCAATATATGGAAATGACCAGAGGTTTCTGCAATAAATCAGCACTCAACACTTTGTCATTTTTTCTAGTTCTGCTTCATTTTCCTATTTTCCTCTTCTCCTCACAGAAGCCTCATTTCTTGCATTTTGCCCTGTCGCGTCTCTTCCCACTTCCAACCCACATACTCTCCAAATCTTGCCCCGTCCTCTCCATCCCGTCTCCCCCCCACCCCCACCCCCACCCCCCACCCCGCTTCTGATCTCTGGCTCCCTTGTAATTGGAAACATCCGGTCGATGACGATTTTTTCTTTTCTTTCCCTTTCAAACATTTTCCTAACAAAATCAGGCAGTATTTGCTGTCGTGTCTCAGATTTCCTACGACAAGAAGCACCCGGGATGCGCTCACGTAATCCTTAGGACCGAGACCTCAAGTCCCTGGTGATAAAGAAAAGACGAAAAAGACCACGGTCCTTATTTCGCCTTTTCCCACCCCGGCCCCGGCCCCCACCCTCGGAGTTTCCTTAGCAAACTTAAAAGAAGCAACTTGTGCCGTGAAATGCTCATAATAGCTTTGGCTGGGTTGCCAGAAGAAAAGGGAGGAATATAGTGGGAATCTATGTGGGTTTGCAGGTTCCTGGTTTGCTTTTGCAGAACCTCTGGAGTCCTGCACCTAATCCTGCCCCTATGCCTCGGGTCTTTTTGAACTAAAGCTGTGCGTCCCCGCTATCTGCAATTACTCTGGATGTTTCTCAGGAGCTCAACGTAGCCTGAATTCCGTGGCGAGTGCAAAAAGCGAAATTAGCAAAACCCCACCACCGTGCTGTTGGTTTGGGATTTTTTGTTTTGGTTTTTTTTAAGTTCGGTGCAGAAGCAAACACTACCTAGCTTCCTCCGCCCCTCTCCCAGCTCTTCCTTGAGATTTCTGATCTTTCAACTTGGCTCTCTCTTGTCCACTGGGCAGCCTCTCTTTTCTTTCTCTTGGATCTGGGAACAATAGGCATGTAAAGGGTCAGTGGGCATCACCCTATAAAGCTCAGAACCTAATTAATTTTATTAAAGGAGGATCTGTTTATGCAATATGACAGCCTGGGGGAATTAACCATTTGAGGACCCAGACGCTGTTCAGGCACCAGAGATTCACTCTTCACATCATAAGCTTATAGTTCTTGCCCCATCGGATGCTGAGCGGCACCATGATTTGCGTCTGGTTTTTGTTTGACCTTGTGAAGAGCTTGTCTAAATCCCGGGGTTCTGCACAATTGGAGGGACATCCGGAAAATCCACATATTCCTATTGCTAGATGACAGTTGAAGTGCTCACCCATTCACAATTTGTTGCCGTGACAGCTCTAAAGGTCTCACTATTGGGAAGTGGGGAGTGAACCTCTGAGGCATCCTAACTAAAGAGGATATTTGGTGCCCAGAAATACTCTACTTGGAAATCACATTGTATGAAACCCAACATGACTTCTCAAGAGCAAAGGAAAATGTAACCGATTTTAAGTTATTATTTTTTTATTTTTTCCTGCCACTCTGGTAATTTGAAATACATTTTTAATAACCTCTGGAAAAAAATACAATTTAATAGTTCAGACATATTGTTCTTTGACTTAATATCCCTGTGTATTCCTTAATTGCCCAAACCAAGTTTATTTCATTTACAAGGCTAACTTTATATCTCCTAGGAATTCTAATGTCATAATCTTGTGTACTTTGTTTTCTTTTCTTTTTTTTTTTTTTAATCATCACCTTGGATTTTGTTCAACAGGGATCTAGAAATGTATAGCATATGTATAGAAATAGATATGATAAAATATTCAAGAGCTCTCTGAAGGAAAATGTGCTTGAAAATAACCCCCTCTTTTATGGAATTTGTTTTGATTTAGATCTATAGATAGTAAAAAGAATGAAAGAAACTGTGAATTACACTGAATATAAGATGTTTATCACTTTAATATTACACTTCCTAGCTTCCATATTACAGAGCTTTGAAATATTCCCCCAAACTTTCAGATTGAAGATCTGCCTTGTATAGTCTGAGGTTTGTCTGGTAAAACCTGCCAGTACATGCCAGCTAAAAATGAGTGTCAATTAATAATAATAAAAAAGCTCCCTTATTTCTACACTCATGCAATTTAACAGGTTTGGAGAGGAACATAGGATGACAACAGTTGTGAGAACATTCCAATATATGCAGTTTTAACAGCTTTCATTCTAAGACGCCAAACCTTCCTAAAATAGAATGGTTTAACATTTCTTTTTTATATTAAAAGTCCAATCTACACTTCACATAAAATGTTTTTTTATCACAAAATATTTGTCTCTAACAAAATGCACTTTTTGTTCTACCAAAAAAGCAAACATCTTGAAACAGATTCTCCCAGCTTTTTACAGCTCCTCATTGCAATTTTCTGTACTATTTTCAACGGCCCCTCCCCCATATGAGACACTTTGAACACTGGAATAAAAATAATTACTATTGAAATACTGAACTAGAGTGCCCTGTTCCCCAATATTGCTAATAAAAATCTCGAAATCTCAAACTGCTCTCTGATGAAACTAGGCGAATTGGAGAACTTACACTGATATTTCTAAGTGCAGTTTGTTGTTTTAAAAACATATTGTACTGATTAATAAAAATGTGAAATAATTTGAGTTACAAATTTTGAACTACGAATCGCCATCTGCTCAAATGGGGGAAAACCAAAAATTGCCGAATATATTTTCTCACCTCTTTTTTTTTCATGATAACATAAACAACATTCCTGAATAATTAAAAAAAGAAACTGACTATACTTTAATGCATTTTTATAGTTCAACAACTGCTTGGTGAGTCCACCTTCTCAAATGTGCAATTATTTTTTTCTTAATTACTTACATATGTTCTATCAAAAGATTCAGGTTCTAGTGTTTTCCTGTGTATTGTGCAAATCTGTTCAGCTCTGTCTATTAGGACTGTGAGCCCCTGGATTGATATGGTAAAGGAGACTACATTGTGCAGTAACCCCAGCTTGGCCCTAGGTGTCTACTGTGTCAGAGACCTGTGAGAACACTCAGAGTATCCTCCTGAGGGAGAAGGGGGAGAAAAGAAAAAAATCTCCATGAACCCAGACTTGGAGGGAGAAACACAACCCATCAAATAGATATATTTTTGTGGGAAAGAAAGTAGGTAAGTAAGTCTGCCATCCATGATTATTGAAAGCAGTTGGCATCCAGGACCCAGTGGAATTTACTATTCCACCAGCAGAAACAGTGAAAAATTATCTATGATGTTTCAAGGTGTTGGTGTTCAAGCAATGAAAATGATAAGCCAGGAGCCATCAGTGCAAGGAGTCTAACAGGAGAGCCCATAGAGAGTCAAATGTACTGCTCTTTCAATCATCCTAAGTATAAATAAACCCAATCCTTTTAATTGCAGAAAAATATGGTGGTTTTTTTAACCTTTTTTTTAAAAAAAACTGAACTGGGTGTGGGGGTGGTGCCTGTATTTTTATAGAGAGATATAGGTACCATGATCAAAAAGCTGAAACTTCATAGGTTGCATCCACGTGGGTCAGGCTGTGCTCAGGGAGGGAAGAGTGAGCCAAGTCATGCCATGCTCTCGTGCCCACCATCGCTGCCCAGTTTCAGTTCAGCTAAAAGTCAGGAGGTGAATCCCCAGACCCTTGGAAGCCTGTGGAGGTTGCTTCATTCTGTTGAAGTAGGATAGAAGGGAATGAGGAACTGGCCCAAAAATGCCTCCAGATGACCCTGAACATCAGCTGCTTTCACTCTCTTTCTACTCGAAGTGTAATTCCTTGAACATGGTAGCGGCTACTTTTGTTTTGTTTCGCTTTTCATTCATAACTGATCTGTCTAATTTATAGAATATTAAATGCTGTGTACAATGTGAAATAGGCAGGCAATTTATTTAGAGTTAATTTACTACCAGGTGCTTTTGAGTGTCAGGGACCTTTGTCAGGTGTGGAGGGGACAGAAGACAAGCTAACAACAACAACAAAAAGGTTCATGTCCCAGAGTGGATCAGAGTCCAGGGGAGAAACTCACACATATCTAGCTAAAAAACAAGTCAGACTGGGGGACAGGCAATTAAGAAGAGATCAAGGAAGCACCTCAAAGCAGGAGATTTCTCCATGCTGGGGAAGAAAGAGCGGGGCTTTGTTAGATGGGAAGATGTGAGAAGAGCACTAAAGTGCTGGCCTGAGCAATACCAGGCAGCATGAATGGGCGTGATGAGTTTGGGGGCTGCAAGTTGCCTGGTGTAGCTAAAGAGCAGAGTGGAGTGACAGGAAGATGTCTGGAAAGGGAGGTTGGGCAAGTTTGGGGAGGGCCTGGAACGTCACACTTCACAGTCTTGACCTTGTTCTGTAGGCAGCGGGAAGCCATTTGAGGTTTTTGAGCAGAGGCAGTGGATGATAGGCTCTTTGGAAAAATGAAACCTGGGGGCAATGTGGAGAATGGTATGAAGCAAGTTGTTCTCTGCCATTCTACCTATCTTTCTATTTGCCAATCTGCAGAAATGATCCGTGTGCAAATGAAGCCAATGCCTTACCAGGGATGGAATATTCACTGCTTTCTCCTTCGTAATTGAAGATGATGCTTCTGACAGTGGTTTCTATTTGCATGCACAGGATGGCTGACTTTTGGAATATTCACATATACAGTCTGTTCTTTGAATGCTTCTATATTTGGAATCTTTACATCTAAGAACTTAATCCATCCTTCCCTGTGTGAATCCCAAAAGTTTTTACCTCCAACCCTCACCCCTTCCCTTGATCCAGTTTGCCAAAAGGTAAGACCGAAGTACATGGAGGAAACCCTTCTTCTCTTCTAAGAATAAACACTTGAAGATATCAAGCCTTTTAACTCTGCAATCATATTTATTCAGCATCCACTATATGCACAGCCCTTTGCTGAATTCGCTTAAGAAAAATGAACCCAAATACAGATATTAAGAAAACAAGGATGAATAATACATGCCATTATAAATTTTTTAAAATAATCTAAAATCAAATGATTAAAGAGTAGCAGTTGTGGCCTGTTAACTAATTGGATGGTGAGCTGGTTTATAGTACTACATTCTTGGTGCAACAACACTAAGTTTTGTAAATTCAAAACCCTTTAAAATTAGATTCTGTCTTTACAGGGCTGGAGAGACCAACTAATAGAACTTTAACTATGAGGTTTCACAGCTTTTATTTTACTTTTCTACTTCTACCCAGTAGAAAATAACAGTATGAAAAATGGGACACCGTGTTGCATTTCAAATAGCCTTCTGCTAATTAGAAAATTACCCTGTACCATCATAAGGACTGCCAGCATTGTTTAATATGGGTCTGCTAATATTCCATTCTGAAGGCCCTAATTTAAGAATCTTGTATCTTGGCTGCTAAAATCACCGCAGGCTGAATCTTGTCAAACAGGAGGAGATTTTGTTTTCCAGGCTTGGACATGGAGCATGATATTGTCATTTTTAAATGACTGGAATGTGTGTGTGAATGGGAGGGAGGGACAAGAGAATTGTCTTTAAATGTTTTCCTCTTAGCACACCTTAGCTGTAATCCCAGATCAGAAACTAGTTCTCTTGAGAATGAAGACTGTTTTGACATTTTTAGTGAGAAAAACCTCAAATAACTCGTGAATTTCTCATATAGGATTTAGCTAAAAAAGTATATTTATGTGAGATTTAAACAAAGTAGTGCCTATTGTAATGTTTACAATTATTATCTGTTTCTCTGTTAAATTATTAGTTTTGGTTTAAATAAAATCTCCTCTCAATAAGAATAAGCAAAAAGTGCAGATCCTAGTTTTGTAAACACATATTCACATGCATATTAGCAAATTTTATGCAATATACAGAAATACATAGTATGTCCACTTTAACATCAAAATTTAACACTTATGGTCTGACTTTAGAAAAATGCTAGGAAAATCAGGCTTAAATCCTTACTTGCATTCTTAACTATTCCATGATGACTTGACATTATTTTTATATGTTTCCCTACTTCAAATATCAGATAGTAAAAGGTTTAATTCATCTCACATATCATATATACTACAGTGTCAAGGCCAAATGCAAAAGAGTTATAGCACAAGAAAACTTCCAGCCCAAACTCTGAAACATCAGGCTTCACTTTATCTGTTTAGGGGATTATTTTAATATAGATTGGTGTATGGATATGATATTATTCAAAGGAATTGATGCTTATAAGTAAGTAGCTCTATGGTGAAGATTTAACTCAGAAAATTAGTCTTGGTCTTTTCTTTTTCCTTTTTTTTTTTTTTGCTAGCTATACTTTCAAAAATGTTTTATCTTTTAGACAACTTCTAGTGAAATGTGAAAATTGTTTATTCCCTTGAGTTATTCTTATTTAAATTACAGACCCATAAGCATCTCTTTTCATCCTTGGCAAAAATTAAAAAGTATCAACTTTAAATGTAAAAGCATCTCTATCCAAGAAACAAGTTTAATAGTTTACAGTACATGGCAATTTGAGCGTGATGACTACTTCCGAGCTCTGTAAGCATTCATTAGCTTAGTTTTCTCCCGTTAGCTTGCAATAAAAATAATAATATTTGCCATTTAGTAGGGGCTTTTCACCCTCAAAGTGCTTTACAGGCATCAAGTGGCTTATTTATTAATAATCTATGTTTCTGCTTAATAAACTATGTTTCTATTTACAATCAAAGGGAAAATTAGAAAATGTTCTGCTCGCGTAAGTAAAAGGAATTGCTAACAGACTATCAAATTACATATTTATTTTGCCCTACCCATTATTGTTAAATAACTTTCTGATAGCCACTTTAAAATTTCAACATCCTAAACAATAAAATATAGAAGTCTGTTTCACGTCTGATTGTTTTTCTGATTTGGGAGGAAGTAGGTTACTTTCAAAGTTTTTACTCCTCAATTTATTCATGCAAAAGGGAACTTTTTTTCAGATACTACAGATTAGCACCAAAGAGATTTCTTTTCAAGTGTGTTTATAAGACCATAACACTCTGTGCTGGAGGTGGGGGGACCTCTAGAAATCCTAGGGTATCAGCTCAAAGGCCTTTGGTTCTGTTCCAATCTGAGTGGGAACTGCAGGCAGATATTGTCTAAAACCAAGGCCTCCAGGACATGTGAGTTTTGCCTCTTGGGCACTGGCTTCAGGGCCACTGATGGCCACGGGCAGGGGTTAGTTTAGCTTGGAGGTAGGTGACGTCCACAGGATAAATCAAATGAACTGGCTGAGGCAGGGGGTAAATGACACCCACACACTCAGAAATAACACCACCTCTAATACAGCCCAACACTGTTTCTCCAATTGACCTTCTCATCTCAAGATATGCTGTTCCCTGAAAACGAATGTTTAGTTGGAACTACTTATGATTCTTTTTTGATTTTACCATCCAGAGTTCTCATGAAAAACATTTGAAATGTTTGCAGGTTTCTGGAGATTCCTTTGAGGCAGCACAGAACAAAAGGAAGGTAGAAATTACTTTACACAGAGGTTTAAAATGGCTCACTAAAAAGTCCTGCAACTTAAATACATAAATACACAAAGCATCAGAAAGCTGCAACATATTAGGAAACAGTTGTCCTCATGCTGTGCTACCTTTGAAGGCTTAGAGATAGTTATGATATTAGTAATATTACCTTATGTGTGGTGATACTTTACAATTTTTGCAGTATTTTCATATATAGTCTCCTTTTCAACTAAGCATACTTTTATTTCTTTTCACATTGATTTTGGCTCGTTTGCTCCTTAATATTTTTTGTTGTGTTTCTTCTAACTGGTAAGAATAGAGTAGTGGACACATCACCCTAGTATGTTTGCACAATGCTGCCTTGTTATATAATTAAGTGTATTTTTCAAAGGTATCTAAACCAGTCATAAAAATTTGCTCAGGGCCAACCTTAGAATGTTAGGGTCTGATCCTGACAGCAAATTCTTTCGAACACCATCATAACCTGATTTTTTGGTCATTTAAAAATATATACATGTGAAACATAAACTGTTCGATAGCATTTCTATTTTACAAAATGATACGGTGTGCCTCCCACTCTTATTTGTGCAAAGAATGGATGTGTCTAAAAGTTACTTTTGTAATAAAGAAACATTTAGTGATATGCAAAAAAAAAAAAGTTAATTTTGGTCTCTTTGATGGTTGAACAGAAACACTGGAGGCAGAAATAGGCCTTGTGATTCACCTTCAGTTTAAAAGCGCTAATTTCTGCCTTCTGGGTGTCTTTATAACAACCCGTCCCCTTCTTTGGCATTAGAAAGCAACTCTCCGGTGAGAGGGGAGGACAGAACAGAGGGAGCCCCTCCCAACCATCCCCGACCAGGATACCTGCCTCCCTCCTGATGCTGTCCATGAGGGAGGCAGAGAGAAACAATTTGCCAAATATCCACAGGCAGGACAGAAGTGCAGTGCACCACATGCAACAATTCCTTCTGCGAACACCCGCTGAGGCCCGTCCCCTCACTCCCTGAAGCCTTAACTCACTTTTATCAGCCCTGTGGAACAGAAGACGAAGTGGGTACGAGGACCCACCTCTCCCTCTATAAAAAGCCACTTGCTGTCTCATTCCCCATCTCCTTCCAAAAGCAGCATTCCTACAAAATAGAATTGCAAAGTTGAGCAGGAGTGGGAACAAAATTGCAATTCAATTGCTTTTTTACATTTTGTAAAATAATGGCAATAAATTACATAATCAAAATATTTAGCTGTATAAACTGGCTTCTGCCACTTGTGCAGTTACTTCTTTTCATGAGGAAGGTTGCTTTACATACCAATAGGTGTTTTAAAAATTATCTCAATGTCTATTTAAACATGCTGCGCCAGGAAGGTCTTCTGGTGTTTTCAGCTGAAATTAATATTTGCTAATAAAAGAACTGTCGGGACTGTGAACTAAACATTCATTTATACACCCAAAAGAACAGAATGAATCCAGTTTTCATTTGTGCAGTGTCCCTCTGCCCCAGTCGGTCGGTCAGTCATCCGGCATGGCTGTAGCTCTGGCCACTGCTGGACTTCAAGCTCAAGGTGACAAATAGCCGCCTCCTTGAACAAGGGACATAGAATATCGAGTTAATTCATTTCACCAGCCCTGTATGCTCCTGGCAAAAACAAAGACAGTGTGTGGGCTGCATTTTGCATTTACTCATAAAGTTTAAGGTGTTGGCTATAAGAGCAACTGTCAGGAGGTGATTGCAGCATAACCCAGGAGAATAAAAGGGGGAGACTCCGGAGGAAAAACTCAATCTCACACCTACTAAATTTTCATATCTATTTCAGGCATAAATGGATTCTAAAATTTTGTGGCTTAAAAAAATTCAGTGAACACAGCAGAAACTGCAATTCTGAGACATTTCCACGCGGAGATCTGGAAGCACAGATGAGACTGTGGAGCCGACCTGGGCTAGTTTATGATCACAGTCCAAATCAAACATCACTAACCGGATTATCAGCCAGGAGTGGCACCCCTGAAAGTCCCCTGGTTCTGCCCCACGGCATCTTTGCCAGGACCTCAAGTTCTCTTCCCAGGTCTTCTCTTCTGCCTCTGCTTTCCTACCTGAGGAAGGCCCACACAATAATTGAAAAAACTGAGATTTTGTAATACTTTTCAAGGATTACCAAGTCAATTACTGAGAGGGAGAAAAATAAAAAGGAAATAGTTGAGCGTCACATGCTAGGGCACATTCAATTCAAACAGCTCCCGGGGAGTTAAAATTCTCTCTACATGGTGAACAGTGTGTGCCTACACGTTGTTGGCAAGCCCACAGCAGTTTAAGGTAATATTTTGGTCAGCAGGTGTAGACCCCAAATGAACAGTGGTTTAAGACCTGGATTGGAAGAGGCAGGCATGTGCCAAAATTAGAAAAGCATTCTCAGGCTATTATTTAACATTCTACATATGTGAGATACATAATGAAAGAATGAGAATTATCTTAAAATCCCTGCTAAAGCGGGGCCTGCTTTCTCAAGGCAATCTCAAGCTTTAGTAGTTCAGACAGATTCTCTAGCTGACAATTAATATTAATGGGTAGATTTCACAATGTGGCATTATCACACGGGAGATGGGTGGGCACACCATCTGGGTTTTGGCAGGTATTAGATGTAATCAAAGGGATTATTTGGCTCAGGGAGAAATAGAAAACCTTGGGTTTGTTTAGTCTCTTCCCTCTTTTGTTTGGACGCAGCTCTAGGTGTGCTTAACTATTTTTCCCCTTGTTCTTTATTTGTGGTCGGGAACATCTCCAGGGGAAAAAAACAAAAACAAAAATGAAAAGGGATAGACAGCAAGCAAAGATAGCTTGGATATGGGATCATGACCCATTTTCCCTTCTCACTTGAAATTCACCAAGTATTTATTGAATGCCATCTATGGGCAAGGAGCCCTAAAGGACACATCCGTCCACTTTAGCTCAAACAAGATGTCAACGTTCACAGACCTATTTTTGGATACTTTAGAATAGGTAAAAGCATATATTGAATCAGCAAGGATAACACAAGATTTCTTGGTCTATCTTTGCTCCGTTCCCACCATTTACCTACAGCACCACCAACGCCACCCACTGCCACACATGAACACACACAAATGTTATTTAGAAGATCAAAGGGAGCTTCCGCCTCAGATTTTAGAATATAGTCACATAATTGGATTGCTTATTGGAAATAAGTATTTAATACATTAGGCTAGGGAACCTACAGAAGGGGTACATGTTTATTTTCAATAAAAAGAAATGGAAGTCATCGATTGGTTTACACTCTTGGAGGAGACAGGTGATTAGGCAGTCTGGAGGTACCAGAACCTCAATTATTGTTGCTGCAGGTACTTTGTGAATTTTACCCTCAACTTTTGCTGTGATGATGGTGAGAAGTTGGCTTGCCACCCAAGACATTCTGACCCATGCCAAAACACTTCTAATCTCTCAGTTTCCCTACCCAGGATTGCCTTGCATCCCATGGATACATGCTCTCCTAACACACAATGATACTATCTTTGTTTAATATTTATCACAAGCCCAGGGAAAACAGCAGCGGCATAACCCCAGTCTCAACCATCCAGCTCATGCAGATACGGTTCTTTCTCCACACCTGCTCACCAGCACACAGGGCTGCAGAAGATCCCAAGTTCTGTCAGGGTTGTTTCTGGGTCTGATTATCTTGTCCCAAGAAACCAAGCATGTGGGTTTCTATTAAGTACTTTAGCCACTTACAGATGATGGAGAATATGCCCCACGTTTTCTCTAAAGATAGATCAAAGATCTGGCAGTCTCATTTGCAAGAACAGCAAGACATTATAAGGACCTATTTCCTCTTCCCCTTCTTTCCCATGCTAACTTACCCTGCACACAGGGCTCCCCTACGCCCCTCCCCAAACAGCCAAAATAAACTCTCATGACACCATTTTTTGTTTCTCCCTCCACAGCACCCCCACCCCCAGCTAGTTCTAGGCATCTTTTCAGGTGCAACAGGTACATGCTCCATGCTTTATGTGAGTCTTCATAAAATTTTACTGTTAACATAACTACATATTCAACTGCCCAAATCAACTTGGGCCCTTAAAGCTGTGTGGTCCAACGCAACAGTCACCAGCCACATGTGGCTACTTACATTCAAGTTCATTAAAATGAAACACAGTTAAAAATTCAGTTCTTCGGCCACATTTCAAGTGCTCCACAGTTACACGTGGCTAGTGGCTACCACACTGGACAGTGACGGTACAGAATATTTCCATCATCACAGAAGTTCTATTGGACTGCTGGACTAGAGGGTGCAGGACAGGAGGGAGTCTTCCTGGACCCCTGCAGAGACACGCTTGGGAGAGCCAGGCCAGAGGCTCACTAGTTTCCACCAACCCAATAAATTCCTCTACACACAGGACACCCAGGCCCTATAGCCTTTCAACTGGGGAGTGGGTTAGTCGTGAAAAACCTCCGCAGTGCGTAATTCTGGGGCCAGGACTTTGCTGCGGCGTGGAAGGGGAGGGAGGCTTCCTACTCCGGCGCTTCCAGCCTCCCGTCCTGCACCCGAGCTCGCGCGGGGCCGGGCTCGGGGATGTGAGAGCGGGGAAAGGGACTCGCGTGGATGCCGGGCTGGCGCCGCCTGCGCCCAGCGTCCTCTCGCCTTGTCCTTTAGCACAAGGGCGGGCAGCGCAGGACAAAGGCTCAGGCGGCAGCTGCTCGGCCCGGCGCGCAGGGGCGGCCGCGGCCACCCGGGGCGCCCGCGGCTTCTGCCGCCCGGCGGGGGAGGCCCGGCGCCCGCCTTTGTCTGCGCCGCCGCCGTGGGCCGGGTCCGCAGGAAGCGGGCGCCATCGTGTGGCCCGAGCCGGACACTGCGCCCCCGGAGGCGCGGCGCGACGACCCGCCGGGCTTGGCTGGAAGCCTCGCGGGGACGTTGGTGTCATCACGGCGGCGACCGCTTTTCCTGTGAGGGTGCGTTCTATTGTGTATGCTGTGTGTTATGTAAACATATAGCCACTTCTAATAAAGGCAACTGAGCCAACGCCAGCAGAAAAAGTAGAGGAAGTGGACATACTTGTCTGTGTATAATGAATAAAAATATCCACACAGCCGTGATCGAGAACATTTATTCATATAGTCGCTTGCATATGTGTGGAATATCTCTGCGACGTCACAAAAGAAACTGGTTACAGTACTTGTCCTGGTGACCTAACTTTTATATCATGTGCACATATTATCTGTTCAAAACTAAAGCATTTAATGACTTAAAGATACACTTAATAAAATGTGTCTGCAGTATGCACCATGTACAAACGTTGCTAGAGAAGATAAGTAAATAAATGTGCCAGGTCCCTGCCCTGTGGCAACCCTGAAGACATGAACTACCCTGCAAGTCACAGAAACTGAATTAAACCGTATTTTATGTGACGTTTGCTCAGGTAGAGGTTTTTCTAGCTTGAATGACCCTGTTCAGCAGGTGAGGCTCTTGCAATCTTAGTGAGGATGGAAAATGTTTGTTGTCCTTACTTTGTGGACCATATTCCTTTTGCCTTGGTTTTTGCCTCAGAAAATGCCCACCCAGGGAAGATAAGCAGAAAAGGAGCATTTATCCTCTGGCTTATTTTAGAAACCTGGAGTAGTGTGGAAGCTCTTAGAAATGACACTCCATCTCCTTACAGTCCAATCTTCTCTCCTAAGTATCTAACACTGTTTTCTAGAAGGGGTTTAACAAATTAGAATCAGTTACATCTGAGCGACTTCCAATCCCAAGAGCCTTCGTTCTGTGACGTATTTGCAGAATTGGGCCCTGTGAAATGGGCCTAATAATGCATGGCCTCTGGGAGCATTAAATCTGGCCAAAGAGCCAAGGCGAATGCACTGGACCAGTGGGGTCCCTCCGGGGAGGGACCACACCATTCATCCTCTGTGAGTCCCAGTGCCCAATAGAGTGCCTGGTACTGTATTGGACTGAACTCTGAACTTACTTATTCACTATGGAAGTGCTCTGCGGGATCACAGAAAATGATGAGGCAGGAAGACAGACACCCCTGCAGTTGGGCTGGAAGGAATGTGGACAGCAGGGCCAGTCTCAGGGGCTTTAAGAGTCTCTCCTGATCATACAGGAGACTTAACCTGTGTGCGTGCTAAGTGGGAATGGCTAGGGTCCTGAGAGCAGGGAGAGCAAAAGGCCTGGAAAGCCTCGCCCAGCAGGGGAAAATTCAGCCAGGTTGGGAAGGCGTGGCCGTGGGCTGAGAAGAGGGGAGAGTGTGTGTACATGCGTGTGTGCATACGTGTGTGAGCATGCATGTGTGTGTGTGGCTGGGTCTGTGCAGTGAGCATTTGGCAACCCTGGTTCCCCCACCTGCTTGGAGGAAAGGGTCTGATTTGGGGAGCAGGTAAGCGAGAGCTTTTTGAGTCGGCTACTCTTTTTGCCATTCCCCAGACACATAAGTTATAAAATTGCAAGCCCTAACCCCAGTCTCTGTCCTGAATCTCTGGTGAATCTCTGTAGCATAGGCAGGAGGGGCTTGGCAGGGCAGCAAGAACATGACCAGCATTTCCTTCAAAGTAAGGTAAGGCAGTACAGGTGTATCCAAGAACTGCATGAAGCATGAATGGGTTAGATAGTTTTCCTGTTTTCTCTTTAGGACTCCAGGCAGGTGCATCCTTCCATGTTTTCTGCTCCTGCCATGAGGTATCTCTTGGTCCTGCCTGAATTTTCAAGGGTCCTGCTTCTGATAGGGTAGCCAAAAGGAATTAGTAATGGTAAGGAGCCCCTTCCTGGGAAAATCTGCCCAGCCAACTGTCATGTACTTCTAATCTATACCATCTGCCTGGGAAAAGAGAACCAAGTCAACCTGTAGTGGATTTTGATGCAGTGTCCATTTATTGAGTACCGACTGCTGTCCTGCACTGTGCTTAACACTTTCAGGCAAGGTATCATCTTCCATTTTGTCTTATTGGGATCCTTTTGACCTAACAAGAGTGTTCATGGACCCAACTCTCTCCATAACCCCAGAGAAGATAACACGTCCACAGCACAATCCATGTTTGGATAGTCAGTGTCTTTGGCAACTGCTTGTTGGTCAGGTCTTTGGCCTTGGTAAGGGACTAGATGTCTCTTGCTTCAACTGAGGCTTATTGGACGTGTCAGGGACCAGAGATATCCTCCAGCTCTTTAACCACCGCCCACACCACCTTCCTTTCTCTCCCCTCAAAAAAGAAGAGTGTTTCCATTGGCTCCTTGAGGAAAACTTTGGCCTCGATGCCTCATCTTCCCAATAGGGAAGCCCTTTGCACTCTCCATAGGGGACCCATGAAGCTTCGAAGCCTTGCTTTGGGCTCCCCTTGGGCTCCCGGCTCGTGGGAGGCAGAGATTGGTGAGAATTAATTGTGAAGTGCATTGAGAGGCACAAATGAAAACCAGTCCCTCAGCGGAGAGATTATTACTGTTGGCAATTTGGGTTTTCTGAAATAGCTCTTAGGATATGACTGTGGCAGCCCAAACCCCAGAGGTGAGCTCAAGGCTGATAGATTTTCAGAGTGGCCCCATTTTGCTCCAGTCTGTGGCTTCCCCTCCCTCCAGGGTCACGGTGAACAAGGTAGAGAGGGTCCTGGGCTGGGGAGCACTGTCCCCCCCAAAGGCTGCAGATGAGAGGGCAGCAGAAAGCTGACCTTCGCGTTCTTGCGAGAGGGTCCCCAGACTTCCCAGTATAATTTCCTTCTCACTTCATTGTTCCCTTCCCTGTCTGAAATGGCAGGTGACCTACAAGGGAGCGGTGTGCAAATTGATTTGGAGGCGATCAATGGCTTGGGGCGCGGCCCCAGCTCGCTGCCGTGTCACTGATCATCTCCAAATCGATTCACACACCATTCCTCCTCAGCACACCTGCCATGTCAGATGGAGAGGGACGCGTGAAGTGAGAGGAAATTACATGTTCGTTAGGCCGCCGCTGCCACCCCTTCTCCCCGCTCTCCAGCCCGCCACCACTTGCCTCTGGGATTGGAGAGCCCTTTTCCATGTACGGGGAGAAAGAACCCAGGAGGCCATGGATCAGCAAGGATCCTTGCACTGATGCCACCACACTGAGCCCCTAGCCTGGGCCACTAAGAAGTGTGCCTTTTCCATAACACATGGCTTCAATGCATTTGCTCAGAGCTTTCCTTTTGTTTACTCTCTTCAAAGACCCTTGTGAACCAACTTGTAAATGGCCAATTTATGTGGTGGGCTCAGAGTCACTCAATATTAGAATTCAATTAATTTGAATGAATTCCCCCATCCATCCATCTACCGACCCTGTCATTCAATAGGAATTCGACTCTGTGGAACCCCCACCAAGTGTCCAGAGATCAGGCCTGTTTATCAACATTGTGAATTGTGACCAAGACAATCTACTTTGGAGAAGACAAAGTATGCTCACAGGAGCACCCAAGAACAGCCCAAACCAATATAAAGAGAGCAATTAAAATCATGGAAAGAGTCCTTTAGCTATTTAAGACAGAACTCATTACAGTTGTCAGTCCACTAACAGTTCCTAACTAGTCTGCTAGGAGGTAAGAGCTTGACCAGAATATAGATAGATTGTGTCACTAAGCACAGTTTTTTCATAGTAAGACTTTCTCAATAAAGGAAGCAGGGCATTTTACGTTCTAATGCAAACAGCTCCTGATCTGGCAGTTTGAGTCACAACCAACTTATCCATTCATTACAGTGGGCTCAGTGCCTAGGCCCCACCATATTTTTAGGGACTGTAGTAGACTTAATAATGTCATCCCACACCCCATCAAAGACATCTACATTCTAATTCCCAGAAACTGTGGACGTTACATAGCAAAAAGGATTTTGCAGAAGTAATTAAATTAAGGAACTTGAGAGATGAGGAAATTATCCCGGACAATCTGGGTGGGCCCAAAATACTCACAAGGGTCCTTATCAGAGAGAGGCAAGAGGGAAAATGACAGAGAAGGAGATGTGATGATAGAAGCAGAGTTCAGAGAGTCAGAGAGAGATTTGAAGATGTTAATTTGCAGGCTTTGAAGATGGAAGAAGGGACCACAAGCAAAAGAATGTGGGCAGCCTCTAGGAGCTCAAAAAGGCTGAAACATTTTCCCCTTCCCTCCAGAAGGAACCAGACCTACTAACACATTGATTTCAGCCCGGTGAGACTGAATTTGGACTTCTAACTTCCAGAATTGTAAGATCACAAATTTATGTTGTTTGAAGCCATTAAGTTCCTGGTAATTTGTTACAGCAGCAATAGGAAACTAACACAGGGGCTCACAAAAAAAAAAAAAAAGTTGCATTTTCTTTTCAGAAGAAAAAAATGAATTTTCAGAAATATTTAGAAAATGTTTTAATATATAATCTTTACATATTCCTCTTTATACCAACATAATTGTAAAACAGAATTTTAAAGGTTTTTTTAATGGATGAATGGGCTCACAAAACTCACAATGCAACCCTGCTTTGAGTAGCAATGATCGTGAGGACCCCTTCCTTTAGCAGTTGTGGAAGGATAAAAAAGCACAGATCTGTAGAACTAAACAATCCATTTGACCACCAATCTTGAAACAGCCATTCTATAAATCCTTCAAAAACCAGTATTTTTAAACAGAATTTAAAATTGTGCTAAATTCACTTGCCAAAATATATCCAAGGGACTTATTTTTAATAAAGGAGGCTGGATCTGCCTCCTTCAGTCTTCTGTTGTGCACAAATGGCTTCCCTCAAGATTAGAGGTGTTTCCCCAATTATATGCGAGGATTCCTATTGTTCCAAGAGCTCCTTCGGAGATTTCTGAATGACATGGAAGCTAAATAAACTAAAAGTTTTAAGAAATCTTTTAATCCTGCTTTTACCTGCTCTTGAGCCACTGAAATGAAGATTCTCCCACAGGCAGAGAACCAAAGTGATTCCTCCCAGCAAACTCTGTGACTTCCCGTCCAGGTTTTGACACACATTGCTTTGCCAACAGCAAGTAAATGAGAATGCTTCCAGGGACCAGTGGCACCTCCTCTCATTTGTAGAAGGGAGTGTCAGCCTGAAAATAGTGGCCAACTGTTTTAACGCAAAACGCAAGAATTTCAGGCCAACTTGCAGCCAACTGGGCTATTCTTAGATGTGCATAGCAGGCTGAGAGGTCTCTGTGTGGGTTGTTGGGAAATGGTTAGGGATTTGTGACTTTTAAGTGGCTCTGGAAAATATTTAGAAATGAAAAAGCCCCTGTAGATCCATTCATCGCAGATGCTCCAATTCCACCTGACCTCCATGGCCCTTCGCAAACATCAGCTAGTTTCTGAGGTCTTCCCCAACAACTCAAAGATCAATCTGCTCATCACCCATGACCCCATTTATCTGTACTGTATTTATACTTGGGTGACATCCTAAATGGCACTTAGATGTCACCTTTGCAGAGTCATGTTGACATGATCTTCACCCTATTTGAGCTTTCAGAGGTATTTAAGGTGGTTGACCACTTCCTCTTCCTTTCCTTCTAGACCTCTGTGATACCATGCTGGCCGAGTTTTTCTCACACCTCACTGGCCTCTTCTCCTTTGCCAATTCCTCCTTTTCTAATAAACCTCTAAATGTTGAGGCACCTCAGGGCTCTGTCTTGTTCTTTTCATTCTCTGTCCATGTTCTCTCTCTAGAGGATGTTATCCGGTTCCATGGGTTCATGAGGAATGGCTTTCTGGCGGTTGCCCAGTGCCCACCTCCAGCCTGGGCCTCTTCCCTGAGTTCCAGGCTCATATTCCCAACCACTCACTCAACAGCGAGTGCCACGTGGATGTTGTGGTGCCTTCGTAAAGTATCAAATTGGCTGCACTGAACTACGTTTTTCAGAATTCCATTTCTTGTATATTTTCAGTTTGGATGGGCTACAGAGGAGATTCTTGGGAGATTCTAAAGGGTGGGAGGAAAGCAGCAATCGTTTTGTAGCTCACAGGTTTTGTTGCTGATCTACTGACTCAGTTCACTGGCATGAAGCAGCAGCTGGCCTGCAACTGCTCTACCATCCCCTGGACCTTCTTCAGCTTCTTTGAATCCTGAGTCAGATGTGTGTGCTTAGCTCCATGCCCCAGGGCCCCAGCTTCTGCAGGAGATGTCTATATGTCTATATATGTATGCATGTGTGCAGATATATATGTATGGATGTATATTCTAGTGGTTCTGCTTCTTTGGTTGAACTCTGAGTGGTATAGATGTCTAAAAGGCACCTCAAACATCATGTGGCCTAAACAGAATTGTTCCATGACCCCTCCCCAATCTGCTCCTTACAGTTCTCTCCATCTCAGTAAACGACAGAAGGGAAACAACCAGCTAACCCATCAATCGGTCCTGTTAGCTCTATCTCCGGACTACATTGCCAGTGTGACTGCCTCTCACCACCCTACTGCTAAAATCCGGGTTCTAGTCACCACCGCCTCTCTCCTGGAGGACTGCAGCAGTCTCTCAACTACACCCCCAGCTTCTCCTCTTGCTTCATTCACTGCAGTCCATTCTCCACACAGCAGCCAGAGAGTCTTCCTAGAGCTTACATCAGAACCCCCTTCTTTCCCTCCTTAAAACCTTCAACTAAATTATAAATTATAAATTTTATTTATTATATCTTATTATATTCCCACTGTAATCAAAATATAAATCCAAAATCCTACAAGACCCCATATATTTTGATTCCTGATGTGCCCTGGACCTCACATCCCTACACTCTCCCACTTGCTCTCTATCTTTAGGTGCACACTGCTCTCAGACCTGCCAATTCACACCTTAGAGCCTTGGCATCAGCTGTTCCTCCTGCTTAGAAAGCTCTTTCCCCAGATTCTCACATGGCTCCCCCCTGTCTACTGTTCAGCCCTCAACTCAAATGTCACCTTCACAGAGAGGTCTTCTCCACCCCCACTTGCTCCATTATCCTCTACCACCTTACCTTAGTTTGTCTTTTCATGAGAATTCTCTGTACGTGAAATTGTCTTATTTACGTGTTACTGTTTTGTGTGTCTGGAGAGTCACCCCTCTCTGGAATGTGGGGTCCTTGAAGGGGGCACTCTGTTTGGTTCACTGCTGCACTCTAGGAGCCAGAAAGGGTCCTTGCATGGAGTAGGAGCATAATAAATACCTTTGAGTATTTCTTATGTTGTTCTCTAACTGGTTCAATCTTTTTACCTCTCCAGTGATAGTTTCTACACCTTGGGAATCAAAACCATCTTCAGTGTCCTTCACAGTGCCTAGCACAGGTCTGGGAGCACAGCAGTAGGTTCTCAATAAAGTTCCTCACAGACAAGAGTGGGGGTAGCAAGAGAAAGCACCGTCAGTGGCTCTACCAACAGTGCCTGCATATAGTTCTTCCTTTTCTTTTGGCTTTGCTTTCCTTGCTTCTTAAGCAGTGCCTAAGAACAATGGGCCAGATAAACAGGGTTCTAGGCAGAGCTGCATTGTTAACTAGCTATAGAACTCTGCCAGTGGCCTTTTGTGGACCTCAGTTTCTGAAACTCTAAAATAGGTAGGGGCCACTCAGGTCATATAAATGAGACTAATGTGGCATTAGTCAATGAGAAGTGGAGAGGACCAGAGAACTCCAGGGACTGCCGCTGTGACCGGCTTCCTTTATATGACCTCTTACATCCATTTGGCTTCCCTTCTCTCCTTCCACCTTAGACTGGACAGAGCCCTTGTGCCATTTCTTAGTTCAGTTTTCTCCTTCAGCAAGATTCTGCAGGTCCTACTTCGTCTTTGATGTTCTCAGGAACTTGCTGGAAACTCCAGTCAAGACCTATTCTTCTGAATGGCGCCAGTGTCTAACGTCTAGGCCACCTTCTTGGACACCTGTTTGTCTACTCTCTTGTAATGCTACTGGGGCTCGAGTTTATAAAAAGGCAACAAAGGTCAGAGAGGTGACTACTTGGATGTTTTCCAAATGACTCAGGGGGAGAGCACCATTATGGAGAGGCAAGATTTCTGACTTAAACTACTCAAGTAATTGCTCAACTGCACACTCCAGAATCTAACCCCAGAAGTATTTTTTCTTCCAGCCTTCAAGACAAGGCTATGAGATCATCATCATCACCATGACTCAACGTCCTTCAAAACACTATTTGCAAAATAAAGGCGGCAAGCTGAGCAGATGGTGGGGGGAAGGTGGAGGATGAGCTGCTGCTCTATTCTGGGAGCTCCTGTGTACACAAGAACCAGGTTTCTGAGACATGGCTGTGGATCTGACGTCCTGATGCCTTTAACATCTGAGCAGGAGCTCTACCACACTGAAGATCCACTTGTCAAAGGCCTCATGGTTTGGGGACCCTGTGCTTCATTCCACAGCAACTACTTTTCATCTATCAGAGGCTTAAGAGACATCAGGACTCCCGAAGGTGTTTTGTCAGCACCTCCTGGGTCATCCTCAGCAGAATGAGCAGAGACAAGAGAGAATTAAATAAGCATAATGATCAGCCGAACACTGATGCCTCAACCAAGATGCTTATCTTTCTATTCTGGAAACAGTGTCTCTTTGCACAGGCTGGGCAGAGCCATGGCCATATACTTTTTGTGAGAGGGGAGTCATTGAGTAATTTCAAAATAGCATAATCTCTGAAACTGCAAACTAGTTCACATGAATAATTCCATGATGTATGTCTATAGAAACACAAGGACAGGTGATCAGCCTTATAAGAGTTGGCCACCACATTCTTTGAGGTCTTTGTCAATGTTAGCTGCCACAGACTGGGTACACTAGCTGCAGTCAACATTCCTGTTCCCTTGTCACTTGCTCTGAAATTTATCTGAAGCCAAAAGGAATGAGTTTCCCACAGAGAAGTTTCCAAAGATGTAATTGGTGCAAGAAGAAACACAGCAGGAAGAATCTGAATCTACATTGAGGTCCACAAAGACCAATATTTCCTGCCTTTTTAAGAGGGTTACAGAACGTTAGAACTCCCAAGGTTTATGATGTCATGGGCTGAATAGTGTCCATCCAAAATTTATTTCAAGTCCTAACCCCCAGCATCTCAGAATGTGACCTTATCAGGAATTAGGGCCATTGCAGATGTCATTTGTTAACATGAGGTCATACTGGAGTAGAGTAGGCCCCTAATCCAAAATGTCCTTATAAAAAGGGAGATTTGCACACAGACACACACACACACAGACACACACACACACAGGGAAAACTCCATGTGAACATGAAATCAGAGATCAGCCAAGGAACGCCAAAGATTGGCAGCAAATCACCAGAAACTAGAAGAGAGGCATGGAAAAGATTTCCCTCAGAACCTCAGAAGGAACCAGCTCTGCTGACACCTCCAGAACTGTGAGACAATAAATTACTGTTGTTTAAGCCACACGCATTGTGGCACTTTGTTATGGCAGCCCTAGCAAATGAATACAGATGGCCTAGTGATGCCCTTCATTCTAGAGCAGTAGTTCTCCACCAGGAAGAATTTTTTGCCCCCCAGGGATTATTTAGCAATATCTCAAGACAGTTTTGGTTGTCACAGCTGTGAGGTGCTACTGGCAGCTAGGGGGTGGAGATCAGAAATGCTACTAAACTTTCTACAATGCACAGAAGAGTCACTCACAACAAAGAATTTTCTGACTCAAAATGTGAACAGTGCCAAGATTGAGAAACCCTCTTTTAAAGATATATGCAGAAACTGAAGCTCAGAGGGTTTAAGTAATTCACAAGACCTCTAAGAACATAAGGGCATGGGCCGGGCCCGTGGCGCACTTGGTAGAGTGCTGCGCTGGGAGCGCAGCGACGCTCCTGCCGCGGGTTCGGATCCTATATAGGGCTGACCCGTGCACTCCCTGGCTGAGTGCCGGTCACGAAAAAACGACAAAAAAAAAAAAAAAAAAAGAACATAAGGGCATAACTGGAACCAGGATCCAGGCTATTGCCCAGGGAGTGAGAAAGAACAGATTAGGCCTAGCAAGAACCCTGGGGAAACCACACTTTAGGATACAGGCAGAGGAAAAGAAACCACGGAGGAGGCAAAGAAATGAGGGAGAAGCTCAAAAGCAAAGAAGAGAGCAAAGAGTATGTCATTTCCAGGGCCAGACACAGAGATGCTTCACTGAGGGAGAGATCAATGGTGTCTGTTGCAACAGGGAGCCCAAGCAAGAACTCTGCAGGAGGCTCAGGGAACTTAGTGAGAAGGATGCTGCCGAGCGGCCATAAAGAGAGCAGGTCCAGCAGCCCAAGGATCCAGGGCAGCAAGTCAGACTGCATGCTGACTGTGAGCAAGATGGAAAAGGGGGACCATTCTAGAGAAGAAATCTCTCAAAAGATGTGGGATGGGAGCAGGGGATGGGGCCCCGAGCTCATGGTGGGGGGATTACTGTAGACATAAGGAGGAAGGCAGAAGCAACTAATGGAAGGTGGCTTTCAGAAGAAATAACTTTTTCCATTCTGCTCTGCCTTGATCTTCTCTCATTGCATCTATGCTTGTCTACTACTAATAGGCTTGGTGAAGAGCTCTGGGCTTCCTCGATGTGTGTGTTCGAGGAGGTGGTGGGAACATTATCTCAGGAAGGCTTCCAGTTTTCTCTGTTACCTGAAAAGCCGTTGCTACTTCCTCCCAAGCATTGTGGATCTTCCCTTGGGAGTTTCTAGAAGCTGGTCCTACCGAGGCTGCTGATGCAGAAACAAAAATGGGGGGAATGACCCAAATTCCCCAGGAAGGCATTCAATAGTATGTGGATAACTGGCAGGGCTGACTTCATGGGCTTGTGACCACTGTAGTCTCACAACACCCTGTGCTCAGAAGGGGGCTTCAGGCTTGCGGTGGAATGCTCTGTGATCTTCATCTGAAAATTGACAATTGTTTTACCTTTGAATTAGTGTTTTGTAGGTGAAGTCTGATGGGACAGTGGAGCATGTAGCCAGGGCTTGGAGCTCCAGCTTGCAGGCTGTCCTGCCTCCTGCCACCTCCCGGGATGGGTTCTTCACCTCCCGCTGTCATGCACCCACCCAGAAACTGCTGCCCCTCAGCGTGCATGAGTGAGGGGACACAGGTGCAGCCAGCATCGAGGGTGGGTGCACACCCTTGGGTGCCAGGGGGGCTCTGCACTCTCCCTGCAAGTATCCCTATGCTCCAGTGTGCTCAACATCAAACAGCAAATAAAAAACACCATGATGGGTTGAGAGAAAGAAGAAAGGAAATGACTTTTTGAACAAGGGGATCCACATTTCCATTTTGTACTGGGACCACAAGTGTTGTAGCTCTGCCTGCTAACTGATATAAAAGAAGCTGAGAAAACTGAGAAGCAGAAAGTTTCCTGGAGTTTCCATCATCATTTATCCAACTATTAGTTTACCAACCACCTAACAGGTCCTGGGGATAAAATGCCAAAAAGACACATTTCCTGATTTCAGTGAGCTTAGGGACTGTGAGGCTAAGTGGGGCATACATGAAAGCAGCTCATCCCAGAGCAGTGTGGCAAGTGTCATGAGGCCATGAGCCCAGGGGTCTAAGGGAGCACCAGGAGGGGCCCCAGCCTGCCTGATGAAGGTCAGAGAAGGCATCTCAGGGAACATTTCTTATAAGAAGTTCCTGAGTAAGGATCATTCAGAGGAAGAAAAGGAAGCTGCTATTCCAAGGAGTCCAGGAGTACACGGCCACTTTGGAAGCTGCAGTGGCTCTAAGTAGCTGGAGTACAGGGGAGAGGAGTGCTCAGAGAAGAGCCAGATCACCAGGGGCCTTGTTCTCCACGCTGAGCAGTTCCAGCTTATCCTGAAGACTACAGGGAGACACTGAGGGACTCTGAGCTGGACTGACCTACTCAGATTTGTGCCTTGGAAAGATGGCACCAGCTCCGTGTGGAAGTGGCTGGTAGGGACCCAGATTGGAGCCGATACTAAATCTAGGCAGGAAGTGATGAGGCCCTGAACCAAGGAGGTGGCAGTGGGAATGGAGAGAATAGGCCCCCAGCTGTTAAAACCTTGAGAGACATTTAGAAGATGGAATAGAAATAACAAGGCATGATGATGGATTAGCTGGGGTGGAAGGGAGGCGAAGGAGCAAAGGGGATTCTTGTGTTTCTGGTTTGGGCCAATGGGAGGATGGTGTTGGCAACACCACTCAGAGAGAGAATAGATTCATAGGATAAGTACGGGAGGCAGTGTTCTAAGATGGTTCCCAATCATCACCTTGTGTCATCCCCTCCTCTTGAGAGTAGAATGGACCTAGTGACCTGCTTGCAATGAATAGAACATGGCAAAGGTTGTGAGATGTCACTTCCAACATTAGGCTGTAAAACACTGTGACTCTTGTCTTGTTCTCACTCACTGTCTCTGTCCGTCTCACCCTCTCACTCAGTCCATCTGAGGGAAGTCAGCTGCCATGTTGTGATCTTCCCTATGGAGAGCCCACAAGGCAGGGAACCAAAGGAGGTCTCTGGGCAACAGCCTGTGAACAACTAAATCCTGCCAACAACCTCTCAAGTGAGCTTGCAAGTGGATCCACCCCAATTAAACCTTAAGATGACTGTAGCCCCACCCAGTGCCTTGCATCTTATGAAAGAACAGAGCTGAGGGCCCAAATAAGCCACACACGGATTCCTGACCCTCAGCAACTGTGAGATAATAAATGCCGTTGCTTTAAGCCACTACATTTAGAGGTAACTTGTTACACTTGCTTATTGTATCGGTTAGTTATTGATAACCGATACAATAAGCAAGTTAGGGTTATATTCACAAGGAATAAGAGAAGAAAAATTTCAAGTACATTTGAAGAACTTCTAGAGCACTAATTCATAAACAGGAGATTTTCTAAGTATGAATTATATATTTATGTATTCACTTGACAGATTTCCTAAGAAACTATTCTGGGTTAGATTCTATTTGTATATATTCTCTACTTCTATTATGACACTGTTCAGATCATGTGATGACTTATCTCTTTGTATGTCTGTTTCTCTATTAAGCAATCAGATCTCAGAAGACAAAAATCCTCTTCTATTCAGCTCAGTATCCCTAACTCTCAGCATGACATATAGAGTCAATGGTGACCAAGGGTTTGTTGAATGAGATTCCAGTTGTTGAATATTTCCAAAATTTCTACCACCCTTTTTGTTTGATTCAAACTTGCCAACATTAATCTAGTTCTACTCCCAAGAAAAATCTTGGTATAAATTGAGTTCTGGTAGGACAAGACTAGCAGAGTCAGAAAGATTAATAAGAACATTTTTACATTTTTCAGTGCTATTGAGATTTGTTGAAAATAGGTGTGTATAATTTCTTATTTATTTTCCCAGGTATGAATTGTATAAAATATGGGAAGTGTAAGAATACCTAGATATTGCAGAAGGAACTTGAAATTGTGAGGTGCACAAAAATACCTTTCTCCTAACTGCTACTGAAGTTCCACAGATTAATGAATTCATTTATTTGGCAAATGATTTCCTGCCTTGTCATTTCCTATGGAACTTTGGGCAAATTCCTTCTCATCCCTGGACCTATTGTCTTCAACTGTAAAATAAGAGAAAAGGTGGTCAGATTGTATATTTTCTCATTTCTTCTCCATGTCTCAAGTTCACTGAGTCCTAAGAAATGTACTGAGATATTGTACTCATTAATACCCAGGGCACACCTGGGTTTGGATCTTGGTTATGCTTCAGTTATGCTTTCTTATCTTTTCTTTTCCTTTTTTTTTTTTTTTTTTTTTTTTTTTGGCAGCTGGCTAGTACAGAGATCCCAACCCCAAATGTAAAAGGGGGTTGTTGGTAACAATTAGACATAAAAAATGTAAAGCATCTGCCTAAAAAACAAAACAAAAACAAAAAGGTAGCCATGACCAATGTGTCAAGCACTAATGGGGAAATATAAAAGAAAAATGTGAGACACGGGATCAACGTTCTAGAAATTTCCAGTCTGGTTGGGGACACTACTATTTATGATAATCTTTTAAAATATCCCCCAGCCTCTGCTCAGGTAACTATTATCTAATTTTGACTAACCATGGACATATTTCATTAGCATGAAATGTTCTCAGAGCTTTTGAGATTCAGACAGCACACCCCATCCTAACATTGAATTTCCCAGCCTCAATACCTGTGGGAAGCAGGGCTTTTTCTTTTCATTTGGCTTACATTTGCTGCCCTGTAATTTGATTCTTCCCCTTCATTCCTGGACTCTCTCCTTTCTTCTCAAACAAGGGGCCTTTTCGGTTTTGACCAAGCCCTTCATCTTCCTGAATTTCTCAGCTAAATCGTTTCTAACGCTTCCCTTTTTCCAACATAAATAGTTCTTGCTCACTCATTGTCCCACCCTGCCTCACCTCTGGCTCCAATTAGAGTAATATTTATTTTTACTTTTTAAGAATCTCTGTAGCCTCTACTCTTCCGAAATGAGGCAACCCAGCTCGTGTTAAAAGCCCTTTATTATGGTTAAAGAAAATCTGCTCTGACAAGATCCAGCTCGACAAGATTGTGTTCCTAGAGATCCTTCCCTCATTTTATCTGTCATCTCACTTTCTAGGTCACATCATTTCCAGGCATCTAAAGTGTTGTCTGTTTATATATATTTTAAAGAAATGGAGGCGTGGAATGTAGAGTGAGTGCCTTGTGGTGCTGGAATGTAGAAAAGTCTCTTCTAATTTCAACAAAGGGCACTATGCCACTTTCTGGAGAAGAAAAAGGAACAAACACACATATAACCTTTTTTCCAAAAATCAGTCGATTTTGATGGGGTTTATTTTAGTCCTTTGAGACAGCCAATAGCAGCCCAAAGCCTGAATGTAGACCAGATTTGCTAAACTAGGGCACAGGTCAAACTTCAGAGAAGTGAGTGTGAATATTCCTGGAATCTTCCAGGAACACAGACAGCATTGAGGTGCTTGGGGCCATGAGAACTCCAGGAAGATCCTCCAGGTCCCACCCTCTTAGCAAACAGCCGGTCACATAGTAGGTCAGCTTGCATCAGGTTGGCCAGTATCATTCTACTGATGTCTTGTTCCTGTGTCCAGTCTGTCACCTCCCTTACGACAATAATGGCATCTGTTTACTGAGTGCTTCCTAGCAACCAGCACTGCACTAAGCATGTGACAAGTGTCTATCACATCCACTCTTCACAACCACTCTAAAAGGGAGGCTCTGTTATTGCCATCCCCATTTACAATGAGGAAACTGAGGCCCACTAATCTTTAATTACTGGCCCCTAGGCACAAAGTGAACAAAAAGCAGAGCCAGGATGTGAACTCAAGACAGTCTGGCTCAGAACCCAGGCTCTTAGCTCAGCTGGGCTAGTGTTAGTGTTAAATTGTGTCGCCCCAAAAAAGATATGTTGGGGTCCTACCCTGCAGTACCTCAGAATGCGACCTTATTTGGAGATAGGGTCTCTAAAGAGGTAGTCAAGTTAAAGAGAGGTCATTAGAAAGGACCCTAATTTAGTATGATTGGTGTCCTTTTAAAAAGGGGTAATTTGGACACAGACACACTTAGAAGGAAGATGATGTGTAGAGGCATGGAGAAGAGAACCCTTCACAAGCCAAGGAGAGAGGCCGGAACGACTCTTCTGTCACAGTCCTCAGAAGGAACCAACCCTGCCAATACCTCGATTTCAGACTTCTGGCCCCCAGAGCTGTGAGAGAATAAATTTCTGTTGCTTAAGCCACCCAGTTTGTGTACTTTGTCACAGCTGCCCTAGGAAACTAACACAGTTAGTCATCCTCATTATAAAGCAAAGTCATTCGAGGGTCAAAATTCATTCGGCAAAAACTCTTGGTTTCTCTTCCAATGTGATCATTTGACCCTGACTGGGTTCAAATACCCTTACGTCCTAGACAGGCAGAGTCTGAACTAACAGGGCTTAGGGTATTCTTGTGCAGTGGTGTGTAATATGCACCCAGTTTCTGTGCATCAGTAGCAGAGCCTGGAGGGAGCCTGGGATTCGACTGGGACTGGTGGAAGACTGCCCAGTGTCCCGGGAACACACTCGTCAGGGAAGAGTCTAATCACCAGGGTTTGCATAAAAGAGAATACTTCAGTGTCATTTTAGAGACAGCACCTTGAGGGACACTCGACTCCTCTCCCTGCCCACCAGAGCCGGGCCTGGGTCTTCAAGAGAGAGGACACATTGACAGTGAAAGCAGCACAGCCCCTGTGCCGGTATTTTGGGATGGCCCACAGAAGGAGGTGCAGGCACACTCCCACCATGCAGGAGAGTACTGTTGGGCTCGGGACACCGAGGGCCCCGAGACACACCTGTCTTGACAGCTCCCAGGCCTTTTGCTGCAAAGGAAGCAGACAATGTGTTTACTGCGGCTCCTGGGGACCCCCTTAGCCCAGCCCATCCTCCTCCTCCTGTGGACCCAGCCACAGTAGCCGCATCACAGCAATCATAGACGTGGACAGCTGTGGTCACCAGCAAAGCCTGGTGAGTGAGAAGCTTGGCAGATGCCTGCGAGATGTGGTAAATTCCAGCATATGACACATGGCATGGTGGGGAGAGCATGCTCTGGGAAGCGAGACTTGTGGGCTGTGGAATTTGGGGCAAATGTCTTAATGTCTCTGAGTTTATGTATATCCTCTGTGAGACAAGGATAACATCTCCATAGCAAGGTTACGGTGAGTACTAGAACGATGTATGTGAGTAATACAGCACTGGGCCCGGCACATTGCAACTGCCAAATAAGCAGCAGTCATTATTATGAAGATGATTACATAATTATGTAGAAATAGATGATGCCATTTGCATCAGTACATTATTTCTTTATTTAACACAAACTTCAAAGAACTATGTATAACCAAGTGACTTCTTAAGCAATTCTTTCATTCTACGGATATTTATTAAGCCCCTATCATGTGCCAGCTTCTGAGATTGTAGCAGTGAGCAGGGCTCCAAGTAAACTAGTCCATGGGGTTTTGTGAACATGGAGCAGGTCCTAGTTCTAGGGGAGACAGTCACCATCCACTGTGATACAGCCGGCAGCTGGGTACAGACATGTGTTATGGGATCCCATTCTGGCGGGACCCCATTTTGGTGGGATCAGGAATCTTCCCAGAGACCTGAAGTGTAATAGATGTGAGGCAGGTGAAAAGCGAGGTTGGGACGAGTGTCAGAGGGAGTGCACAGCCAAAGGCTGAGAGCAGAGGGCAGAGCTCAGTGGGGGGAGCGTGAAGTGAGTAACGGGGCAGCGGGGAGAGAGGAGGTGAGGCCTACACAGGTTGAAAGGGAGAATGACAGTAACACATTACTCTTTCAGACACAGGGCACAGAGAAACAGACTAGTGGCATTTTCTCTGCTGTGTAGCACGAACAGAAAATAAATTTCACTTAGGAAATGAGAGAGAGAACTCAACACCCATCTCTCTATCTAAGTAGCCCAAAAAAGGCAGGAGTGAAGGAGTGTCTTAAAGCCCGACAAGAGGGCTGGCCAGTCAGCTCGGTTGGTTAGACCGTGGTGTTATAACACCAAGGTCAGGGGTTGGGATCCCCATACTGGCCAGCCACCAAAAAGAAAAAAGTCCTGGTAAGATTACACGTTTTTGTATATGGTGTCTAAGTAGTATGTTGCTCACAAATAAATCCCCTGCTACTCAAACATATACACTATAATTGGCTCATTCTTCCATCAGAGTGTATGTTTCATTAGCTGTGAATTCTGGGCCAGATTCTTAGATGAGCTGATTGAGCCTTAATATCTTTAAAAAGCAATATCTGATGTCCTCTGATGAAATAGTGTTGGCCAACTAGATACTTGTTTTTTTGTTTTCCATGGTTCCTTCTTGCGGGCTCAGAGGGAGAATCTGCTTGATGCTTCTCTCCTAACTTCTGGTGGTTGCCGGCAATCCCTGGCACCCTTTAGCCTATGGTAGCATAACTCCAGTCTCTGCCTCTGTTGTCACATGGCCTTCTCCCTGTGTGTCTGTGGGTCTGTGTACAAATTTCCCTCTTATATGAACACCAGTCATATAGGATTAGGGCCCAGCCTAATCTGGTATGATCTCATCTTAATTTGATTACATCTGCAAAGACTTGATTTCCAAATAAGGTCACATTCCCAGGTTCCAGACGGACATTATCTTTGAGGGGGACACTGTTTAACCCAGCATGGAAGGTGAATACCATCAGGCAGGTAGTCAGTCCCCTTCCGATAGCCATAAGCTCCCTCCAGAGGCCTTTCAGATCAAAACCAATATGCAGGACAGGGCGGGCAGCAGAGCCAGCTGGCTCAGATTATCCTGGATCCACAACTCGGAACCAGCTTATATCTGGGGAGGGGACCTGAGGTGGGCCTTCAAGTCCCCAAACAATGATGAAATTTCGATTCCACTTAAGAAGCAATTTCACTGTGTTCCCACCCTAGGATACCACTAGACTTCGGGGGGGTGGGGGGTTGTAAGCCTGCCCCCGTGTGCATGAGCCAGGTGGGTGCTCCTGCAGACCAAACCACCCTCCTTGTCCTTGGAGTCTGGTTGTCAAGTCAGCTCACAGAACCTGAATGTTATTTATCTTGCTCTCTTTGACAATACTAAACCATGTGATAGGAATCGAGAAGAGAATGACCAGGTGAATTTGTGGCATTTGTTTTCAAGACTGGTTGAGTCCAATAAATAACCAGTAGCGTCCTCTTTCTTTTTCGTTCTTTCCTTTTTAAAAAATATATATTTATAGTTATTAACATTGAAAGCTGTTATGTTAAAAAAAATAGTAGGTAGTAAAAGAGTAAGTATATATAACTTGTTCCCAATTATGTGAAAGATAAATACAGAGATATTTTTAGAATAATAATAATAATAATAAAGAAATATTGAACACTTTACACTATGTCAGGCCCTGTTCTAAGCACCTTATGTATTGTATTCTTCACAACTGCCCTATGGAGATCCTATTTTTATCCTTACTTTACCACATTTAATAGTGTTGGCTAATCTGCTACATAACAAGAGTGACAATAGTGATATTCACAGATCAGGGAGAAAGGAAAGCATTCTCCATAAATATGTTTAAATAGAAATTGAATCATATGAATCTATAGAATATCATAAATGTAAATCTTAAATAAGTCCTTATGCTTTTTTGTTTCATTGTATTTTGATTTGGGGTCCTATTTAATTCGTCCCCAAGTATAATCTATTTTCTTCAGAAAGGTTCCCTGGTTTTTGAACTCATCTTCCTATCCTTTGATTCATTCCGTTTTGGCCATTCTCTCACCAGGTTAAAAAAAAACCTGTCTTATGGGGATGGGGTAAGAGTCACTCAGCACTTCACAGGGAATAGCCAACTTCTTTTTTTCCAAGATCTGCCGTACACTTCCTGCTCCTCTCACCAGGGGCAAATAAAAAACAGGAGATATCAGAGACAAATTATCCCAGAGAAAGCTCCCTAGAACAGAGTAAAAATAATTGAAAAATGATAACAAGTGGCTGAAATGTTTAGAGAGATAAATGTGATTTATCATAGAGCACGTAAGCACAGACATGAAATTGTAACCACAGACTTCCCTTAACATCTGCATGACCTTCGAAGCTTTCTGAAAAACTTCCACCACACACAAACACCCGTGTATTTCTGGTTGAAGATGAACCCTGGTTTGTGTTCCACTTTCTCAGATGTCGTTTTTAATTTTCCTTGTTTTGTATTTTAATCCATCTTAAGAGGTATTTCTTAAGAACTTAAGCAAAAACCAGAAAAAAAACCAGTCCTGAATCCCATACATTGTAAAGTCGATTTGAGTTGTCATGTATGAAGATGTGAAAGATTGTTTTATGTAAGATATTTTTCCTTCCCAGTGTATTTGCTAAAGAAAGAGGATAAAAGAATATATGGGTATTGCTCCACTGTTATCAGTGAGTTAGTTTTAAATTTCTGTCTTCGCAGCATTTTCTCCTCCTATAGCTGATTTTCTCACCATTCTGTCACAGAATATGAGACCAGCACCACCACAAAAGAGATAAAGGTTTCCAAAAAGAGCCTATTGCTCTTTAGTATAGAAATCTGGGGTTTATGCTTCTTTGAGGTTTTTTTTGTTTTTAAGTTTAGCAGCCAAGAATTCAAGAGTTAAGGCTGATAAAACCACATTAGGATTATCTCACCTGTCTAAGTGTGGGAGAAAACGAGTCTAGAATAAATTGCTTTTCTTAAAAAAGACTTTTCTGATTTTATTTGGCCTGGGAACGAAGCTGAAAGGTAGGTGGGGCTTCCCCCTCCAACATCTGCTTCTCGGAATCGCTGAGAGGCTCAGAACGTGGGAATCCCCCAAGCTCCTTTATGAATGAAGTGAGAACCCAGCTTCCCCGAACAGCAGAGGGCAGGAGATGGGGCGCAGGCAGTCACAGGGCAGCTTCTGCGTCCTTGAAGCTCACAGACTTACGTAACATCAAAAATCCAGATTCGAAACCTGGCACCTCATCTTGAACAGACCCCAATCAATATCTGTTGAATTACAACCTAATACATATATCTGTAGATGTTTTAAAGACATCATACTTTTCACAAATAAAATTACATCTCAGGTAAAACCATCACAAATTTCAACAAGTATGCTAAGTGTGCATATAGTACTTGGTAACCAAATCCTGTTGCTCTGCCCATTGCAATCCATCATGCAGATGGATATTTTGGAAGACACGTTATGAACATACGTGCTAACTGTGCTGTCATGGAGGTCCCCTAAAACCAGCTGCTGAGATATCTCCTTGGTTTGTTCTTATCCAAATCAATGTCTTTAAATTCCCTAAACTGTTGGTCAGCCAGTTTCTAAGTTCCCTTTAATATACATCTTCCAAACCCAGCATCTTCCCAAATCAGCCCTATTAACCAGAAATCAATTCTGAAACATTGTTTGTTTCAAATTTCAAATTGCAATTTAACTGCACACGCCATGGGATCAGGGACCAAAAGCCCAAATGGAGAATAATAATTTTTTAAAACGGCTCTGGGTAAGAATGACCTTGTGAAAATGAATTTTGCACATGTTCCATTGGTGAAATTTGTGCTGTTCTTTTTTTTTTTTTTAAATGGGAAGCCCTCATTTGAGGAGATAATATAGTAACCTCAGTTAATTCATATGCCGCTGTTCAATCGGAGTCTGAAAGCTGAAGGCCACGAGGCTGTGCTGTAATGGAAAAAAGCTTTTTAACTAAAAGCCAGGAGACCTGAGTTCTCATATCAGCTATGCCACTGCCTCGCTGTGAGACAGTGGGCAAGTCACTTAACCTCCCTGTGTCTCAGTCCCTTCATCTCTAAAATGGGGATAGTGGCCCTGTCCTCACACACTTGGGGTTTTCGTAAAGATAAAAAGCAGTGACAGAAGTAGAAGCCCATCATGAATTAGAAGTGCAGTATATTTGCCATGTTTTCCCCACTATGGGGTTTCATCTGTGCCTCCTTCAGACACCAGGCAGTAAGGCTTGGCTTCAGGGCACTTCTTTGGAGTGGCCCAGTTCATGGCTTGTGAGCCGAGACACTGAGTCTGACCACCTGGGTTTAAATCCCAGCTCCTCTAATCATAAGTTGAGTGTCCTTGGCCAACTGCATAAATTTTCTGACTCTCAGTCACCGCGTCTGTAAAGTGGACATAATGATACCTACCCACCAGGGTTGTTGTGTGGCCTGAATGGATCATGGGGACTAAGTACATCAAGTGAGCACTTCATAACGCCATCATCATACTTCTTGGGGCTATATATTTAAGGAGATATTCTTTTATGGAAATTATACTCAGTCACTATTAGGTCCCAAATCTATTCTTCTGGTCCCTGATTGTGTTCAACTAGCTCACCTGTGAGTAAATTTGACATAATTGGAAACCAAAACTAAAACTGTTTCCTGATCATGTAATCCAAAGAATTCAGACAGTATTCAGCAATGGGAGTTACTCCTGTCCTTCCGAAAGCCAGAGATTCCTCATGACAGATAGGACAACAGGCAGAGGCAATCTTGCAGAGCATGTGACAGACTGGAATGGACCTCCTAAGTCCCAGCACTGAACAAGTTTGTGCAGTTCAAGTCAGAAACAGCATCATCTGGAGCTGCTCAAATAGTTATTAGTGACTCTGGGCCTAAAACACAAACACAGAAATTTTAAAGACAGGGAGACAGAAGAATTTTTTGCAATTGGCTTAAAAGCCTTAACATAATAAGGTAACCATTCCGTGCTTTCACTGCCCTGGCATGTGGTTAGTTCTCAAATTTCCATTTAAATCTCTAACCTGGTCTTCTCTACCAGGTTCCAGGGCAATAGTCCCAATTTATGCTAGAAAACAGGTATCATAAATTCATGCAGCAAATATATATTGAGGACCTACTGCATGCCAAGAAATCACACAGAGAGCTTGCACTGTGGTTGGAGATGCAGAAAAACAGGTAATTAGAGTGTGAGGAGAGCCACGGGGCGCGTGGGAGCAGCTACAGGGGCTACCCCCTCGCCCCAACCTCACTGCCGTGGGAAGCAGGACAAACTCTTCTGGAGGAAGTGAGGTCTAAGCTGACACAGGAGGGGCAAGTCAACCAGGTATCGGAGCAGAGGAGTTTAGAGGAGCATTCAAGCAGAAGGAACAGCCTTTGTAGCGACCCTGTGGCAAGAGAAGGCACGCTGGAGGGACTGGGAACCATTAGCTTAGTGTGGGACACCATGATCAGATTCACACCGCCAAAATCTCTCTGAAAACTGTATATTTGAGGGAGGCAAGAGTGGAGGCAGGGAGACTAGTTAAGAGTCTGTGGGGTAACCCAGGCAAGAGATGATGGATGGTGGTGCTTGAACACCGGAAAGTGGTAGTGGAAATGGAGAGAAGTGAATGGTTCAGGATCATGAAAGAGCACCATGAGGACGTCCACTGGAAAGGAATGGGTGTAGCCTGCAGCAGTCAGCGCCAGAAGCAGAGATTTGAGAGTGATCATAGAAATCATGGAAATAAATGAGATCATCCAGTGAAAGTATAGATTGAGAAGAGAAGGGGTTCGAGTGTGTAATCCTGAAGAATGCCAAAGTTTAATCGATGGCAGAGGAAATGGAGAAAAGTGTGACTGGAGAAGTAGGAAGAGACCAGACAAGGGTAATTCTCTGGAAGCTGAGGCAAGAGAGTGCTGCAAAAAAAGTGCTCAGTATCATCAGCATCAAAACCCAAGGGTAGGAGATGGGGGATTGAGGGGTGACAGCTAAGGGGTGGGGGGTTTCTTTTCAGAGTAATGAAAATGTATAAAATGTATTATGCTTGTATTAGTCCATTTCTGTTGCTTATAACAAAATACTACAGAACTGGGTGATTTATAAAGAAAACAAAATTTATTGCTTACAGTTTCTGAGGCTGAGAAGTCCGAAGGTTGGTGGTGGCAACAGTGACCCAGGAGTCTCACACTGCAAGATGATGGAAGGCAAGAGAGCAGAGAGAGAAAAAGACTCTCCACTCTCTTCTTTTAAAGCCCTCAGAACCACGCCCCTGACCACCATGTTTAATCCATTCACTACTGCACGGTCCTGCAATCTAATCACCTCTTCAAGGCTCCACCTTTCAATTACCATAATAGGATTTCCCACCCTCTTAACAGTCACAGTGGGGGCCAAGTTTCTAATACATAAAACTTGGGGGACATAACTCAAGCTTCAATCAGTTTTGGGGAGACATAATTCAATCCACAACAGTGCTATTAATATTCAAAATATATAAGGAACTGCTACAACTCAGCAACAAAAACCAAATAATTCAATTAAAAGATGGGCAAAGGACTTGAATTATTTTTTGCAAAGAAGATATACAAATGGTCAATAAGTACATTAAAAGATGCTCAACGTCATTATCATTAGGAAAATGCAAATCAAAACCACAATGAGATACCACCTCACACCCATTAGGATGGCTACTATTTGGGGAAAAATAGAAATTAAGTATTTGCAAGAATGTAGAAAAATTGAAGCTTGGCACCTGATGGAGTTTGGATATGTTGTCCCCTCCAAAACTCAGGTGGAAATTTGATCTCCAATGTGGCAGTGTTGGAAACTGATTGAGTCATGGGGGCAGATCCCTCATAAATGGATTAATGCTCTCCCTGGGGGGTGGGGGGTGGAGATTAATGAATGAGATCCCCTTCTATTAGGTCCTGCGAGAGCCAGTTGTTTAACAGACCCTGGCACCTTCTCTCTCTCTCTCTTGCTTCCTCTCGTCATGTGATCTGCTTGTACCCGCTGGCTGCTGCCACTTTCCAACATGAGTAGAAGCAGCCTGAGGCCTGCACCAGATACAGCTGTCCCAGAATCGTAAGCCAAATAAACCTCTGTTCTTTATAAAAAAAAAAAAAAAAAGAAAAATTGAAATGCTTGTGCACTGTTGGTGGAGATGTAAATGGTGAAGCTGCTATGGAAATCAGCATGGCAGCTCCTCAAAAAATTAAAAATAGAATTATCAGTAGCAATTCAACTTCAGGGTATATACACAAAAGAATTGATAGCCAGGACTTAAAGAGATATTTGTACACCAATGTTCATAGCAGCATTATTCACAATAGCCAAAAGATGGAAACAACCCAAGTGTTCATCAATGGCTGAATGGATAAACCAACTGTGGTATATACATACAACTTAATATTATTCAGCCTTAATAGGGAAGGAAATTCTGACACATGCTATATATAGATAGCATGGATGAACCTTGAGGACATTACACTTAGTGAAATAAGCCAGTCACAAAAGGACAAATATTGTATGATTCCACTTATATGAAGTACCCGGAGTAGTCAAATTCATACACTGAAGGCAGAATGGTAGTTGTCAGGGGCTGGAGGAGAAGGGAAAATGGGGAGATATTGTTTAATGGTCACAGAGTTTCAGTTTTGCAAGATGAAAATAGTTCTGGAGATGGTTGGTGGTGATAGTTGCACAACATTGTGAATGTACTTAATGCCATGGAACTATATGTTTAAAAATGGCTAAGATGAGATGAGGGGCTGTCCAATTAGCTCAGTTGGTTAGAGCACAGCCTTGTAACACTAAGGTCAAGGGTTCAGATCCCCTACCAGCTGGCCACCAAAAAAATAATAATAAATAAATAAAAATGGCTAAGATGGTAAATTTTATGTTTTGTATATTTTACCGCAATTAAAAGAATTCATAGGCTATAAATGAAAAAAATTGTGGCAATGTTTGTCTAACTGTGAATAGACTAAAATGTGAATATACTAATTGTTCAGTTTAAATGGGTATGTTTATGGTATGTGAATTATATGTCAATAAATTTGTTCTTTAAAAAACCCAAGGGTAGTCAAGTAAGAATGGAACTGATCAGTGTTCTTAAGGACACCTACAAGGAGGTTGTTAGTTGACAGTGTAGCAGCAGTTTCAGTGGCGCACTGGAGGGGGAAGCCAGATAAGAAAGTGGGGCATAGTGTGAGAGTAACTCAGGGCAGCGACAAGACTGGTGGGGGTGGGGAAGCAAGAGGAAGCTGTATCTGGAAAGGACACATGGCCAATGGAGAGTTGTTTTTAAAAAGAGAGAGAAGAGCATTTAAAAGTATATGTAGGAAGGATCCAATAGAGAGGAAAAGGTTGGTGTTATTGGAAAGCAAGGGAATGATTGATCATTCTAGCTTCTGAAAGAGGTGGGTAGAGTACAGGTGTTTCTTAGTCCATTTGGGCTGCTATAACAAAACACCATGAACGGGGTAGCTTATAAACAGAAATTCATTTCTCACAGTTCTGGAGGCTGGGAAGTCCTAGATTAAGGCATCAGAGGATTTAGTGTCTTGCTGAGGGTCCACTTTCTGGCTCATAGATGGCACTTGCTTGCTAAGTCCTCACATGGTAGAAGGGGCAAGGCAGCTCTCTGGGACCTCTTTTATGAAGGCACTAATCCCATCCATGAGGGCTCCACCCCCATGACCTAATCACCTCCCAAAGACCCCACCTCCTAATATCATCAACTTGGTGAGTAAATTTCAACATATGAATTTTAGGCAGAAACATTCAGTCCATACCAAGGTTCATGGGGCAGGAGGGGAGAAGGAAGACAGAACAGGCCAATTTGGAGCCAGAATGCAGGAAGCTGAAGGAATTCTGATTTGATGATTTCAATGATTCTTGGCAAAGTTGGAGGCTGAGACTGAAGAGGAAGATGGTGGGACAAGAGGAAATCAGAAGAAGGCAGAGAAGGCTTCAAATATCTCCTGTGGAGAATGAGAGAGAGAACCATCTAGGGAAAGAAATGCGATTCCCAGGCAGTGTTGAAGGCCTTGATAAGATTCACAAGTATGAATTTGTACTGCTTCCACTACGTGAGGCCCCTCAATGCCCATCTGTGGGAAATCGAGCTCACCATCTGCTCTCCTGAAATGCCTTCTTCTGACTTTCCTACTGCCTGTATCTGTTGCCATCACCCTTTTTGAGGCCCTTGCCTGAACTACCACAATGATCTCTCAACTGCCCTATCCATCCCTCAGTGAACTCTAGACTAATCTTGTGGCAGTGCAGCTCCACTCATGTCACCTCTTCATGGGTGGCTACTAAAAGACGTACAATATGCCACCCCAGGGTTCCAAGTGTTCTATGTTAGACACCAACCACACTGTACAGCTTCACCTCGTTCTCCCCCCATCTCCCCTAATCTATACTCTCATGGGCTATTTGCTGTTTCCCTGAAACACTTTGTATTTCCCTGCCATGGTACCTTTACTCATGCTGGTCACTCTTCCTGACTAGAATGCTCTGCCCGTCCACCTCTGCCTGGTTAACTCTTACTGGTTAACTCAAGACCAGTCTCTTCTCAAAACTTATATAATTTCCTGAACTGTATATATCCTCCACTTTCCATGGTTCTTTGCTAGTATTTGTCATGTTTCCCTCTCCCTCCCCATCCTTTAGTAAACTAATTAGGAGCAGAGACAGTGCCTTGAACATAGTAGGTATTCAGTAAGTATTTATTATACTGAGTTACAACAAACTAATGACAGGGAATTTGGGAAGAGAAGCCATATCTAAATGGGACTTCCAGGAGACGACTCTCTAACCAACGTGGCAGTAACTGATGAGCTTATGAGCTCTCTATTTTCCCCCAAACAGTGCCTTCTTTCTTTTTTTTTTTTTTAACAGATGTATCACACGTTTTTATTGTGGTAAAATATGCATAATATAATATTTATTATCTTAACCATTTTTAAGTGTACAATATAATGCCATTAAATACATTCACAAGGCTGTGTACCCATCACCACTACCTATACCCCAAACTTTTTCATCATTGCCATCATAAACTCTGTGCCCACTAAACATTAACTTCTTTCCCCACTCCCCCCAGCCCCTGGCATCCTCTATTCTGCTTTCTGTGTCTATGAATTTGCCTGCCCTAGGTATCTCATATAGGTGGAATCATACAATATTTGTTCTGTGTATGGCTAATTTCACTAAGCATAATGTTTTTAAGGCCCATCTATGTTGTAGCATATATCAAAATTTCACTTCTTTTTATGGCTAAATAATATTCCATTGTGTGTGTACACATTTTGTTTATTTGTCTGTTGATGGATACTTGAGTTGTTTCCACCTTTTGGCTCTTGTGAATAATGCTGCTTCAAGTGTTTGTGTACAAGTATCTGTTTTAGTCCTTACTTTCACTTCTTTGGCTTTATACCTAGTGGTGGAATTGCTGGGCCATATGGTAATTACATGCTTAACTTTTTGAGGATCTGCCAAACTGCTTTCCAAAGAGGCTGCACCATTTTACATTCCCGCCAGCAGTGTACAAGGCTTTCGATTTCTCCACATCCTCACCAACACTTATTTTTCTTTTTTTTAAATTATTATTGCCATCCTTGTAGGTGCGAAATAGTATCTCATTGTTGTGTTTCTCTGATGACTTAGGATATTGAACATCTTTTCATGTGCCTATTGAGCATTCATATATCTTCTTTAAAGAAAGGTCTGTTCAAGTCCTTTGCCCATTTTTGAATTGGGTGGCTTGTTTTCTTGTTGTTGAGAGTGCCTCCTTTTTAAAAAAGGCATCTAGGAAACACAAATATAGAAATAACCTCTGGTCATGGACTTCATGGTAAGAACCAGTGATCCAGTATGGAAAATTTCTATACACTATTGAGCTCCCAAATACACAAATCATTTTCTCTACATTGTTTCATTTATGCACGTGTTGGAAATTTTCTTATCCCCTCATTGAGATACTTGGGCTGGACCTTCCAGGCAGCAGCCTAGGGTACCAATCTGTTTAGGGCATTACAACATCACAGAATAATCTGGAAAAATGATGTCAATTAACTCAGATTTTACCTAGAACTCAACATAACTTGAAGCATTATAAATTAGTCTTTGTTATGGGTTGAATTGTGTCCTCCCAAAATTTATATGAAGTTCTAACTCCCAGTACTTTAGAATGTGACCATATTTCGAGATAGGGTCTTCTCCTATCTTGAGGTAATCAATTTAAAATAAGGTCATTAGGGTGGGTCTTAATATGGTATGACTAGTATCTTTACAAAAAAGGGAAAATGTGGACACAGACAGGCACAGAGGGAGAATGTCATGTGAAGACGAAGCAGAGATAGGGTGATGCATCTACAAGGCCAAAGATTGCCAGCAAACCACCAGAAATCAGGAGAGAGCCATGAAACAGAGTCTCCCTCATAGCCCTCGAAAGGAACCAACCCTGCCAACACCTTGGTCTTGGATTTCTAGCTTCCAAAACTGAGAAAATAAATTTCTGTTGTTTAAGCCATCCAGTCTGTGGTACTTTATTAAGGCAGCCCTAGCAAATTAATACAGTTCTAGTCCTCCAGAAACAGACAGTAGTCTGGAATGGAAATTTTAAAAGACATCCACAGTAGTATGTGGGAATTGTTTTAGGGTGATGGAACAGTTCTGTGTGTTGATTGCAGTGGTGGTTACACAAAATTTACATAGAATAAAATTGCATAGAGCTACACACACACACACACATGCACACATATGCACACACACATTCATATGAGCACACATTTAAAAAATGGTGAAAACAGAATAAGGCCTATAGCTTATTCAACAGAAATGCAATGTCACCTTCCTGGTTTTGATATTATTCTATAGCTATGTAAGATGTCACCTTTGGGAGAAGCTGGTTGGAAAGTACACAGGACTCTTTTACTGTTTTTGCAAATTCTTGTGATCTATAATTATATCAAAATAAAAAGTTTTGGAAAAAATAATAAACGATGACACTCCTTACCAAAGCTACTCTTTTGATTTGAGTATTTTTGCACCACTCACATGCACGCTGCACACCAACAGAGAGGCCCCCTCCGATTTCAGCCAGCTGACAGAGAGAGTGAAATTCTAAAGCTACATAACGCAAGGTGCAGTGCTACTATCAGGAAGAAGTGCCATATTTTATCTAAATTTTAGACACTCTAATAGTCCTCCAGAATGTGGTCAGGTTCATAAAATTACCACAAAAGAACACTGAAAAGAGGACAAGAACAAAAAGGTAGAAAACATTATGATGGATTTCTTTCCAAACACTGATGCTGCTTCAGCCAGAAGTGAATTAGTAAGAAAACTGGCCTGTAATTACAATTTTTATTTCCAGAGCAGCAGTGTTTTCTATATTCTATTAAACACAAGGTAAACTTTTTTAAAATTTTTGGTTTGAAGGGAAGTCAAATTATTGGCATGACTGGAGTGCTTTGGAGAGTTGCAAAGCAACATCTCTCTAACGAAGCCAATTGGATGTGGTGCAAAGGCACGAGAGGATCACATTGTTGAGACAACTCAATTCCTCTTGGCTCTGTCATGCCAGCGCTGTCTCTCACCTCCCCCTTTGCTGGTTTGCTTTCTCCTTTTCCACCCCTCTATTTTCCTATTGATCATGTCATGGAGAAATGCTTGCAAAGGATCAGTTCCACCCAGTGTGGTTCTAGTGGAGATACGAATCACAATCAGCAGCAACTACAAGAAGTGGATAAAAATTATAGGATGCCTTTCTCAAAGGGAGTTACAGAAATAGAATATGTCACAACCGTCCCGAAGATTCAGACCTGATCAACACTTGAAGGGAATGAAGACACAACTCCTGGGGTTGTGTCTTTGGTCAAAGGTAACCATTATCCCGGGACGATTAACTCCAGTGTCTTCACTGAAAACAGCTTCTTCTGTTTGTCAGATAGAAAAATGAAATTCTTGCATTTCCAAAGAAGACAATTACAGGCCGGCCTGTGGCTCACTCGGTAGAGTGCGGTGCTGATGACAGCAAGGCCACGGGTTCGGATCCTATATAGGGATGGCTGGTTTGCTCACTGGCTGAGCGTGGTGCTGACAAAGAAGACAATTACTCTGAATACTTTCACCAAACAAAATGATTTTCTCTTTCACTTCCTGGGTCTGGAGGTTGCACAGGCTGCTCATGGGGTAGAGGTTTCAGTGGGGAGAAATCTCTCATCTGTACTTGTTGCTTTCAGACTTGGTGCTTTGTTTCTTAGGAGCCTGTAATGGAAACAGGTTCATTGTGATTTCAGTGTAGATGGTTTTATTTTTTCCTTGGCTAAATAAATGTGTCATGAATGGCCTCCACAAAAGTATAATGCTGGTTGTGTCTACACTTTCATGCACCTACTTTTTTCAAAGCTATGCACCCACTATGCAGCTACTTGTGAAAAGTGGGAAATAGCAGTTAAAAGTAGTTATGCCATGTAGGACAACAGTAATAATAGACAGAGCCTCAGCAAACATGTACCAAAGTGTATCAGCTTCATTCCTGCCTTCACCCCCTTCATCTCTGTCTCCATCTGGATGACATATGCTGCATCACCCGTGTCCTTGTCAGTTTACTAACAGAGCCCTCCTGCCTAAAACACTAACATTCCCTTTGGTTTGGCGAACTATGTTTCCCATTGCCAATGGGCTTCCTGATTTAGCCTGAATTCTAGTCCTGACCCTGCTGTTAACCAACTGTGTGACCTCTGGCAAATCACTAAGCCTCTCTGGGCCTTTATTTAACAAACACTTACTGTACAAAGCACCCTGATAGAAAGCTAAAAAGAAGTTCCCTATCGTAAAGAAGCTGCAAGTTTAGTAGGAGAAAAAATGAAAGGAAGAAAAGAGAAAGAAAGAGAAGAAAAAAAGAGAGAAGAGAAGAAAGAAAAAGGGGCCTAGGGTAAGTTAAGTTTTGAAAGAGAGACAGGATTTAGGTTATCTTTTTATATAAACAACACCAAAAAGAAGGCACAAAGTGACCTCTGCCATCTCACATCCTAGGCCAGCCTCTCCCTCCCATCTCTCGGGACCTGCTGTGGTCTGAATGTTTGTCCCCCACAAAGTTCATGTGGAAGCTTGATCCCCAGTGTGGTAATGCTGACAGGTGGGGCCTTTGGGAGGTGATGGGATAGTGAGGGCTGTGCCCTCGTGAATGGATTAACTCATTCATGGATTAATGGATTAATAGGTTAGTGAATGAGTAGGTTATCACAGGAGTGGCACTGTTAGCTTTATAAGGAGAGCAAGTGAGCAAGTTAACCTGAGCTCTTGCCCTGTCACCATGTTATACACTGCACTGCCTGGGGACTCTTCAGAAAGTCTCCCCCAAGAGGAAGGCCTTCACCAGACGTGCTCCCTGACCTTGAACTTCCCAGCCTCCAAAACTGTAAGAAACAAATTTCATTTTCTTATAAATTACCCAGTGTCAGGTATTCTGTCATAAGTAACAGAAAATGGGTTAATACAGGACCTTCCTCCTTATCTTCCTGAGAAGCATTTTTTGCACTGAGCATTGAAGGCAGCTACAACTGGAAAATGAGACAGAGGGCAGGACTGGGAATATCCAAAGAACTTCAGGAGGTGAGCTTTGAAAGCACATACATATCAAGTCATGATGGCTTAGGACTATTACTTTTTATTTTTAAAAACCCTTATTTCTTTTCATTACAAGAGCAACTCATATTCATTAGAGAAGGAGAAGACAAGAAAAGAAGAAAACAGAAAACGCTCACGATCCCACACACCTAGGCAACCACTATCAACACCTTTTTTGGTGTAGATCATTTCCATCATCCTAAATGCACATGTAATTGTTTCAATTTACAAAAGTGGGATTACACTATTCTTATTGTTCTGACACCTGTTTTTCTTCCTATTCAGAAAGACAACATTTATATTTTAGGCACATTAATAAACAATAGCTCTTACACGTGGACTTTTCTAAATTAGTGTATTTTAATTACGCTCATGATCAATCATGTTGAGCAAACAAAAGTCTATTTCAACGGATGACACATTCTGCTCCCACCTCCAGGGAAATGTATTTAGAAAAGAAGAAAGGAAATTTAATATGGAAAGACTGTAGTGTATGAATTTGTTTTAAGTGTCAAAGTTCCAAGAATCATGGACCTTATTGCATTTATTCTCATTCAGCTTTGAGGGGCAGGAAGAAAAAAGATTTATGAACTAAGATGTTTAATGATTACACAAAAATGTATCTGTTTGCTTCTCAAGACTGATCTTTTCCACATGCCATAAAGGAGTTCCATCACACTGATAAATTGCATCCAACCTTTTGAATTAAGGATATAAGGAAATTAATTCTCAACAGGCCAGGAGCTTTTACTGAGTAAAAATACATAGTTTAGTTTTTCAAATGGTAAAAATTCTTCATTCTTTCAATGGCAAAAAAACACACTTAGTATAAAACTTTTCTCCAAACAGACGTGAAAATTCATTGGTTCACCTGCTTATCACATGTGACAATCAAGAAACACTGTCCACCCTTTTGAGAGATCTGACCATAGAACATGTCAGCCCTCTTGTTCTCTTGTATCTATTCTCAAGGAAATAAGATAGAAACTTTTGAGACTTTCTAAAAAAGTTGGGTTTAGTTCCACCGTTGTACCTTGGCTTCTCTTTTGAGAAGGGAGACTTAAAGTAGCCACCATCTGATGCCTTCTTAGGGGCCCCTGATTCTCTTTTGCTTGAGTGCCTCTGGGTATGGCAGTTCATCTTCACATCCCCTGACACTGCTGTCTCATTAGTTGGAAATAGAAGTGACACTTTCTTTGTAGGCAGATCTCGCCCAGTCTCGGTCCTGGCAGTGGCCTTTGTCATCTGCATAGAAATGTTGGTGGTAAGAAAGGATGCAGTTCAGAATGTCGCTCACACACATTGTAGCTAAAGACAGCTCCAAGTCAGCCTGACCTGTGTGGGGTCAACTGTATTTTCTGTGCTTCTCCTTAGTTTTACAGAAACTGAAACCTCTGGGTGGGTTCTCCTTCCCTCTGCTATTTAAGTTAAAAAATTTTTAAGTTGAATTTAATTCCTCCTTCCATCTTCATTTTACAGCTGCTCTTTCCCTTGAGTATTCGACTTCACACCTCTCTTCGCTGCCTCTTAGGCCCCCACCTAAGGAAGACAGGAACCACGAGATGCAAGTTCTGAAAGGACGGTGGCCTGAAACAGAAATGAGACGTCTCTTACGCTTGCTGTTGGAAAACCATCGTCCCTGGGGACTCTCCCACGCCCTGCCCAGTGGAATGTGTGCAGATGCCTCTGGCCAGGACACCTCCTGTGATACATTCATTCAGGTCTAGAAGTCAGAACAACTCGGGAGGTTATAAAGATACCCCAAATTAAGCAAAACAGGCCTTGTTTTTGATAGACAGAGGCAGAAAGCTTAGATTTGTGCCTCATTTCAGGAAACTGGCACTCACCTGGTTGAGTGTTTATTTCTTGCCTCATCAAGTCTGGTCCCAGGAGTCTTCCTCCTGTTTTCCCTCATTCCATAACATTCTAGGAACATTCATCATGCAGTTTCCATCTTTAAGTATCTGTATTATAGGTCAAATGCTAAACATGATCCATTTGCCCACTCCCTTGCCTCTTTGTAGTGCTTGTGCTTGATCAGTAGAAGAAGACATTTCGAGGCTTAATTCGAGCAGAGGAAGAAGTATGAACATGGTTACTGTGCCCAGCCAACAGTCAAGATTTTAATAAACTTGCTTCATACAGATGCAGTTTCTATTATCTGCTGTAATTAAGACTACTACCTGGTGTTATTAAGCATAGAATGACAGAGGTGAACAATAGGTGTTACCTTTACTCCCTTTCTTTTTTTCTAGAGAGTATGATATTAATTCATTCAACAAATATATACTGAGAACCTGCCATGTGCTAGGCACTGTGGTATACACTGGGCATAAGCACTGAAAAGACAGACAGATCCCTGCTATCCTGGAGGGATATGTGCTATTGACCATGAAAGCTGGTTATTACAAGTAAGGAAAAGATAAATTTTGGAAATGAAACCCCTCACTGCCTTTCAACTTAAAAACTAGCCTTCTGAGACTATGCCCAGAGCTCAGGGGTCCAGTGGTCTTCCACTCTATGCAAATGACCCTAACCCCATTCATCTTTTTTAAACACCCCCTTCCATTGGTCAGTTGAAGGCCAGGCTTGAAGAGCTTTTCTGTTTTTTTTATTTTTTGGTCATCTCATTCTTTCTTTTAAACCATGACAGAAAAGGATTAATATCCAGGAGAACAGAGGGTCTGACAGCTCAATTCTGTCACCCAAGAGTGCTTATTAAGCTGCCACCTGTACATGACTCAGTGCTAGATGCTCCTGGTAATAACATGTGTGTATCTCTTCTCCCTGCAGGACCTTGGCACACACCAAACATAACAGAAAACTGCTGTTCAAAAGCCCATGTTGAGGGTGGGATTGGGGCCTTGGATGAGAGTTCATGTGTGAATCTTTTGAGGGAGCAAGGAAAAAAGAAGATATGGGTCCAAAGTTAATTATATCCCAGGGAGCTCACACTCCAAGAGATATTGTGGGGAGGAGCTGGCTGGTGACCACATGAAGGTTAATGGCACTATTATATATTAAAAGAGTCTATATTGTGCTAATAAAGAGATGGACTTCTTTTTAACAATGACATAATTGACCATAACTGCTCCTCTGGTGCACTGAGACAGAGCAGTAAAACGTGGGTCATTATTAGAAGATAGATACACACACAGACCCCCGAAGCAAGGAGATTCACTCCACAGTCTTTGACCTCTCAAATGACCATGGCTTCAGATAAAATTAGAACATGATTATTCTTTTGATTATTGGGTGAAACCCATTTGAAGATACCAAAACACTGAAGCTCAGCATGGAGAGAGCTGAAGATGTCCTTAGAGTGAGATTTTTTAAGTCAATGTAACAGTTTCTGAATTGGGCCCTTTGGGGAGGGTCAACAGGGCACACTTGAAAACTATGGCTGCTTCACTGTGTCTTGGGTGCGGGGTATGTGCTCTGTAAATACTTGCTAAACAAAGACTCTTCAAATCTGAGAAAGGGGCAAGGCTGCTCTCCATTGCCTGAGGGCAGGATAGGAGCAGAGACTGTGCTATGGTTTGAATGTTTGTTCTCTCCGAAGCTCATGTTGGAACTTAATCCCCAATATGGTATTTGAAAGGTGGGGCCTTTAAGAGGTGATTAGATGGTAAGCACTGTGCCCTCAAAAATGGATCCAGGGCCGGCCAGTGGTTCACTTGGGAGAGTGTGGTGCTGAGAACACCAAGGCCACAGGTTCAGATCCCTACAGAGGGATGGCCGGTTAGCTCACTTGGGAGAGTGTGGTGCTGACAACACCAAGACAACAGTTAAGATCCCCTTACCAGTCATCTTTTAAAAAGAAAAAAATGGATCCATTCATGGATTAATAGATTAATGGTTTAATGGGTTACCAGGGAGTAGACTGATGGCTTTATAAGCAAAGGAAGAAAGCATATGGAAATGTGCTCTTGCTCAAGCTCTAGCCATGTGATTCCCTGATTCACCACAGAACTCACTAGAGTCCCCACCAAGAAGAAGGCTCTCACCAGATGTGCCCCCTCGACCTTGGACTTCCCAGATTCCAAAACTCTAAGAAATACATTTCATTTCTTTATAAATTATCCAGTTTCAGGTATTCTGTTATAAGCAACAGAAAATGGCTAATACAGACAGGAAACTGACTATTGTTTTGAGCCTCAGTTTTATTTCCTTTAAAATGGGGCTATTGCCCCAGTTTTGAGAATTATATGGAACAATAACTGAAAATATCTTTAAGTTATTAAGAGGATTATAGATATAAGAAATTATTTTTATTGATAGGTTAGAAAAGTGTTTACATGTTTCAACTTATTAAAGATAAGAGTGAAATGTTTTAAAAGGAGATGTTCTCAGTCTGGAGAAATACACACACACACACACACACACACACACACGCACACACACACACACACACACACACACACACGTTTAAAATGCAAATGACTCAGCTCACTCAGGTGGTTTAAATGGGGTTTAAGGAGGAGAAGGGCAGAAGAGTTCTCAGGGTCACCATGCATTGAAGTTGCCCAGGACTGAGAGGTTTTCCTAAGCATTTTCAGTGCTAAAACCAGGACAGAAGTGGGAAAACCAGGACAGGATGTTCACCTGGTCCTGTACAACCTTCTTAATTCCATGACCTCTAATTTTAGTCCTCTTATTTCTGACAGAGTATTAATAAACCTGTGAAAATAAGAATGTCCTTAAGTGAGTGGCAGCAAAACTGTCCCCGTGGTTCTTGGTGAGATTTTAGGGGTGCCATAGGAGCAGAAGGAAAAATATTCTTTCACGCTATTTATTCTCCCAGGCTCCTGTTATCCATCTTTAAGAAGAGCTGTAAGTTAAACAATGCACACCCAACACTGTCCACCTGAAATCAGTCACTGTGTGACTCCCGGGCTTCTCCAACCACAAAAATGCAAGAATAATGTTTCCAGAGTGTCAGTGGATAACATAAGTCTAGTGAGCACAAACTTGGAAGGCAAGTAATCAGGGTGTTTACCTGATGAATGAAGAGGGGGGAGAAGGCAGTTCCATTTCAAATAGATCTAGCACTTTCCCATTAAGCCACAAAACTTGCAGTTATTAATCATCAAAAGAAATGTGCCCTGCCCTTAGGTGTCTGCAGGCTTAAACAAAAGAAACCACCAGTATAGCACTTCCTTTCATCAAATTATCAAAGATGAAATGAATTTTAAAACAAGATCCCAGGTGAATTAGACATTTAGCTACTTAACAAGAGGCTTTGCTGGGACCCTCGTTTACTATTTTGAGAAGTCTGTTCCTTCCAATAACTCAGTACTATCCTGTTCACATCTCCATTATTTCACAGGCAGGAGATTCCATGGCTAATGGCCAGCCCCTGTTGTATCTTGAGTGTAGCATTGGAAATGGTTCTGAGAGCTTCCCACTGAGCCAAGAGTCAAGTTAGAGATCTCCTGTGCAGAAAGGGGTGAGCATTCCATTATTTTGCAAGTAAAATAAGTAGGATTTCATTTAGGCTGTGTTTCTTTTTTAGATTAGGTTAAACGGCCAAGATGCTAAAAGCCTCCTATCTTGAACAAATCGAGTGCCTCTGTCTGCTGATTCTGACCATTCTGGCTGTAAGTCATATTCTGAAAAGCTTTTGATAAGCGTCTTAAGTGTAGAGAGACATCTCATGTGTCTTGCTAAGAACAGGCACATTTTCATATCGAAAGGGTACTGTGCCTTTTTTAAGTGTCTTTCTTCCTTTAGGGCTACTTTAAAGACAAAATTGAGAGTTCTAAACTAAACTGCAAATTTGTTTCAAATGGTAGTCTCCAGTTTTTGAAAAAAAAAATGTTTAGAGGATGAGTCAGAATATCAATATTTCAAAGCGTACCCCCCAGAAAGATACCTGTTTAGGAAGGGAGTTCTTGAAACAGAGGAAGCTCATTTCACAGTTTATAAAGAAAAGAAAAAATATAAAATGGGAAAAGAAAGAGCAGTCCTGGTCAACTGCATTTCCACCCACCCATCTGTAGACTGGCCCTGCCCTCCGTGGACTGCCCACCGAGGCCAAAGGGAAGGTCCCTCTGGCAGCACAAAATCCTTTTCCACCCACTGGGTGATGCTCGAAATTCTGCTATTAGGACATAATCCCTTTAGTTTCAGCTTTGATCCCTGTTAAAATGCAAATACCTCTGGGTGGGGTAATACTTAAACTGTTATCAGCCCTTTACAGTCCACTGAGGAGAAAGGAGCTGGGCAAATTTCACAAGGGTTGGGAGGGCAGATCCAGGGGCCCCGGAGTGATGGAGGATGAAGTGTGGGTACCAAAGGAGGTTCCAAGGGCCAGAAAACAAACTGCCTCCCCCAAGTGCCAAATCACAACAGGATCTGAAGACAGAAATCTTATTTTGATCAAATAGGACAGCATAAATTTATGTAGAAATCTGTCCACTAAAGAATCTGAGAAAAGCATTGGCTGAACAACTGGACAATCTACCTTTCTACTGAAAGATAATTCAAATGCTGGGGCCTTATCTGCGATAAAATATAATGGCTAATCCTCAGGGTTCAGCCTTTCTGTTCTAACTTTAACTAAGGAAAAAAGTTTAGCCTTGTTAAAGCTATTATCTGTTCCTAAATTGCATAGTATATAAAATGTAAATGTGATCACACCACTCTTAAATTATTATAACAATACGCCATTCTGTTTTCTTCCCCTTGACATTTACAAAATTCATTTGGAAGAGTGGGATCTACCTCACAGAGATTAGTGATAAATCATGTATTTTTAATGAATATCAATAGGAGAAACCCCATGACATAGCCCACCATCTAATTTGATTAAACTGTGCTTAAGGCAACACTACCTCTCTGGCTAGGGAATAGCTCCATAATGACTTTGTGAGCATTATTGCAGGCTGTTTTAATGATTTAATGAACTGCCTCTATATTTAGTTCAATAGCCTTAAAATGATTAGTGTTTAAGAAAAATTAGCTCACTTTGATTTGATTCTATTTGATGGTAAGTTTAAATAACCTAACCCTTCAAAACACAGTGGAAAAAAAATCCTAGAATCCCAGCCAGCTAACTGCTAGAAAACATTATGGCCATCATTAATAACCGTTCATTTATGTTTAGCTACAGTATCCAGCCTGACGTGCTCATCCAAGGAGCCAGGCTGCGGGAACAAGGGCTAGCTGCATTTCATCTTCCTTTTCTCCGACTGGAAAGGGGAGGAAGAGGAGAGGAGATGCAAGAAGCAGGAAGAGTCTTCAATTTCTTGTGTTGGGCTAAAAGGAATTTCTCTAGTTCAGGTCCAAAGTGGGTATCTGTCTACACGTGGGAGAAGTTCTAGGTTTCTAGAGGAGCAAGAGGGGAAAATTGGTGTGAGGTTTTGAGCCAACCCCTCCTGCTGTGATGTGGGCAGCCAGCATGTTAGGTTTGAGCAGTGTGGTCAGGAAGCTCCCTGGGACACCCGGATGGGAGTCAGGGAGGTTTTCTGCAGGGAGGACTGAGACAGATGGCACTTTTTAACAAGGGTAAGTGATCTGAGACTTGGCGTGACACAGCAGGGACCAGAGCCAGCTCTTTACTCTAATATAAAGAGGGTCACAGCACACAAGCGGAAGTCTGTTCTGTAATATCCCCACGGGTGACCACTGCATGTCCACACCCAAGAACAGGGAAAATAATTGCAGTATTGGGGAACCGAGTCCTGTACTTCATCTGAAAACATCAAGGCAAATCGTCTTCAGTCTGTGCAGACCACAATGTTATGAAACCGTCATTAGAGGAAAGTGACAAATTGGAAAGTCCATGTCACTTTGAACTCTGGGACAATAACAGGTGACATTTATTGAGCACTTACCAAATGCTGGGCACTGATTATTTGTCACATAAGCCCTAAGAGGTAGATACAGTGATCACCCCCAGTTCAGCAAAGAAGCCAAAGCTCAGAAAGACTGTCATGGGAAGACACAGCTAAGTGTGGGGGACAGACTGAGTCTTTGTCCTTACCCCTGTCACATTGCCTTTCACTTCCCCATCTGTGCCACATGATGTGCTGCATGTACTCTGAGTAGAAACAGCGGCAGACTTAAAGAAAATGGTGTCAGAGGAAGGTTGGCAAATACCCAACTATTCACTAAATGAGGCTGCTCACCCCAGCCTTCATTACTCAGAGCTGTCGCTGTGGATTCCTGGGCCTTGGGGGCAAGAATGCAATCCACTAACCACCACCACTCCTTGTCTTTGGGAAGGGAGGGGAAATATTTCTAAATGAGCCAGTGTCTCTTGATGACAAAGCCCTGTATTTCTTGGCATGTATTGTATACTACCAGGACACTCTCCACTTCTCTCTTTCTCTTTGTTAATGTCCACCCTTTATTCAATCCCCCAACCTGCCACTTCCCACACTCAAATATGTGCCCACACACATGTGCACATATATGCATGTGCACACATGCACAGGCACACCATTCAGTCCCATTTCACTGACATTTACTGAGCCTCTAGTGTGTACCAGGTACCATGCCAACATGGGAAACACAGAGATGAATGACAAAGTGTCTTTTCCCATGGCTCTGTACTTGAGGAAACGCACAGTCTCCCAGAGAGAAGGGAGACTTCAAATAATAATCGTATACAACATCCTATGATCTTAACTCTCCCCCGGTATAATCCCAGACAACCCAACCCTTTTCCAGAGTCTTCTTTGTAAAGGTATCAACCTTCCTTCTGGTTTCACCTTACCAGTGCCTCAGAGGCACCCCTGTCTTTGGCAAATTCTTGCATGTGGCAAGAAATGTCAATGAATGAAGTAAGCTACATAGGAACTGGCAAACCAGATGCATGTCCTGTCGAAAGGGGGCAGCACCACTTAGCGACAGCCCATTGTCACCAAGTAGTGTTGCCAGAGCACCCCCATTTTCAAGAAAAATACAAAATCCTGATTTTTTATACAAAACTTTCTATTTTTTAAAAGTTGGCTCTGGAAAAAAAAAAAAACATGCAGAATAAATTAATACAGCCCGCAGCTGCCAGTTTGCAACCTCTGCCCCACAGTAACAAGCAGCATTGACAGACATGCTATATAATGCCCAGTATGACTGGGAGTTTCCAATGCCATGGCCACAGCTTAGAATGGGAGGGATGCTCTCCCTGGGCATTCACGGACAGAGCTCTGGTCACCAAAATAAAGACATAGCATCAGATACGGCTGACATGTGTCTCTTAGGGTGAACCTAGAAGACTCTAGATGTTGCAAATAACTTTTCCTGTAACTCACCCCAATCTCTAACTCTTGATTAAAAAAAAAATAGCTCCTGGCTGTTCATAAGCAATATCCAATTGGAATTAAAAAATTACTTGACCTACATTTAGATCTTCTGACTGTTTTTGAGCACTGTATTCTTGAAACAGCTGCTGCTGATTGAGAATTCTGACCCTACTTGTTATTTGCTTCTGCCCTGCCTCAGAGAGCTTCCTGTAATCACAAATCCAGTTGCTTTTAACAGAAAATAAGTTTCATGCAAAAAGACAGGTCTTGAAATTTAGAAAGCTTTATGGGAAAGTGGCAGACTGTGATTTTCTTAGACTAGGAAATCCCATAAATTTTCCACTTTAAATTCCATCCTTTCCTGGCAAATGGAAAACTTACCCTGAAAACAGGGGTAAAGAGATGGATCAGCGGTTTGGGACCCAAAAGGGAAAATCTCAACAGGTTTCCTGTATGTGTAAAGACTCTGGAAATTGAGTATGTGTCAACACAGATTTAATTAACTCCCAGCCAGGACCTATTGGAAATGATCCCAGAAAGTTGGGACAAAGGAGAAGGTGTTAATTTCTCGGCAGGAGAGAAAGTACCTTTTAACTGCTTTGGATTATGGCTTAGGGCCTGGTGATAGAGCCATGGTGCATTTTCAGATGATCCATTTCAGGTGGTCTGAAAACAGGTGGCAATAAAAATCAACAAGTCAGTCTCTGCCGGTAAGGCCATAAGCCGCAGGACAGGGTCCAGCAATCAACACTACCAACATTATCCAATTATTTAATGCACAGGTGGTCCCAGAATCCCTGATTCCAGAAGGTACAACAGTGAGGTGTGCTCAAGAACTTAAAATCAGGTTTCTCTGTAAGAGTTAAACCAGTTAAGAAATTGTAAATGTCACACACACTGATGTGATCAGCCTTCTGTGGGAGAAAGCCAAGAGACTGAGAAGTTTGGGGCCTCAACTCAATTGATAATGGCAGCCCCACAACCAGGAGCTTCTAAATCTTCCCTTACATCCTCAGAAAGCCACATAGATCCACAAAAAGAGCAAATAAACCACACATAAGCTAGGGCTTCAGCATACCTAGGAGACCAAGAATACTACAAATTTCGAATTGCCTCTAAGTAATAGATAGATGATAGATAAGCAAACACCAGTTGAGGTGATTGAAGTAATCAGAGTATAATCTTGAGGAGGCAAAACTGGGCATGATTATAATTTAGTAAGCAGACAGACACCAAATCAATCATATTGTACCCTATTAGGAGAAAGTCTGGAACATAGAAAAGGAAGTCTGAGGAGAGGAAAAGTGATTCTGTTTATTCATTGTCCAACTGGGAGAGGCACAAAGTCTGGGGAATGTGAACCTTCTGTTCCATGGAGAAGTGGACCCTGTTGTAGGGTAGGAGTGACTCATGAAGTCACACAGTGGGCGAGATTGAATACTCTTCTTAATGGTCTACTTCACCACACCAGGGTTTCGGGCTCACCAAGCAAACTTCTGAAGACAAATCTGACTTCCCAGGCGTGCAGGTACCTAGATGGGACGAGGCAGGAAGGATGACCATTCCAGTGATAAGAAAGCAGTTCTCCACTCTAAACTAATAAGATGACATCTGGCTTATATACATCAGTCTCCTGTCAGTTTGACTGATGTGAGTCCGCCTCCCCAAATCCAATCAGCTCCAGACAATGACATGCCAAAGAGCTAGAGCCAAGAAAATAGTACATTTGCCAACAAATTGCCTTTTGTTGTATAGTAACTCTGATTCTATGTATGTCCCCCTTTATCCCTAAAATGCTTTCTGTGTGCCCAGCCCTGTTCTAGGTGATTGAAGGTTATAAAACATAGTCCCTGCTTTCTGGGACCTGCTTATCTATCTGGAAAAATGAAATTTGACATACAAAACAGAGAAAAATATACAATAGCAAGCAATTGAGTATTAATTAAGGTGGGGCTCATCAGAAAGTACCTGCATTAAAGCTGAAAGAGAAGCACGTCCCTTGGGGACTAAGACTGTGATACTACTAACCATAATATGTTCAGTTTTATTACCTTTTATCACCAATAAAGCCATTACACATATTTTGTCTAATTTAATCCTCTCACTAACCAATTGAAGCAAGTGCTATCACCCTCATTACAGTTGAAAAACCTGAAGACCAGAGAGCTTAAGTCACTTGGTCAAAATCTTACAGCTAGTTAGAAATCCAGCCAGTTCTTCTGATGCCAATGCCACTCTTCTGATGCTCCTTCTGTAATACCCAGCTGAGAACAGGAAAGTAAATGGGGTGGATCCTGAGGACCTTTAGTGAAAGGAGAAAAAGACATGAGCTGATCCCTGACATTAGGGAAGCCTTCCTGGAGACAAGATTTGGGGGAGACCCTCCAGATGAATGCAGGTAAGACAGAGGAAAGAGGTGTGTCAGGCACAAGTTCACACTCTTCTCCCTGAGGTGTCCTGAGCTGTCTCTAGGTCCTGCCATTGCCAAGCAAGAAGAAAATCAAGATCCAGTCTGTTCCAGAGCTGGATCCAGGTTTTATGGAGCCTAAAGTTTGTAATATTGAAGAAAAAGAACACAAATCACAAATACAAAATCCCCTGAGGCTCCCTGGGATAGGTCCCTACAAATCTTTACTATCACAAAAACTCACCTCTGGTCAATCACTCTGATATTTATCAGCCCCCATAACCTATTCAGAACCATCTGCTGAGCTGCTGGCAAAGCTGTGTAAAGCTCCTGCCCTCCCCCAGAACCTGACTTATAGAAAGGACCCGCATTAGTTAGGATTAAGTTCAGCTGTCAGTGATGACAACAATAACAGCAACACCAAAACAGTGGCATAAATAAAAGAGAAGGTTATTTTTCCCAGTATAAATGTGGAAAGTTTAGGGTTTACATGGAAACTTAATGATCAACAGGGATCTGAGCTCCCTCTATCTTGCTGCTGCACCATCCTTAACACACAGCTTCGACCTCATGGTCTAAGACAGCTGCTCAAGTCCAGCCCTCATCTGTCTTCCAGCCAATGTACAAGAGGAGTTCCTGGAAGATGTACATATTTTCTCCTTAAGGACACTTTCTGGGAGTTGCACACACCTCTTATGCTTGTATCCCATTGGTTAGAATTTAGCACATGGCTACAGTACACTGCAAGGGAGACTGAGAAATATGGTCTTTATTCTGGATAGCCATGTAACCCAGCTGAACATTAAGGGTCCTATTACTAAGGAAGACGGGGAAGTGTATTTTTTTTTAATTAATTTATTTTTTATTATTTTTACATTCTAAGATGTTGTTGCAGAGCAGTTGGGGGGGAAGGGGGAGAGGGAAAAGTGGAGGGACATAGGATAAGAGGAGGAGGAAGGGGGGCCAAGGTCAAAGCCTGAGGCACCCCCCTCATACCAGCAGGGGAGTTCAGGGGGTTTCTGAGAGCAGCTCAGTCATGGCTAGGATGGATGCAGACTTCAGGGAGGTGTGGCTGAGGCCCTCAGCCCCCCACACACACCAGGAGCCCAAGGCGCTTCGGGTAGTGTCTCAGTGGTCGTCACTGGGCTGAGTATGGATGACAGAGGGCATGGCTGAGGCTCTTGGCCCCCCACCACCCCAGCTCAGGGGCTGGGGCATTTCCAGCAGCAACCTGGTGGTCTTCACTGGGCTGGATGTGGACGTCAGCAGGGCCTGGCTGAGACCCTTGTCCCTCCCCTATCCCGGCTTGAGAGCCTCAGGGCTTCTGGTCCTTCTAGGTTATAGGTGTTCTTCAGTGGTGTTAGACCTTTACTGGTTAATATCAGACCTTTGTCTCTGACCTGTGAGTTTTTTGTTTTTTCTTTCAGTTCTGTGTTGGATTATTAGCTACCCCCACCACTTAAACTCGGCACTGAACTAATTTGTTGTCCTTTGCTTACTTCCAAAATGGGGGAACTTCCTGTGGGAACCAGCACTTGAGCCCTGTGTTTGAGCTAAATTACTGTTTTGCTGCTGATTCCCTGGGAAAGGCTTTTTGTGCAGCTCAGGTTTGAATTGTTGACCTTGTAGGCACTTCCAGGTCTTGTGAGGTCTGATACACCTGGGTTGTGTGGAAACTCTGGTCTGGGCCTGAGTCTTTTCAGCAAACTGCACCCCCTGCAGTTCTGTATTCCTGACGAGTCTCCACTGAGTATGCCTGTGCTGATTGGAGGGTGGGTCAGCTGTCCTTGCTGTGCCCCAATGTTCCCCTGGTGGGCTCGTCTCCCCACCCCCACACTCCAAACACTTCCCATGGGACAGGCCATGCACCGGTCCCTTGCAATGACTGACCTGCCTCTGGGTGGCTCCTTTTTACTGTTGTCTGTGGCCCTTACTATTAAGTGGGTCCTTGGAAACACAGTTAGTGGTCTTGCTGGCCTGAGGTCCACTAAGGTCCTCTTCTCCTCTGCCACCTCCACGTAACTCCATCCGAAGGGCAAAACTGTGGCTTTTGTCAGCTCCTGCTCTGTACGCTCACCAGCTCCAGCCTGGACACAGTCGGGGCTTGGGACAGTTGGACCAGTTCTTTCTTCCTCTCAACGTGGCTTCTCCTGCCTTCATGCACTCTGTAAGTCTCTCCTCCTCCTCCCCTGAGCTCTAGTGGCCCCAGTTTGGCAGTCATTGCTTTTTAATAGTTGTAAATTGGTTGATTGTAGGAGAGGGTGATGCTGGGGACCATCTATTCCACCATCTTGATCGGAGGTCAGGAAATGTATTTTAAGAACAGCTTGCCACTGAACTTAAGTTCCTTTAAGGAAGATTGTAGAGCTCCCATGAGGTCACTAAAAATGGACATGATAATGATTGCAATGCAACTCAGAAGCAAGAACATCACACCCAGGCAAGAAACCATCCTCTTTATGCACCTTACTTCAAGCCCTAATAAAAATCTCTAGGGAGGAATGTTGCATATGTGCAGATCTCACAGCCATTAGTGTCCTCAGGGGCCTTGGAGAACTTAGCTCAGGTTCCTTGGGCAAACCTGGGTTCAACTACCAGCTCCACCAGTTACCAGATATGTGACATTAAGCAAGTTACTTAATCTCTACATCATTCAGGACTCTTCTGGTTGCAAGTGATAGAAATCCAACTCAAATTAGCTTATTTTGGAAAGGAAATTTACTGTCCCCCATCCAACACAGCAGTTTAAGATGTCAACCAGTTTCAAGCATGTCTTTATCTAACCACATGGCTCTGTCTCAGTCTTTGACTCTGTTTCCCTCTGGGACTAGTGTTGCTCCCAGGCAGGGCTTCTTAGCAGGTGGCAGCAGGGCTGATAGTCTTCCTACTGAGCACCCCTAGAAGGAAGAGAGCCCCTTTTCTAATTGTCCCAGCCAAAGACCCAGAGTTGGCTCTGATTGGTCCAACATAGGTGATTTGCACATCTCAGCCAATCACAGTGCCTCTGACTGGCCTGGACCTGGGTGGGGGTGGCCTCACCTGAATCGCAAGGGCTGAGAGCGGGGCAGAGTGGTTCCCGAGGGGAAACTCGGGGTGCTATTAGCAGAGAAAGGGGGAATTATGCTGGTTAGGCAGGAACTCACTTTTTCATCTCTTAATGTAATACTAACCTCATCAGATAATTATGAGATAACATGTCTGAACACATTTAGCATAATGCCAGGCACATAGAAGGAACTAAATAGATATATTTGATCCATTAAAAGGAGTTATTACGGAGTCAGGAACTGGGACAGAAACTTCAGAGCAGAATGCCTAGAGTGAAAGGAGTTGGGAGAAGAGTATGGTGGCAGAGAAGTCCCAGAACAAGAGTGTGGCAGTGTCCCTGTGGCAGATCAGGATTCAGACCTGGAGGGTACAGGCCTATGGTAGAAAGGGCAAGGACAGTGATATCAGGCAGGGTCCTGGCAGAAATCAGAACCCACTCAGAAGGGTTTGACTGAAGAGTTTAATGAAGTGACTATGTACAGAGGTGTGGTCAGAATTAAGTAAACCTCTAAGAGGTGTGGAGGTCCCGGGGACCAGCAAGGGTTGGGAGTGGGGGATAGCAGATTTTCCATCCCTCAGCCTGAAGGAGAGGAATTGTATTGCTGGAAGCCAGTGACAGCTGGAGTCCCCACGTGAGGAGGGGCCACCTGGCAGGAGCTGAAGTCACAGAGGGATGCAGCCCCAGCCAGGACCAGGGCATTCTCCTCCCACCCTCCAGCCTCCTGCTGGTGCCTCCTCTTGACCGACCCAGAGCATGAAGGAGCCAAAGTGATGCAGTCTGTAGGAGACAGCCAAAGGGACAGGTAGAATTGCTAGCCCTACCAGCATCTGTGGCTCCTGAGAGGGGCCCTGACTCTCTGGAATCTTCTGCCCCTGACATGGACCTGCAGGAAAAGGAATGATGCTGACTTTTCCTCCTACTCAGATCTCCCAGCAGTGGAAGAGCGACATGGCTTCCAGAGAGCCAAGAAAGCAAGGAAGAGACTGAGCAGAGCCTGATTTCTCACTGGCAAATAAGCTCCAGGAAACTGTCCCCGCCTGTCCCAGCATGGCCAGCTAACCTTACAGAGACCCTCACCTCACAGCCTCCATCCCAAGCCCTGAGCCAATGAGACAGAGGCTGGCCGTGGGGGCGGGGCAGTCTCTATCAGCAGGGACCTGGGTCTCTGCCTTGTCTCTGGAGAGAGCGTCTGAGGAAACGCATGTCCAGGGAGCTGTGGTCACCCACCCTCACCTCCTATTTCTGCTGCCCAGTCCACGGGTCAGGCTTCTGCTTCCACTTCCGGGTTGTCCTCTGGTTCCTGGCAGCCTCAGGAAGCTCACCTAAACTCCGACCTGTTTGGCCTGACACTCTGAAGGCCTGGCTTTCTGGCAATGATCCTGGTCCATTGCACAGTGGTACTTAGCAGATATTTTTTGAGGGGTGCTATAGTATAGGGGCTTAAAGTGCAAACCCTGAAGCCAGTGGCTCCACCACTAACTGTGTGCCCTTGGGTAAGTTACTCGACCTCTCTTTCCCCTACTGTCCTCATCCATAAAATGGGGACAATAGTACTTGTCTTAGAAAGTTGTTGTGATGATTAAATTAATTAATACTGTGAAGTGCTTAGAACACGCTTGGCACATCGTCAGCAACAGGTAACTTTTAACTGGTATTATTATGTTTTGAATGAACAAAAATTGAGTCAGTTGTTGCAGAAACAAGGGCTGAATTCAGGAAGCTGATCTTGAATGATTAAGCTCCTTCTCCATGGGTGAAAAATGACCAGTATGTCTTCTCAATTATATTCAGCTTGGGTTTGAAAGGATCTCCCCAGGAGGTTCCTCCTGTGATGACCCAAAGCCATGCTCCATGTGCTTTTGTGATTATGCTCATTAACAGGACAAAGACTAAAGTTATTTTTGATGTGTCTGGAGACAAATCAGAAAGTCCATAGGAACTAAAATTAATCTTTCAAAAGTGTCCACTGGCAATCAGTGTATATTTACACAGACTCTTTCAGCGTGATGCAGGCACGGTGTGTGTTGCATGCTCGGCTGAAATCAGCTTTCTGGAGGCTGAGGAATGTGGGGAAAGCTTGGAGAATTAGTCATTTTAAACCAGTGACAATAAACAGTGCCCTTCCTCTCCCTCCTTCCAGGCTCCACCTCATTGACAGTCCCGCGTGGATGGCTCAGCCCCGAGATCACAGTCAGGGAAGCCAAGGACAGAATAAATTGACACTCCCTCACCACATATTAAAATGTAAAGCAATAATGAGACAACTCACTTCTGCTTCGGATCATGGGGAGATTTCATAACTATTAAATTCACATACAGAATTCACTTTCTAGAGCCCCCTCCCCCTCGATTTTTACTTTAGAAGATAAAGCAAGAAGGACTCATCTAAAGTTGTGAGTATGCTGCCCTGATTCCTCTTGTCTCTCCCTGATCCTCAGTTGCAGGCCTCAGTCCACCAGCAGCAGTGGGGGGCGCTCCTTCACAGCCACGCTGGGCTCTGCGGGGTTCTCCCCATTTCCTCTGTCCCCACAGCTCCAACACTAGAGCTGAGCCTGAGTCCCTGCTCACATGCATCTACCCAATGAGGGGAAAATTGAGTTCTAGAAGTGCTGGATCTGAAAGGATCTGAGATATTGTCGAGAATCGTCACTTTAACCTACCGGTGAGGAAGCTACATTCAGAGAGGAGACAGGACTTAGACAAGATCGTACACTTAATAAGTTTCTGATCCAAGAATGTAACTTAGACCTCAAGACTTTCATGCGTGCACACATGCATTCATTCTTTAACTAGAGTATTGGATAAATATTTTTGAGTATCTACGATGTGCCAAGCGCTAGGTAAGTAAGACAGACAGGGCCCTGCCCTCACAGAGTTTTTATTCTCCAGGGGAACAAAGGCAGCAAATACACCACGTCCACAGGTTGACAGCCCAGAGCGCTTTCCCCTACACCTCTCGGCTGTCATTGGGACACAGATTCTGACTCTCCACACACATAGAAGATGTTACATCTGCAGGTGAGGTGCACATTACTTAATGAGAATGACAAGAACAGCACCACACCACTCACTTTAGTCCATCTGATCCACAAGGACAAAACTAAAGTGAAAATTCACACACCAAACTGCCCTCCTTCCACAGAGAGGTTGTGTGCATAAAGAAAGGTAAAGGACTTAGGATCAGAAAAACCAGGTCTGAAATGCTAATCTACTTAATAGTTACTAGCTGTGTGACACTGTGTAAGGGACTTTGCCTCTCTGAGCTTCAGTTTCCTCATCTATAAAAAGGAGGTGATAATGCTGTTGCATAGGTTACTGCAGGATTAAAAGAGATAATGAACTAATGGATGCAATGCGCTCAACACAGTGCCTGACACACCACAATGCTCAAAATACCTCAGCCACTTTTCTTTGCCTACCACCCCCTCTTCTATAGTTAGCACTGGCGGTTCCATTGCTGGCACCTTTGAAGAAATCGTGGCATTTGGAAGACTTCACAAAATGAGGCACTTGGGAGGATGATCTGATCAGAAACAAAATCTCCAGCCAACTTTCCTTTTATTTCCTGTTTCTTTTTTGTTTGTTTGTTTGTTTTTCTCGAAAGCTCATTTCTTTGCACACTTATTAACAAGTGTTAGAGTCTGCCCCCTAGTGGTCATGGCACACAGTGCCAGTTTATGCTAATAACAATCCAGCTCCCCCCAAAAAACATTTCCCCCTTCTGTGTTTGATTAACCTTCAGTGGTTCCTCTTGGCCTACTCACGACAGATTTTCATCTCAACAGAAAAATTCAACAGGAACAACTGTGACTAAAGTTAATAAGATTGATTGTTCAGTATAGACGTTAACTTGGCTGCATGTTAAAATCACACACACACATCAGTGCCTGGACCCCACCCCCAAACCAGTTGAATGTGGGGAGATGGTCTGAGCTTAGAGAGTTTTTAAAGCTCCCCAGGTGATTCTGATGAGTGGCCAGGATTCAGAATCACAGCTTTCAGAACTCTAGTAGCACTTGACAAATAACGGCACAAACTATGCCCTTGAAGTCAGCTCTCCCAGAAGCTTCTATGCGCTCTGCAGAGACACTGTCCTTGCTCAAAATGGTTTTGGTCTCCTCTTGAGGAGTTGCTTTCAGATCACGTGGCATATGTCTTGGAAGACTCTCAATACCAGCAAATTTTTGTCTTTTGACAGTGGATTTGAGTTTGGATAAAAATCCTAAAGTGATTCCAAAATCCAGCTAGCTGAATATGCTGGGCCCTTTTGCAGGATAAGCTGGGTAAGACCATTTTTGGTCAAAAACAACATATGGCCAAGGGGATGGATTTGTCTCATGCGTCTCATAATGGACACAAAAGGCAATTCCAAAAGAGGGCCACAAACATTTTTATTAGTAACAGCTGTATTGGAGCCCACGTGCTGCTCCCTAAAGTACCGTCTGGAAAAGACAATGTTCATCTGGACACAGGAGGGCTGGTGGGACTGTTAAGAATCTGCCTCATTATTTAGGGTCAACCCACACTTTGCAGTGAAAGGGGAGAAACTGGTGGTGGGAAGCATCAGAACCAGGCAGCGCCTGGGATCTATGGAACTCTGTTCCTCCGCCTACCCTGTCCAAATCCAATTTGCCACATCTAAGGGGTGTCTCATTCCAGGCTGGCAGGGCAACAAGCAGTCCAGGGAGCTGCTGAGGATCTCTGTTCAGGGGCACCAGACTTTCCTTCTCTGGAAACACTGTGATTAGGTGAGATGATTAAATATTGCATTGTGATTTTTGTTTGCTTTCTAAGGCCCCCTGATGAAATTCTCTCACATTATATCAGATAAACTCTAACTGGTAAGAACAACAGACACCATTAAGCCCAAATAGTCAATCATAAATCAATTAGACTTTATTTCCAACTCCAACATTTTGCACTTATTTTCTTTCCCAGATGAGATTTGATTCCTCCCATACCTCTTCAACCTAGTGTGGACATTAACCACTGCACCCTCGTATCTGCAGTCTCCTGTCCACAGGATGGTGTTTCCCAGTATGTATTCTAAGGAACAGTAGTTTTGCAGTATCCATACATTCATTCATTTACTCAATAATTATTTGTTGAACACCTAGTGTGTTCCAGGCAAGGGCAGATCCAGGTTTTGTGGTGCCTGAAGCTTATAATAATCATGAAGGTCCTCTTTAAGGGAAAGAACACAAAATTGTGAACATAAAATTAGGAACAGGGCCTTGGAAGGGGCCTGTGTCACTGAGGGGCCCCGAAGCTTACGCTCCTTCACTTCGGGGCACCTTCGCCTCTGGTTCCAGGCACCGTCCTGGGCTGTGGGACTCTAATTATGAATAAAACAGATGAAGACCTGCCCTTTTGAAGCTGACGTGCTAACAAGATAGAAATAGGAGCTGGAGATCAATAGAAAACAGAGGAGAAAATTTCCACAGCCAGATGTTTGGGAAATAAGGAGCTAAACAAAATTCAACAGGTTTCTTCATTTAAGAGTTTTTCAAAGTCATTACAGTGCTGATATGCCCCATGACTCTCCAAGAGGGGAATCTTGCTGCATCTTTCCCCACATTTATTTATCACAGAATTTTTCTTGTGTGAGGCATCCTTGTGGACTAAATTCTGTGAAACCCACTTTGGGAAATCCTGCTCTGTCGTGTACTGAATTGCTCAGCACACTGTCATTATCTGAATGTCATGGGCCATGAAACTGGGTCCCTCTCATTTGGAAAAACATTTGGTTCCCGCACTAACAAAATCATTCAAATCACTTCTCCTTATTTTAGTTTTCTAACTCCTTTTCTACTGTTTCAGGCATTTTGAACACTTATCTCTGCCTCCAACATTTCAGACTATAAATCTGAAAATACATGTCTCAAAAGCCTTCCAGTTAAGCCTTGGATTTTTCATAGAATGAGTTCCTCTTAAAGTAACAGGAATTCACCTTTTGAGAGATCTCCAAATTTAGAAATGCAAAATATCAGCATACCTTGTGGCTTCAAAGTCATTCGTTATTCTCAAGAATCACAGAAGACTCAGCATTTGAGGTCCTAAATCTGCACCCGTAACCCCTCCACCAGGGTGAGAAGGCACTTGAGGGGGCCCTTGCTTTCCAGTGGTAAGAATTATATTTGTCTCGGGTGCTGGTTCCAGAGACATCTGTGATGGCAGCCCATCCAGCTATGTTCTCAGGGAGCTAACTTTAGCAGCAGATCCTGCATCTGCTGGCGGGGTTTGACACAGCATATGTTTTCCAAAGCAGCCTTTCCCAATAGCTGACTCCTTTCTCATGTGAGGACATTTAATATATCCTGAGAACTAATCATCTCCCCCTCTTCCCTAACATTTAAGCTATTTTTAATTTCATCCCATTTAACAAGCAGTCCTGCCTGGAGCCCATCTTTTGATTTCAAAATAAATAAAAAACACTGTGTATGACTCACAATAGTTCACCTCTGGACAGACAGGCATATTTATCCACACCTTTCTCCAAATAAAGTCCTTCTCTCATACGCTCCCTGACACTCCTGTTAACCCTTTAACCTCTTGAGATGAAACACAAGTGATCCACCATTGTGGTGGTCTTAAAATACATACGCAATTTCTTTGGAACTTCTCTCTTCAAAAGATGCAGCTTGGTTCCCCTCTTTGAGTGTGGGCCAGACCTAATGATAAGCTTCTAACAAAGAGAATACAGCAAAGCAATGGTGTTCAACTTCTGAGGCCTCCCCTGTTTTTTTTTTTTTTTTTCCTTTGGATCTCTCACGCTGGGGAAAGCCAGTTACCATGTTGTAAGGACACTCAGGCAGCTCTGTGGAGAGATCCACATGGTAAGGAACCTAGGCCTCCCGCCAACAGCCAGCAAGGAACTGAGGATTTTGCCCACAGCTGTATGAGGCGCCATCTTGGAAGTGGAACCTGCAGCTCCAGTCAAGCCTTTGGATGACTCCAGCCCTGGAGACATCTTCACCTTGACCTCAAGAGAGATTCTGAGACAGAATCACGCAGCTAAGCTGCTCCTGAAGTCACAGAAGTGTAATTACTTGAGTAATGGGAAGGATGTCCATGGACTTCACACTGTGGGTAAAATCAAGTCCTATTATTATAGCGGTGCTAGCTTCTGTTAGCCCCAAGATCTGCTTTCAAGATTCCCAGTGCTGTGGCAGGAGGAGTGGTAGTGCTCACATGCCGTACAACTGCCACTGCTCTTTCCCCAAAGCCCCTCTTTGTGCTTCTCCAGGCCACTGCCCAAGCTGCGATCATTGCCTACCTCTTGGCTACTGAGTCACACTCCCTGGGCCCTGTCCTTGTCACTGGATGCCGGGCTATCTAACAGCTGTCCTCCCCTCTGTCTGGATCTCTTAGAGGGGTCCCCAAAGCAGCATTAGGGCTCCTTGAACGCTCCACACACAGCCTTCCTTTCTGCAGGGAGGGTGCCACATTCAGGTAGCAGCTGGCACACCAGAGAAGAGCCACCACTCCCTTTTGACCTCCAGAGCCCTATGGCTGAATTTGGCTAATCATACCTAACACTTTTCATTCTTAAGAGGAGATTCTCTCCCAGACCCAGCAGTACCATCCTTCGTTTTTAGTAACACCCAACATTAGCAGGCACAAAAAAGTCCATCAAACATTCCTGCACAAGTATGAATCCTAGTCATTTATCTTATTTATTTTCCTAAAAAGTTCCTTGGCCCCCATAACAGTGAAATAACTCTTTCTATGCATGAGGAAGCTCTCAAGTTTTAACCTTAATTGTGCTATTTTTTAAAAAACCTCACACACATTGTTTCTGAAATAAGCGTGTATATGTGTATGTTTGGGGGGAAGGTTGCTAAGCAGTGATTGGTCACTCAGTGTTTGTATTTTGGAAGGAACAATGGCTATATTTATAAATCACCAAAACCTCAGTTTTCAAAATTTCTCCGAATACATTGTGCAGCACACTAGCTCTGCAGGGAGGGCGTGGGAGTGGGGTGGGCTTCTGTGGCCATCTTTGGGGAATGACAGAGTTCAATGCTTCTGTACTGCCAGATTTCTCCAAGCCTTTAATACACTAATGTTCATCATGAGGCACCAAAATAAGGGATTAGATTAGGTGTTCGGTGTTTCCCAAACTTACTTCATCACAAAGCATCTCATGGAAATAGTGTTATATGAACACACTTTGTAAAATGCTGGGCGAAACCTGCCCCAAAGAAAATGGAATGTAGCAAAATCAAATGTTCTTTAATGTGCTACCTGTCCTTGACCACTCAGCTCTGATCTGCTCCCAGCAAGTCTTAGGAATGTACAGGGGAGATCGTTCCTTAAAGACATAGATCTGGGGTCCAAAGTACCTTTAAACCAAAATAAGCTTGTTAGCTTGTTTTCTCCCCGAGGAGAGAAAGAATACAAGAGTGCTCTGTGGATATTTGTGGGTAAGTGAAACCCAAATTTGCTCTCAGTCAGTAAACCAAGACCAAATCTCCCACCTCAAGCCCTGAGCCTGGGATGCCCAGGCAGACAATCTTCATAGTCAAGGATTATACCCTCCATGTCAAAAAACCACCAGAAAGTCTCTCTAGATGAAGGAAGGTGGGAGATCGGGGAGGGTGAGAGAGAAAAAAAACTATATTCTTTCAACATTGACCCATTTTGTTCAGGTCTAACAACTCAAAAGCAGCAGAGTCATTGAAACACGATTGTAAAACTCTAACATGCCTCAATTACTTCTTGTTGGCCAGACAAGCAAACCTATTATTTGACAATGCATCATGCTCCAAGATAGTAAACTTTATCATACAGAGGTCATGAGAAAAAGACCACAGGTACAGTTTGCTAACCTCCACTAGATAATTTTTCACAGTTATCATCCAAGCACTGTAAAAGCACAAAAGATATGTTATCTTCAGGCTCAGTTTATTATAACGTGTGGGTGAAACTCCCCATAAAACCACTTACTAGGTAACTGTTGCACGTTCTCCTGCACAGAAAGTCAAATCAGTAAAACATCTTTTTGACAGTGTCTTTTTAAGTGTCAGAAATAAAAGGAGGTGCTCTTAAAGGAGAGGTAGCACACTATTAGTCATCCCCCCTCGCTTTCCCACACGTACACACGAAGATCCCCATCGCCTCTCTGCATGCCAGAGACACTCAAAAGAATCCTTCTCAGTAGTCTCATTTCTTTTACAGCTGAGTATTTCATGGCAGAATTGTTCCTGGATAAAGCTGCAAGTAACATTAACTCAAGATACTGTAGGTGCCAGCATTTCAAGTACTAGTCATGGTATTTTTTTTCCCCCAGAGTCATAATATTGAGTAAGACCCAGGAAATACAAAATAAAAGGATGATGGATTCCCTCAGCAAATGCTCTCAAGAGTCACAGATTTAATATTAGAAACTAAAAGAGGTCGTCTAACTATAGCTCAAACCATGGATTTTTCTGAGATCCTACCTCTCTCGCTCAGTAATGTCTTCATAATCCCAAGAGACACTTTAGGGGAGGGAAGAAGTCTTGGATGATTAAACCCCAGGATGTATAATGACATCCCAGGAAACTCAGGGTTCACAATCCTATCCCCAAAAGAAAAGACAAGTTAGAGAGTGTGAAATGGGGAATTCCTCCCCAAATGCAATTCTCTTTTTAGAATTCGCTTCTTCTAATCGTATAACAAGTCTAAGAGATTCTTATCTATTTGAGGCGAGGAAGACGCTTTCTAGATTGGTACACATGAAAGCAGTGATTCTCAAAGGAAACTGACAATAATTTGGGGGATTAATTATGTCTCCCCACAAAAATCTGCTGAATAAATATTGAGGGCATTTTTGTGATCCCAATAGGAAACGGGCTGTGGAAAAATCAGAAGAAATAGAATATGCAACTGTACAACATGGTGACTATAGTTACTGATAATGTATTGTATTCTTGAAAATTGCTAAGATAGTAGATTTTAAGTGTTCTCACCACAAGAAGTGAAAAGTATAAGGTAATGCATATGTTAATTAGTTCAATTTAACCATTCCACAATGTATCTTAAAACAACATATTGTATACAATAAATAGATACCATTTTTATTTGTCAATTTTTAAAATGTCCAAAACAAAATAAAAACTCCCCAGCCAGGTTTGAGAGCTACTGGTATAGGTTTGATTTGGAGCAAGGTAAATGGGAGACAAAAATCAAATTTAAAAAACAAAACACCTATTCCCAGACTGGGTCACTTAAGGATTTTCCAAATTGGCCAAATTGGTTTCATGTTATTCTTTAGAACAGTGATTTTCAAATATCAGTATGCATCAGAATCACAAAAAGAAAAAAAAAGAAAAACAAATAGAATGTGCAATCCCTATGCTTGTAAAGTCTATAATTTGGTTGAAGAGATAAGACTTTTATACAGAGAACAAAGAACAATTACCAAAATGCTAAATTGAATGCCGTTTGGTAAAAATGTTTCTTCTTTAACAAAATATGTTTGGGAGCCAAGGAAGGGGTGTGTATAAAGTTCCTTTGCTTGGAGCTGAGCTCAAAAATCAACTTGAGGAACCTGAAATATAGCCACAGACCTTTAATGGGTAAGCAAAGCCACATTTCAAAATCTTTCCCTAAATTCATAATGTTGGAAGGCCTTTGAGATCTTCCTAGTGCATTCTTCATGTAGTTAACATTCAGTCTTTCAACAAACACTTATGTAGCACTCTCTATGGGCTAGGAACATGGCGTACAGGAGTAAAGACCCAGTCCACACATCCTGAGCCACAGAAGTAGCCATGGGATCCATTTTGGGCCTAGGGTCATCATACATTGGGATATCTAAGCCAGACCAAGTGGGTCACAGAAAACTTCTGAAGAGGACATGGCATCTGAGTAGAGGTACAAAGGCTACTAGGAGTTATAGCCAGTTGGAACAAAAGGTGAAGGAAAGACATCCAGATGCATGAGGGTGAGAGGCTTGGGAAGGAATGATGTGGTCACAGAACTGCAGGTCATTTGGTCTGATTGGAGAAGAAGATATAAGAAGACTTCAAAGGAAAAGAAAGACCATTTTTGGCAAGAAATCTGGGGAGGCTTTGTGGAGACAGTGAGGTTTGAATCTGAGTCTTAGCAAATGGGTAGAATATCAGTTAGATGAAGTGAGAAGATGGGGAAGGGGGTGGTTTTCCAGTATTCTCCAGTTGCCTGCACATTGCCTGGCATAATTAGGTGCTCAAAAAGCATTATTAAATTTTGAAAAGGTAAACAAAGTCATCAAAGTTCAAATTGTGTTTGGAACAGTGAACAGTCTGGTTTGTTAGAAGTAGAAAAACTTTAAGGAAATGATATAGGAGATGAGGCAGAAAAGGTAAACTGAGGACAGATTACAGAAGTCTTGACTGTCAATTAAGATATGTGGGAAAAAAATCTTCTAATGAAAGAAATCTTCTAATGAAAGAAATCTTCTAATGAAAGAAATCTTCTAATGAAGATTTTTCAATGAATTTTGAGCAGGAGAGCAGCAAGACCAAAGTGTGTGAGGAGATCATTTGGTAGGATGGACATTTTAGGAATATCTAATGCTGCATAATACACCACCCCAAAACGTAGTGGCTTAAAACAACAATCACCATTTAGCTTATAAACATGCAACTGGTAGTGCTCAGTGGGGAAGTTTCATCTGGGCTCCATGCAGCATCAGCTGTGCGGCTGACTGAGGCTGGAAGGTCCTCCTCCCAGATGACTCAGGTCGTCACTGGGAGCTCAGCTGAGGCTGAAGGGTGGGGGCCCTCGGTCTCTCTCCACATGGTCATCTCTGTGTGCCTGGGCTTCCTCACAATATGGCAGCTGCATCCCAAGAGCAAGCACAGCAAGAGAGAGAGAGACAGGCAGAAGTCACATGTCTCTTATGACTCAGCCTCGGAAGTCACACGGCATCATTCCACCATACTCTGCTAGCTGAAGTGGTCACAAAGGCCCACCCAGTTCAAGGAGAAGAGACACTTCTTGATGACAGAGTGGCATTTTTCTAGAAAGGCATATAGGATAAGAAAGATTACTGTGGCCTGTCATGGGTTAAATGGTGCTCCATCCCCCTCCCCTCAATTTATGTCTACATATTTGGAAAAAGGGTCTTTGCACATGTAATTAAATTAAGATGAGGTCACACTGGATTAAGATGGGCCCTAAATCCAATGACCGGTGTGCTCATAAAAAGAGGATGTGACACACAGACACGGAAGAGACAGACACAGGGAAAAAGACCTCGTGGAGACAGAGGCAGAGATTTGAGTTATGCTGCCACAAGCCAAGGGACACCAGTAGCCACCAGCAGCTGGAAGAGGCATGAAAGAATCCTCCCCTAGAGCCTTCAGAGGGAGGATGGCCATTGATTTAGGACTTCTGGCTTTCAGAGCTGTGAAAGAATATATCTCCGTTGTTTAAGCCACCAAGTTTGTATTCATTTGTTACAACAGCCCTAGGAAACCAAGACATGGCCCTTTTTGGAGAATGCCATCTGCCACACTTGGTGACTTGACAATTGGAGGTACAGCACAGTCTAGAAACGTAACATCAGGAGGAAAGTTGGCCTAGAGGGGCAGGCTCTAACTTCAGGATGAGTTTGTCGGCTGCACCAAAAGCCAGGACGATGCAAACTTGAAATGTGGAGCTGTCACTTAGAGGACTAGGGTGAGACTAGAGACGCGGTCCTGGCCATCAGCAAGAAGCTTGGCACCAAGTCAGACAGCCTCAGCATTTCCCCTTCTCCTTGGGGCTGCATCAGGTGACCGCACATGTTTCTACATTTTAATTATTCATAGCGCACAGTCTAAAGTAGTGTTCCACCAGCCTATGACTCGGGGTGATTGAATCAAAGGGGAGAGAGACTCGAGCTCTGCATGGAGAGTTTGTAATAGACTTCTCTGGAGTTTACAGCTGAAGGGAAGAGCCGCTCCCTCTGCTTTCTAATAGACTAACAAACCTCTCTAAATCTTCTTCCAAGACCCCAAAGGTACCTGCCAGTTGCTCTTTCGTTCGAGAGCAAAAATGAGTACAATAAGTTTTGTGGCTGGCACAGATGAAATTAAGAATATGTTAGTGAAATGTTCTATACGCTGATTTTCCTGACAACCCTCTCATGGTCGTAGATAGCAGTCCCTGATCAACCAGATGCCAATTAAAAGAGAGCAGCCGTTTCACTCATCCAAATGTTTCCACTTCGCTCAAAATGGATTCCAAACAGTCCTGGGGTTCTCGGGGATGCTTTAAATTCTTTTTCCTAGCTAGACAGTCTTTTAGGTTTTCTGTTTAAGACTCTCAACCTCCATTGCAAAGCTCAGAAAGAAATTATATTTCAGTTTGGTTGGCCTCCCCACCCCCTTTTTGCACCCCATGGTAGGGCACTTATTAATTTAGATTTCCTGGGAACTCGGGTCCCTCCTGGCCAGAGCTGGTAAAGAAATTCCATTAAAGATAATGAATTTTTTTTTTATCCTAAACTTTTTGGGCTGATAGTTTTTCTGAAAGGTGCAGAGGGACAGGATTTTTTTTTTTTTTTTGCAAGGCACTAAGCTAAGACCATTGTGGATGAGTCCGTGGAGAGCTCTGGGGAGGAGGAGAAGAAGATGGAGAGAGGAACCACAGGTAGCTCCCTGGGGAGGAAAAAGGGGAAAAAAATCAAGGAGGAGGGAGAGAAGATGGTGAGGGGGAAAGGAAGACACGAAGATCTCTTGCTGCCACAAAACCACGGAAGGTTCTGCAAGTGCTCCACAGGTTTTGCAAGCAGGCAGACCAGAAAGCTGCACATAGTTGGGGCACATGGGAGGGGGTCGAGGGGAGGATGTGTGGATTCCAGAAAGGCAGGAACGGGTCAGATCACGGGCCAGCCCTGGGAAGGCCTGCTGCAGGACTCAAAGGTGTTCCTGTTCTCACCTTCACCCTCTCAAGAAAGGTGAGCAACCTTGTAAAACCTTGGGCTGTAGAAAGCCCACCACCTTTCTACTCCAGACTCTAAATTGGGGAAAGTGGTTTGCTGGTTAAATTTGTAATAGAAATTTGAGCCCATAGTTTTCTCAAGTTGTAGAGAATGATAAAATTAATAATACAGCTAACATTTAGTATTTACTGTATACCAAGAATTCTAAGTATTTTATGAACATTAGCTCATTCAATTCTCACAAGTTCTCTAAGAGGTTGGTAATATTATTGTAATGCCCACTTTTAGATGAGAGAACTAAGTCATAGACAGGTTACAAAATTTGCTCAAGGGCACTCAGGGCCAGGATTTGAACTGAGAAGTCCAACATCAGAGTGAAAGCAAGTGAGCCGAGATGCCGGGTACCGTTCAAGCTTTATTAAAGAAAGAAACCTGCCGGGCTGTGCTCAAAGTAGCAGGCAGCCCAGGGCTGCCCTGAAAAGGGGACAGCACCAGGTGTGGGGGTGGTAGAGCTTATATAGTTATGTTGGCACCAAGAGCTGGGTGATGTAATTCCAGGGTGGGGATCGAGTGAGGTCATGGGAATGGAGAGTTCTGCACATGTGGAAACGCCGAAAGTTTCATTTTCTCTGAAACCATGAGGCTTCTTGTAAAAGAGAATGGGGGCAGGGAAGGGAGGAGGGGGGTGGCACCATTTTGTACTTGGGCTTGTCTAAAGTGGCGCTGGGTATGTTGCAGATCTATTACAGAGCCAGCCTTTGAACACTGACTGTCTACTGCGTCATGTCTGGGCTAGTGTCACAGACATTAGGAGGTACAACATACTGAATAAAGTGAGCTAATTATGAGATTCTTCATTGAGGGCCTTTGGATGGTCACATTTTGAAGCAGAAGTTACGGGATTATAGCATTTAAAATCGAAAGGACGTTAGCAGTCATTAGTCCCAGTTTGGGAAACTGAGGCAATAGGAATGACTTGCACAAGGTCACACAACTACTGTGGCAAAGCTGGGTTGGAATCAGAGCTTCCTAACTCCTGGCTTGTTGTAAGGATGACTGATGTGCCAACATCACTTGTCTCCCAGAATTGACCAATGACACCATCAACCCGGAGGATGTGTATGGAGGAACCATCCAGGTGTGCCCACAGCAGGAGGAGGAGTAGGCAAGAAAGAGCTGGTCACAGAGGCCTGCAGAACAACACTGGAGAGAGAGTGCTTTGCCCTCACTTTCTGTGAATGTAGACCTCAAATCCCAGGTCAGTCAATGGGACACAGAGGGAAAGAGGCTGTTGATGAGCTGACCCTCCAGGGGCTGGAAAGTTTATCTGCACAAACAGTAAAGGAACTGGAGCTGCAAAGAGAGCTGAGATACAAAAGGACTTCTTATTTGTGTTAACAAAATAATCAAGCCTTTCCTCAGATCCCTTTATGGCAGATTAAGAAGGCTTTGGGGGATCCCAGCCTACCTGTCACCGAGCATTTGCATTTCACACTGCAAAAACCCTTTAGATTAATGACCTCCCTATCTGCAAGATATTCTTGTCTTAATAGTCAAGTTATGTGTAGTGCCAGTCCCACCAAGATTAAAGAGGAAAGAATTTCTGGTATGAAATTTTGCTAATGACTGACAGAGACATAAAATCTTGTTACAATAAATTAACATGTGTCTTTTAATATGGACCTACTGATTTACTCGAGGCAAAATTGCTCTGGAACCACACACCTGGGCATCGTCGGGCTCCCCCTTAGAAATGGTGGGTTTTATATTTATCCTCAGCCGCAGTGAACCCTGAGGACAGCCATCTGGCACTGCAAGTACCAATCACCCTGAAGTGGAAAGTGGCATTTCCACCATAACACCGTGATCAGTAGTCCTGCTGGCAGTGTGCAGTAGAGACAGAAAAGGACACCTGCTGAGACCCATCACTACCACCCAGGCACCCCATGCTTCCCTTTACTAACCTCTATGCACCACATATTTTTGCCCATTTTATGGGTATGCATGCCTGGAAAAAGAGTGTCAGATTCTGTGGGGGCTCTATTCTGGTTGTATAAGGCAGCACAGCATGGCAGGAGGCCGGAATAGCCTCCCCTGAGCACAAGGACTCTGAACCTACCCTGACTTGGTTCAAATCCCAGTTCTGCCACTTATTCATGAGGTCTCAAACAATCAACCTCCCAATCTGTAAAAAAAAAAAAAAGAGAGAGAGAGAGAGATAGCCATACCTACATAAATCACTTAGAATAATTCCTGGCAGGTAGGAGGGCATTAGAAGCAGACATAGAGCTCAACCCCTTCTTCCTTCTAATTGTTCAGCCCAGCCCTCCATGCAGAGAAAACAGTTCACCAATAATGCAGCACCGCCAGTAATACAGCACTGTTCATGTGTGACTCTGAAGACCAGGAACTGAGCAAGCTGTGACTCTACTGAGGCATTTTTTTAATCTTGAGCCTGGCAAGGAGGGTAGCAGGCATTGCTTCCCATTGCTAATGAGTGATCCTAGCCCCCACCCAGCATTAGGGTGGTCACAAAACTCGGAAGCTGTATCCCCAGCAGGCATCTCCATTCCTCAACTGTTCTGATAGTTCCCAGGTGCTGGGTGGTTTAAGTTTCTACAGACTCTGGGGTTTCAGAGTTTTGCTGCTTTTTTGGTTCCACCAAGACTTTTTTCTGATGGTGACTATTTTTAGTAGCTGCAAATGAAATTTTGTCCATTTGCAAGCATAGGTTTAACCCTGTTCAGCCTATAGCACAAGACAGTGTCCCCCAGGGACAGGAGTTTCAGAAGCTAAGAATTTAAATGTGCTTAACTCAAAACCCAAGTCTCTTTATCTCGATTTGTATCATCGGTTCCCATGATTACAAGGATTGCTGCTCCCCTCCCCAGCCGTCTCCCCTGCTAGAGTCTGGCTGAGAGGAGCATCTCTTCAGGACCAGAAGGGCATGGACATCCTCTGCTTTCACTGTCCCTTCATTTTTACCACTGAAGGAGTGTTTGTGGTAATGGAGCACTTAGCTTGAAATTTGTGGAGTGAAAACATAGCCCCATGAAGACAGTGACCAAAGAGGCATCCACCATGGCGCTTCACTGACCAATCCAAGAGAACCTTCGGCAGGTAAAAGGGGTGGATCAGGTCTGGGAAAGAACCTCCCATATCAGTTGCCTTTTCATATACAACATCTTGCATGTCTGTCCATTAAAAGTGCATATGGATCTTAAGTGTGGACCCTCCTATCTGGGGTATTGAAGGTTAAGTAGAACTTTTGCCCCACCCCACCCAATGATCTTCCCCCCCCACTCCCTCCCCCACACCTGCATGGCCCCAGAAACCACACACCATCCTGACCCTCGTTTGCTAGGAGCATATTCCCTGAAGACCCTTTTTCAGGGGACTTGGGCATTGCCCAAGGCCCTTAATCTGAGTAGCCCCTCAGGACTAAACTGGTAAACTTAGAAAATGAGCTCACTGGGCCCCAGCAGAAAGAACTGGAATGCTGTCCCCACTCAGCTCTGCCACGCTCCCCCTCCTTTACTGCTCCCTCTACCTGGGACTTTAACCAAGGGGGTAGCACAGTGACGTGGTTCCTGGAGATTTTTGTTCAGCTGTTCAAAGGTTTGTAATTGTTATAACCAGAACATTTGCACCCGTAGGCATTGTGTTTACCACATTTCTATTAACCCACAATAAAAACGCTTTTTCTAGTTGTTTTGGTTTCTCTCATCGTGGCAGGCAGAATTCTAAGGTGCCTTCCAATATTTCTGCCCCCTAGTGGACATATCCTGTGTAACACCCTCCCTTTGAGCACAGGCAGACCCTATGAATACCATGGGCTCTGATTCCTGTGATTGGTGATAGTAGATGGCGCAGGGATTTTGCAGATATAATTAAGGTCCCTGATCAGTTGACTTTGAATTCATCAAAAGGGAGATTATCTTGGGTGGGCCTGACCTAATCAGGTGAGTCCTTCAAAGACAAAGGAAGCAGCAATGGACACTCTCCTGTTGGCCTGGGAGAAAGCAAATGGCCATGTTGCGAGCTGCCTGTGGAGAGGGCCATGTAGCTGGGACCTGAGAGCAGCCTTAGGAACTGAGAGCTACCCCTGCCAAGAGCCAGCAAGGAAACAGAGTTCAGTACTACAACCACAAGGAGGTGAACTCTACCAGCAACCTGAATGAGCGTGAAGGCTAACCCCGAGCTCCAGACAGGAAAACAGCCCTGTTGACATCTTGATTTCCACTTCGTGGGAGAACTCAAGCAGAGAACGCCATACACTGTGCCCAGATTTCTGACCTACAGAGACGGAGAGATAATAAATGGGTCTTGTTTTAAGCCACAAAGTTTGTGGTAATTTGTTAGACAGCAATCAAAAATTGATACGCTCACACTGCAGCTTCATCATCTCATGCCACATTCAAGGTAAGGCCTTCTGTAGGCCTGGTTCCATTTAGCTTGGTCATCTTTAGCCTTCCCCCCCCCCCATACTTTTCACATATCTCTTCATCTTCAGCTTTGAGCTCTCTTTGTGTTTTATCAATATGCTCTCAAGTCCTGGCTCATTATCCTGCTTTGAAACAATCATCAAGTCCTCAGTCCTTCCAGAAATCCTCAGCCTCTCATCCGCTACAGCCTGCTAAGCTCTCTGTTGGACAGCCAGTGCCTGCATCTCGGCCCAGCTTTGCTTCTCTTTACTCATCTTCACCTACACAACATTCCCTGAGAAGTGCTATTATGAAGTTCCCAAATTTGGAGATTGCAAAATTCTCTTGGCTATGTCCCTTGAAGATGTCAAGGGGCTAACGTGCCTTAGAGTTCCACACAGGATACAATCATTAGCAGAAATAGCCAGTATTCTCAATTAAAGTGAGGTGTTTGAATGAATGACACCAAACATGATTACAATAAAAGTTCACTAATGAGCCAGTGGAATTCACATAAATGAGGTTTTACTGTATTTGATTTAAATTGCAGAAAGTTGTTCTATGACTGGCACAAGGGTGTGATTAATGGTTTTTAAATGAATTAATGTATGAAAGAATGAATGAAACATTTTATTCAAGCAGCAACAGAATTAAGGGCCAATAAGAATGGTACCTAATTAAACATTGGCATTCACAGTTCTTTACCTCTTAACAAAATTGTATGTCACCTTTAAATACAATTGTCAATAATATTAGTTACTGTTTCTGCTTAGTTGTTTTAATAAAATGGCTCTATTTTAAATAGCATGTCATTGAGGGGGAGGATACGCTAATTTCTCTCTGCATAGGCCATAAGGAGAATAGCTAGCCAGTCCATTAGATCTTAACTAAGCCTCTGGAGGCAACGGACAGAGCCACTGTGGAGGGCAAAGCACCTTAGAGAAAATAATTGGCTGCCTGAATATTGTCTCTGCAAAAATTTCCAATCCACAAAGTTATAACAAGCAACCTGAAATTTCTTTATAAATATTTTATCATTCTCAAAAATTGGAAACAATTTAAATATCCATCAATGCAGGATTAGTTAAATAAATTAAGGTACATCCAAAAGAAGTAGTATGCAGTCATTAAAAATAATGGTAAAAATATCTATTTATTGACCTGAAAGGATGTTATGACATATTGCTAAGTAAAAGGAAAGCAGATTGGAAAATAGTATTTATAGAACAAGCATAAGAAAAAAAGAAAAGACTTGAAGGCTATGTAACAAAAATGTTAACTGTGACCATCTCTGGGGAACAGAGCTTATCATCCCGGTTTTCCAGGGATGGTCTAATCTTAAGAGCCCTCCAATTCACTCTAACAAGTGTTCCTGGTTATATAATAAATTATATGATCACCCAGCTATTGGTAGCTTTACTTTATTCTTGTATTTTTCAATTTTAGCATGCTTTCTTCTTAAAATCAAGAAAATGACTATTTTCATTTGGGGAGGCATTTTATAATTTTCATTTCTCAATCACTTAAACTGACCATCTCCCAAGTTAATCCAAAGTATATGTTTTGGCTCAATTCAGTGGTGCTTCCTAAACACCAGCCACTGTGCTAGGCACAGGGGATATGAAAATGAGTTCAATAGTCCCATTCTCATGGCTGTAGGGCTAAGCACCATGGACCAGCATCCATGTACCAGGCTAATCAATTTACATGATTTATCTCCTTTGACCCTTGCAACAACTCTATGAGGTAAGCACTGTCATTATTCCCCTTCTTTAACTGAAGAAGTATCAAAGGGAATAAGCTACTTGCTCAAGTTTGAATAACCAGAATTTAAATCTAATAGTCTGCTCCAGAGCCCATCTCTTAACTAGCAACTGGACTATATGGTGTGGGCTGCAGGCAGCTGAGGTAGTACGTATACAATATCACCTAGAAAGTCCCACGAGGAAAGTGTGTGACGAGTGTTATGGGAGCACCAAGGCTGCACAGACAGCCCGCCCAGGAAGGGGTGTTGAGGGTTCTTAAAGGATGAGTAGAAAGAGGAGGTGGAGAGTGTAATAAGTGGGGGGTGTTCCCTGCAGCAGAAGTAGAATGAGTGTTTGGTATAGTTAGAGTCCTGGGGGAGTGGCAGGTAATAATGGAGGTGGCAATCTGTAAAGTGCCAAGTGGAAGAGGAGGGGCTGGGTTGGCCCACAGAGGGAATGATGTGCCCGCTAAGAAGCCCTGCCTGATCCTGGAGACAGCGGGCCATGGTGAAGGGTAGTGCACAGGGCCCTGCTGCAGATCTTGCTGGAGGCAGCGTGGAATGCACCTTGGAGGACTCAGGTGGGACAAAGCAGATCAGTGAGTCCCAACCACGTAATCGCAGGAGGATTTACTGTGAAGCTACTGCAGCAGAAGCTTAGGGGCCCAACACCAGAACAGTCCCCTCCCAAGGCTTATTTCCAATTTGTATCCATAATTTTGTGGTCTTTCTCTTATAAACCCCTCCCAAAACTGTTTAAGCTTCTGGCCCCCAAAGCCTAGGTCTGCCCCCTGTGCTAGGTAATTGTTTTCTTGTACCAACTTCCAATTCCCAGCACTGTAGTAAAATTCATCTTCTTTAAATTCCTCTTTTGACTCTAGTTTCTCTTCCTCTTTTTTTTAAAAAAAGAAAAAAGAAATACCTTGTTTTTCTTAATATCCGATTCTATTCTTATCTTCTTGTTTTCATTTTGCCACCTAGTTATATTTGTTACTGTCAAACTTCTGCTGCATTTCATACCATTTCTCTCTCCATTTCTCTCTCTCTCTGCTGTACCTCATAATATTTTAAAGTGCAAACAACAACAGAGTCTGGTGAAATGGAAATAGAAGAAAGCTGTACAGACCCCATCCGTCATGTGGCAGAGCCTCCTGCTGGCAAAGAGCTCCCCTGGAAGTCCCCTCTGCCTTGTTGCTAAACCTCTGACCAGCTTCCCCTCTCCCAGGGGTCCTCCCTTCTCCCTTACCTTCTGTCCCAAATTGTCTAACTTACCTTCTTTCTAATTCTTTTCTCTTGCCTCTGACAGTACAGAGGTCACTGCCCTGGGTCCTGTGTTTCCTTTAAATAAAGTTTTGTCATCTTCTCAGTGTGTTGCCCATTATGCACTCTTGCAAAATGGGTGATTATTACAATGTCGCCAAAACATGGGGACTTTTGAGGGTACTTGAGATGGGTGTTCGAGAAGGAAGCAGAACGGTGCAGACGATAGGCGATATGCATACACAAGTCAATCTCACTCGTGGAATCTGCCACTCAAGCCCACCCTGGGCACTCATTCTCAGCATTGGAGCACAAATTTCATCATTATCTGTGTCCTTCCCCCCTCCTTAGACCCCTGCCTTCTGACCCTTCTGGCAGCACCCTGACTTAAATATTTAGCACCAATGACCATGTGTCCACCTATGCAACCACTTAGGTGTCCTCATCTGCAGATTAGTGAATATGGTCATTTTACCGGGACTTTAGAATATCAACTCCTTGAGGACAGTGGCTGCTTTATTTTGTTTGCTCTCTAGTACTGCCTAGCCTGGAACTCAGCAAGTATTTGTGATAAAAATGAAAACCACCAAGGAGATAACATGACCTCCACATGTGCCTTTCTTCTTTCTTGCACACACATGTTGCCCACTTCCTGGTGATCCATGTAGTGGACTAAATTATGTCCCCCCAAAACTCACTGAAGCTTGATTTGTGTTCCCAAAGTTTTATGTATTAGAAACTTAGCCCCGACTGTGACTGTTAAGAGGGTGTGAAATCTTATTATGGTAATTGAAAGGTGGAGCCTTGAAGAGGTGATTGGATTGTAGGACTGTGCTGTAGTGAATGAATTAAAAATGGTGGTCAGGGGTATGGTTCTGAGGGCTTTAAAAGAACAGGACAGTCTGTCTCTCTTGCTCTCTCTGCTTCCACCATCTTGCTATGTGAGACCCCTGGGTCACTGTCACCACCACCAAGACCCTCACCAGATGTGTTCCCCGGTCTTTGGACTTCCTAGCCTCCAAAACTGTAAATAATAAATTTCATTTCTTTATAACTCACCAGCTTCAGGTATTTTGGTATAAGCAACACAAAAACAGACTAATACATCCACCCATCTCCCTCTCCGGTGCTGGCCTTGGAGAATGTGCCTTCCTGTGCCTACTGTTCCATGCTCTCACTGGCTGAAAAACAGGGCAGAGAGCAGAAGAGACATGCACAAAATTGCTTTAGTAACAAGTTCTAGGCCATTGAGTCTCCTAGCAGGGCCAAACACTATTGCATGTCTGAGTGCATTTTTCACCCTCCCAAGTCAAAGCAGCCAAATAAATGACCACAGGTCCATATTGAGACTATCAGATCAGTCAATAGCAATTAAGGGTCTCACTTAAAAACCGAATGATTGGTCCACAGAACTGGCAGGATTCTTGCACAGGCTACTGAAGATCAATGTCAGCACAGTATCATGATGCCCCATTGGTTGTAGTTAGAAAGACATGTGAGCAGAAAGGTCATGGGTATCATCCAGGGAACGTTAGCCACCAGGCCTTCAAGAGATCTCAGGGCTTGGATTGGCCTTGAATATATCACTGTCCAGCATCAGACTCTCAACCTTGCAATATTGAAATTGGACTTGATCAACAAATCCAGGATTGATCAGATTTTCAATGGTAAACTCCAGCTAATTAAACTCACAAGAGACTGAAATATAACTCAGAATACCAGTTTATTCTTTTTACATGGGTTATCCCTTTCCAGAGGCCAGAAAGTTCCAGTTCCCCAAGCATAGCTCCATCCTTTCCCTGCATCATGCTGAATTAATAGTCTGAAGATTTTTTGGTGCAATAGAAGCAGAGTACAAGCAGGTGGAAGGTCTTGAGCCTTATTTTGTCCACAGCAGATAATTTCTCTCAAGGAAGAAAATGCCTCATCTCACCCTTCTCTACACATATCCATTGGCCAAGTTAACTCATTTTTTCTATGATAACCTCTCCACTGTCTTTGAATTCCTTTTATTTTGTAACAGCTTTATGGAGACATAATTCACATACTATACGATACAATTCACCCATTTTAAGTGTACAATTCAATACTTTTCAGAATATTCACAGAGTTGTACAATCAAAATGAATTTTGGAACATTTTCATGGCCTCAGAAAAAATACTGTATCCTTTCATTATCACCCCTTAATCCTCCCATCTACCCCCCTCCCCCAGTCCTAACCAACCCCTAATCTACTTTCCGTCTCTATGTATTTGCCTATTCTGGACATTTCATATAAATGAAATCATATTACATTTATATGAAATGAGGTCTTTGTGACTGGGTCCTTCACTTGACACAATGTTTTCAAGGTTCATCCATGCTGTATCATGAATCAGTACTTCATTCCTTCCTATGGCCAAATAGTATTCCATTGTATAGACATATCACATTTTGTTTACTCATTCATCAGTTGATCTCCAAAGTGCTGTCTTTTCATATGCTAATGAGTTGACTTAGGCCTGTAGCCCCTAGGTAGCTTTAGGATGGAGGCTGGTCACTGGAAAAACCAAGGTAGTTCTGGGGAGGGGAGGGGAGGGGGAGCTGAAGGTTAAGTTGATCACCAGTGGCCAATGATTTAATCAATCATGCCTATATGTAATGAAGCTTCCATAAAAACCCACGAGAACTGGGTTCGGGGAGCTCCTGGATAGCTGAACACATGGAAGTTCCTGGAAGGTGGCAGGCCCAGGAAGGCATGGAAGCTCCACACCCCTTCCCCCATACCTTGCCCTATGTATGTCTTCATCTGTATCCTTCATAATATCCTTTGTAATAAATTGGTGAATGTAAGTACATGTTTTCCTGAGTTCTGTGAGCTTCTCAAGCAAACTAATCAAACCCAAGGAGGGAGTTATGGGAACCCCAATTTATAGCCAGTTGGTCAGTAGCACAGGTAAGACAACCTATAGCTTGCAGTTGGCATCAGAAGCGTGGGGCGGGTGGAGTGTAAGGGGCTGAGCCCTCAACCTGTGGGATCTGACACTATCTCCAGGAGGATGCATGGGAATTGAATTAGAGGACACCCAGCTGGTGTCCACTGCAGAACTGGTTGCTTGCTCACTGGTGGAGAGAAATCCGCACATATTTAGTCACAGAAGTCTGTCTTCTGTGTTGATTGTTGCTCAGTAAGAGTACAGGAAAAACACTCACTTTGTGCTTTTTCATATATGCCCTACCTTTTGCTTTTGACTATCATGAATAATGCCGCTCTGTGCATGTACAGGTTTTCGTGTGGACAAATGTTTTCTTTTCTCTTGGGTATATACCTAGGAGTAACGCTGCTGGTTTGAATGGTAACTTTATGTTTAACTTCTTGAGGAACTGCCAAACTGTTTTCCGAAGTAGCTGCATATTCTCCATTGCCACCAGCAACATCTGAGGGCTCTCATTTCACCACAGCCTCTCCGGCACTTACCTGACTTTCTGATCATAGCCATCCTCTTGGTCATGAAGTGGTATCTCGTGAGTTTGGGTTTGATTTGCATTTCCCTGATACTGAGCATCTTTTCATATGCTTTTTGGACACTCGTATATCTTCTTTGCAGAAATGTCTATTCAGATCATTTTTTAATTGGGTTATTTGTCTCTTCATTATTAAGTTGTAGTCATTCTTTACATGCTCTAGATACAAGCTACTTATCAGACATACATTCTTTTTTTATGTGCTAATGGCAATGACTAATAGATTAAGGCATTTAGTCTCTTCCTCCTTACCCTGTATATCCTTGGTTCTAAAACTCAAGTTTTTCTAATACTTTAATCTTTCTGGAATTGAAGTAATTTTATAAACAATACATGTACGTATTTCTTTTTCCGCCATACTCAAAAGCTAGAATTAAGGCAACAGTGCATTTTAGGATTGACAATGACTTGTTAAAGGGCATCTCAAGGTCACCTTCATGTAGTTATGGTTATGTAGCTAGAAGAGGGAAGAAGTGATGAGAAGAATGAAAAATTAGAGGCAATCACCATCTTCAGATGTGGACTTGGGACTGTCGGAAATGGAGTGTGGGAAATATTTCTGCAAATATTTCTGAATACAGAGAAAAAAAACTCTAATGGTTTTTTTTTTTTTTTTTTTTTTTTGGCAAGCACAAGGAAGCCCCTAACAAGGTAGCCAACTACCAAGTGATTATCAGAGAGATCAGTGGCTCTTGTAGTCCTAATTAATCAGAAATCAAACCACAAGGTGTTAATAAGAGACTAGAAGCTCTGGGCTTTGTTTCAACATTCTCCTCTGCACTGGAAGTGTATAGAGGGGGTTCCTTGTAAACTAGAATAAGTGACAGATCTGCCTGGCCACATTAAAGAACCATTTTTGTAACACAAGATGGGTTCTCATCTCGTTAAGTTTCTTTGGATGTAAGGAATAGAAACTCCCAGGCCCAAGCTGGCTCAGATACAAAAGGGTGGGCGGCTGAAACCATGCAGAGATGCTGCTGAAACAACTGACCAACAGCCATCATGGGCCTCAGCTGTCCCCAGGGCAGGGAAGGCCTATCTCCATGTGAATGGAAAGAACACACTCAGTTTCTCCCACTACACTCTCACAACACACTTCTGACACTGGTGTGTGCGGATTTCCCCCACCAGAAAGCAAATAAGCAATTCTGCATCAGACACCAGCAAGATGTCCTATAATTCACCTTAATCCTGACACTATCTACCTGGAGAGAGCCTCAGGTCACATAGGTTGAGGGCTCAGTCCCCTGAGACTGTCCCCACTTCAGACTCTAGTCATAAGTCTGAGCCTCCAGAACCTCTGACCAACTAGCTTCAAGCCAGGGCTCCCATGACCCTCTCTTTGGGTTTGATTAATTTGTTAAAGCAGTTCACAGAGCTCAGGGAAATGCTTACATTAACCAGTTTATTACAAAGGATATTACAAAGGAAGAGACACATAGGGCGAGGTATGGGGGAAGGGGTGCAGAGCTTCCATGCCTTCCCTGGACCCACTGCCCTCCAGGAACCTGCATGTGTTCATCTACCCAGAAGCTCTCTGAACCCTGTTCTTTGGGGCTTTTAGGGAAGCTTCATTACATAGGTGTAACTGAAGCATGGATAACCATATGGAAAGGTGATTGGATAAAAATGGTATGATCTAACACTAATAGACTGAGTGCGGAAACCCAGCAAGACCTGTCTGTTCAGATTCTTCTTGGCCTCTCTGTGCAGCATTCCTTCCTCCCAGGTATGGGGCAGGACCCCTCCTGAAACAGGGATGTTATCACCTACAATCAGACAAGGTGGGTCAGAGAATTTCCTTATGGCCAGCTTCAAGACAGAAAGGCACAGGAAGATTAGAGTCCTGCCTTGGGGAGCCAGGAACTGTGGACAAAAACCAATATATATATATATGATATATATATATATATCATAATATCACACCATCTTGTACACTTTTGAAGCCAGGGAGATAGGGCCTCCTATGAATCAATAATAATAAGTAATGTTTATTGAGGACTGGCCATGTGCCAGGCACTATTCTAATCACTTTATGTATAATTAGTTTGCTTAATCCTCACAACAACCTATGAAGTGGAAACTTTTATTGTGCCCATTTTAGAGATGAGAAAATCAAGGCATTGAGAGGTTATGTAACTTGCCCAAGATCACACAGCTAGGAAGTGATGGAGTCAGGATTCAAACACAAGCATTTTAACTCCAGAGTCCATACTCCTAACCCCTAGGCTTTGGCTTACTTTGTTCCAGGGTCACATATCGAACTGCTAGGCTCAGACAACTGCCTAAAAATGCACATGAAGAGGGACTGAATGAGAAATGTAAATGATTCTGTATAGTCTTCCTCTTAGATTTTTAAAGCTGGGCAAGACCTTCAAGATGATCAAGTCCCATGGTTCTCAAAGTGCAGTTCATAGATTCCTGGGGGTCCCCAAGACATTTTCAGGGGCATCTGGGACATCAAAGCATTTTTTTTAAGCATATTTAATAATAATACTGAGACATTACTTTTCTTTTTTAGTGTGATGAAATTTACTCTAACAATATAAAAGCCACAGTGGAACAGCTGGTACCTGGGCATGAGTCAAGGCAGTGGCACCAAACTGTACTAATGGTCATTGTATTCTTCACCACTACATAGTAGCAGTTAAAAAGAAACAAAGCCAGTGTCCCTTAAGAATGTCCTTGATGAAGCAGTAAAACCTATGAATTTCATTAAATCTCAACCCTTGAGTTAATATTCTATGGGACGAAATGGTAAGAACACATGTAGCACCTCTGCCCTTTCTCCTGCAAGCATCCTGAGCAAAAGCACCTGTGCGAAGGTGGGACTGTGAGCCAAACCAGCCATTTTTTTCATGCAACAACTGACGAACAATTGTTCTTCAGACTTGGGTATGAGGCAGAGATTTTCTCCACAATAACTAAGTGAACCTGTTACTTCAAAGAAAACAATTGACCCCATTTTTTCCAATGATAAAATTCAAGCTTGCAAATAAAATTTTGAAGTTCGGAAAATTTGTACTTGCCACAGTGAGCTTAACAGCTTCCCAATACTTAAAGTCTTTTTGGATGAGATTTGTGGCAATGTTAACAAATATGATTTTTTAATATTGTATACTTTGTATTTTATATTTGATATTGTATAATGGAATGTGTCAACTGTGTCAACTCAGTGAACCAATATTTCCCAGATGATGAATACATAGTGTTATAAAATCATGCATGAGTAAAATATCCATTCAAAGTACAAGATAGACTGATGGATTTTAATGGAACAGAGCCTGAAAAGTTAATTGATGTCATTTCATATTTCCCATTGTATAACCTTACCAAATTTTGGTATAGTATCAAAGAATATCCACAATTATATGAAAAGGTTATTAGAATTCTCCCTTTTCCAATTTCATATCTCTGTGAAGCTCGATTTTCTTTATATGCTTCTGCAAAAACAACAAATTATGACAGGTTAAATGCAGGAACAGATATGAGAATCTAGATGCCTTCTATAAAACCAGGCATTAAAGACATTCACAAACATATAAAATGATGCCACTCTTCTCAATAATTTATTTTATTTTATTTTTTTGGTGGCTGGCCAGTGCAGAGATCTGAATCCACAACTCTGGAGTTACCAACACCACACTCTAACCAAGTGAACTAAACAGCCAGCCGCCATAATTTTCATTTTTTAAAATATAGTTACTTTGGGGGAAAAAAAAGTTATTTATACTAACATGAAATGTGTTTATTGTCATTTTTATTAATTAATATTTCAAATGTATTGTTTTTGATGTCTCATATGATAAATAACAATAGAATAATTCACATAAATAAAAGCTCCTTGGAGTCTTCAATAATTTTTAAGAATGCATAGAACAAAAAGTTTGAGAATCCCTGATCCAGTTTAACATTTGTCAGCCATATTTCAGAGGTTAAGTTTTCTTTAGAAAAAGGGGTTCCATAGCCAAAAGAATTTTGAAAACTTCTGTGTTTATAAAAAGTTTTATATAATATATATGTTATGTATATATATATACACACACACACAGAGACACACAAATATATAAATGCGCTTCTTTACTGCAAGACTCTTCTGAGCCCGTCAAATGTTAGTAGACATAGTGATGCTCTAGGGGGAGATTATTGTATGTAGATTTCCCCAAATGTACATGACCTGCAATTCTCCAATCATGGAACATCTATTAACATTTTGAAGTACCAGTTTTTCTTGGACTGCATTTTGATCTAGTACTATCTCCTCATTTTGCACAAGAAACTGAGTATCAGAGAAGTAGTGCCATAAATTACACTACTAATCAGTGGCAATACTGAGATCAGGACTCAGGTGTTTAGACTGCTCATCTCGTGTTCTTTCGTTCATTAGAACCCCAAAGCCTCCTCCGCCGCATCTTCACTGGAAGGGATTACAGCATGAATTTCAGTTTATTTGCACCAACCAGTGCTTCTAATCTGTTACCTTTGAGAGATAATCCTACCAAATGCAGTAGAATGTAGACTCCAAAACCAGCAGAGATTACTTTTTATGAGAGAGGGATTATCTCTGTAATCCAATTAACACAGCAAGACATGGGGAAAGAAAACATAGGCTTTAGATTAGCATTGTGGGGGAGGAATTGGGACAAGAAGTTAATTCATATTAACAGGTTAGAAAACCTCGGAAGTGCATTTACACTTTCCTGAATCCTAATCATTCATCTGCAAAGTGAAGCAGTAGCTTTTGGAATGAATATTACAGCCATGAATCAAATGTTTTTAGTGTTTTGAATCTTCTTTATGAATGTCCGAGTTTCCTTTGAGAGCTCAGTTCATTTCTCCCTCTCAAATGATTTTAGAACTCACTACATTTCCCTTTTCATCTTGGCTGCCAGGAAGCTTTGAGTCAGGTTATATATACATCCAGATAACCAAATTAACATTATAATCCCACAGATGATTCCCAAATTCCTAGAGATGGGAGATTATGTCACATGGGATTAGCTAAATAATCTTTCCCTTTTAATGGGTCATTTCTGTCATCCGTTGAGCCAAAATGAAATTACCAGCTACTACCAAATTCCCTTCATAATCTTTCCAGGTCTCCAGGCAACTTCCTGTCAAAGTTCATGGTTGTAGCTGCTGAGAATCAAGGTGTCCGTCCGATTGTTATTCTGCTTTCCTTTTCAGTATCTCCTATGCTAATATGATCGATAATTATGCAGAGGGCAATAATATTAAACTGCTTTTATCCCCTGCAGGAAATGCTTATGTGCTCAAGATAGCCTGCATTTTCTGAGTATATTCCAAAATCTCTGAAGATTTTATTCATGCAAGATAAGTTTGACCTTCAACTAAACTCAAATCTATAATTTAAAGTGGCCTCTTTGACTCAAAATCCTCTTCATTTCAATGCCAAATGGATCATCAGCTGCTCTCCAAGTAATATTCGCTCCAGAGGAAGGTTCCAGCTACTGATCGACGCACATTTTTGCATTTCTACTCACAGACTTAAGTTCTGCTCTCCAATATGTGACTGCAGCTTAATTGACAGAGGAATGCAAAAAGAGATTCGCAGGCATCTGACTACTGTCGACTCATTGACTTCCCTCAGAGAATTCTTTCACTTGTCTTTTAAATTTTCCTTTCTTGTCAAAATTGCAGGTGCAGATAAATGCTGGAATCTTATTTCAATCAGAAAGTGCCAAGAACAAGAAAAGATGGAGAATTTTGATTGTCGTTGAGGACAGAGCCTCAAACAGCTGGAGGCCTTCCATTCTCTTTTAGCTTCCATCCATCTACGAAAAAAAATGCACTAAGGATTTTACTCAATTTGTGTGGAAAGATGAGGAAAATCACACTGAAATGAAGAACCGCACTCCCAAAATAGCGTTAACCTAGAACAGCGCTGCTGGGGGAATAAGAAACCTTAATGTGGTGGGTCCAACCTTTGGTAAAAGGTCAAGGGGATGCCCCAGAAGGGATTCCTGTGTGGCACTTAGCTGATAATGCACTTCCTTTCAGGGAGACTTAGAGCCAGCTTAGGAATTTTCACCCCAGCCAGATTTTCTTTCTCCAGACAAAACAAATGTGTGTTCCAAACAACTTTTGAGCAAACCTGAAAATGATTATGAGAAGGAAAAAAACAAAAACAAAACCCTCTGTCTTAGTTGTCATTCAGAGCCTCTCCCCGGGGGTGGGTGAAACAGTTTGTCTCAGGACCCACCCAAAGCCTGCCCATAAACCTGCTGCTGCAGGTGCCATGCGGATTCTAAGTGTTCCATCCCTTTGGACAGTAGGCTGTGTCCCAACTACTCCTGACCTAAGTCCTCAGTGTCAGTGTATTTGATGATTTCTGTATGTCCAGCCTCCAGCCCAGCTCCTGGCTTATAGTATATGCTCAGTAATGAACTGAAATGTAGCCCCTCGGTGACTATTTGCTCATGTATGAAAACACCAGAATCTATCCCCCAGGCCAGATGTTAATCCTTCCCTGTTTCTGGTCCTAATCCACCACCCTCAGCCTCATTATTTTTCCTCAGGCCTGCATTATCTAGTACAGTGGCCACTAGCCACATGTGGCCACTGAGCACTTGAAATGCATCTAGTTATAATTGAGACGCACGGCAAGTGTGAAATACACACGGGATTTTAAAGAGTTAGTACAAAGAAAAGAATGTAAACTATTGTATTAATAATGTTTATATTGATTACATATTGAAATGATCATTGGGTTAAATAAAATATATTATTAAAATTAATTTCACCCATTTGCCTTTTTTTTTTTTTTAATATGGCTTCTAGAAAAGTTAAAATAACTTATGTGGTTAGCATTCTATTTCTACTGGACAGCGCTGGCTCAGACCTCACCTGGCCAGCCCTGGCCAGAGTCTTAACCCTGCATTGACTTGACCAACATAGTGTCGGTCCAGCCAGACCTGAGGTCCACAAACAACTCCAGAGAGTACCAAAGGCAAGGAGCAGAAGGCCACTTCCACCGTCTCTCTGTTCTGCTAGGCCACACCGTGCACACAGCAGGTCCCCGCAGCCGGGCGTGCTTTGCTGCCCTCTGCTGGCAGCATCGCAGTTCCCGCAGAGTCCGCAGTGGCCAGAGCTCCTCACAGTGGCCTCTCCTGCTACACCCGGCGGCCGCAGTTCTCATGCTTCTCTGCTTTCCTCCTCCCTTTCCTTAGCATTCTGTTTTTAAGAGTAGAAATGGCAAGGAAAAGGGAGACTGCCTCTTTTCGAAAGGAAGATGTGTTCTGGAGAAAGCTGTTTCTCTTTAAGATCACTATATATTTTCTTCAAAAAAATAGATGTCTTGTAGCCTTCCTCACACTTAACTCATAGCTAGTATCCCCTGGGCCATTTGTTAAATATGCAGATTACTAACTCTGTCTTCTGGAAATTCTGGGTCAGAAGGTTAGGGTTGGAAGCCCAGGAATCTGTTTGTAACAAGCACCCAGGTGATTCTTGTCCCCCCAGGGAAGTTTGAGATATATGGCTACAAAGCCATGCTTCTCAAACTTGAAGATGCTCACCGATCACCTAGGACCTTGTTAAATACAGATTCTGATCCAGGAGGTGGGGGTGAGGGCCTGAGGTCCCACACCTGTAGCAAACTCCCAGGTGATGCTGATGCTGCTGGCCCACAGTCACGCTTTGAGTAGCAGGCTTGTCGTTTTGCAGGGTACACACCCACAGGTGTAGCCTTAATAGCACACCTGTTCTATTCAGACTAAGAGTTCTGCTGCTACCTACAACTCCCACCGAGGCTGCTTTAAAGAGCAAACTCAAACTGGTATTTCTTTTGTCTGGAAAAGCAAGGATGCCCCCTTTTGACAGCTCAAAATATTTTCTGTAAAATTCCAGGAGAGGAATAGTAGGTTTACTTCTTCCAAAACAATTTTTTAATCACTGTGGGTTAGAAAGTATTCCTTTCCTTAATAGACTGTTTAGCCCCGTGTGTTGCAAGCATGTAGGAATCCTGGCCATTTACACTGAGGATATGATAGGGGGTGACTACGTTCCACCATCTAAGATGGTGCCTTCTGAAGATTGTCCAGGATGGGCCCCATGCAGGGAAAGCTGGGGCTTGGGAAGGGAGTGGTTGCCTTTGAGACCTGTCCACAGTCTCCAATCTTTAAACTCGGTTTCTGTCTTTAATTTTTTATCCTTTTCCTGCATTGGCTCCCAGCAAACATTTTTAGTGCTAATGGGTCTGGCATTCATCTTGGCTCAAGCTGTTACTGCTCCTAGCTCTTCTCTGTGATTCTCTAGAAGTTTGGGGTGGAGGGACTGTATGGGGAGCAACTCTATGGTATCAGCTTTGGTTAAACTCTGTTTGAAACTTTCTCTTCTTAATGGTGAACTTTGGATTTACCCAAGGTTATATTTTAATTTCCCCAGACATCATGAAACTGTATCACAAACTGTGCAATTTCCAGACACCAATGAAATTGCATGCAATAAATAGAGTCCTTGGGGGGTTTCTTAAATGATCAAAATGAAACATACACATTAGGAGATGAAAATTATCTGACCATTCTTTTTCCAGGGGCTCGGAATATGAGTCTAACATTTATCTACATAGCTTACGTGCTGGCAGATTGGGAGTGGTGGAGTTGTTTGTTTTGTTTGAAGGCCAAGGATATAATACATCTTTACAGTTAATACCTTCCCATCCTCACCCCTGCATTTTCAAAAGACTCCTTCGATAGTTAGCTACATAGCTCCCATTAAAGTCAAATTTCCTTAGATGAGGAAGTCACTGAATGCCTAATTACACATGCAATGCTGGAAAAAAATATTAAGACTGCATTTACATTGCCAGCTTTCTTTTCCCATTACACAACAGAAGATTTATCCTTTCATGTAATGTGTGAGCATTTCTCTTGCAAGCTTGTGGTTCCATGTAACATATATTAGTATATCATTCACTATTAGCACCAACCTTGACAATCTGGAAGTTATGCCTCTCTCAATGTTATATATAGTCTTTCTTCTGAGCTAGAAACAAACCAAACCAAAAATAATCACCAAATCCCACATCCTGGCTGTCACTTACCCAGACAGAGTGACATTGCAACACCCCAGGGCCCCACAGATCTCCTGTGAGCTGTGTAGATTCCTGCCATGGGCTGCACCCACGCAACTATCAAATGCAATTCACTGGCAGAAAGCCCATTTAAACCTTTATCCAGTGGCATGCTCAGAGTTTTTCTGGACAGGTTTCTACGGCCTGTGGAAATAAGTGAGTGCTCAGTGATCAGTCACTGTCCAGGAACCAATCTAGATACTACCAAAAGCGACCCAGCCAAACATATAACACATATATATGCACACTCACCTATATTAATTTTCAAACATTAGACCTTAAAACATTCCTACAGTTTGATCAGAAGCAAAACTCGATACTCACACTCTCAAACTCCAAGGTCAGAAAGTAACTAAAGAAAAACCGCAACCTTTAATTGGGCTTCTGCCAAGGCCTCAGGTGTGTGGGTGTCGCCTGGTTTTTCCAAGTGTCAGCGAGAGACAGAATTTGATAGATAGATAACTTAGCCCTCAACTCTTGGGAACTACTACTTCAATGCCTGGATCACCTACCAATTCACATTGCTAGCGGGTTTCCAGTAAATGCGGCTGACAGATTGACAAGCTGAGGCAGCTCTGCTGGGGGAACAGTTTGCCGAATGGCCCAGTAAACATCATCATGTCACACAGAACCTCAGCAACTCACTGCAGAAGTGATCCAGTTTCCTGGGCTCCTTGCCCTGTTCCTCCTGCGATTCTGCCAGGAGAAAGTAAGTATACAATTCAATGTCCCAGACACTGGCATGAGGGGACTGGGGCTGGGAAATGAGGGCTGGAGTTTTCTGCTTCTTATTGCAAATGGTCCCAACTCTCACTTCCCAGGCACCTAATGTGAGCCTTATGCTTGTAAGAATGGGAATAAGAGGGGAAACCTCCAGAACAGTCTTCTTTGGGTTCAAAGAGTAGGAGGAAATCTGTTCTGGGTGGCACTGGCCAACACTGTCCCCTTAGAGCCTTGGCATCAGCTCATAGCCCCATTACAAAGGCAGATGCCCCAGGGCCAGATTCATAAAGTCCCTGGGATTCTTCTCAGGCCTGGCGCTTGGGCCTCCCTGAAGTGACAGTCATGACCCCTGCTCAGAGAGCCAGTTCCATCCCACAGGTGTACCCAATTGAACAGTACTGATTTTTTTTGCAGATTCTAAAATATATAAATTTTTCATCACCCCAGTCTCTGTCTATCATAGTAGTTCTCAAACTATTTGATCTCAGACCCCTTTACACTCTTAAAAATTATTAAGAACTCCAAAGAACCTTTGTTTATGTAGATGGTATCAGTCAATACTTACCATATTGGAAATGAAAATGTACATGCATTCCATCACCCACCAGAGTGACGGTGTCATTACACATCACATAGCCTCTGGAAAATGGCACTGTACACTCGTGAGAGAGAGTGACAAAGGCTAATAATATCTTAAGATTTTTGTGAAAATAGTTTTGACCTCCTGGGCCTCCTGAAAAGGTCTCAGGAACTCACGGAGGTCTGTGGACCACACCCTGACAGTCACTGATCACATGTCTCTGTTTTCATTATATTGTGTGACATCAACGTATTTGTTTGCTTCTTTTGTTGTCTCTTCCACCTGAATATAAGCTCCATGAGAGCAATGACTTGGTCTTTTTGTGAAACCACAGTTTCAGGGTGAAAGAGAAAGCCTGGAACATAATATGTGCACAGTATATGTTTGTTACATGAGTAAGTTCATGACCAGGTAAGGCAGCAGGAGAGACCCCTCCAGGGCAAGTGCCAGGATCTCTGCCACAGCACAGGTTGAGCATGCTGCATAGCACCTGGCTCACGGTCTGCTTCCAACCCCCTTACACCCCATCATGGCTAAGAGGGTGCTTGGTTGCAGACTGAATCCTCCAGGGTCCTGACAGCCTTCACAGGCTAGGGATCTGGGTTCCTGCCAGCCCTCCCTCAAGGCAAGACTAGAGAAATCCTGGCTGCTCCTCAAGCACAAATAATGATCCCCAAATGGGAGCATGGCAGAAATTCCTCCTGCCCGCAGCTGGTGTCTGACTGAACTCAGCCAGGGTTCAAATCCTTCAGTGCTGACTAGAGTCGACTAGAGTCATCCCAGCATGAAACCAAGAAGAGAATTAGTAGAGCCAGAAGATGAAGCCACAAGGGTCTGTTCTTATACAAACTTATTCAAAGTCAGCGTTGTGGAATCTTTCCTGATTGGCATGTCCTCCTCATCCTGTACACATTCTCCTTCCAGAATGTCCCTGGGCACTTTCTAGGTCTACAATACAAACAGGTCACCCTTCCTCTGTCTTGTCGTGTTCTGTGCAATTAGTATCATTCAATGATTAAAATAAAATAAAATGCAGGGAGGCCATGTACTCTGACCACAGTGCTCTATTAATCAGTAGGTGTGTGTTTTGCTCCATAAACTCAGGATGTAAGAAATGCCACATTGATTTTCTGGCCCCTATCCCTCCTGTCTGGTGGTACATATAGACCAGGTGTTATGGTGACGCCCTCTCCCATCCAGGCCCACAGAGGTCACCCTGAGAGGAGCTGTCTCCTGGGGACCTTAGGAAGTAGGCAGCTTTCAGAGGCAGCAGAAGCTGATGGAGGGGATATTTTAGACGGGATAGAGAGCCAACTTCTCTGAGTAGATGGCATTTGAGCAGATACATGAATGACGTCAAGATCCGCACAGAAAACACTTCAGGCAGAAGAAGAGCAAAGCTAAAGATCCGAGGCTGGGATGAGCTTAGTATGTTCAAGGAAAAGCAAGTAGGCCAGTGTGGCCAGAGCAGAGTGAGAGTGAGTTTGAGAGCAAGGCGGAGGCCAGGTTACCTCAAGCCTTGCAGGACTTGGTAAGTCCTCTACCACCAGAGGGTTGTGAGTCAGAGGCGAGCTGGCTGACTTGCTCCTTAAAGGAGCATATATTTTGAAGGCCGGCCAGCATATATTTTGAAGATGGAATTGCTGTGACTTGCATGAGATTGTTGCAAGCATGAAGGAAATAGGATAATTAAGGATGACCCCTGGATGTCCAACCTGAGAAAATCTAGGTGAATATTGGTACTATACACTGAAATGGAGAAGACTGAGGTAGGAGAAGGTTTGAGGAAAAACTGAGTTTTATTTAGAAGAGGTCCAATTTGAGATGCCTATTGCACTCTCAGTTGGAATGTCAGATAGATGGACTTATGCATATACGTAGTTTCAGAGTGGTGTGGAGATTGGAGCTGAAGATATAAATTTGGGAGATGTGGGCATATAGATGGAATTTAAACCCACAGGATTGTATGTCACCCAAGAGAACATAAGTGGAGAAGAGGAGAGAAGAGGGTAGAGAACTGAGCACTAGGGAGCTACAACAATTAGAGGAGAGAAAGAGGCAAAGCCAGGAAAGGAGGCTGTGAAATATCAGGAACACTGGAGAGTGTGCTTCAGGAAGGGGAAGAGGTGATTCATTGTATCAAATTCTAATGAGAATTCAAGTAAGATAAAGCTTGAGAATTGACCAGTGGGTTAGGCAAGGTTTTTAACCTGGCTAAGAACAGTTTCAGCAAAGTGACAGGGATAAAAGTATGGTCAGAGTACATTGAAAGAGCAGAGACCTCTAGGCTGAATGTGATAAGAGCATCTGAGAGATGGCAATAAAATTTTGGAATCTGGAAAGTAGATGGATAAGTGGTAACTGACTTAGCAGCCTGAAGAAAATTGAAAGCTAAAGACCTATAGTCTGGAGGAACAAGAAATGGTCTAATTTATGCCAGAGAACGTGTGTATAAGTGGCGCCTGTGATAGAAGCAAGGATGCGACATTCGTTGTAACTACAGGGAAGGCAGAGTATACATGGCTACCAGTGCAGGTTTGTTCGAAGATTCTGAGATTGTTCTCTGCTGATTGTTTTTATTTCTTCAGTAAATAAAAAAAAGAAGCTAGGCCAATAGGTAAGTGTGAGGAGGAAAAGAGTGATATTGACAGTTTGATGACAGAGGAAAAGGTGTAACATAGTTGTTTCAAAGGAGGAGAGCAACTTGACCAGGGCGATGTGCACGATGGCTGAGCAAGGCTGCAGGCTCTTGAGATTCACCATTAGTTGTGGGCTTTTCTCCAGCCACGTCCAGCTGCTCAGGTGCAGACAGGGAGCAGAGGGTGCGTGATGTTGGGCTGAATCAGAGCTGAGGTTTTGCCAGGGAGATATGGAAGGAGAGAAGGGAAGGAGAACTGAATATTATGTAAGAGTGTGATTTCAGGGATGATCCATGGAATCCAAAATGAGCAAGGTGGGGAGCAAGGACACAGGGATGAGAAGATGGGGAGTAGGAAAGTGAGGTGAGGTTGATGGGTTGGAAGTCCCAGTGGGGCTGAAGAAGCATATCAAGACTGAATATGCAGGGGTTTTCCATCTGGATTCCCTCCACCCTGTGGCACACTCATTCAGCTATTCTTACTGTAATTCTCTAGCGTTTCCCCACTTCCTGTCTTTCTGTTAGGTCACCTTTAAGTTGGGATAGTAATCTCTGCCATTTCAGATGTATGCCTGCCTCAATCTCCCTGATATGTGAGATCCATAAGTTCCCCAGACCTACTTCACTTTCACTAAAGAGAGGGAAACATATTTCCTTCACTTGTGATCCATTTTCTTCCACTCTCTTGCTTTCCTTCTCTCCTAATATTCACTTCTCTGTGGACCAACTGGAGACCCAGTAGAAACTTCTGCCCAACCAACCCCCTGACTCTTTCCCTATGGCACCTTCCACACCCCCATTGCTGTGCCCTAGTTTTTCTATTGACTGCTTTCATGTGCATTAGATCAGAATGACGAGTGGTTGCAGATAAAGTTTACAAGAAAGGCTGTGTCCACGATTCTTCTCCCTGGAAATATTGGCAACAACAGAAAACTAATCCAGTCTGCAATAGTACATACAGTCAGAGGGAGAGCCTTGTTTCGTGTGTGTCTCGTGTGATGGTATAATTCTCCGGAACCCTGTCTTGCTCAGGGGGATGGTTAGTGCAGGACAATAGCTGGCTCTGGCCATGCACTTAAAATCCCCAAAACTCATAAGGAATCATGAACCACTAATATGTCAAGAGGATGGGAAGGATTTGTTTCTGCACAAACCCAAGATCTCTTCTAGTTTCAAATTCTCCAAATTTGCTGTACAGTTATTGCTCTACTTTCTAAAACAGCAGTACTTTTATTGTAGCAAAGAAGTTTACTCTTTCTGCTATGGTTTGAATGTGTCTCCTCCAAAATTCAGGTGGTGAAACTTAATGGCTAACTGATAGTATTAAGAGGTGGGGGTTTTAAGCAGTGATTAGGCCAAGAGGGCTCCTCCCTCATGAATGGAATTAAGGCTCTTACAAAGGAGGCTTCACACAGCATTCCTCCCTTCTGAAGGATGCAGCAACAAGGTACCATCTTGGAATCAGAGAGCAGCCCTCCTCAGACAACCTAACCTGCCACGCCTTGATCTTGGACTCCCCGGCTTCTAGAACTGTAAGAAATAAATTTCTGTTCTTTATAAGTTACCCAGTTGCAGGTGTCTTGCTATAGCAGCACAAACAGACTAAGGAAGTATCTCAAAATCTATTCTCTTCTTTTTATTAATATTACCTTTAATTTTTAGCTAGATACATGGCCATCCAAAATAAAAACTATATTTCCAGACTCCCTTGCAGCTAGGGGGCCATATAAATCCTGGCACAATGGAGTGTGATTTCTGGTCATACCTTTAAAGGTAAGGGATGTGCCATCCATCTTCCCAGCCCCCTGCTCAGAATGGCAAAGAAAGAGGACAGAAGGAGCCAAGGTCCCTGGATGATCCTGTGGAGCAGAACCACTATACCTGCCCTGAACCATCTTCACAAGAAAGAAATAAGCTTCCATCTTGTTTAGCACACTGTTATTTTGAGGCTCTGTAATATGTATCTGAAACTGCATCCTAACTAATACTCCCGTCCTTCTCTTTCTTTAGGTATATGTGTCAGACACATTCAAAATGCCTAATTCATGCTTTGATCTTCCCATCCTACATTCCATTCTTGAATCCATCATTGATAAGATTGTTACCTTGGTGATTTTCTCCTTAATAGCAGAGAATTCTAAATTAATATTAAAGATAAGAATAAGTCTTCTTTCTGAATGTCTGGTGTCTACAAATGCAAAGTCTGTTTCCTATTCCCAAACTTATGGTGAAAAATGGATGTCTTTAGGTTAGTCAAGTAGCAAATATTGGAGTAATTGAACAATAATCTCTGAATAGTAATCTTTAAACATAACTAGTTGTGTTTAGTTCTCAGTATAACAACAGAAATGATTTCCTCTACAATATGCCATTTTGCCCCTTCCCCATTTGTATTGTTATTGCTAAACCATTTTAATTATCATTTAATTATCTTTATCTACAGTTGAGTGCCCCCCTTCTGTTGAAAAGCCTATTTTATATAAACCAAACCATGGGTAATTACCTATCAAAAGCAGATTTATCTAAATTCCCACTGAAATTAGACAAGGCAGTTCCCCTAAGTCATAAAATCATTCAAAATTAGATCCAAGGAAAAAGGACAGCTTCAAATTTGAATTTATAGAATATCAACAACATTATAGCTACTATTGGGAATCTATTCTTATTCATGTTCCCTGCTGTGGAATTACAGATTCCCAATACTAGATTCATCTTTAGGATATATATTGCAGCAGATACTGTAGATGGATTCATATGCCACCTTTTTCCAGCCTACATTTTCTTTGCTTCCTCTACTACAGAGACTGGGGGGAAAACATTAAAACCTCATTTTCTCAGTTCCACTTCATCTCCCTGCAGTAAGGAGACACCATGTGACATACTTCTGGTCAGTGAGATATATGTAGAAATCCCCTATTTAAAAACACAAATTACTCGTATTTTTCACCGCTAGGTATATTCCAAAAGAATTGAAAGCAGGGACTCAAAACAAATACTTATACACCAATGTTTATGGCAGCATTACTCACAATAGCCAAAAGGTGGAAACACTCCAAGTGTCTATAGATGGATGAATGGATAAACAACATGTGGTCCATATATGGTGGAATATTATTCAACCATAAAAAGAAATTAAATCCTGATACATGCTACAACAGGAATGAACTTTGGAAGCATTATGCTAAGTGAAATAAACCAAACACAACATGACAAATACTGTATGATTCCACTTATATAAGGTACCTAGAAAAGGCAAATGCATAGAGATAAAAAGTAGAATAGAGATTATCAGGGGCTGGAGGCAAGGAGAAAAGGGAGTTATTATTTAACAGGTGCATAGTTTCTGTTTGGGATGATGAACAATTCTGGAGATGGTTAGTGGTGGTGTTGTACAGCTTTGTGAATGAGTATAATGCCACTCAATTTTGCACTTAAAAATGGCTAAAGTGGTAAACTTTATGTTATGTATATTATACCACAATAAAAAAAATACTAATTAAAAAGTCTTTATGCCTATTTTCTACTTAAATTGCAAGTCTTGGTCCTCAATCATGATATATTTTGCTTGAAGATTCAATATGCTACTGACTTTAAATAGAATTCTAACTCACTCCTGAAGGTGCTTTGAAGGCAGTTCTTTTTTTCTTTTTTGGGGGGGCAGCTGGCCAGTAGAGAGTGGCCTTGACCACACTCTAACCCACTGAGCTAACCAGCCAGCCCAAGGTCGTTCATTTTACCCTGAGGCTAACAAGGGATACAATCAATAATAGACAAAGACAGAGGTTTGTCTAAATATCTGTTTTGCTTCTCCACCTTGAAGATGTGGCAAACAGAACTGAGAGAAAGAGCAGGAAAGATGTGCAAGTTTCTACATGGTGCTGACCAAGATGGAGTACCTACAGGAAGCAGGAGATGCCTATCGCAGGTGAGCAACGTATTAGTCAGTTTTTTGCTTCTTATAACAGAATACCTGAAACTGGGTAATGTATAATGAAAAGGGGTTTAGTTCTTATAGTTTGGGAGGCTGGTAAGTCCAAGGTCCAGAGACACATCTGGTGAGAACTTTCTTGTTGGGAACTCTATGCAGAGTCCATAGGCAACTCAGGTTATCACATGGCAAGAATAGCAAGAGCGTTTTAATGTGTTCACTTGCTCTCCTTATAAAGCCATCTGTCGGGTCCGCCAGCCGACCCGAACAGCCCTTGCCTTGCTATCAGTCTCTCCCTTGGTGTTCCTTCTGATGGGCGAGTGAATTGCCCAGATTCCTCTTTCCCTCCAGTCCCCATTGGAAGGAGACGGGGGAAGAGAGCCGTGAAGAGAGTGAGCACAGCCACCGGCCCCAACCAGCCCGTTAAAGGACACTCAGACACTGCGGGGGTTCTGTCGAGCAGTTCCATTTATCATCACACAAGCACTTGCTTTTAAAGGCAAATGGGGAAGGGAGGTTTTTACATCCTCCAATCAGCTTAAAGGTTACGAGAGCATGCATCCTGTCTCAATGCCTAGCTATTGCAATAACGCAGTGTTCACGAGCACGGAAGCCGTATTTGGCCAATAAGGGCTAAGGCAAGGTTCCCGCAGACACTCCCACCCTACTTCCTCCCAGTGCCACCTTAGGCTGCCACATTAATACACCCTTGTGGGCCCATAATGGCGCCGCTTGTAATGTCACTTAAGGTGGCGTTAGTTTTTAAGGCCCGAGAGCCATCAGTCTACTCCCTAATAACCCATTAAACCATTAACCCATGAATCCATTAATGGATTAATACATTTATAAAGACACAATCTTCACAATTCAATCACCTCTTAAAGGCTCCACCTTTCAAATACCATATTGGGGATTAAGTGCTAATATGAGCTTTGGAGAGCACAAACATTCAAACCATAGCAAGCAGAAAGGAGGGGATATTCTTTGCAAAAGTTTGAGGCATTCCTCCATGTTGGGGTATCTTACCACAAAGATTTTATCCTACCAGATGGGAAACAGTGATGAGGGGTGGTGTTAGCCAGAAGGGTGAGCAGCCAGCGTGGCCTGAGCCTCTACATACAGGGGCCTCCCCACCCTACCCCACCCCCATCTCCTCTGGATTCTGGATCCCTGCTTGGCACACAGTTCTTACTTGGTAATAATAACAAGCTAACATTTACAGAGTGCTTACTTTGCCAGGCACTGCTGTAAGCATTTAATACATATTACCTCATTTAAATCTTACAAGATCTTTATGAGGTGCATATTATTATTATTTCCATTTTATGGATGAGGAAATTGGGGCAAAAAAATTTTGTCTGTCCAAGGTTGCAGATAACAAGTGGTAGAGCCAGGATTCAAGCCCAGACAGTCTGGCCCCAGATTTGTCCTGTTTAAGCATTACTTTGTGCTGCTTCTTACAATCTTACAGATAATTTTTTCTTCTGAGTAGTATCTCGGTCCCCAGCTGTGTTTTAACTTCAAAATATTTTTAGCTAGTATCCTCTCTGCCATCATCATAGGTTTACAGAGAATCAAAAATAATGTCTGTTTTTGTGGTTATACAAATCAAATAACTTCCATTTCATAATTATATTAATTAGGGGAACATTAGCAGCTGTTATGGATACAACCCCAAAGTCTCATTTGCTAACACACTAGAAGTCTAATTCTTGCTAAAGTGCAAAATAGGTGATCCTAATCAAACAACGATGCTCTCCCAAACAGGCTTCCATCTTATGGCTCCACCTTCTTGGATATTGTAGCTTCTAAGGATGTCATGCTCTTCTGCATCAAGGAGAAAAGAGAAACAATATGGCAGCTCATCTGTTAGAGGTTATCATAGTCCAGGCCTGGAGTGGCACACATCATATGGGCTCACACTCCATCAGCTAGAACTCAATCCTGTGGCTAAACCTAGCTGCAAAGGAGGCTGGTAACAGAGACCAGCTGCATGCCCAGGAAAATAAGAAAATGGTTTTGGGTGAACACATGGAAGTCTTTGTCCTATAGCCTTCCCACCCAACAATGCATTTGCATAGGCAATATTTCCACAGCTCTCCTGAGCCAGAGATTTGAGTCACTGCAAAACGTCCTGGATAGGTAGGATGGACCACCAACAACTGAAGACTTTCCTCAACACTTCTCTTGACTACATCTATTATTACCTACCCCAATGCCTTTTTTAGCCTTATAGTTTAAAAAACCACAAAAAATGTAGGACAGTTTGAAGTTTTCACTGATTGCTCCCATAGTGAGATATCAGCAAAGGTCCGGGCAAGATAACCAAATACAGGTTCCTCAGCTGTCAATATTTTTGTGAAGCTTGTGTTTTAATACCATTGTGGGCAAAGATGATCTTATGACATTAGATCTCAAGCAGCTAGAAATAAGGCTATGATTTTGGCCCCTCTCTATTCAATTGATACTTGAAGAGTTTGATAGGGCTATTAGATTAACTTAATGTGTGTTTACATGTCATACCAGATAAAAAGAGAATGATAATGAGATTCCTGTATCAAAACTAGGAATGACCCCAAAAAGCAATTGGTCTAAGTGTCTGTTGTCAGAAGAAAGTGTATTCCCTCTAGTGAAATAAGATGATAGTTAAGCTGTAAGATAAATTAATGCATGGCTTTTAAAACACATTAGTAGCATATGATAATTTTTAAAGAAAAATCCCATTCCTTAAAGACCTACCATAATATATACATAAATTGAGATGCTATACACAACTCTTGCAACTATGCCAAAAAATATGTACATATTTAAATAAGGACCAATAGACAATATTCAAAAATGAAAAGAGTTACTATTATGCTCAGGCAATATGATTATGCATGACATTCTCTCTTCTCAATATTTTCTCTAATATTTTTACATCATATTGTCAATATTTTTTTGCTAATTTATCGCCAAAAAAAAAAAAAGAAAAAGAAGAATCCTTTCCTGTTTCTTCAGTAAGAAACAGTTATATCTAGATTGCCAGAGTGGGTAGTTCTAAAGTGAAGTGCAGGATTTTAAAAAATTATAGTTCCCTGATAAGGACCGAGGGAATTAATTTTTTAAAGAATGAGAGAAGAACACTTTCCTAGAGAACACACAAGCACTGGTCAGTCTTTTCCTAACACTGAACATGCCCGAAACCTGCTACCCTGACCAGCACTTTCATTATTAAGAAGCTGAGAGGTGAGGGTGCTCTTTGACTTAGAGAATATTTTATTGGCAGAAGCTCCAAAGAGATCTTTTCTTTAAATATTCACTGTGTTCAGCATGCCCTACTACCTCAGGGATTTAGTGAGAACTCCAAGAAGGTCTGTTTTGCATCCTTAGGAAAAGGTTAGCCATTTCAGGGCATTGGTGTATGTGATGTGTTTTCTTATGGACACCGCAGTTCTGTCCCTGAAAATCCCTTTTTTTACTGTCAGGCCTTTTTAACTGCCTGAACATCTTTAAGGTTCTTAAGCTCACCACTTGTGTCCAAGCCGACAAGTCCCCAAGTTCATTAAAACATCTGTCTTCATTGCCATATTACGTGCCAGAGAGTCCTTGTCTCACCTACTTGGATGTTACTTAAAAACATCCAAGAAGACTTAGGGGCATTTGAAGCTTCCCTAAGAGGCCTAGCCAGCAATTCACAACTCTCTCCCTTATTTTATTCTGATAATTCTACCTGAGACATATGCAGAGTTATTGTAGTTCTCCATATCATGTGTTCATAATCCAGTATCTATTTCCAATTAATCCTTTGCATAGATGGGAATTACCTACTAGCAGAAGATGATATTTAGGATGAAGAACTATGTCTTAGATATAGAAAACATAATTCAGAAGAGGAAATAGGGATTCAGCCCCAACAACAGGTCAGGAAAATGCCCGTACTTCTTGTTGACAGACAATTCTCCATGAGTTCCTTGTGTTTCAGCACATCTTGTGACAGCCTTTATTTATTCCAGGTTATCTGTTCAAGGGAACAACTTTAGAAAATAGAGATAGTGTATCCCTCCAGAACAGAGGGTAGACTTTTTTGCTGTCCAGGATAATAAAGTTAATGTTTCTCTCCAGAGCAAGGTTTGGGCATGTGTGCAAGCAACCCCCTGATAAGACTGGTGGTTTCCTAAACTCACAGTCCCTCAGTGGTACCACAAACCTGCAGTGTGCACAGCATTCACTTGGCCACATTGTCCCTGTGGAACTCAGGGGCAAGGGGAATGGGTGAGAATATGAAGACCATGCTGCTGCCTGTGCTATGAGTAACAAAGTCCTTTGTTTGTGGCCCAGGAGACTTAAGTCTTCCTCTAACATCCAGGAAACAGTGGCAGACTAGTGTGGTAGCTTGAAAACACGGTAAAATCGCAAACCCTTCAGAGTTCTTGACTCTCCTAATGAGGGGTAGCACACTGTTAGAATGAGGACCCCCCTTAACAGTAGAAGGGAATTTTTATTTCACAGGCAAAACAGATAGGTATGTACGTTGGCTAAATATTAATGTATGCCTTCCACGCGTGTATGTATCTCTGATAACTTGCTATAATGAAACATCCCCTATACAGTCCTTACCAGAGGACATAATACCAACTTCGCACAGATCTCTTAATAGTATACCCCAAATGTCTTGAACAAATGTAATGCCAGTGTAAACACCAGCAATGTGGACTGGCTACATACTTACTTTTGAAAAGAGTTTTCCCAGGAGGGAGCTGGTCTTCTCATCAAATAACCAGAGTTCCTCCAAGAAAAGATGGTACTTCTGAGAATGAAAGCTGATATGCTGAAAATTTTCTATTGAATCAAATAATTCTCAAGCAGAAAACAGTAAAATACCCAAAAGCCATGTGCATTATGTCAGCTACAAAATGAACTACCATACTATGCCAGCCATACCCAATGACATCTTATAATTTTTTTTTAAAAATCAATTACTTTCCATTCAAAGTGTTAATCTTTTTCTAAGAAAGAAAGAACTAAATGGTAGAATCTAGCCATCTCCAAAAAATAACAGGTTTATGATACTGACTCACAAACTTGTGTTAGGTAACTTTGACCTGCACAGAATACCTAGAATGTAGATATATTTAATATTTCGTTACTAATGACTATCCAGGAATAGTCTTGGAGAGAAATTTGTTTCTTATATCTATGCCTTGTTTTTCAGGCTAATACAACCCAAGACATCTTTAGAGATGTCTAATTTCATTAAATTAGATATGTATAAGACATTGTTTTCATTTAATCCTATGTATATTATGTTTCTGCTATAAGCTAGGAAAGGAGCAGATTTAGCAACTTCTAGTTTGCACTTTACTGTTTAGTTCTCTGACAAAATGATGGAGCCTTATAGTACAGACATACACTATTTCTCAACATTATTAACATGTGTTACCAGTGAGAGGTTCTTTAACATCAAATGAATTTTGGAAGAAGAGCATTTTTTTTTTAAAGATGACCGGTAAGGGGATCTAAACCCTTGACTTGGTGTTGTTAGCACCACACTCTCCCGAGTGAGCTAACTGGCCATGCCTATATAGGGATCCGAACCCATGGCCTTGGTGTCATCAGCACCACACTCTCCCAAGTGAGCCATGGGCCGGCCCTAGAAGAGCATTTTAAATACAACTATTTTTTTTCTTTTGCTGGCCAGTACAAGGATAACTTGATAAAGGGACATTGATTCTTTTCAACTCATAGTAGGAAGAGTTGTGGATAGATTATAGGATTTGGTTTAAAATTCTGTTACTGATGAGATTAATGAAAAATCAGAAGAAAATGCTATTTAAAGGAATATCATAAGGGCAGTAGCTCAAACTTTACAATACATAAATAGATCGGTGGGTTTGCGGGGGGAATGAATAAATAAAGGAACATCAAATCCAATTCAAATTGAAATTTCTAAACGTTTTCTTTTCTTTTCCATTCCAGAAATATCCGCAAGTGCTCAAACCCACTTATAATAATAAAAATGCCAATGACAATCACACTACCAAGCTGAAGTATATTTTTTATCTGTAAAGTTTACAAAGATAAACAGATTTGATAATATACTGTGTTACAAGAGTATGGGAAAACAGTCACTGTCATATTTTTCTTAATAGGAGAGGAAATTGATATAACCTCTATTAAGATCAATTAGGCAATATATCAGAATTTTAAATGCAGAAACACTTTGGCTGAGAAATTGAACTTCTAGGAACTTACCATACAGACATGATTGCACATATGGAAAATGATACATGCTCAAGTCTATTTATTGCAGCATTGTTTAAAGTAGTGAAGGGCTGGAACAACCTAAAAACAATGAAATAATGTACCACCATTAAAAAGAATGACAAGGGCCAGCCTGTGGCTCACTCGGGAGAGTGTGGTGCTGATAACACCAAGGCCACAGGTTCCGATTCCTATATAGGGATGGCCAGTTAGCTCACTGGGTGAGCTTGGTGCTGACAACACCAAGTCAAGGGTTAAGATCCCCTTACTGGTCATCTTTTTAAATGAATAAATAAATAAAAATAAAAATAAAAAGAATGACACAAATCTGTACGTAATGATATGGTAGGACCTCTAAGCAAGGTGCAAAGGAGCATGCTCATGTATATTATGATATCATTTGGGTAAGAAGACAAAAATGGTATATATATATAGTGTCTCTGTAATGTGTCTCCTTGACTAATCTGAATTGCATTTCCCAGATGTTTCCAGTTAAAGTGGGCCTCAGGAGACATTTCTGCATGAAATTTGGAAAGCAGAAGTGAAAGAGCAGCCATTTTTATTTTTATGCTTAAAAGGTGGAAGCAGGCACCTTTGTAGTCACACACACTGTTGTTGACTTGTTGCCTCATCTCTTCGGCATGGGACAGCAGCTGGGCCTGCAACTATTTCACCTTCCCCTGGATTCTCTTTCAGCTTCTCCAACTCTGGGCTCAGATGTGTGTTTGTTTAGCTCTGTGAAGGGTACCAGCTTCCTCTGCAGGACACTCACACCATCAAGTCAGAGGCGGTGAGAAACTGACAGAGGTTCCAATCTGTCCTTGTGGATTCCAGCCCATGCTGAGGACTCCAGCTTGCTCCCTCCTATTTTATATCCATATTCCCTCTCAACTGCCTGTCCTGTAGACTTCAATCTCCATCATCAGACACAAAAACAACAGCCTTACAGGAACTGTTTAGACAACTTCCGCAATTGTGTCAGATTAAATCCCTGTAATAAGTCCATGTGTGTGTGTGCATCCACAAACATACATACACATATACATATATACAAATATTTATATGTAATATATAGGACAAATAAGAAATTGGGTATAATAGTTGAATCTAGAGAAGAATAGTAAGTCATAGGGTGACTAGGAAAGGGGAAGGAAGCATACCATTTGTGCCTTTTAAGTGTTGTACCACATGAACCTATTACCTGTTCAAAAAAAATAAACACATTTGAAATGTTAAAAAGTACTAGAGTTACCTTTCTCATATTTGCATATGGAGACACAGGAACATTTACCCTTTGTTTCTATTTCTTAAAATAGAGTCAGATTTGCTTTCTATATTTATAAAGTTTGCGTGTCATAGGGGACTTAGGGGGAAAAAACTTATATGGTGTGATGGTCAATTTTACATGTCAACTTGATTAGGCTATGGGATGCTCAGATAGCTGGTAAAACGTTATTTCTGGGTGTGTCTGTGAGAGTGTTTCCAGAAGAAATTGGCATTTGAATAAGTAACTAAGTAAAGAAGATCCACCCTCACCAATGTAGGTGGGCATCATTTAATTTGCTGAGAACCAAATCAAACAAAAAAGCAGAGGGATAGAAAATTCTCTCTCTGTTCTTGAACTAGAACATCTACCTTCTCCTACCCTCGGACATCAGAGCTCCTGGTCCTCAGGCCTTCAAAGTCAGACCGGGACTTACCCCATTGGCTCCAGTTTCTCAGACTTTGGGGCTTGGACTGCAGCTATACCACCGGCATTCCTGGGCCTCTAGCTTGCAGACTGCAGACCATGGGACTTCTCAGCCTCCATAATCAAGTGAGCTGATGCCTCATAATAAACCTCTTTCTGTACATCTACATATATCCTATTGTTTCTGTTTCTCTGGAAAACCCTGACTAATACATATGGTTTCTTTTTGTAGAATCAGCCCTAGGCAAATACTATAAAGAGAACAAAGCTGGTATACTGGTTCTCATGTGTCCTTTGTCCTTTGCTCTTTCTACCAATCTTTGTCAAAGGATCTCATTTGCTGGGACACGTAAGATTTATAGTACTATAAGGTACTTGTTATGCCCTAACAGAACTAGTCCCTCTTAAGACCCGTATGTAATGAGAATAAATAATCAGTTATGTAATCAGCATCAAGTAGACTCTATCAAAGGTAGCTCATCTCTAAATGGTTTGTTAGTTCACCAGAGATCAACCATACCGCCTATAGTCACAGTTCCTTGAGGGGTTCTTTAATTGAGGACTTTGGAAATAATAGGAAATACATTTAAAGAACCAAAATAAGACTTACCGTAAAGATGTTAATAACTGTATAACTCTTTATAATTTTCAAAGTGCTTCTACATACATTGACTCATTTATCAATTATATGGTAATAACAAATATTAATTACCATATATCAGGCATTGTGCAAAAATCTCAGCATATGCTAGTGAACCCTAAGGGACCATCATTAATTCCACTTTACAAATGAAGACATTAAGGCTTAAAGACATTGAGATTTACCCAATATACCCGATTAAGTATTACAATTAAGACTTGACCCCAGATCCACCTGACTCCAGAGCCCATGGTCTTCACTAGCTTACAGTACTATTTCTCTCTGAAGCCCTTTGAAGAGGGTAGGGTGGGTTGTTTTTATTATCTCCATTTTACAAAGACTAAGGACCCGAGGGGATGTGATTTGCCAAAGCCACATCAATATGACAAAGTAGAAATCAAAATAATGTCTGACTCCATATCTCACACTCCAGTTTACTTAACTCCAGATTATGATGAGTATACATGAATGCATTCTTGTTTGATTATGTATTCCTTACAGAGGATTAATAAATTCTTCCTTGAGTAGCTGAAAGCAATGTCTATTAGCTGTCCTGATCCTGAATAGCTCTCTGTTTTTTGTCTGTTGGCTTGTTTGTTTTTTGTTTGTTTGTTTTAATTTGTCCTGAACATGTGCTGCCTACTTCCTGGGCATCTTAATGGGCCTTGAGGTTGGCACGTAAGTTCTCAGATTCCTTCTGCAATTCCTCTGAGTCTAATTATTATGACACTTTCCTACTCCTCCTGCTGCTTCTATAGACCCAAGTTATGAGGATAGCAGTGTCTTCTCCCCTTCTCCTTACTCTGACCTTGGCATCTTTGGCAAGACTTGCTTTCTTCTTGGTGATTTTCTTTGTGCCACTTAAGCATTCATGTTACCTTTTCAAGTTCTAAATTTTAGGCATTAATTCTCAGATTTTTTCATGGGAATAACACATTAAAATCTTATCACTAAAGAAGTAAAGTGGGGAATAAAATGGCAAGCCAGGAATTCAAGAGTAAAAAGCAATCTCTAAGCAAGTAAGTAGGAGTAGGGTCCTAGGTGAATACCTCAGACAAGACCTGTCATTTTGCTTTTTTTTTTTTTTTTTTTTAAGATGACTGGTAAGGGGATCTTAACCCCTGACTTGGTGTTGTCAGTACCTCACTCCCAAGTGAGTTAACTAGCCATCCCTATATAGGGATCCAAACCCTTGGCCTTGGCGTTATCAACACTACACTCTCCCAAGGGAGCCACAGGCCGGCCCTCATTTTGCTTTTTAAAAATGTTTTTGAAATATCTGAAACAAACATTAAAGCACATAGAACCACATACTGAACATCAGGGGGCCCACCTCTCCCACTGAATTTTCTAGAATTAATGAAAGCATTAATTTACAGGTTCAAGAACTACTACAAAGTTCAAATAAAATAAATATACATAAAATAAATATAAATATTTAATAATACATTTAAACACATCAGAGTAGAATTTCTGCAACCCAAACAAAAAGAAAGATCATTTCTAACCCCAAGCACCTAGAGAGAAAAGAAATATTACCTTCAAAGTCACAACAATAATACCGGCAGTTGACTTCTTAAAAGAAACAATAAAAGCCAGATGACAAAGGAAAGATAAGTGCCAAAAGAAGAAGAATGGGGAAATTTGTTACCAGTCAATCTGCACTAAACAAAAAATCCTGGTGGATGCATAAAGAGGCAGGAAGGAATGAAAAGCAATAGAAAAGGTAGAATATGAGTAAACCTAAATGATCATTAGCTGTATCAAACAAATTCTTGTGGGGTTTAAAATATACAGAGAATTTAAATACATGACAACAATAGCACAAAGGCAAGGGGAGAGCTAAATGTGTTAATATACATTTCAAGGAACATCAGAAAATAAATTATGTATTATAAGAAATAAGTTATTGAGCACATCTTTAAGATGAATTAATAAAAGTAGTTGAGTCAAGATTATAATTAGACTGTCCTGCCTCTCACCGACTCCTGGCAGTGCCAGAGTTGGGTGGGTTGGCAGCTATAAAGCTGGTAGAGGAGAGGAGGCCTGTGTACTGTCCTTTCGTGCCTTGCTCCCTTTCCTCAGCCACCGCTCAGTCACGTTTCATGCCTAAAGGAGGAAACACAGTGACAGACCTGGAAATTGCATTTCCGTGTCTTTCACATAGCTCTTTCACCATGCCTGGGTCACTTCCTTTCAATGCAGAAGCTAGCTGGCCAAAAAATGTGCAAATCGTTGCCCCTGAGATGTTTTCCTTCTCAGTATGATGATCAGAGTTGGAAAAATATGATGATGTAGATACTGGAAAATATACCATTGACTTGGGCTGGGTCAAGATGGGCTTCTGCACAGATAGAGAAGATTATCAACTCTCTTTGCATGACTGTGGCTCAGAATCTTAAGGAGAAAAATCATCTTTCCTACGATTGCATTGGGTGGCCAGAAGTTGGAACAGAGACAATCATCAACAAATCAGTCAATGAAGACTAATTTGATGGAGCTGTTTGAAGAGTCTGGGAATACAGATATAGAAGGAATAGATAAAACTAATGCATGCTATGGAGCACAGCTGCTCTCTTCAATGCTGTTAACTGGGATGAGTCCAGCTCTTCAGATGGACTGTATGCCCTGGTAGTTGCAGAAGATGTTGTTTATGCCACAGGAAATGCTAGACCTACATGTGGAGTTGGAGCCATAGCTTCAAATGCTCCTTTAATTTTTGAGTGAGGGCTTAATGGGATACATATGCAAAAAGCCTATGACTTTTACAAGCCTGATATGCTTTCTGAATATCCTATAGTAGATGTAAAACTCTCCGTACAGTGCATTAGACTACCTCAGTACATTAGACTGCTGCTATTCTGTCTATTGCAAAAAGATCCACACCCAGTGGCAGAAACAGGGAAATGATAAAGAATTTACCTCTAATGATTTTGGCTTCATGATCTTTCACTCACCATATTGTAAACTGGTTCAGGAATCTCTAGCTCAGATGTTGCTGAATGACTTCCTTAATGACCAGAACAGAGATGAAAATAATATCTGTAGTGACCCAGAAGCTTTTGGAGATGTTAAATTACAAGATAGCTAGTTTGACAGAGAAGTGGAAACGGCTTTTACGAAGGCTAGTTCTGAACTCTTTAATCAGAAAACAAAGGCATCTTTGCTTGCATCAAATCAAAATGGAAATATGTACACATCTTCAATATATAGTTCCCTTGCTTCTGTCCTAACACAGTACTCACCTCAGCAATTGGCAGAGAAGAGGATTGGAGTGTTCTGCTTTGGCTGCCACCCTGTATTCTCTTAAAGTTACACAAGATGCCACAGCAGGACCTGCTCTTGATAAAGTAACAGCAAGTTTAGGTGACCTCAAGTCAAGGCTTGACTCAAGAACTTGATGTCTTTGCTGAAAACATAAAGCTCGTAGAGGACACTCATCACTTGGTCAACTAAATTCCCCAGGGGTCAATAGATCCACTCTTTGAAGGAACATGGTACTTAATAAGTGGATGAAAAGCACAGAAGAAATTATGCTCAGCCCCTCTCTCCAAATGACAACACATTGGATGAAGGAGTAGGACTTGTATATTCAAACAGAGCAACTTAACATATTCCAAGCCCTGCTAAGTGCCAAGACTCCCTGCAACAGCAACAGAACCTAAGGTATCTGTCATTAGTAACAGGGAACATTAGGATACTCTGTGAGGTGCAAGACCTTAGGGTGGGAGTGGGGGCATTGCTATGGGAACAGTTGGAGGAATGGGATGTCTGGGGACAATTTTAAAGGATTACATGTTGCTTTAATTTTTATGTGACTGACATGGAGCCTGGAAAACTATCCTGTTCTTGGGAGAATCTCGTTGCTCAACTTTCTAACATGCTTCCCATTGTGATCTAATCAAGGCTAAATGTATATACTTGAATGATGTTAATGGCTCTGTAAAACTTCATACCTCTCTGGCCATTTGTATGCATGAAGTTGTTTTTAAACATGGTGAAATGAATTGTGTGCTTCTGTCAGAAGAAAGCAGAGGTACTAGTCTCCCATTTAATTTTTTTTAAAAACATGTAAGAATTTTGTACTCGAACAAACGAGATTGCTAAAAGTATCTGTGGTTTTTGAAAAACATTTCTAGCTTAGGGAATGTGGTCTTAAAGTGTGATGTGCACAAATCCTGTTTGCAAATGGCAATACAAACATGCATTTTTTTCTAAAATGTATATATCCTAAAAAGGGAGAAAAAAGTTGGGATAATAACACTGGTTCTCGAATCTGGAACATGCTTTAAGTCCAGGCCAGCAGTGACAAAGGTAATAATAACCTTTGATCCCTGAACAGAGAGACTAGCATTGAGCGGGTTTCTGGCATAGAAAACACAGGACAATCAGGAGCTGTGGATATACCTGTAGGTGTGTCCCTGAATCAGTTAATGGGGTATTATGCTGAACAACATTGAGATATTGCTGGAGGTGTGTATGATGAAGTTTATTGTTGTAATCCTTTTTTGCACCCTATTTTAGTAGAGAAATGAAACATTTTTCTGATTGCCTTTTTAAAAATTTAAAATAAAGGAACAAAATGGGCAGGGCATTATTAGCTTTCTTTTGATGCTTCCATGTTATAAATTCAACTTATGAACTGACAACCTAAATTCACAGTAGAAGAGTTCTTTACCTTTTTTTTTTTTCATCTGTTCAATGAAAATAAGGTACAGCCCAAGTCTTTTACATAGTCTGAATAGCCAAAAGGAATATCCCATTTCAAGGTATAAACATAGGATTTATAAAGCATTTTCTCAGACTTTCCCCTTAAAAAACAACAAACAAGAAGTATATGGGATGAATAAGAATATTGGTTAGACAGTTTTGTAGATTTTTTTGGTGCTGAACTATGGCATGAGGCTTACAGATGGTAAAATAGAGATAGTTGGAATTAATGTACAGAACTAAATTTTTTAAACCTTAATTACTGTTAAATTCTGTGAAGTTTCAGTTATCTAAAATAAACATACACAAACATGAAATGTAATGTTTCAGATTGCAAGGTAACATCTAATGCAGTGTTCATAAGATACTGTTGTCTAATATTAACTAGTAGTTTTTTGATTTGTACTGTCAAATTGTGTTAAAATGACTTCATTTTAACATCCACTGATGTAAATTAATAACATAAATTTAGATTTAAAGAATGATGGGAAAATGGTGCATGTTATACTTTTTCATGTACTAAGAGTTTTTCGGTGCTAGGAAATGAGTTTTCTCAAAGTTCATTGCTGGCAATGGCCAGGACTGAAAATACTGGCACCGACCATTAACGATACACCTTATTAACATTAAGGTGAAAAACTTTGAAATAAAGTTTTAGAGAAATAAAAAATATATTAAAATTATATAGATCTAATAGAATTAACTTTTCTATTTTATAATAAACTACTTAAAATATGAGTAAATCTATATGCTGTTTCTCATGGCTTAATTTGTAATGATGCAATGTAACGTAGCTAAAATAAGGGGGCTTTTAATGCAGGCAGTAGAATAAGAGCATGATTTTCTTTCAGTAAACACGTGCCTTACATAGGTGTTGAACTCCAGTGCTTTGTTTCAGGGAATATTTGTTAAAGTATATACAAACTTCAAAAACAATTTTATATACACTATGACTGAACTCTGTGTATTTAGTAGAAGAGAAAAACACCCTTGAGTAACTGAACCAATTTAGATTGACGATTCTGATCCTGGCCATTGCAATGTAGTCTGGCACTACCAAATTTTTTTAATTACACTGAATAACACTTGCAAATAAAAATTTTTAAGACTTTAATTTTTCAGAGAAGTTTTAGATTCACAGCAAAATTGAGCAGAAGGCCCAGAGATTTTCCATATACTCCCTACCCCACACATGCACAGCCTCCCCAGTTATCAGTATCCCCCACCAGAATAGAACATTTGTTGCAATTGATGACCCTACACTGACACGTCATTATCATCCAAAAGTCCATAGTTTACATTAGGGTTCTCTCTGGTGTTGTACATTCTGTGGGTTTGGACAAATGTGTAATGACATGTATTCATCACTATAGTATCATAGAGAGTAGTTTCACTACCCTAAAAATCCTCTGTGCTCCCCCTGTTCATCCCCACCCTTCCCACCAGCCCCTGGCAACCACTGATCCTTTTACCACCTCCATAGCACTGCCTTTTCCAGAATGCCGTATGGTCGGAATCATATTGTATGTAGCCTTTTCACATTGACTTCTTTCACTTAGTAGTATGTATTTAACTTTCCTTCACGTCTTTTCATGGCTTGATAGGCAAATAAAAATTTAAGAGACTTATTTTAGATAGTCTGTGTCATCCAATAAACTTGTAAAAACTACTATACAAAATAGTTTTGTAAATATTTGTTAAATTTTTTGTATAAAATGTTTAATAGGTTCTACTCCCTATTTTCAAAAAAAATAGTGTATGCTAGCTGCCAGAGCAATTTACTTTTAACAGTATATAGATTGTTCTAAGGTCTTTGCATTGTCCAGGAAGGTGTTTTTCTTTCCATCTTTGCCTGAATATTAATAGCTAAAAAGAATTGGAGAGGGGCATTGATTTTAGCATTCAACATTTCCATCCAGAATTCTCTTTGCTTTTCTCTCACTAGTCCATCTCAAGCAATGCATTCTTCAACCATTGTTAGGTGATGAAAGAGGTAAATTAAAGAAAATATCATTAAAGAAAAAAGGCAAGGAATATGCCCTTTTTTTAAGTGGAAGAAGGGCTATTATGAAAGAGAAGTGTAGGAAAGAAGTACACAAGTTGCTGAGGGAAAAGCGCACATGGAAGTTGAAGGTTCTCTTAACCATCAATACCCCTGTACCCTGGCAAAATCTTCACAACCAGAAGGATATGCTACCCCAGTGTGAAGACCGATGCTCAGGGGTCTATAGTCAGAGAGGAATTACTGAGTCATAAGCTGTGCATATTTTCAACTTTTCTAGATATCAACAAACTGCTTCCAAAGCAGTAAATCAGTGTGTACTCCCACTGCAGTAGTTTATACACTGCAGTAGTTTATACTACTGCCATAGGTTTGATATAACATCCAATGTTTTTATGATTTTTAGCTGGCATTGTTTTTGTTTGTTTGTTTGCTTGCTTTGTCTTTTATTATTAAAAAGGTTGAGTATCTAATCATATTTATTGGCCACTTGGATTTCCTCTTATGTCAATCTTCTCTTTTTTATTAAGTTATTTAGAGTTTTAGTTTTTATCTTTTTTTATAAAAACATGCAAAAAATTGTGTTATGGGGGATTTTTCAGCCACATACATACATTTCCAGATATATTATCTGTAACTGTGCTCACTGTTTTTTGGTTGGTTGCTTTTGAATGCTATGCTTTCCCTCTGGGTTCACTTTTCTCCTTGAGATCTTTAATTGTCTCTTCAGTGAGAGTCTGGCAAATTTGACTCTCATTTTTGAGTGATAGTTTGACTGGGCATACAATTCTAGGTTGATTGTTATTTTTTCTCAACACTTTTATATTATTCCTTTGTCTTCTGGTGTCTAGCATTGTTGATGAAAGTCAGCTGTCCATTTAATTATCATTCCTTTGTACATAATCTTTTTCTCCTCCTCTGGCTGCTTTTAAGATTTTTCTCTTTATCTCTGATGCAGTGTCACCACAATGTGCCTACTGTGTGAATTTATTTTCATATATTTTGCTTGGTATTTGGGATGAAGTTTCAGTTGAGGATGCACATCTACGAAGGTTAATTCTAGGTGTCAACTTGATTAGATGAAGGAATGCCAAGAAACCTTGGTAAAGCTATCTTTTTAGGTGTGTCCATAAGGGTGTTTCCAGCAGAAATTAGTATGAGAACACATTAGCATGAGTGGACTGGGTGGGAAAGACCCACCCTCAATGTGGGAAAGACCTACCTTCAATATGGACTGGGTGGGAAAGACCCACCCTCAATGTGGGAAAGACCTACCCTCAATGGGGACTGGGTGGGAAAGACCCACCCTCACTGAAAGACCCACCCTCCATGTCTTTAGATTGGAAAGACCCCCATCCAATCTGCTGGGGGCCCAGAGAAAACAAAAGACAGAGAAAAAAAGGTGAATCTCTCTCTATCCACTGGAGTTGGGACACACTCTTCTCTCCTGTCCATGGACATCAGAGCTCGAGACTTTTCAACTTTTGGGTTCCAGGATTTACACCAAGGACCTGGTTTTGAGGCCTTTTGAGTTGGATTGAGCCACACTACCAGCATTTAGTTTGCAGATGGCCTATCATGGGAATTTTCTTCACAATTGTGTAAGCTAATTCCCCTCATAAATCCTTCTCATATATATATATTTTTTTTTAATTTATTTTTTGTGTGTGTGACTAGTAAGGGAACGTAACCTTTGGCTTGGTGTCGCCCGCACCGTGCTCAGCCAGTGAGCGTACCAGCCATCCCTGTATAGGATCCGGACCCGCAGCCTCGGCGCTCGCAGCACCGCACTCTCCCGAGTGAGCCACAGGGTCAGCCCCCTTCTCATATATTTATAACATATCCTATTGATTCTGTCCCTCTGGAGAAACCTGACTATTACAACATCATTATTCAATTCTAGAAATTTTTCAATTATTAACTTATCAAATATTGCTTCTCCATAATTCCTTTTATTTTCTTCTGGAACTACTATTAGATATGCCTGAAGTCTCCAAAATGTCTCCTTCAAATCTTTAACTGATGGGATGTGAGGGCGATCTGGCTGCGACATCTGTCACCCCATTGATCGCCAGGGTTGATTCGGCTGATCTGGCTGGCTAGGCGGGTGTCCCCTTCCTCCCTCACCGCTCCATGTGCGTCCCTCCCGAAGCTGCGCGCTCGGTCGAAGAGGACGACCTTCCCCGCTAGAGGAGAGGACCGTTCTTCGGTCAAGGGTATAGGAGTAGCTGCGCTCCCCTGCTAGAACCTCCAAACAAGCTCTCAAATCTTTAACTGATGTTTACTGAATCTAGAGGCTTTGAGACTTTTTCATGAACCCATTACCTAATCTCAGTAATAATATGATCCACAGACCTTCTGAGTAACTGACTGGATCTTGGCCTCATTATTGAATAAGTGCACATATTCTGACAGACAAAATTTTTACTTCCATTGGGCCAATTCAGCCATATTGTATCCCAGATATAAAAATGGCCATGAGCCGACTGAGCAACAGACTGCATGGTTTTAGTTGGAATGAACAACAAAATGCAAATTTTATTCTTCGTGTTAAACATGCAATTTATGGAAAACAATAAAATAATCTATACATATGGATAAAAGAGTTAAATGCGACAACTTTGATTATATATAAAAGTACAAAAATGGGCCTTAAAATCATGTGGCATTACTCACTTATGAAGGAGTCACCTGATCCCAATATTCCAAACTGTACTTATACTAGTATTTTTCAGAATATGATTTAATTTGCAACAAAAAAAATTTAATCCCATTTAGAATTTGAAGATACCCAGTTGGAGGACTATTGCTCTCACTCCCTACAGATGGGGGAGGTATTTGGGGTGGCAGCAGACAACCCCAATGTTCCTTTTCTCATGCCTCATCACCTTTGATGCCACAGTCAACGCCATTGGTGCCTCTTTTCTCCTCTTCTCACCGAGTACCATTCTTACAGCTGCCATTTTGAACCAGAGGCCAGTGTTACACTTTCTGTCTGGAAAAGTAACATATGCACATATCTTGCATTATCCGATGAGGTGAACTTGACTATAATCCTGTCACACCAAATGGCACTCAGTACTGATGCACAGGTAGGTAAGACATTCTCCTCTGCATGACACACACTGTGCCTCCACATAGCACAGCACAGTGGGCCCACTGCTGTATGCCTGCCATCTGCCACCCATGAGGTCGCACTGAACATTTTCCTTTTTGAACTTAATAGTGTGGCCTTTGTCTAGCATCCATCATTCTCATTTCTCACAGTGCTTCTTTTTTTTTTTTTTTTTTTTCTTTTGGTGACTAGCTGGTGTGGGGATCCAAAGGTCACAGGACCTTGGCATTACTAGCACCATGCTCTCCCACTTGAGCTAAACGGCCAGCCCCTCACAGTGCTTCTTCTAAAGTATTTAGATCAAAAGAGCTGACCACACTACATTGGGCTTTAAATTTTTAACTCACTTCTAAAATTCCATGACAAAGTAAAGCAGTGTTAAGTTTTTCACATTTTCTCATTGCAAAAGAAGCACTATCATACTTTGGGGTTTGGCTAATTCTCGTAAGTCTTTTTTTCAGATCAAGTCGTTCAAATATAGACGTCGTCTTCATGCAAAGAGAAAGCTCTCTCCAGTTCCGTCTTAGGAAGAGCCCAGCGCCTTGAATGTGATGTTCACCTCAAGAGAACAATGTCCTAAGTAAGTAGAAATGTTTCTCGACAAAGAACCTGCTGTTGCCAGTTCAATATCTTGTTTAAACTCACTACCAAATGCCAATACTGAAAGAATGTTTGATGAGCCAGCGGACCAAATAGTTAATATGAAATCAAATTTGAGTTTTGTAATATTTCTTCCATTTGTTTAGAAGCAAAGTATGAGTATAGATAATTTCAACAAAACTACTTTTTAAAATAAATACAATCTGTTAAGATAGGACGAAAGTTGCCATTAGTGAACTTCCCATAGCTTTGGAGGATTCCCATGGCCTATAAGGATTAGCATTGGCCTCTGCCTTGTCCTCCAACCACAACCCATGCCTTATGCAACTTGTTAATTTTTTTCTAGTTGTGCCAGTCTTCTGTCAGTTCCTAGAGCAGGACAAGCTATTTCCCAACACAGGGCCTTCACACTTGTTTTTTTTTTCCCTGCCTGGAATATTCTTCTGTCTCTTCTTATTTAAATATTACCTCTTCAAAGAAGCCTTCCCTGGCCACCCTACCCAAGAGAGGTCACCCTCCTTAGTCCCTGTCACCACACTCTGCCTATTTCCTGCATAACGTGAATTAGAGTCTGCTACTTTCTTGTTTCTTGGTTATTGATGGTCTGTTCCCCACACTAGAATGTGAGCACCATGAAGACGGGAATCTGCTTTGTCTCGCTCTCCATCCTAGACCTTATGTGCCTGGTGCAGAAGTCTACCAGCCAATGGCATCTTCCCGCTGCAGCCACCTCGGATTTAGAAAAATCATCAATGTGATCCAAACAGTAAATGCCAAGACACCTAGATGTATTTCATGCAGAATTGGCCACATAACAGAATTTAGGATATTCCCTGAAAGCCACAAACTTTGGGGTTGATATTTTGAATTCATTTCTGAAATATTAGTATTCTGGTTAATTCTTCAAAATAGCCACTAGAGGGGGACATAGCCAAATGCTATACTCTAAAATTCAAGAATTTTCAGAGAATTTTTGAAAGTGCTGCCGCCCAACCCTCCTCTCAGTTTCCCTGACAGAGGTCCACCCAGCTTCTTTTCAAATAAATTAAATAAATTATGATTGATAATTCACTACCCTATGGGCCAGACTATTCTACAGCTGGGCAGAACTATTATTTAGAAAGTCCTCTTTCTTGTTGACCTATCTGTAACTGCCCCTCACTGCCCTTCTTGCCTGAAATCATGAAGAAACTGATTCTACCTTGAGCTCTTGCGTGAGCCTCATTGTCTAGAATACTGTCTGGACTCTTTCAGGCAGCCGATCCCAGCAAGCCTCACACCCTGCTCCTCCTCGGCCACTGCTCCAGATGGAAAATCCCTGGGTGTTCTCTCTGTTGATGCACCGGCCCACTGCTCTCACGGTAAACTCACTCCCCAACATAGTCAGCCCCCCGCCACCCCAGGAAACCTCTTCATCATTTTGCCCTCATTGAAAGCCAGCTCTTCTGAAGGTCTGTTTCTCCTGCAACTGTCTCCAGTGAAGGCAGCTGGTTCTCCCAAGACCCGGATCTCACAAGCAGGGTTCAAGCAGCTGCCAGCACCACTCCCAAAGTATCACTTCTGCTTTGATATTTGTGTCGTCCTGCTGCTCCACTGTCACTTGTTTATCTACTAGTCAAGCCACTATAGAGGACTTTGGGTACTCATGTCCTTCCAGCACCACTCTGTTCTGGGTGGCTTTAGCAGCCATGTGGATAACTTGTCCATCCCCCTAATCCATTCATCCCACCCACACCTGGGACCTCGCAGGACCTCAAATTTACCCTAGTAATTCTCTCTCCAGCTCACTTGTTAGTCCCTTCCCCATACTGGTCCTTCATTCTCATTAAGCTATCCACTGCATTTTCTCCCCATAGCTCAGGCTTCTCATTTCTTTTCCTACCCAACCTACGCTCCCACTATTGTTTTTCTAACATCCTTAATATCCTTGTCCACTTATCTTTCTTCTCCAACTTCCCCAGGCCAAAATCCCAACTAGATAAATCAGTGGTTCTCAGAGGTTATGGTCTCGGGACCACATTACACACTTAAAAATTACTGAAGACTCCAAAGAGCTTTTGTTTATTTGGGCTATATTTACCATATTACTATATTAGAAATTAACGTTTACTATATTAGAAATTAAACTGGGAAAATGTTTTATATATTTATTAACTTAATAAACACAAATATTTACTTAAAATAACAAATATAATAAACTCATTACATGTTCTCATAAATAAAATTTTTATGAAAAATACCTTTGGGAGAGGGGAGGGAATCTGGCCAGACAGAGATCCGAGCCCTTGACCTTGGTGTTATAACACCACGCTAAAAAATACTACCTTTGTTTGAAAACATAGTGAGAAGAATGGCCTGTTGGTTTACATTTCGGCAAACGTCTTTAACATCTGGCTTAATTAAAAACAGCTAGATCCTCATAGCTTCTGCATTCAGTTTGTTGTGATATATTGTTTTGGTTGAAGTCTATGAAGAAAACTCAGCCCCACACATGAGAAAGAGAAAAGCAGCTCCTGATAACCAGCCAGGCCTTGGTGTTGCCGGGAGCTGGCCTTGGCGGTCTCCTGTTGAACATAAACAACGTCACAGAACATCTACATCAGACAAGGCCACTCTGTGACTATGAGGGACCAAGACAAAAGTAAGACCATGAACTTATTGAAGCCACAAAAATGAACAAACATTCTCCTATTCTAGTCAACACAGTCACTGCTGCTCCTTTACCACTTACAGCTTCCGAGTTGCTCTAGTCTACCCTCTGGATTACTTTCCTAGGGCTGTTCTAACAAATTACCACAAACCTGATGGCCAAAAACAACAGAAATGTATCCGGTTACAGTTATGGGGTGCAGAAGTCTGAATCAAGGTGTAGGTAGGACCATGCTCCCTCTGACAGCTCTAGGCGAGAATCCTTCCTTGCTGCTCCCAGTTTCTGGTGGCTCCAGGAGTTCCTTGGCTTGTGGTTGCCTAACTTCAATCTCTGCTTCTGTCTTCTCATGGCTTTTTCTCAAATCTGTCTGTCTCAAATCTCCCTTGCCTTTCTCTTACAAGGACACGTGTCACTGGATTTAGGGCCCACCCAGATAATCTAGGATGATCTCATGTCAAGATCCTTATCTTAATTTCACCTGCAAAGATCCTTTTCCAAGTAAGCTCACATTCACAGGTTCAAGGGACTAGAATTGTCGCTTTGCCTCCGACAGATTTGTCACCCCTTTTCCCCTGGGTGACGGAGCTGCCAAAGATTACTCAAAGCCTATCTCTTCTTAGCAGTGAGAAGCCTCAAAAAGGGGTTAATCTCCCAGGACCCTCAAGAGAGAGGTATTCCTTCCATTTTGGGAAATTAACCACAAATTGGGGTTCTCCTCCCGCATTTATTCTCCAGACCAGGAAGTTACAGGAAGAGAACATAGGTGGGGTTTTTTCTAAGTACAGTTTAACAAATTTAACAATAGAAGCTGGTAACATTCAGTAAAACAAGCAAGGTGACCTTCCATAATGCAATTTTCAAGAAGTTAAGTTGATTCACAACAAAAGGTTGATCTTAGCAAGCATTCTCTTCCTAAAGCAATTTCCCAGTATCTTTACATATCAATCAGTAACCTGTCTGTCCTTTGAGCCAGCAACCTTGCTGTGCTACAATTCTTTATTTTACAACAGAGACTAGCCTGGGGAAACTTTCCTGTCCCCTGCAGGGTCAACATTTTATAAGTACTTTTAAGAAGTTAGGCCAAACCGGAAACTGCAAGGCTTTGCAAAACCAGGCCCTGTGAAATACATTTGCTTTATGTATACTCCACATAGAATGTAGACGTATGCTTTGGGGAGAGGGAGCACCATTCAGCCCACTACACCTTACTATGGATAAGATTTATTAAGAAACCCAGTCAGAATTATTCCCACTTCCTGACAGCATCCAGTCCAGAGCAAAGCCCCACTTCTTTAAACTCTCCCCCACAAATCACCTAATGCAAGCCCAAATCCTGTAAGTCTTTTCTAAAACTGTGTTTCCAAGACATCCAACAATTCCCTATCGTGTATGTTTTCCCTTATTGTAATAAATATAAATTCAACTTGTCCAAGTACAGCTATATTCCTGGTGGTCTTTGGCTAGAAGGCATTGACACGTGGATAAGTAGTTAGAAAAGGAAGAAGTATTTTGATTGCCTTTTCAGATCATTATGGTTTTCTCTGATACTACAGCAAATTCAACAAGGGACAATTCCTTAAAGGTTACTTACAATGTGGAATCTGAAACCAGATCAATGAACTTTTCAGTCTCTTACGTTAAAATCAGTCAATCTTTTGCCCATACATAACTTTGAACATTATTCATTGATCATTTGTAAAATACTGTTTCACTGAATTATGCAGATCTTCTGAATGTTGACACATTTTATTATACAACATATATATTTGTTTAATCACACTTGTTAATATCACCACCAGTCTCATTAGAAGAGTCATTATGCACTAGAAAGCTGTCCACCTTACAGCAATGGATACAAACTTTCATAAATTTTTGTTTTCGCTTGAAGGAAAAAAAAGAAAAACCATGAATTTTTGCTAGAAATCTCAAATTTTATCACAAACAACAAATACTGTCAGTTGTTTTCCTCAAAATGGCAGGCTCACTTCCATGATTTGCAAGAAAATTTCTGTCAAATACCCAAGCCTGAGTATCTCAGGTGGGTGTGTCAGTTGTTCTCTCCAATTAAAAAAGTGTTAGGGGCAGGGATTTGATTCTGCTTTTAACTCAAATGGTTGCACAAGTGCTTTTCCACAGGATGATCATTATAACTTCAGTAAGCAACGAAAGTGTTTTATATGTACTTTCCATTTTGTCCAATAAAATGTTAAATAGATGTGTTCTCAAGGCTAAAGATTTATTAAAATTATAATTTTTTCTACTACTTTGCCAAGGACATTCTTAAGTAAAACTAGCTTTTTGCCCCTGAAAGTTTGTGGTGACAAGGAATATAAAGACTACAAGCACAGTTTGATTTACTGCCTTAATTCATGCCAGGGCAAAAGCAGTTTTACCTGCTTTTGCTTTTGTACCATCAGTGCAAATAGCAACACAGGGATAAGGGTAAATAATATCTCAGTATTGCTATAAAGACAGTTTTTATGTCATAAATCCCCTAAAATTGTCATGGGAATCCCCAGGAATCTGGGGACTACACTTTGAAGCCTCCTGAACTAAGCTATAAAGCAAGTCTCAACAAATCGGAAAGAATAGGTATCAATCATACAGACCACAATCTCTGCCCACAATGTAATTAAATTAAGACTCAATTACAAAAAGATAGATGTCCCCTAACATTTGGAAATTTTAGAACTTTTTTTTTAACACTTCATTGGTCAAAGGAGAAATCGTAACAGAAATTTAAAATATACCTAGAACTGAATAATAAAAATACAACATGACAAAACTTGTAAGATGCAGCAAAAATGATGCATTAAGAAAAATTTGTAGTCTTAAATGCTTATATTAGAAAAGAAGAAAAAATTAAAATTAATGACATACAGATTGATCCCAAAGAACATAGAAAGGAGACAATGATAAGGATAAGAACAGAAAATAAAGAAATACAGGGGAAAAAGAAATGATAGGAAGAACCAATAGACCCAAAATCTAATTCTTTGAAAAGATACAAACAAAATAAACAACAGAATGGAGTGGACAGAGCACAGAATCAGTGAATTTATAGAACAGTAGAAACTATTGAATCTGAACAACAGAGAGAAAAGGAACTAAAAAAAAAAAATGAACGGAGCCTTGGAGGCATGTAGGACTATAACAAAAGATGTAACATTTATGTCATTGGAGTCCCAGAAAGAGAGAAGAAAGAGGGCAGAGCTGGAAAAGTGCTAGAAAAAAAATGCTGAAAGCTTCCCAAATTTATCAAGAGACACAAATGTACAGATTCAAACGGGTGAGCAAATCCCAAAAAGGATAAACTCAAAACAGTTCATACCAAGACACATCATAATTAAACTTCTGAAAATTAAAGACAAAGAAAAAAAACTTTAAAGCAATCAAAGAAAAATTACACCCTACCTATAGAGGAAAAAGTAATTAGGCTGACCACAGACTTATCATTGGAAGCCACAAAGGACAAAAGAAAGTGGCACAATACTTCTCAAGTGCTAAAAGAAGAGAACTGGCAACCCAAATTCTATACTCAGTGAAAATATCCCTCAGGAATGAGGGGGAAATCAAGACATTCTCAGACAACGGAAAGCTACAGACTATGTATGAGGAAGGGTAAAGAAACATAAAAGGAGGTAAAGTTGCTATACTTCATGCAAACTGGTACAGGAAAGACATCAGTAGACTGTTACGCACTTTGTATATATCATGTAACACCCAGAACAACCACTAAAAAAAACTATAAAAAGAGATACACTCAAAAACAATATATATAAATCAAAATAGAATCCTAAAAAATGTTCAAGTAAACCACAGGAAGGCAGGAAAAAGTAAACAGAGAGGCAAAAAACATAGAGAACAAACAGAAAATAAAAAATTAAATGGCAGACTTAAGCCATAACTACATTAAATGTAAATGGTCTTAAAACGCCAACTATGAGATAGAAGCTGGCAGAGTGGACTAAAAAACATGACTCAACCATATGCTTTCTACTAAAAAGCTCATATTGAATAAAATGATACAGGCTGACTGAAAGTAAAAGGATGGAAAAGATATATCATGCAAACATTAATAAAAGGAAAGTAGAAGTAACTATGATAATATCAGATAAAGTAGACTTTAGAGCAAAGAAAATTAGCAGAGATAGAGAGGGACATTACATAATGAGAAAAGGGCCAATCTTAGGTGAAATAGCAATTATAAATGTACACATCAACCAACAGAGTTGCAAAATACATGAAGCAAAAACTGATAGAACTGAAAGGAGAAATAGTCAAATTCACAACTACAGTTGGAAACTACAACACTCTTCTCTCAACAATTGATAGAACAACTAGATAGAAAATAAGCAAGGATACAGAAGAACTCAACAACATCATCAACCAAAAGAATCTAATCAACGTGGGTAGAACGCTCCACCCAACAACAACAGTGGTATGGTTTGAATGTTTGTCCCCTCCAAAACTCATTTTTAAAATTTAATTGGCATTGTAACAGTAATAAGAAATGGGACCTTTAAGAGGTGATTAGGCCATAAGAGCTATGCCATGATGGGTAGGATTAATGCTTGCCTTGGACTGAGTGTTCCCCCCAAAACATGACACCCATTGTGACAGTGTTAAGAGGGTGGGAAATCTTATTATGGTAATTGAAAGATGCGGCCTTGAAGGAATGATTAGATTGTAGGACAATGCTGTAGTGAATGGACTAATAATAGTGGTCAAGGGCATGGTTCTGAGGGCTTTAAAAGAAGAACAAATGAGGGGCCGGCCTGTGGCTCACTCAGGAGAGTGTGGTGCTAATAACACCAAGGCCATGGGTTCAGATCCCATATAGGGATGGCTGGTTCACTCACTTCGGAGAGCATGTTGCTGACAACACCAAGGCAAGGGTTAAGATCCCCTTACCAGTCATCTTTAAAAAAAAAAAAAGAAGAAGAAGAAGAAGAAGAATACCTGAGAAGCTTCCTCCTCTCTCTGCTCCTCTGTTTTCTGCCATGTGAGAACCCTGGGTCACGTTGCCACCACCAAGACCTTCAGCAGATGTTTCCCCTGGGCTTTAGACTTCCCAGCCTCCAAAACTGTAAGCAATAAATTTTGTTTTCTTACCAATCACCCAATTCCTGGTATTTTGTTATAAGCAACAGAAACAGGCTAATACAATGCCATTATAAAATGGTGAGTTTGGCCACCTCTTGTTCTCTTGTTTTCTGCCATGTGACAATGCAACAAGAAGGCCTTTGCCAGATGCTGGCACTTTGATATTTGGAACTACAGAACTATGAGCCAATACATTTCTGTTCATTGTAAATCACCCATTCTGTGGTATTCTGTTATAGTAGCACAAAATAGATTAATACAAGCAAATATACATTCTTTCCAAGCATCCAAAGAACATATACCATGATACACCATAACCTGTGCCATAAACAAACCTCAACAAATTTAAAAGAATTGAAATTATACAGCATGCTTTTTCAACCACAATAGAATAAAAGTAGATATCAGTAACAAAATGATGACAGGAAAATCTCCAAACAGGTGGAAACTAAATAGCATGCTTCTAAGTAATTCATGGGTAAAAGAGTATCTTACTCCATATAGGCTGCTATACAAAACACCACAAACTTCATAGCTTATAAACAACAGAAATTTATTTCTCACAGTTCTGGAGACTGGGAAGTCCAAGATCAGGGCACCAGCAGATTTAGTATCTGGTGAGGGCCTGTTTTTTGGTTCATATATGGCACCTTCTTACTATGTCTTCACATGGTGGAAGAGGCAAGGCAGCTCTCTGGGTCCTCTTTTGTAAGGGCACTAATTCCATTCCTGAGTTCTCTGCTCTTATGATCTAATTACTTCCCAACATTTCCACCTCCTAACGCCATCACATTGATGATTAGGTTTCAACATATGTATTTGGGGGGGCCACAAACATTCAGACCATTGCAATGAGCAAATCTCAAGGGGAATAAAAAATACAATGAATTGAATTAAAAACAAAAATATACATATCAAAATTTGTGGGACACAGCTAAAGCAGTGTTGAGAGGGAAATTTACAGCACTAAATGCACACATTACAAAAGAGGGAAAATCTGACATCAATAATCTAAACTTCCACCTCAAGAACCTAAAAAAAAAGAGCAAAAGAAACCCAAAGCAAGCAGAAAGGAAAAAATAATAAGGATAAGAGCAGAAATCAGTGAAACTGAAAACAGAAAAACAATAGAGAAAATCAACTAAACAAAGAGTTAGTTCTTTAAAAACCCTAGCAAGAATGACAAAGAAAAAAAAGAGAGACAACACAAATTGACAATATCAAAAATGAAACATGCGATATCAGTACAGACCCTGCAGATAACAAAAGGATAATAAAGGAATCCAAAAAAAATAAAAAATAAAAAAAACTCTACACACCTAAATGTGACAACTTAGATGAAATGAACAAATTCCTTGAAAAACACAAACTACCCTAACTCACACAATACGAAATATAAAATTTGAATTGCCCTATAACTATTAAGAAATCAAATTAATAATTTTAAAACTCCTAAAAAAGAAATCTTCAGACCCAGATGGTTTTACTGGAGAATTCTACCAAACAATTAAAGAAGAGTCCCCTCCAAAACTCATGTTAAAGTTTAATCTCAACTGTTAACAGTTTTAAAGGGTAAACTGACTATGGTGTTTTGGACTCTGCAAAGAATCCCTACCAGGGAGAAAGCCCTCACCAGATGCACCCCTTTACCTTGGACTTCCCAGCCTCTAAAAGTATAATAAATAAATTTATTTTCTTTATAAATTACCCCATTTCAGGTATTCTGTTATAGGTGACAGAAATCTTACTAATACAAAGAGATAACACCAATTCTACACAATCTCTTCCAGAAAATAGAAGAAAACATTCCATAAGTAATGTTATGGCGTTAGTGTTACCCTGATACCAAACCCAGACATAGCTAGTACAAAAAAGAAAACTATAAACCAAAATCTCTCATGAACTTAGATGTGAAAATTCTCAACAAAATATTAACAAATCCAATCCAGCAATGTATAAAGTGAATTATACACTATAACCAAGTGGCATTTATTCCAGATATGCAAAGCTGGTTCTACATTTAAAAAACCAATCAATGTAATTCACCATATCAACAAGCTAAAGAAGAAAAATCTCATGATCATATTAATTGAGGCAGAAAAAAATATTTGACAAAATTCAACACCCATTTATGATAAAAATAAGAATAGAGGGTAATTTCCTCAATTTTATAAAGAGCATCTACAAAAATCCTATAGCTAACATTATTCTTCATGATGAAAGAATGAATACTTCCCCCTTAAGAGCAGGAACAAGACAAGGTGCCCTTTGTCACCACCCTTATTCAGCATAGTGCTAGAAGTTTTCAAATAATGGTTTGTCTTATGTTGATATATCCTGGATGTGATTGTAAGTTGTAAGTGGTCCACTCACAGAGAGGAGCTCTGAGAATTCTGCAACTATGAAATATTACATCTTGGCTAAGTGGAGGAGGAGTAGGGAGAAAATGTTACAACATAAGATAATGCTTTAACTTTTTAAATTTTTGTGTGTGTTTTATAAGGTACATAATACATTATTTACAGTAGGACATGTTATATAATAAACAAATATTAGACATACACTGAAGTTTGGGTTCAGCCTCAGAATTCAACCAGAATCTGCCAGTTGACTTTGACCAAGTGCCCACTTTAACATAATTTCTGACAACCCTGAATCTCTGAGTCATCATGATCCTTTGAAAGCATAAATCACCATCCTATCTAATCAATGTAACAGCAACAATTATATAAACAAGGCACGTGATTTGTTTTGGTTTCATCGTCAGTATTAGAATATTTGTTTTCCAAAACAGGTGAGCATTCTAGATTAATTTAGAGTAAATATTCCTTATGTGCTTTATGATTAGAAATTACTCCTGTTGAGTGAATTATTAATGTATATTTATTATTGCAAGAGCAATATGCTGCAGTGATCAATGATGACTGTGAAACTAACAATTTTACATATAAAATCAATTTACAACTTCCAAATTGTTAAATAAGTAGAGAATAGATTGGCACTTAATATGAAGGTTTAGAAAGAATACAGTAGCTGGATAACTTTATGAAGAACTTTATATTCTTTTTGAGCCAACATGTTTATAAAACTTTAAATAATATAATGCAGAATAAAAGGAACTCTACCATATGAGGGCACTTCAAATAATTTGTGGAAAAATAAAATTAAGAGATAATACAAATTTTTCCACAAACTTTTTGAAGACTATTATATAATGTATTACATACATTATAAACAACACAAAATTTTTAAAAATTAGAGCATAACTTTTAGAATATAATTCTTTTTTTTTTCCAACATAACAGGTTTATATGTAATACAGTACTTCTCACCATGGGTATGTTACTCAGTTAATTAATATGAAGGGTTTTTTCATTCGTTTGGTTTTTTAGCAGCTGGCCTGTAGGGGGATCCAAACCCTTGATCTTGTTGTTATTAATACCACACTCTAACCAACTCAGCTAACCCGCCAGCCAATTTTGTTTTTTCTTTTAACATCAAATCTCTTTTCCATTTCAATGTCCATATGAAGATTTTTTTAAAACATTAAGTCTTTTCTCCATTTCAATATTAGATACATTGAATACATTTTTCTAAACTTTTTTTCTTAAGAGATTGAAGTTTCAATTTTTGACTGACCATTTGATACCTAAGTATGATGTCAACTTGGGAGATAACAAAACAAAACTCTAATGAAAATATGAAGAAAAGATTCCTTAACAATTCAGGAGGCTGCGATTATAACTGAATAGTAGTGATTAACTAGGATTATGGGCAAGAGCTTCCTTCCTCCTGTTTCATGTGCTCTAAGAATTCTGAAACTATGAAATATCACTTATGCAAGTTTCAGCCATTTTACTTCTTTGACCCACTTTCTAACCAGCAAATATAAATTATAGGCTGTATTTTTCAGTGCATTACTTGTCGTAAAGAAAACTTTTTTTTTTCATTTAACATATATCAATTTGTTCCCATTTTATGGAAAACAACTAAGAAAGTGAAACTACCCTATTTACTGCTTCTTGGCAACTTTCAGACAACAAAGCTTGGGTTTAACCTCACTACAGCAGAAGTTTTCAGGGAGAGGTTTGATTCAGAAGGCCCTTCAAAGTCACATCTGTCCATTTCTCTTTCATGCATCCACCCTCAAGCAAACACAGACGACTGTAGTGCTGAGAACCACACCTAACAAGAGACCGACCCCATCTCTGGCTTCTACTGCTTCAACAACAGTACCGAAAGCAGTGTAATGAGGACTAAGAGTGATTGTGTTGAAACTAAGGTCATGATGTTGATGTTGAGGGCTGAAGGTTACCCCAAAATGGTATACTTGTATACGTAATTCCATCTGACTTGAAATATTCCCTCCCTGGAGCTCTGAATGCTGAGGTTCCATGTGACACTACCTTCCAGGAAGCAGCCATTACAGGAATCAGAATATTATAATTCGGGCTGAGCCCGTGGCGCACTCGGTAGCGTGCTGCGCTAGCAGCGTGGCGATGCTCCCGCCGCGGGTTCGGATCCTATATAGGAATGACCGGTGCACTTCCTGGCTGAGCGCCGGTCACGACAAAAAAAAAAAAAAAAAAAAAAGAATATTATAATTCTAGTATTTATAGAAGTATTTGGTGTACCAGCCTGCATTCATAACATAAAATAACCTATAAAAACTTTATTAAAGTTTTAATTATTTAATTCCATTTTGGCCATGAGACTTTTAAGAAAAGAACACTTACTTGGGCATTCTTTTGTAACAGCATAATGTCAACTTTGCCACTTAAAAATTTCACTTCTATATTAAGTACCACAATATCCATGATATGTTATCTTTAATTCTGCCATAACAAAGACTATAAATAGCATTTAAAAGAGGAAAGTTTGAGAAAAATTAAGTACCCAAAGCATATTTTGATTCCACCAATTAAACTTCTACCAATTTCCACTGGTGAAGTGAAAAAAAATCTCTCGAGATTTCCCAAGCTATGAATCCCAGGTACAAAGTTCCTTTAAAAACAAACAAAAAAAAAAACTATACAATAATGGGGGCTGACCAGTTAGCTAAGTTGGTTAGAGTGTGGTGTTGATAACACCAAGGTCCATGGTTCAATCCCTGTACCAGCCAGCTGCCAAAAAAAAAAAAAACTATTAAAATATAATAATGCAGGGTATTGGAAAACTTTTCCCAGAATTTCACTTGCTGTACACAAAAAAAATACTGCTTTTACTGAATGTGTTGCTTTGGTGTTGTACATATAGACATTTGGGCACACGAAGAAAATCTGACATTTCTAAGTTTGACAGCTCTGTAAAGTAATAACTAAATAAACTCTCCTTCTACTTTCTTTGGTGGCTGAAAGGTTTCTCTACCTCCCCAAAACAAATAGCATAGTGTATCTTATTGATGAAACAGTAACATAATAGAAAATCAGTTAGCTGTCATGCAATTATCATTGCATGGAACAAACATGGTAATGGCTAAGAATGATTTAGGAATCATAAGCATTCAAAGTTTTGTTCACATACATTAGTTGTATGTCCAATAAGGTAATGTGGACCTGAACCCCTTCCCCCACCCTTGAATATTAACTGACTAGCTTTTCTCCTTCTGTAATTAGCTTGTGCAAGGTTTTACAAGCCCCTGCGGGTGGGACTTTCTGGTAAGGGCAGATAAAGGACTTCCCAAACCGCCCAAAGTACACCCAGTTCCAGGAAGGACTGACCAGTTCCTTATCTAGGGGCCACTGGGTCTGACCCAGAGGGGAAGACGATTAAGCAATACACTGTTCCTTGTTAGCCTGCCAACCCACCAAAAGCTACCAATGAATTTAAAGGTCACCTCAGATGACCAATAAGCTATGTACAACTTATCCTGTTGCCAAAGTCTGTCTAAAAACTGTATAAAAAGTGCCTGTGTTGATCCCGGAGGCTGGGGCTGCGCTGAAGGCGGCCAGCTGCCCTATTCAGGATTCGAGGTTTCAGGCCGGCATTAAAGAAGATTCCTGGGAGCGCTCGAGCCGCACCGCAACTGAACAGCCCGAGGCGGCAGCGACCGAGAACGGGAAAGGCGACAAACGAGAGGCAGAGAGTGAGCGCCCGACCTCGCACAGCCCCGTGAGTGACCCCTGGCCCAGCTCTGTTCGGAGGGATTACGCCCACCCGGCTCCCGCCTGCATCACCAGGCCACTCACCGCCCCGGGGCTGCCTCCATTTTCCCAGGTGCTGGCAGCTCTGCCTGGCTCAGCTCTCACTGAGCCTTCCCACTTGCTTGGCCCGGCGCGGGGCTTTCCGGAGCCTGCGGGCCGGCCTCCCCTCCCACTCCCTCCGCGGTTCTCTGGCGGGACTGGGGGCGTGGGGCGTCCCCAGCCAGTGTCGGGAGGGCAAGGAAGTACGGGCGGGCCGACTGTCACTCCACCACACCCTGGACTCCGGCCCCCGGTAAACTTCCTGTTACTGGGAGGCAGATACCATCTCTGCGGCCACCAGTTCGGAAAAAAGCCTAACCAAGTTCTGGTTGGGAATAGTGTGGTAGGAGAGTTCCCAGGTCTGCTTGAACCTGCCGGAGAGCTGGCTGCAGGTGGGCGCTAGATTCGGTCTATGCCGGGGGGATATAAAGGTGAACAAGCCCCAAGAAAGATCTACATTGTGCTACAAAGGCACCCAGAGCGACCGGTCATCTGTACCTAGCAGAAACCTGGTAGACTTCCTGGGCGAGGCGGTGCCGAGCAGGGTCTTGAAGGCCCAGCTGATAGACGAGGGGTGCACAAGACATGCCCCAGCCCAGCACAGTGCGCACAGAGTGGGGAGACGTGCGGCCAGAGAGGCGGAGACTCGACAGAAACCACACACCCGGTTGGGTCGCCACTGCACGATCCAACAGCCTGGGACAGAGCACACGGAACAGGGAGAAGTCCGGCACAGGAAGTGAAAGCTCAACAGAGATCACACACCCTGTGGTACGTGACCCACCAGCCCAGCAGAGTCCAAGCTGACCAGAAAGGTGGCTCCCCGGAGAAGCCCAAACACGAGGCAACCACTCACACCAGGCACTAGAGGCCAACTGAGCAGTCACGGAGGGAGCCATAACAAATTGGCAACCACAGCAACATCCTAGTTAGTCATTAGTCTCAAACCGGTGGACTGTGAAACCCCCTGCCACAATGAATAAACACCAAAAAAAAGATACCAGAATACAAAAAATCAAGAAAGTACACCACCAAAACTTAATAAATCTCAAACTCTAGATCCTATAGAACAAGAAGCCCTTGAAATAAGTGACAAGAAATTTCGAGTGATAATTCTAACGAAACTGAATGAGATACAAGAAAACTCAGCTAGACATCATGATGAAATGAGGAAAAGTATACAGGATCTGAAAGAGGAAATGTACAAGGAAATCAATGTCCTGAAAAAAAATGTAGCAGAACTTGCTGAACTGAAGAAGTTATTCAGCGAAATAAAAAACACAACGGAGAGTTTAACAAGCAGGCTTGTCGAAGTTGAAGAGAGAACCTCTGAACTTGAAGATGGGCTGTTTGAAATAACACAAGCAGACAAAAAGAAAGAAAAAAGAATCAAGGACATGGAAGAAAATCTGAGAGAGATATCAGACAACCTCAAGCGCTCAAATATCCGAGTCATGGGTATTCCAGAAGGGGAGGAAAATGGAGATTCCATTGAAAACATATTCAACAAAATAGTGGCAGAAAACTTCCCAGGTATAGGAAAAATCACAGATCTTCAAATCCAGGAAGCTCAACGATCTCCAAATGTATTCAACCCGAAAAGGCCTTCTCCAAGACATGTCATAGTCAAATTGGCAAAACTCAGAGACAAAGAGAGAATCTTAAAAGCTGCAAGAGAGAAGCGTCAAATCACCTATAAGGGAGCCCCAATCAGGCTAACATCAGACTTCTCATCACAAACCATAAAAGCTAGAAAGGAATGGGATGATATTTTCAAAATACTAAAAGACAAAGATTGCCAGCCAAGAATACTCAACCCTGCAAGGCTATCCTTCCGAAATGAAGGGCAAATAGTATATTTCTCAGACAAACCAAAACTGCGGGAGTTCACTACCACAAGACCACCCTTACAAGAAATCCTCAAGGGAGTACTGGGTTTGGTTCCTGAAAAATAACTACCACTGCCATAAAAACCCAAGAAAAATCAATACCCACTAGTATAATAAAAATGGCATTCATGAAGAGAAAACAAGCAAACAAAAACACTATCTACAACCTAAGGAACCAACAAACACAGAAACCAAACAGTAAATCAGAAAGCAAGGAACAAAAGACACCTAAGACAACCAAACAACAATCAATAAAATGCTAGGAATAAATCAACACCTTTCAATAACAACTCTTAATGTAAAAGGCTTAAATTCCCCAAGCAAAAGACACAGACTGGCTGAGTGTATCAAAAAGCAGGACCCAACTATATGCTGCCTACAAGAGACCCACCTCACCCATAAAGATTCACACAGACTAAGAGTGAAAGGATGGAAAAAGATTTACCATGCAAACAGAAAAGAAAAATGAGCTGGAGTAGCTATTCTTATATCTGACAAAATAGACTTTAAACTAAAAACCATAAAAAGAGACAATGAGGGACACTACGTAATGATAAAAGGACTGATCCATCAAGAAGACCTAACAATCATAAATATGTACGCACCCAATGTTGGAGCAGCCAGACTTATAAAACAAACTCTATTAGACCTAAAGAAGGAAATAGACACTAATACCATAACAGCAGGGGACCTGAACACCCCACTGTCAATATTGGACAGATCATCTAGGCAAAGAATCAGTAGAGAAACACAAGATCTAAACAAGACTCTAGACCAATTGGAATTGGCAGATATCTACAGAACATTCCACCCAACAACCTCAGAATATTCATTCTTCTCATCAGCACATGGATCATTCTCCAGGATAGATCACATATTAGGTCACAAATCAAGTCTCAATAAATTCAAAAAAATTGGAATTATCCCATGTATCTTCTCAGACCACAATGGATTAAAACTAGAAATTAATAACAAACGAAACTCTGGAAACTATACAAACACATGGAAATTAAACAGCATTCTACTTAATGACATATGGGTCCAAGAAGAAATCAAGCAGGAAATCAAAAAATTTATTGAAACTAATGAAAACAATGATACATCATACCAAAACCTGTGGGATACTGCAAAAGCAGTAGTGAGGGGGAAATTTATTGCATTAAACGCTCACTTCAGAAGAATGGAAAGATGGCAAGTGAACAACCTAACACTTCACCTTAAAGAACTAGAAAAACAAGAACAATCCAAACCTAAAGTTAGCAGACGGAAAGAAATTATTAAGATCAGAGCAGAACTAAATGAAATTGAAAACCAAAAAACAATTCAAAAGATCAACAAATCAAAAAGTTGGTTTTTTGAAAAGATAAATAAAATTGACAAACCATTAGCATGGCTGACAAAAAAAAAGAAGAGAGAAGACTCAAATAACAAAAATTAGAAATGAAAAAGGTGATATTACAACTGATTCATCTGAAATTCAAGGAATCATTCGAGACTACTATAAACAACTATACGCCAACAAATTTGAAAATCTGGAGGAAATGGATAAATTTCTGGACACACACAAACTCCCAAAACTGAGCCATGAAGACATAGAAAATTTGAACAGACCAATAACAATAAAGGAGATTGAAGCTGTTATCAGAAGGCTCCCAACAAAGAAATGCCCAGGACCAGATGGATTCACAGCAGAATTTTACCAAACATTCAAAGAGGAATTTACACCAATTCTTTACAAACTATTCCAAAAGATTGAAACAGACGCAAATCTCCCAAACTCATTCTATGAAGCAAACATCATCCTGATACCAAAACCAGGTAAAGATACAACCAAAAATGAAAACTACAAGCCGATATCCTTGATGAATATAGATGCAAAAATCCTCACTAAAATACTAGCAAACAGAATACAGCAACAGATACGAAAAGTTATTCATCACGATCAAGTGGGATTCATCCCAGGGATGCAAGGTTGGTTCAACATACGCAAATCAATAAATGTGATACACCATATTAATAAACTCAAACACAAGGACCATATGATCATCTCTATAGATGCTGAAAAAGCATTTGATAAAGTTCAGCACTCATTCTTGACAAAGACCCTCTATAAGTTAGGTATAGAGGGAAAGTATCTCAACATAATTAAAGCCATATATGCCAAACCCACTGCCAATATCATCCTGAATGGGGAAAAGCTGAAAGCTTTTCCTTTAAGAACAGGAACTAGACAAGGATGCCCACTCTCACCACTCCTATTCAACATAGTATTGGAAGTACTAGCCAGAGCAATCAGAGAAGAGAAGGAAATAAAGGGCATCCAGATTGGAAAAGATGAAGTCAAACTGTCCCTGTTTGCAGATGACATGATCCTATATATCGAACAGCCTAAAACCTCTACAAAAAAACTGCTGGAATTGATAAATGATTTCAGCACAGTAGCAGGATACAAAATCAACACTCAAAAATGAGTAGCATTTCTTTTCTCCAATAGTGAACATGCAGAAAGAGAAATCAAGAAAGCCTGCCCATTTACAATAGCCACCAAAAAAATAAAATACTTAGGAATTGAGTTAACCAAGGAGGTGAAAAATCTCTATAATGAGAACTACAAACCACTGCTGAGAGAAATTAGAGAGGATACAAGAAGATGGAAAGATATTCCATGCTCTTGGATTGGAAGAATCAACATAGTGAAAATGTCCATACTACCCAAAGTGATATACAAATTCAATGCAATCCCCATCAAAATTCCAAAGACATTTTTCTCAGAAATGGAAAAAACTATTCAGTCATTTATATGGAACAATAAAAGACCATGCATAGCCAAAGCAATGCTGAGCAAAAAAAATAAAGCTGGAGGCATAACACTACCTGACTTTAAGCTATACTACAAAGCTATAATAACCAAAACAGTATGGTACTGGCATAAAAACACACACTCTGACCAATGGAATAGAATAGAGAATCCAGAAATCAACCCACACACTTACTGCCATCTGATCTTTGACAAAGGCACCAAGCCTATTCACTGGGGAAGGGACTGCCTCTTCAGCAAATGGTGCTGGGATAACTGGATATCCATATGCAGGAGAATGAAACTAGATCCATACCTCTCACCGTATACTAAAATCAACTCAAAATGGATTAAGGATTTAAATATACACCCTGAAACAATAAAACTTCTTAAAGAAAACATAGGAGAAACACTTCAGGAAATAGGACTGGACACAGACTTCATGAATACGACCCCAAAAGCACGGGCAACCAAAGGAAAAATAAACAAATGGGATTATATCAAACTAAAAAGCTTCTGCACAGCAAAAGAAACAATTAACAGAGTTAAAAGACAACCAACAGAGTGGGAGAAAATATTTGAAAAATATACATCTGACAAAGGATTAATATCCAGAATATACAAGGAACTCAAACAACTTTACAAGAAGAAAACAAGCAACCCAATTAAAAAATGGGCAAAAGAGCTAAGCAGGCATTTCTCTAAGGAAGATATACAAATGGCCAACAGACATATGAAAAAATGCTCAACATCTCTCAGCATCTGGGAAATGGAAATCAAAACCACACTGAGATACCACCTAACCCCAGTTAGGATGGCTAAAATCCAAAAGACTCTGAACAATAAATGCTGGCGAGGTTGCAGAGAAAAAGGAACTCTCATACATTGTTGGTGGGACTGCAAAATGGTGCAGCCTCTATGGAAAATGGTATGGAGGTTCCTCAAACAATTGCAGATAGATCTACCATACGACCCAGCTATCCCACTGCTGGGAATATACCCAGAGGAATGGAAATCATCAAGTCGAAGGTATACCTGTTCCCCAATGTTCATCGCAGCACTCTTTACAATAGCCAAGAGTTGGAACCAGCCCAAATGTCCATCATCAGATGAGTGGATACGGAAAATGTGGTACATCTACACAATGGAATACTACTCAGCTATAAAAACGAATGAAATACTGCCATTTGCAACAACATGGATGGACCTTGAGAGAATTATATTAAGTGAAACAAGTCAGGCACAGAAAGAGAAATACCACATGTTCTCACTTATTGGTGGGAGCTAAAAATTAATATATAAATTCACACACACACACACACACACACACACAAAACCGGAGGGGGGGAAGAAGATATAACAACCACAATTACTTGAAGTTGATACGACAAGCAAACAGAAAGGACATTGTTGGGGGGGAGGGGGGGAGGGAGAAGGGAGGGAGGTTTTGGTGATGGGGAGCAATAATCAGCCACAATGTATATCGACAAAATAAAATTTAAAAAGTAAATAAATAAAATTAAAATTTTTTTAATAGTGCCTGTGTTAAAGGCTCGGGGCCGCTTTTGTCCTGAAGACGGAGCGACCCCAGCATGCTGGAAATAAAAAATCTCTTGCTTGATTGCAGCGATCTCTGTTTCCTGGTCTTTGCGAGATGAGCCTTCCCAACAAGTAAGATTCACGCTTTCGGGCCAGTCTTACATTTTGGTGCATTGGCCGGGAAGCGGCTCTCTCTCTAGGACCAGAGACTAGAGAATGGAGGATCACTCGAGCAGGTACCATGGTTGTCTGTCTGTCTTCTGTGTCTGTCTTGTGTCTTTGTTGTCTATTGTAATCTGGTTTAGGCTTTTCGGTGGCTCCGGGACGGAGTCATCGGTCTGGTTTAGGCTTTTCGGTGGCTCTGGGATGGAGTCATCAGTATGGTTTCGGTTTTGGGGAGGCTCGGAGACGGAGTCACCGGTCTGTGGTGGTCCATAGCGGCAGGTAGACATACCGGTATGCCGCGGCCACAGGAATCCTGGAGGACGCTTCAGATTCCTATGTTGGAGACGAACGGGTTTGGCTCCATGGGAGATCTCTAGGAAGGAGACCCCTCCCAAGTTCTCTGATAATCAGGTTGTGGCGCCCGTGGCAGGGGCACGTCAGTGTTTTGGTTTTTGTTTGTCTGGTTGCATGTGTGTTGGGACTGATGACTTTCTGGGGCAACATGGGGCAGACTGTCTCGACCCCTTTAAATCTGACTCTGAAATACTGGACTGATGTGAAGGCCAGGGCTCATAATCTGTCTGTACAGGTTAAAAAGGATAAGTGGGCAACACTTAATTCTTCGGAGTGGCCGAATTTCCAACTTGGGTGGCCCGCCGAAGGCTCCTTCTCTCTGCCGCTGATCACGGTGGTAAAGAAAAAAAAATTTTTGGTTTCAATTCTAAAAGTAACCCAGACCAGGTCCCTTATATCGTTGTCTGGGAAGATCTGGTCACAGACCCTCCTCCGTGGGTCCATCCCTTTGTTCCCCTAACAGGTCCATCGGCTGCATTTGCTCTTCAAGAGATGGAAAAGAAACCGGAGGTCCTACCTCCCACCGAATCGGACTTGCTTCTCCTAGACCCTCCTCCTCCTTATCCTCCCTCCCTCTGCCCTCAGGCAGCCTGCCCATCAGCTCCGCCGGAGGACCCACAAGGAGCAAGGGAGGGACCTGTGCAGGGGACGCGCAGTAGGCGAGCAGCCCCTCCAGAGGCTGTTCCCACCCTCCCTCTGCAGGCTTATGGCCCTCCTGATGAAGACGGCAACCAGCCCTTATAGCACTGGCCTTTCTCCTCTTCAGATCTTTACAATTGGAAATCTCAGAATCCCCCTTTCTCTGAAAACCCCCAGGGTCTCACTAACCCTGTAGAATCCCTCCTCTTTACTCATCAGCCCACCTGGGATGACTGCCAGCAGCTCCTCCAGGTCCTGTTCACCACTGAGGAGAAACAACAAATCCTCCTGGAGGCTCGAAAGAACGTTCCAGGAGACGATGGGCGACCTACCCTCCTCCCTGATGTCATAGATGCAGGATTTCCGTTGACCAGACCAAACTGGGATTTCAACTCAGCAGAAGATAGGGAGCACCTGAAGGTCTATCGCCAGGCTCTAATGGCAGGTCTCTGAGGGGCAGCAAAATGCCCCACCAATTTGACTAAGGTAAGAGAGGTAATCCAGAGGCCCAATGAGTCTCCGTCAGCATTTTTGGAGAGACTCATGGAGGCATTCCATCAGTTTACCCCGTATGATCCTAGTAATGAGGAGCACAAGGCTACAATGACAGTTGCTTTTATTGACCAGTCTAGTAGGGACATCAGGAAGAATCTGCAGAAGCTTGAAGGGTTACAAGATAAGTCATTAAGGGAATCAGTGCAGGTGGCTGAAAAGGTTTATCATAATAGAGAGTCAGAGAAAGAAAAAGAAGAGAGAAAGCAGAAGGAGCAGGAGGCAAAAGAAATAAAGAGAGAAAAGCACCAAGAAAGAAATCTTCACAAAATTCTGGCCACTGTAGTCAGGGAAACTAGGGAACCTAATAAGACCATACCAGGCAACAGGAAGGAACCCCTAGCAAAGGATCAGTGTGTGTACTGCAAGGAGAAAGGACACTGGGCTCGAAAATACCCCAAGAAAAAGAAAAAGCCTCAGGCCCCCAAGGTCTTGGCCCTGCAGGAAGACAGTGATTATAGGGGACGGGGTTTGGATGCCCTCCCCGAACCCAGTGTAACCCTAACAGTGGAGGGGAAGCCTACTCAGTACATGGTAGACAATGGAACCAAACATTCAGTGTTGCAAGAGGCAGATGGACCCCTTCTCAAAAAGAAGTCATCGGTACAAGGGGCTACAGGGAACAGACAGTACTCATGGACTACCCTAAGAACGGTGGACCTAGGCGTGGGCCGGGTATCCCACTCACTCATTGTCATTCCTGAGTGCCCCTACCCACTACTGGGATGAGACCTCCTCACCAAAATGGGTGTTCAAATTCATTTTGACCCCAAGGGACCTCAGGTGTTAAACCAACAAGGAAAGCCTCTCCAGGTACTAACTCTCAGATTGGAAGATGAATACCAATTGTTTGAAAAACAAGGGCGGGAGACTGGCCTATCTTGCCACAAGAACAAGCACGCGCCATGATCAAACAAATGCACCAATGGACTCATCTGGGAGTTAACAAATTGGTCCAGACTGCCCTAAGGACAAAATATCACATCATAGGGCTAAAACAATTAGCAGAACAGATAGTTTATAAGTGTGTGCCATGTCAAAAAGTAAATGCTTGTAAGAATACCACGGGACCTGGCAAAAGACCCAGGGGAGACAGACCTGGGGTATATTGGGAAGTAGACTCTACAGAGATCAAGCCAGGTAAATATGGTTACAAGTATCTCCTAGTTTTTGTAGACACCCTCTCTGGATGGGTAGAAGCATTCCCAACAAAGCAGGAAACTGCTACCATCGTGGTCAAGAAAATCCTGGAAGAAATCTTCCCACGCTTCGGGATGCCCAAGGTAATAGGGTCCGACAATGGGCCCACCTTCATTGCCAAGGTAAGCCAGGGAGTGGCCAGATACCTAGGGGTCAATTGGAAATTACATTGTGTCTATAGACCCCAGAGTTCAGGACAGGTAGAAAGGATAAACAGAACTCTAAAAGAGACCCTGACTAAATTAACCATGGAGACTGGCGTGGACTGGGTGGTGCTCCTTCCCTTGGCCCTGTTTAGAGCTAGGAACACCCCCTCCCAGTTCAACCTGACCCCCTTTGAAATTCTCTATGGTACCCCTGCCCCCTTGACTTTACTGGGGGATGCCTTTGAACCCACTTGCCACAGTAACAGTGACTTATATGCCAGGTTAAAAGGACTGCAAGCAGTGCAGAAGGAAGTCTGGATGCAGCTGGCAGCCGCCTATGAACCTGGGACCCCCGAAGTTTCTCACCAGTTCCAGGTTGGGGACACAGTCTACGTTAGGCGACATCGCTCTCAGACTCTGGAATCCCACTGGAAGGGACCTTACCTGGTGCTCCTGACAACACCAACGGCTGTGAAGGTAGACGGGATCTCTGCTTGGATCCACGCCTCGCACATAAAGCCTGCACCACCAGAGGACCAACGATCAAAAGACACCGCCTGGAGAGCCCAAAGTTCCAAGGAACACCCCTTGAAGCTCAAAATCGTTTGGACTGGGGGCTCAAACACCTTAAATATTGTAAGATGAAAATTTTATTTTTTCCCCTTCTGTACCTGACAGTCTTTCCCGGGAGCCTGAGAGCTTCCGGCCCACATATCCCCCAAAAGTTAACTTGGTATGTTCTAAATGGGGTGGGAGATGAAATCTGGAACCTATCCAAGGTCACCACGGGAAAATGGTGGCCTGACCTCTTTCCCGATGTGTGCAAATTAGCCATGGGAGCCCCAGCCAACTGGGATTTAGAAGGATACTTTGATGCTCACAAACCCCCTTCTACCCCCTCCCCACCGGGGCGCTTTGGGCTCGAACCGTGGTGGGGCTGCTCTACTAAAGATCGGAGAAGTATGCTGAGTGCCCTCACCTTCTATGTGTGCCCTGGGTTGCACCGTGACAGAGCACTAAACTATCAGTGTGGAGGCAAAGCAGATTATTTCTGTAAAGGCTGGGGCTGTGAGACCACGGGAGACACATATTGGAATTCCTCATCCTCCTGGGACTATATAAAGGTAACTGCTAATTATATCCGCCCCTCTCCCCCTGCTGCAGGGTGGACAGGCCGATTGGGAAGCAGCCACTCTAAGTGGAAAGATAACCCTGCCTGTAATGGGTGGTGTCACCCCCTCCGAGTGTCCTTCATGGATTCAGGAGAAAAGGCCACTGGGTGGGAAAAAGGATTTATGTGGGGGTTAAGATTTTATGAAGAGAGGTATGATGATGGGCTGTTGTTCACCATCAAGCTCAAAATAAAAACCCAGTATACTGCCATAGGCCCAAATAAATACCTAGTTCCAGGGGTCAAATCAAAGACTACCGCAGCACCCCCGGGTACCCAACCAGAGTCCTCAGTCCCCACTGCAGGGTCAGAGGCTGCAGCACCGAAGGAAATAACTCAGCCCCCTGAGCCTAGGCCTCAAAAACAACCTGGGTTATTCCGCTTATTTTCTGAAACCTTCAAGGTCTTAAATAGTACCAATCCCAATGCTACCCGCTCCTGCTGGCTTTGTTATAATGTTGCTCCCCCATATTATGAAGGAATAGCCTTCAGAAATGAAATTAGTACTACAACTGATGTCTCCAACTGTCGTTGGCAGCAACAACAGGTCAAACTCACTCTGTCAGCCGTTGCGGGGCAAGGAACATGTGTGGGAAGAATCCCTTCCTCACACAGCCAGCTGTGCAACCAGACTCTTAACGTGACCAAGTGGTCTGGTGACACATATCTGTTGCCCCCTCCAGAAGGATGGTGGGCCTGCGCTACTGGAGTCACACCCTGTGTTAGCTTACAGGCCCTAGACGAGACCCAGGATTTCTGTGTCTTGGTTCGGTTGTTGCCTCGGCTTGTTTACCATCCCTATGAAGAACTATTATCACACTGGGATGAAAATAAGGGGAACTACCGAACCAGAAAGGAGCCCCTAAGTATCACGCTCTCTATCCTTTTGGGCTTAGGACTGGGAACAGCTGGGGCAGCTACAGGAGCTTCAGCTCTGGCTATTCAACATCAAAATTACCATAGTTTACAGGCAGCCATAGATGCTGATATTAAAGAAATAGAAAATTCAATTACTAAATTACAAGAGTCCCTCACCTCTCTTTCTGAGGTGGTCCTACAAAATAGAAGGGGACTAGACCTCTTGTTCCTTCAGCAGGGGGGGGCTCTGCGCTGCACTAAGAGAAGAATGTTGTTTTTACATTGATCACTCAGGGGTAATTAAAGACTCCATGGCCAAAATCAGGGAAGGCCTAGCCAAAAGAAAAAAAAAGAAAGAGAACAAAATCAGGGATGGTTTGAGTCATAGTTCAACTCCTCTCCGTGGCTCACGACCCTCGTGTCTACCCTACTAGGACCACTAGTCATTTTGGTGTTGCTTCTGACCTTCTGTCCTTGCATTTTAAATCACTTGCTAGCTTTTGTTAGAGAACATGTTAGTATTGTTCAAATTATGATGTTAAGGCAACAATATCAGGAATTAAACAAACAGGAATCAGTATTTCATGACTGAAATACCCACAAGAAAAACGGGGGAATGTAGACCTGAACCCCTTCCCCCACTCTTGAATATTAACTGACTAGCTTTTCTGCTTCTGTAATTAGCTTGCGCAAGGTTTTACAAGCCCCTGCAGGTGGGACTTTCTGGTAAGGGCAGATAAAGGACTTCCCAAACCGCCCAAAGTACACCCAGTTCCAGGAAGGACTGACCAGTTCCTTATCTAGGGGCCATTGGGTCTGACCCAGAGGGGAAGACGATTAAGCAATACACTGTTCCTTGTTAGTTTGCCAACCCACCAAAAGCTACCAATGAATTTAAAGGTCGCCTCAGATGACCAATAAGCTATGTACAACTTATCCTGTTGCCAAAGTCTGTCTAAAAACTGTATAAAAAGCGCCTGTGTTAAGGACTCGGGGCCGCTTCTGTCCTGAAGACGGAGTGACCCCAGCATGCTGGAAATAAAAAATCTCTTGCTTGATTGCAGCGATCTCTGTCTCCTGGTCTTTGCGAGATGAGCCTTCCCAACAAGTAAGATTTGTGCTTTCGGGACAGTCTTACAGTAATTAAAGTAGAGCATGATGTAACAGGATTACTGGCTTTGGGTTAAATGATGGTGGGCCTGTCTCATCATTCTTCAGCTAAAACCAAAATTTTAAACATTTAAGCGACTTGGGAGCTCTCTTATCTTTTGCTTATAAAAGATGCCCAAATAAGATGGAACACGTAATGGGTGAGATGTACCTGTTACATGTTTTAAAGTCACTTCAACAAAAGTAAGCCTTAAGAATGTACTTCACAGAAAACAATACTGAAGTAGCAGGGCTTAGTAGCAGATGGATAGTTGCTTACAGAGAAAGTGCTTTATTTGCTGGAATCTGATAAAGAAATAACCAAATTGATGTGCCTCTGAGTTCAAGTATTGCCTTTCCTACATTATAACTGCTGGAGAGATCCTCCTATCATTCTATTCCAGGAAATATGCTGAAATTGACATATATGCCATGATAACTGAGACACAGATGAAAATTCAGATAGTATTTGATTATTGTAAAAGCCTATTATATTCCTTCTTTGCCCCATTCCTGGATCTAAGATTCAAGAATTTTTTTTTTCCAAGTGATTGTGTGAAACAGCAAGCAAATCCTAAAATATTAGAAGCAAGAAATATAAGGAAGGGTAAGAATCTTGAGTCTGTTTCTGTAAATATTTAGAAAGCATTCTCTTTAATATCTGCACATGGCTGGCTGGTTAACTCAGTAGGTTAGAGCATGGTGTTATAACACCAAGGCCAAGGGTTCAGATCTCCATACTGGCCAGCCACCAAAAAAATAAAAGATCTGCATGAAGCTTCAGATTGTGGGATTTCTTCAGTGAAATGGCATCATAGCAAGTGCTCAAATCTTCAACCCAAGTGATGGAGTTTGGATGTATTGTCCCCTCCAAAACTCATGTGGAAATTTGATCTCCAATGTGGCAGTGTTGGAAACTGATTGAGTCATGGGGGTGGATCCCTCATGAATGGATTAATGCTCTCCCTGGGGGAAGAGGGGTAGTGAGTGAGTTCTCACTCTATTAGTTCCTGAGAGAACTCCTTGCTTAAAAAGACCCTGGCACCTTCTCTCTCTTGCTTCCTCTCTCTTGTTTCCTCCCGCCATGTGATCTGCTTGTACCCACCAGCTCCCTGCCATTTTTCCGCCATGAGTAGAAGCACCTGAGGCCCATGCTAGATGCAGCTGTCCCAGAATCATAAGCCAAATAAACCTCTTTCCTTTATAAATTACCGAGTCTCAGGTGTTTCTGTTACAGCAACACAAAACGGACTAATATACCAAGAGTAGAAGAGTTGTGTTTATGGTAGCCAATTGCTATTACAAATTTAAGAAAAAGTTAATAACCTCAATACTAGTAGACTGTGATAAGTTGTACATGAATATTAGAATACCTAGAGCAACCATGAAGAAAACTATACAATGCAATATGCCCAAAAATACTATAAATAAACCTTTAAAATGTTCAAATGAAAGAGAAACAAACTAATTAGAAATGAGGAAAATGAGCAGAAAATAACTCATAAAAAGCCAAAACATATCAATATTCACCTTAAACGTAAATGGCCTAAACACACCAATTAAAAGGCAGAGATTGGCAGAGTGGATTTAAAAACACACACACACAAAAAAAAAACCAAACAAACAAACAGAAAAACATGGTCTAACAATATGCTGTCTACAAAAAACTTACTTCAAATACAATAACATAGGTTGATTGAAAATAAAGGGATAGAAGAAGTTATATCCTGCAAACATTAATTTAAAAAGCCATGAGTGTCTATATTTATATCAAATAAAGTAGGCAACAGAGCAAAGAAAATTATTAAAGACAAAGAGGGATATTTCATAATGATAAAAGGATCAACCCACCAGGAAGACATTACGATCCTAAATGTGAATCCACCAAGCACATAAAGCACATGAAACACAGGGGCCACAAAACACATGAAGCAATGTTTTTGTTTCTTTTTTTCCTGGTCCAGGATCCAATCCAGAAACACATACTGCATTTAGTTGTCATGTGTAAAAGGGAAAAACAGTACAGGATTCAATCCCTGTAGCAGCCAGTGCCAAACAAACAAAACCTCTGTGAAAGGAAAAAGCAAACCCTTTTTCCCCTCTAATCCCATGATCAACACAGAATACTTCTGTGACCCTTGGTCACCAAAACATGGGGATTTTTCTCCACCAAGCAATCTGTCAGTGGATTTTCTAGCAGGGTGTCCTATAATTCAATCAGTACTGACACTGTGTACCTTGGCTATCGTGTCAGATCTCACAGGCTAGGGGCGGACAAGACTGACCCCACTTTAGATGGGGTCTAGTCCAGGCCACCCATACTTATGACAAACTGGCTACAAAGAAAGGTTCCTACAACTCCCTCCTTGGGTCTGATTAATTTTCTAGGATGGCTCACAGAAATCAGGGAAATACTAATTACTCATATGTTTGCCAGTTTATTATAAAGGATATTACAAAAGATACAGATGAGCAACCAAACAAAGAGATGGAAAGAATGAGGTTTAGGGAGGAGGGGCAAGGAGCTTCCATGCCCTTTCTGGGTGACCCACCCTCCCAGCACCTCCAAGTGTTCAGCAATGCAGAAACTCATCAAATCTTGTTCAAGAGTTTTTATATAGCTTAACTTTAGCCACACTTCCTTTCCAGAGGTAGACGAGTGGGACTGAAAGTTCCAACCCTTTAATCCTCTATTTACTTGGTCTTTCTGTTGACTGGCACCACCAGTAGGCTGTCTAGGAGTCCCACCCTAAGTCATCTCATTAGCATAAACTCAAGAGTTATCAAAGGGGCTCATTATGAATAACAAAAGACACTTCTATCATTCAGGAAATTCCAGGGATTTTAGGAGTTCTATGGTAGAAACTAATTGGAATAAAGACTATATATTTCATATCACACCACATCATGTCTCTTTGGTCTTCTTTAATCTAAAATAGTTTGTCTTTACATTTTTTAAGAATACAGGACAGTATTTAGTAGTATATCCTTGATTTGAGTTTATCTGATATTTACGCATGATTAGATCTAGGTTATGCATTTTGGGCAGGAAAAAAAAACCACAGAAGCGACATTGTGTCTTTCTTGGTGTACCGTATCAGGAAGTATATAATGTCATTTTTTTCTTTTTATTGGTAATGGATTTTAATACCTTGGTAGTATCTTCCAGGTTTCTCAACTGTAAAGATATCTATTTTCTATTTTTCCTAGTTGATATATTTTGGGTTTGTTTTTTGTTTTTGTTTTTTGTTTTGATGCTATGTTAATGGTATTTCTTTAATTTTATTTTCTGATTGTTGATGGTGTATAGAAATTCAATTGATTACAGTAATATTAACCTTGTGCCCAACAACCTTGCTGGATTCTAATTTATCTGTAATTTTTAATGTTTTAACTCTTTTTAAATTCTTTTCATTCTAATAATTTATCTATAGATTATTTTGAACTTTCTACATGTACAAGTATGTCAATTCCATATACTGACAGCTTTTTGTCTTATTCCCAACTTGTCTTATTCCCAATTTCAGGGGGAAAGATTTTTATATTTTACTATTTAATATTATACTTGCTACAGATTTTTTTGTAGAACCGTTTATCAGATAAGAGAAGATCTTCTCTTCATTGACACTAGTCTTTTTTTTTTTTTTTTTTTCTAAAAGATGACCGGTAAGGGGATCTTAACCCTTGGCCACGCTCAGCCAGTGAGTGAACTGGCCATCACTATACAGGGCTCCGAACCCGCAGCCTTGGTGTTGTCAGCACCACACTCTCCCGAGTGAGCCACGGGCCGGCCCTTTTTTCGTTGTTTCAATCATGGTTATACGTAGAATTTTACCAAATGCCTTTTTGGCCTTTATTAAATTGATAATATTTTCCTTTTATTCTGCACATATACAGTAGGTTAATTGCACTGATTAACTTTTTAACTTTAAACCAACCTTGCATTTCTGGAAGGAACCCAACCTAGTGATGAAACATTGCTATGATCTATGCTAGGTTCTTATTTTCAAGACTAAATTGCAGTTACCCCAAAATGATTTTTAAAAATCCCAACTATAATTTGGTTTAATTTATGGCCGAGGTTATGGTGAATTTTGGTAAATATTCCAGCTCTCTTTTTCCTTTTCCAGACACTATGACTATGTAGCAAATCTCCACAGAAATTAAGGGTTTAGAACAACACTAAGCATTTTTATCTCTCATGGTCTGCTCAAGGTCTCTCATGAGGTTGCAGTCAGATCAGTTGGGGTTGGCCTATCTCAAAGGTTTCTCCACTTACATTCCTGGCGCCTAGACTGGGGAGACCCCTACAGCTCTCTATAGGAACACCTGGGGCTCCTCAAACATCCCCCTCTAACTCTGTGTGTTATCTCCAGCATGCCAGTTTCAGGGAAGTGGGACTTCTTACATGGCAGCTCAAGGTTCCAAAGGCACGTATCCTAAGAGAAAAAGGCAGGGGAAGCTGTGTTGCCTTTTATGACCTAACCTGAGAAGTCACAAAGCATCATTCCACCATACTTTTTTGACTGATGCAGTTACAAAAGCCTGCTTAGGTTCAAGCGTTGGGAATGGACCTGTCTCTCAATGGAGGAGTATCAAGTCACATTGTAAGGAGAACATGTGGGATCAGATACGTATTGTTGTGGTCATCTCTAGAAAATGCAACATACCACAGCAGCATCCCACAAGCCCCACAGCCAGCTTAGACAGTCGTCTCTGCCACTGCACCCAGCTCTAGCCTGTCTTTCTAACCTTCTTTCTTATCTCTGCCCCCAGTAGCATAGTGCCCACATTTACTTCATTGTCTTTCATGCACAGCCACAAACTGGAGTCCCACAAGCTTGCTCTCAGGGCCAATCTCTCACCCTCTCCAGAGTTTTTGGAGGGTAAGGGAGAGCCTCAGTGGGCTTGAGAAATCGGTGTCCCATGTTGCCCAGGCTAGAGGTCCTGGGAAATGCCAACTGGACAACCCCTGAATGTATCTTCATAGCAACATGCCAGGCTAAAGATTTTTCCTCAGTGCCTCAAACATCTTCTCAGTGAGGGCCTCCTGCCCACAGGACTATGTTAGGAGCAGGTCGCACATGATAAAGGAAGAAACCACTGCTACAGAAGGAGTTCACAGTGGAGAGACATGTCTGTTAGCTTGTCAGAGCATCAAACGGACATAGAGTACATTAAAGGATATAAAGGCCAGAAATATCATGATCAGGTTTGCACTTTAGAAAGTTTATGACGATGTTAAAGCAAAGCTACCCTTGTCCCTTACTGTCAATAACAATGCATACTCTGTTGCACTTGGTGTACAAAAGCTCCATTACAATGTATTAGACCTGAGGGGGATTTCTAAGACATGAAGCCTCTTTGAGGGAGACTCACCCAGGTATAACTTGTTTGTGTACAAGCCAGGAAGCACACCCTGAAGAAAACCTGCAATGGAATGGAGTTCATTTTCCTCAGTTCAGAAGACAGAATTAGGAGTTGTAATAGCAACAAATTCATCTTCTAAATGATTTACTCCAAATTCTGAATTAATTTTCACCATTCCAACAGACACAAGCTAATTTGATTCCCTAGCTATGAAAAATAGGCATAGCAACATTCTTTGTAAAATGCTTTGGAAGTATATGATTTATTAAAATAAAAATGCCAGGGCATCAGCTACAAAATCCTCCTATGAAAAGTCCTACAAATGTGCTAAAGTATTTTCACGATAGCCTTTCCTGGAATCCAGAGCGGCAGCAAGTAATTCCTGGTAGGTCTGTCTTTTCTTGCACCGTAACCTATATTGAACAAAGAAGCTGAATATCTGATTGATTCAGGAAATCAAAGTAATAAAATTGCCAGAGACAATGTGGCCAAGTGATTAGAAGAAGACTGGTTGAAAATTTAAACATCCTTTCTACTCATTAATCTCCAACTGCTAAAGACAAACAGAAAGCAAAATTAACATGATTGTAAACTAAGCACTGTGTCCTGTGGCTACCGTTTCGGCCTGCTGAGAGAGAACGAGTGATCAAAGCACGTAAGTCAGCTGAGAACTGTGGGACCATGCTGCTCCAGGGAGCGCACAGCCAGGATCCATTACCCGGCCTGTTTCAGGAACAGGTGAACATAGTAATTAATCTTAGCTTCAATTTGTGGGGAAGCAGGAAACCTACATCCCTGTCCACTGAGTTTATATTTTAATCCCCTGCGTTCTGGGGAAAAAGTTTTAAAACTGGCATAACGACTTTTTTCTGCCCTTCCAAAAGTGTAGAGAACAAACAGTTGGGAGGAGTTGCTGAGTTCTGTAACCAGGCAGTAACAACGCCTCCCAGGAAAGCTGCTGATTGCTACCTTGCTTGGTTTGATGCATTTAAGCAAACAAAGCGAAGCCTCTTCCAATAAAGCTAGCAGGTTTCTGAATACAAGAAAATATTCCAAGACACAGGGACCCTCACCCCACAAGCATAAACCATGAATATCTGGACACTTGGAACTGGAGTTGTTCTCAAGGTAAAATTTAATTGATCAACGGGCACTCGAATTGCTTAAAGCATGTCCAGGACTTCACATATTGTTCTAGGTACAGGAAAATGAACAGGCACCCAGCTTGCCCCTCCTTTGGACCAAATTCATATTTTTTTTTAAAGGCAATAAATTGTACAAATAAATTATCTTGATATGTACTTTTTTTTCTTTTTCTTTTTTTTTTTTTTTTGGCAGCTGGCCGGTAAGGGGATCTGAACCCCTTGATTTTGATGTTGTCAGCACCACGCTCTCCCAGGAGAGCTAACCAGCCAGGCCATACAGATGAAATATCTGCATCAGTAATGAAAATGTCATTCTGGAAACACAGAAGAATTTACGCTAAAAGTCAATGCTTAATGAACTGAGTAGCAAGATGAAACCAAACCATGGAAGGCAATCTTTCCTCTAAGAGGAGACAACAAATTATGGGTGTAAGCAGGAGATGCTAGAAGGTGCCCTCTGATGTCTGTAACTTTGAGTGGTAGAGGCCACTTTGTCACTGGGAGCTAAAAGAAAAGTGGATAAGAGAGGTCTTTTAGGAATTGCAACGTTTCAGTGCCCTTCCTTGTTCCAACACTATCAGTAGTGGACTGAGATTTCAACGAGGTATACATTAGCTATCCAAGCATAAAATCCAGTAAGGTTCTTTTCACACAGATCCTACTCACGTTAACGAAGATATGACTTCCACTATGACTCTACCTTCCCCATTCCACTCTGCTCCTCCCCCACGATTTTATAACCACATTACTACATTTCTGGAATGGTATTACTGCCAGCTTTTTCTTCTTCTTTATTTCATCTGGATCTGATGTCCTACTATTAAAAATTTGGTTGGGGACCCATATCAATTTCTGACAACATCCAACTCAGCTCCTATTTGTTTAAAATCAACTGAGCAAGACTAGACATTAATCCATTGAGAACAAATGTAACCCTACATTTTATTTTCATCTTCTTGTTCAGTGTAAGCAGGGAGGCCTTTCACGGTTGCCACCTGTTGTGCAACAGAGCTTGGAATGAATTTCACATGGTCATTCAGCTTGGGTTAGGAACAGTCTTTAATGGGGAAATGTATAAGCCAAGGGTCAGCAACAGAAGATGACATGGTCCCAGAGAAAGGGATTCTAAGGCTAGGTGTTGTATGTGTTCCCTAGTGGAGAGACATGTTCCCCCAGAGACAGTGCCTTCTTAGAGTAAAATTGTGAGAAAACAGCCTTGTCGGAATGTGGACATTGAGACTACTTAGAGCCATGGTAGCTGAGTTTAAGTGTCAGCTGTTTATAAGAGTTGTTTGGGAAAGCCAGCTCCCCAGCACCTGGGAATCTCAGGGGCCCTTAGGAAGTTACAGCCCCTTCTGCTAGGGGCAGAAAGCCATCCTGTGCGAAGCTAAGTGTGGGCACTGCCCCTCCTGCTGACAGAAGGAGAGACCTTAGTCTCAGCTGGCACAATATACAGGCAGCCCCAGCATTAACTCCCAGGGCCAATTTTGGATGATCTCACTTGAGACACTACACTTTTCTATTCATTCTTTAAAAGTGCTAGTCATAGGCTTATATTAACTTGCAAACAACCAGTGTGACACTGTGCTACAACAATCTGCCAGAAAAAAGAAATTCTCTGAGTTAATGAAAGATTGTCCACAGATGAAAAAGTTTCAGTGGAGTAATTGTATAACATTCAGACATATCAGAATATTAAGTTAGTGAGGGAGAAGGCAAAATCGAATAGTCTATCAATTGGTGCAAAGAAATGGGCAGATGATGAGCTGAAGAGAGATATAATAGAAAATAACAGTAGGCCCAGCCATTTAGCTTTGTTGGTGAGAGCATGGTGTTGGTAACACCAAGGTCAAGGGTTCAGATCCCCATACAGGCCAGCTGCCAAAAAAAAAAAAAGTTACAATAGGTTCTTTCAACAAATATTTATTGAGCACCTATGCTAAGCTCTGAGGATGAGCTGGTATACAAGACTGAGATGGTCCCTGTCCTACAGATAAGTAAACAGTCAACTAGATCTTAAAAAATTAAAATAATAGTTTGTAAAGATGGGTTTTTAAAGTATTTTATGTGTCCCACTTCATCTGCTCCACTGATGTTAGCTATTATAAATATTGGAAAATGTGGATTATGAAGTACAGAAGTAAATGCATTGTAAAGTTTTTGTGTTTTTATGAGATTTTACTAATTTATCATGCACATTTGTTATATTGTTTAATGAATTTTTTATACAAAAAAGATGGATTTTTTTTCCTGAATTACTTATACTAAAATATTAGCACTCTTACAAGTTGCAGTTCTGTTACCCTGAATGAATTTTTTTTAAAAAGAGCCAATCAATGAAACAGAAGCAATACTAATTTTTAAGTAGGGGGGGGGAGAATTTACCTAATCTTTAAAAAAAAACTCAGAAAAAAATTAGAACGTTTAGTTTGTTCTAGACACATTTTAGGAAAAAGGTCTATTTGGGAGGAATTTTTAAACTTCAAAAAGAAAAATCTTCCAAGCATCGAAGACAGTTCAGGTAACCATAAAACATCTATCAAACTCTGAAGGAAATGTTATCATTTACAAGGGCATTTTCAAATATGCCACAATTAAGAAAATGTACCGCCTTTCTGCATAAGCTATTTCAAAACACATTCTACTCTGATAACACTAAGGTCCAGGATTCGATCTCTGTACTAGCTGGCCGCCAAAGGAAAAAAAAAAAAAAGACATTCAACAGCAGGAGACAAATAACAATAGGCAATACACACAGTAAGAAATATAAATGGCTGGTAAAATATGAAAGATGCTCATTTTCGCCCCTGATCAGAGATCTGCAAGTTAAAACTGCAAAGAAATACCACTTTCCAAACTATCAGATTGATTCAAACAAAACTTTTTGAAATCTTAACAGAGGAAGCAGCTTGACAGAGGCACCCACTGGCCAAAGTTGGGATAAGTTTAGCATCAAAAGAACCATGACTGTAACTGACTGAAACACATTGACTATATAAAGTCCATCTGATACTCAAAAAAAAAAAAAAAAAGTGAGAGGAATAAAACAACTAAGGAAATAAAAACTTCTTTGCAAGTGGCCATTACACCAAGTTCTTATTCTGGAAAAGAAAGAATAGTTTTTCCTTTGTAGTAGGAGCTGCATCGTAGAGTAACCTAATAGTCCTAGTTGATGAGGAAGAGCCCTTCTTTCCAGGAAAAGGCCAGCTATTGATGGATACAGAATTTGAAAAAATCACAATTGGCAACCCCTAAGGAAATAATTAATTAAGCCAATAATTATCAATGGATGCTCAATTAGCTGAAAGATTGGGGAGGTGGATATTCACCTTGTGCCAGTTATCACCCTGCAGATTACTAACTTATTCTAAGATAATCATCACCACATACACCCAGTGATCAACCTTAATACCATTAATAATGGGATAACGAGAGCCTTATTATGTGCTTCCTGGTGTGATGCAGTGTTTAGCCTGAATCCAATCAAGCCTTTAGATCCAACTTCCAATAATAGGAAATATGAAGGTTTTTGTTAAATGACATCACAAGGACATAATCAGAAAAATAAAGAAGTTGGGACATCCTAGGGAAAAACTAGCCTGGTGCTATGGTTTGAATGTCCCCCCAAAACTCACTGAAGCTTGATTCCTACTGTAACAGTGTTAAGAGGGTGGGAAATCAGACTATAGTATTTGTAAAGGTGGGGCCTTTGGGAGGTAATTGGATCTTGAGGACCTGCCCTCATGAACAAATTACTCCTCTAACCGATTCATGGGCTATTACAGGAGTGACACTGGTGGCTTTCAAGAAGAGGAGGAAGCATGTTAGTGCACTCTTGCTCAGCCTCTCACCTGCATCATCACGGGATGATGTGAAAGTCCCCACCAAGAAGAAGGACCTCACCAAATGCACACCTCAACTTTGGACTTCCCAGCCTCCAAAACTGTAGGAAATACATTCCATTTCTTTATAAATTACCCAGTTTCAGGTATTCTGTTATAAGTAACAGAAAAGGGACCAATACACCTGGTCTCTCCAAGTCAATGTCATTAGAAAAATAAAAAACTGGGGAGAATGCCTGTTCTAGTTTAAAATACACTCCAGGATGTTGATAATGGGGGCGATTATGCATGTGTGGGGGAAGGGGGTATATGGGAAAATTTCCGTACTTTTCTCTCAATTTTGCTGTGAACCTAAAACTGCTCTTAAAAAAAAAAAAAAATACACTTCAGGGCTGGCTTGTTAGCTCAGTTGGTTAAAAGCACAGTGTTGATAACACAAGGTCAAGGGTTCAGGTCCCTGTACTGGCCAGCAGCCAAAAATAAATAAATAAATAAATAAATAAATGAAATTTGAGAGACTCAACAAGCAAATACAATCATGGCTCTTGATTAAATCTTGGTATGAACAAACAATGCAAAAGACATTTAGGGGACAAGTGGGAAAACTGGAGTGTGTTGTTCTTATTATGATTGTGTAGGAAAGTGTTCTTATTTAGATATGCCTATCGAAATACTTAGGAGTAAAATGTCATGATACCTTTATTTACTTCAAAAGACTTCAACAAATAAAAGGCGAAACATAACAAAATGCTAAAAAAAATTTATTAAATCTAGATGATAGGTATGTGGTGTTTATTATACTATTCTCGGTACTTTTTTCTGTAGATTTATAATTTTCATAATAAGTATATAAAGCATTTTTAAGATACAGTATTTGCGAGAGTTTGAGGACACAGACTATCCCACACATATTATTGGCTGGAGTTTAAATTGGCTTAACATTACTAGAGGACAATTTAGAATACATAAATTTTATTTTGGAATATACATACCCCTTGACACAGTAATTCCATTATTAAGAATCTTTTCAATGACTAGTGACACAAGTACAGAGGATAAATTTATAAGGATGTTTATTATAGCATTATTTATAACGAATTTGAGACAGGAGGGAAATGGCAAATATATTATACATTATCTATGACAAAGAATATCATATTACTGTGAAACAAAATAAAGCAAGGGGCTGGCCACTTAGCTCAGTTGGTTAGAGCATGGTGCTGATAACACCAAGGTCCAGGGTTCAATCCCTGTATCAGCCAACTGCCGAGAGAGAGAGAGAGAGAGAGAGAGAGAGATCTCAAGTATAGTATGTACAACCCTTTTTTTTCCCAAAACTAAAATATAACATAAACAAAACTTCTGGTACACATTTATATGTGGTATGGAGTATATTAAAAACATTCTGGAAGACAGATACTCAGCTGTTAGTAACAGTTCCCCTGGGAAGTAAAACTGGAGTGAGCAATGGAAGGGAGAGACAGACATTCGCTTTTTTTTTTTGAGCATGGTTTACTCTTGTAATTTGAAAAATTTTAGCTTAACAAATACAGTAACAGTGTATACTGCAAAAAAAAAAAAGGAAATGTCCTTATCAAAATGGAGTTGGGAAAAGAAAGTGTCCTTATTGAAATGGGCATTCGGGACTGGCATTCAATCCCAGGTAGATTAACAAAGACAGGAAAATGGGAAGAAAAGCAATTAAAACAGTGCAAACTACAGATTGCATAAAGGGAAATAAAAATGTATTGTTCTGATACTGACTTTGATAATTAGATATAGGTCTAAAGCTGTCACTGCAACACTTTAAGATTTCACTGAACTAGTATAATTAAAAGCAGGGTTTACCTCCATTCCAGTTTTTTTTTTGGCAGCTGGCAGGTATGGAGATCTAAACCCTTGCCCTTAGTGTTATAAGGCCACACTCCATCCAACTGAACTAACTGGCCTGCCCCCTCTGCCTCAAATTACTGCAGCAGATAATAGCAAACAAAGCTTTCTATACAGGTAAAATAAGACAAAAAAGAGAAGAAAGAAAAAAGGAAAAATACATTTCAAAAATAAATACATAAAGAAAAAAAAAGAAGAGATAAGAGTTAAGGTAATCAGCATAAGTAAAAGTTAAATTTATTGAGTCTTTATGTGCCTGGCACTGTGCTAAGTGCTCTACACTGTGCAGATGCAGAATCAGCCTGCAAGTCTTTCTGGCTTTTGCGTTTGGAACAAGGCTAAGCACTGAAGAGTACTTCATGCAGTTAGCAACAAACATCTTGGTTAGAAACCATGAGGAAAGGAGGCTTTCTGTCTCCCAGACTGGCAAGATTCCCTAAACTGTGGGGGAGATGGGGAGAGGAGGGAAGAACTAGCTCTGTGGTACATCTGGTCTGAGAAGACCACAGGCCCTTACCATCAGCCCCAGTCATGACCCGAAGGCAGCAGAGAACCTCCAGGTCCACATGCCAAGAGGACAGGAAGGTGGCCCAGGACCGATATATACAATCCCACCTATCTCCCCCTACCTTGGCACCATCCCAAGAATGGCCTGGGGGAAGGGGGCCAACAACCAAGACTGTCTTTGTCTGCTAGCTCAGAAGGATAAGAGGATCGAGTCAAAAATTAAGTTTTTGAAAATAAAGTGGTATTGCTTGCATGTCTGAAATTTGTGGACTGACATTCATATTGGCTACACATACTTGTATTCTTCTCATTTGATTCTCTTACAATCCTATTTTCTTCATTTTATATATGAGGAAAAAAATTTTTAAGATTACTTGTCCTAAGGTCACAAAACTAGTGAGGAGCAAAACTAGAACTCAAATTTGAGTCTACGTTGCACTGAAACCCATGCTATCTACTACTCTATGAGACCTGGAATAGATTTTGCCTTCTCTCCACCACCTGCATCCAATTCTTACTCCCAAATCTTGCTAAATTAGGGAGCATCCCCTCCTCTAGAAAGCCACTGTTGAGGTCCCCCCATCAAGTTTAGGTGGCCCTCTTTAGGCCTCCCTTAACACGCTGACCCCGTCTGTATCACAGACCATATGTATTTTAATGATTAATGTACCTGTTCTCCTCCACTAGACAGTGAACTTTTTTTTTTTTTTTTTTTTTTGGAGTCTGGCGATAAGGGGATCTGAACCCTTGACCCTGGCGTTAAACATTGTGCTCTAACCAATTGAGCTAACCAGCCAGCCCCTGACAGTGAAATCTTAAGGGCAGGAATTAAGTATATCTAGAGCCTGACACACAGTAGGTTTAGTTCTACAACAGAAGAATATCACTTATATTTGATTGTTTACCCCACCAAACTCTGAATTTCATAAGGTCAAACAAACATCTGGTTTTATGCACCATTAAATCACTGGAGTCTAACACAGTGCCTGGCACAGATCAGGTTTTCAATAAATATTTCCGAGTGAACAAATAAATAATCCAGTAAGTAATCTCTTTTTACCGTGACTCTGAGACACATTCCAAGAATAAGCAGTTTCTTGACATTCTTTTCTTCATAATAATTTAGTATTTGAAATTACTTCTACTCTAATATTTTTATATTGGTCATTAATTTTCCCATTTTCATCCTCACACTCACTTGGAACATGATCTCCACTATTTGAAAGTGTGAGAAGATTTTGCTTCAGCCTTGGATTTATCCTATTACAAACTGGTAGCAATTATTTTCAACCTCTCTTAGCTAAATGCCAGAATGCCAGAATGCCAGATCAGAGGGTGGCACTTGGGGGTGAAATGAACAGTTTACCTCCAATTTACAAGCTTGCTTTTCCCTTGGATAATTGTATCAAAATCACACTTTCCTGGGTGTGACCATTGGCAAAACCTCCTCGACGGTGGATTGATTACATTGACTGTAACTAATTAATTTACAGATGTGAGATAATGGAAGGGTTAAAATAGCATTTGCTAGGCAAGGCTGAGATCTTTTTTTAAATACATGATATATGCTCTCATTCAAGAAACAGGAAAACATTTCCGAATTACCTTCCAAGCGGTTTGCCTGGACTGACAGTCCCACGAACAAAGGAGGAGACCAAATCCTCCTTCGGACAGGCATTTGCAGTGAAAGCTCGCACCCCTGCGGGCGGGGCCCCGGGAGCCTCCCGTGACCCAAAGACGGAGGGGGCGTGACCGAGGGCGGGTCCAGGCCTCCAGGGGCGGGGCTGCAGCAGGCGAGAGGCAGGCTGGGAAGCAGCGCCATATTGGCGTCGGCCGTGCTGTATTGTCATAAATAGAGCCGGTTCTGTGGGGTTTTTGCTACTCGGTTGAATGCCTCGGCCGTAGTAACTCAGAAAGTGAGAGAGTAAGCGAGCTACAAGCGACCGGAGGAAAGTGGACGGGGAAGAAGGGAACAGCAGGAACAGGACTCCAGAGCGAAAGACACTCGCTGGAGAGGGAGACGCAGGAAGCGATGAAAGAGATGTCTGCGTAAGTGGTAGGGGGCGGCGGTTGGGGGCGAGGCGGAGACGGGTGAGTAGAGTGGTCAGTCCTGGGCCCCGTGTAGGTCTCGGCCCCTCGCGTCCTGTCTGCAGGTCGCTCGGGTGGTCTCCTTCCCGGCTCCCGGCCGGGAAGCCAGGGCACCTTCCCTACACCCGTCGGCTCACCTGGTCATCCCTTCACGGACTCGGAGACTCCAGGAGTCCCCGTCTTCCCCCGGCTGTCCCACCTCCGAGGACGACCGTAGACAAGGATGCGGAGGGAGAGAGGCGCTTGTGTCGGTGACGAGAAATTGCCGGTCACTCTCCTTCCCCCAGCACTGTCTGAGCCCATCTGCTTCTGTCTGCATTGGCGCAAATACCATCCCCCTTCTCCCTTCCCGACCGGCTGTCTCCGGGTCTTCAGGAGTGAATGACCTATCCCAGCCCATGGGTTTCTCTTTAAATAAAAAAGCTGTTTTTTCCGCCGCCGCCCCACCCCGGCCTCTCCACCTACCCACAGTATCTACTGGTCTGTACCTCCTGTACACACTTGATAAGTCAGAAACAATTTCCGTGCTTGGTAAGATTTTGTTGTAGCATCTTACGTTTTGTTTTATTAGGAAATAATTTAAACATACAGAATAATGCAGGGAATAACAGAAGCATCATTTGTGTAGCCACCACACATTTCTTTCTAAGCATAACATTCTGTGTATATATGTCTTTACTTAAAAGCATTCCAAATACATCTGAAGGACTTTCCTCCCTCCTTCTCTGGTCCCATTCATCTCCCTTCCCAGAATTCCCCACAACCCAGAATTTTTATTTATCGTTGCTGCATTTTTTTAAATGCTATTACTACATGTACATGTGTCCATAATAATTGGCATTGTTTTACTTGTTTTTAAACTTTATATGACTAGTATTATACTTGTCATTCTGCGGCTTGCTTCTTTAGAGAAACATTTGATCTTTGAGTTTTGTCTGTGTTAATATTTTCAGTTCTAGTTAGTTCATATTAACTACTGTATTGTATTTTATTGTAGGGGTACACCCTACTTTAGACTTTTTCTTGTTAGTGACTGTTTTAGGTTGTTTCTAAGTTTTTAATGTTACAGTGTGACAGTGAACATTCTTTTACATGTCTCTTTGTGCACTTTTACTACAATTTCTCTGGGGTGTTTGCCTGTAAGTGAAATTGATGGGTTGAAAGGAAGGACTGTGGGATTCTGTTGTTTACTTTTTTTCTCTTCTGTCTAGATGGGAAGGTTCAGAACCAGAGATTTGGAATTTTAGGGCCAATAGGGACCTAGATAGCCAAATTTTTCAGCATACAGATAAGAATGTGAGACCTGGAATCAAAGTTAGTGTCGGAACTGAAGTAGTTATGGAGGGGGGAATGAAGTGGTGGAAAGAGGTTTTGGAGTTCAGATTTTGGCTCTTCCTCTCTCTCTCTGAACCTGATACTTATCTGTAAAATGGCACTTCTTCAATACCTACCTCTCAGGGTTATTGTTGAGATTAATCAAATGACCATATATAAAGACTCAGTCTTTCCCAGTCATTTACCATACACATAACATATCAACAAACACAAACAATACCAAAACAGCTCTCTAGTTCTCTTAGATATAAAAAGCCAAATCTTTAAAAAAAAAAAAATTACAGCTTGAAATAACCAATTGACCTTTTGTTTGTTCTACTGCAAAACAAATACCAGAGAGAAATTAAAGTGACTGGTATTGATGTTTCCCTTTTGTTTCTTTGAGTCATTTCGGAAGGTATATAGACTATTTGATCTTCCATTTGATCCCGCACCCCCATGAAATCTTTAAGAACATGCATTACTGTGTGGATTTAGTAGTGATAGTCAAGTTTTGACAGTTAACATCCAAAAACAGTTGAACAATCAGCATTATATTTTTTGTGTTATTTTTTACAGAGCTAATTTATTCAGTTTAAAAGACTGCTTTTTATTTGGAGGTTATTTTTTTTTATTGGTATTAATGGCCTTTCATGAAAACATGGTGCAGATAGATGGTAGGGTTAGTTAGTGTGTATGTATGTTTTTACTTTACTTTTGTAGCAAAATAAAAAGTTTTACCAACTCCCGTTGGTCCCAAAATTTATTTTGGAATTATTGGTCTTTGTAAACCTAAAATTCCAGAAATTCTGTTGTACTTTATTCAAGACTATAGTTTCCTATGGCTAGGGTCTTTGGAGAGTGGCTTGTTTTGTATCCTATAAATAGTTGCCATGTAGTATAAAAGAATTTGATAATTATTCAACGTGAAAATGGCATAGGTACCAGGCTAAAATGAAGAGAACAATTAACTAGGTTCACAAAATGTTAGAGGACTATAAACTGATTCAAGCAAAGGGTGTTAATTTAGGCTTCCCAAGGACAAATCTAGTTGTAATTTCTTTGTAAAAGCTAGATTATTTCACAAGGACCTTCTAATGGGGTGTTTTTGTTTCTTTCCTGGGGGGAAAAAACCATTGTTTTTACTAAGAGCTCTCTTTCAAGTGGTTGACTGCTTTTCAAAGATTCTAGAATCTAGATGGTACTTCACTTAAGTCTGCAGGGTGTAGTGGAGGTGGCCCTGGCACAGATCCCATTCAGGCTTTTTGCATTTGAGTTGAGTGGTGTTGGTACAGTTGTCCTGATGCCAATGCATGCTGCTCTTGGCTTGAAAAGACATCCTAACCATGAAAGCTGGAGGCAGTCTGAATAGTCCTTCATAAATATAAACACAAAATACCCATTTTATCTTTTTAAAAGAAGCGCCTGCTCAACTGTTATTGCTAAGTAGACTTTTAAGGTGGCTAACTAACATGAGTGGATTGAGAGATTCAGTGTATCACTATGATATGATACTTTAAATTTTTTCTGCTGTTTCATTTTTCTTGAACAGAAACACCGTGCTGGACAGCCAGCGTCAACAGAAGCATTATGGAATTACCTCTCCAATTAGTTTGGCATGTCCTAAAGAAATTGATCATATTTATACACAGAAATTAATTGATGCCATGAAACCATTTGGAGTGTTTGAAGACGAGGAAGAATTGAACCACAGGTATGTCACTGAAAACTAAAATATTTTACAGTATATTATTTAATCCTTAATTCTATAAACATATATTGAGTACCTAGTTTGTCCTTGCTTAGGGGGTACAGAAATGACAAAAAGAAGAAAAATCTTGGCCCTCCTGGATCTTGCCAGAGTTAGAGGAAGAGACTAACAATTAAGCAAATACATAAAGTTAATACAGTGTAATACATGATAAGTGCTGCTGAGAGAAGTAAAGCTGGGGGTAAAGATTTTCAGGAAAGGCCTCATTGAGAAAGTGACATTTAATTTTAAGGTGAGGGAGGGAGCCATGTGGATATTTCAGGGAAGAGATTCTAGGCAGAAGGTCTGAAGTGGGAATGTATCTGGTATATTAAGGAGTACATGGCAAGATATTCTGGGTATCTGAAGCAGAGTGAGGAAACAGGGAAATATGGGCTTAAAGAAAGTAAGGTGGGAAGGAGCTTGGAGGGCAAGGGCCCTTAGGACCTTGTAAGGAATTGTAGAAGTTTTTGTTTACTCTGAGTGAAATGGGAAGCTATTATAGTTTTAAGTCAACAATTGACATGATCTGACTCATTTTTTAATGCAGTCACTTTTGCTGCTGTATTGAGAATAGTCTGGAAAGGAGTACAAGGGCAGAAGCAGAGAGACTAGTTATAAGGCCATTATAATAACCCCAGGAGGAAATGATGGTAGCTGGAACCCAGAGGTTGGCAGGGGAGGTGACAAGAAGTAGTAAAATTCTGAATATATTTGAGGTAGGGTTGTTAGAGTTTAATGACTGGAATTGTGTGTGTGTGAGAGAGAGAGAGAGAGGGGTGTCAAAGATGATGCCAAGGTTTTTTGTCTCAGCACCTTGAAGGATGGAGTTCCATTTCCATTATCTGGAGAACACCAAGAGAGAAGCAAGATTATACACATCAGATGTTCAGTTTTTCATGTTATTTTTGAGAAGCCTAAACCCTAATTTTATTTTATTTTATTTTTTTAAATGTGGATTTATTTATTCCATTGGTTGCAAGTTTGTTTTAATACAGGTTAAGTATCCCTTATCTGAAACACTTGGGACCAGAAGTGTTTCAGATTTTGGAATATTTGCATTATACATATTAGTTCAGCATCCCTAATTCAAGACTCCAAAATCCCATGCATTTCCTTTGAGCATCATGTCAGGACTCAGAAAGTTTTGGATTTTGGATTTTTGGGTTAGGGATACTCAACCTGTAATACCAAACTTTTATTAAGTAATATTGTTTCACAAAACTTAGCCATTAACTAATTCACCCATTTTAATTATTCAAATGCCTATGACTGGCAATGAGAATGCATTGAATTGACTTAATTCCATAGTAAGGCCAGGAAAGATGACAGTTCATTTGGCCTGTGCAGCCTCATTGAAGGTAATTTTATGATTTTTATTAGGCTTTTTGAATTTTGAAAATAGCTCAAAGACCAAAATGTTGTCATCACATTTTTTATCTCTTTGGCACTCTTTAGTCACTTAGAATGCCAAAGAGGTGTGACATGTATCAACAGATGTGATAGCATTAGCATGTGTTTAATATGCTTTAACCTAACACCAACACAAACTTGCTGCCTGTATGTTTATTACTCTGATACTGTTTGGTTTTTGTTTTTTTAGTTTTAATCTAAAGCATGTTGTTTTTATTATAGGCTGGTTGTTCTTGGTAAATTGAACAATTTAGTAAAAGAATGGATTTCTGATGTCAGTGAGAGTAAGGTAAGTCTCTAAACTACATAGAATTCTTAGTTTCTTTATATCCTGGTGATTTGTCCTAGCAATAAGGTGTAGGAGTTAAAACCTGGCTCCTGATATACTAGGAAATGAATTGGCCTAGACAGTTGAAATTCTGAACAGATGAGGATTTACCCCAGCGGTAGCCAATATATAACTGCAGGTCTACACAAATGTCTTGTTTGACCCATATGTAATGGACCAAAATTTAAATATCAGGAGATTTTACTTTAAGAGCCAGATTTCAGACTTCTTATGAAATATCAGATCTGGCAACACTGGGCTTGCCTTTGTGCACAGCAGGAAGAGGCTTGAATGGGATTGGGCTCCTGCCCTCCTATGCGTCATGGCCCCCTCCACTCCCTGTTCCCTCTGATCCTGAGATTGCTATTTACCAGTTTCTGTGTTTCTCATGTAGGATTCCCTTATTTGCATTCCTGCTTGGCCCTTGAGATGTAGGAGTTTGCAAACCCTAATTTATAACTATACAACTTTTTTCCCTTCCTGAATCTTTAACTATTTTTCCTCTGAATTTGATTACATCTTTCCTGCTTTTTTAGAATATTTTGAATATAATTGAATTTTCATTATTGTCTCAGAATCATGACTATGAATATTATTTTACTGGCTGTACCAGAATGAGGTAGGGCACGTTCGACTGGGTGATGCTGTTTGCCCCCTCACTAGGGGTCTCAAACTGTTGTCTTTTAAGTTTTTTGTTTGTTTTGTTACAGTTTTCCTCTCTCTCCGTTAACAGCAGTCAGTTGAAAGTTAATGTCTCACTGTTGTCTTTCTGTAAAGTCCCATTCTTGCCCGTTAATCTATCTACATGGGTTCAGAAATTAGGTAAACACCTTTTTGAATTATTTTACAACTTTTATTATTTCTCTCTGTACCTATGATAAATATGTAGAATTGGCTCTTTTAAACAGTGGACTCAGAATGAGGTTATGAGTTTCCTAAAACTACAGTCATTGAGTTTAACATGGCCTTTATGTTACTTATTCTTTCTGTCAAAAGGCTGTCTGGCTTATTTCTGAGCTATCAGCAAGGTTATCAATAGTGTAGGTTGTTGGATAAATTGAATTCTCAGCAGGTGAAATGCTAGTAACCAGTGATCAAAAAATTAAGTCCGATTGTAACATCTTCCATTGAGTGGATAAGGTGATGGGTCATTTTCTTTGTCAATTATAATTCTGTTTTATTTATGCATGTTTTAATTTGGAAAATAACTGAAGGACTTGAGTTAGATCAAAGATCATTTGAATATTCTGCACCCAATTGGGATAGTTAAAATTTAAATAGTTTAGAACCCCAGCTCAAATCATCTTAGTTAAATATTGTGGATGTGGTAAAAATATTTTACTCTGTGTTTGAGTATATCACTTTCTCATAAATCATGCAAAGATGATACTTTTCAAAATAGAAAGGTGGACTAAAAGATATTTTCAGATCCTGGCTTCTCTATTGATTCATGTTAGTAATCAATATATTTTCTGAATCCCTTTTAGATATAAAATTATTTGTGTTACTCTTGAAACATTAATATCCATTAAACAGAGGAAGTAACAAATATAATATCCTGTTATTCAGATACTTTCATTCAAGTTATTCAGCAGATATTATTCTTTGGAACTTGTTTTGGCCATTATGGGGAAGTACAGAGAACTAATAGACACAGTTCTTTCTTTTAAGAAATTTGAATATGGTTTAAGAGAATGAGACATAACCAAAAAAAGTCAATAAATGTAGTATGAAAGAATTTAAAGATTAATGGTATAGGAGCACAGAGGAGAAAGAGCTTGTTATGGGGTGGTGATAATCAGGGAAGGCTTCATGCAAGCGATGGAACTTGAAGTGAACTTTGAAAAATGGAAGGCACTAAGATACCCAGAGAGGTTGGGTAGGTGTTCAAGGCAGGGACAATAGCAAATGCAGTGAAAAGGAGATCAGATTATGTAACATTTTGGCAGTTGGAGCTTCAGAAAGGAAGATCAAGAGGCAGTGCAAGAAAGATCCATTGGAGCATATTGTGGAGATTTTCAGTACCAAACCCAAGGATCCTTACCTCAGTAGTCAGAGAGGAATGCATTGGCAAGTTTTGATCAGAAGAGCTATATAATAGAGTAATTGAAGGACATCAGCCAATGAATTTTGTACAACACAGTATAAGAAAAGGAAGACTAAGGGCAAGGAGGTAGCTTAGGATAACAAAGAGTCTAGAATTAGGGGAGTAGTAGTTGAATGGAAAGGAGACAACAAATGTGAGGGATATTAACTAAGAATTGGTAAGTCAAGAAGAGTAATGATTATAAGTTTGGGCAATAAGGATAATGAAGAACAGAAATCAGAAGAGATACCTGGTTTTTATCATAGGAAAAAATTTTTGCATGTTTGAGGCATAGATAATGAAATGGATCAGGATGTCTGAGTGAAAATATCTGATGGGAAGTTGAGACGGGCTCTAGAGAGAGGTGAAAAGTAGCATTTTAATTATGGTACAATCAAAGATAGTTGTTAGAGTAGCTCTCATAAGGAGATCATGTCAAGACTGACCTCACTTTCTTGCAGAAAGATTGCATAGCTAGAATCAAGAAATTAAACAAACCTGTCACAAAAACTAAAGGGGAGATGGGATTGGCCAAGAGTATCATGCTGCAGAGAGCTGAAAGCACATTAGTTTGGTAGTTTAGAGTTCCTTGGTGACTATTGAGAGTGATGAAGCCAAAGACAAGCAGTTGGAGGGGACAAGTAGGGTCAAGTGATAATGTTTTTCTTAAGATAGAGATGTGTACATGTGTGGTGGGCAGGAATTTGTTTTGTTTTCCTTCTCGGAACACCCTTGTTACTTCAAGTTGCAACTGAAAGAGCCCTGAAGTTCTTTTACAAATCTCATCTTAGCAAGGTTGACAAATGTACTGTATATCATTTGCCCAAAAAAAGCCAGTAAGCATTTAGCTGATTTTTATGCTAAATAATCTGAACAATTGAATGCCTTTTGCTTAATTTTGTTTTAGAATCTCCCACCTTCTGTTGTGGCTACTGTTGGTGGTAAAATTTTCACATTTGGATCCTACAGGCTTGGAGTACACACCAAAGGTAACTTCTTTTTTATGTTCTAGTGATAAAAATTTTCAATAACAAATTCTTATTTGTTGTTCATAATTAGAAAATACAGAGGAACAAAATTCCCATTATCTCACTACTCAGAGCTAATCATTATTAACATTTTCTTGTACTCATCTTGCATGCTTTCTTCTGTACATATGTTGGTGTATACTTTAACAAAAATATAATACATAATATACTCTTCTTGAAAAGAAATACTTTGATTTGCAGGAGCTGACATTGATGCACTTTGTGTAGCTCCAAGACACGTGGAAAGGTCTGATTTTTTTCAGTCTTTTTTTGAGAAATTGAAACATCAAGATGGCATTAGAAACTTAAGAGTAAGTATCCTCTGGCATTTAATATTTTGAACTTAGTAACAAACACCCATAAAAGCTAGGGCTTCTGATTATTGAAATACCTCTTAAGAAGCTGCTATATCTTATTAAAATAATGCATAATGATTAAGAACGTGGATTTTAGAGTTATATGGACCTGGGTTTGCATCTAGAATCTACCACATATTAGCTCTTAGACCTTGGTCAAGCTGCCTATTTTCTCTGAGGCTTAGTTTCCTCATCTGTAAAATAGAGATGTGTTGATAACTTTTTTATAAGGTTTTTCTAAGGATTGGTGAGATAATTTACATAAACCATTTACTGTAATATCTGATAAATGGTTGATGCATATCAAATGGTGGGTGCTGTTGTGTATAAAGTTCAGTTAGTAACTCTTTCTATGTGTATATCTAGCCATTCGTTCACCAAATAAAATTTTAGCACTAATAATTTGTTGGATACTGGTTGTAGTCCTACAAACGAAATAGTGAACAAGACATTGTTGGGGAAGGGGTTAGGTAAACTGAATAAACAAAGTGTAGTTTTAATGCAGTCTGAAGTGCTAGGATAAGGTAAAAAGATCAGGGATAATGGAAGGCTCAGAAAAACATCATTTCTATGAAATTAACCCAAACTTTATTGACCGTATTATTGGTTTTTTGACTGATTGGTCATGAGCTCTTATTATTTTAATTTCTAACACCACTGCTTTTTCTAAATAATTAGTTTTCAATTTAGACTCAAGAAATAGTAAGTACCCAGGTGATATCAGTTCTGCCTTCCACTTTCTGACAAATATTTTTAGGAGGATAATAAGTTGCATAACTCCTGTCATAGACATTTTGTGTATTTAAATAACACAGGTCACAAAGTAGAAGTACTTATCTAGAATGTAAGACCAAGAACATTTTCACTTTTCTATTGAGTTAAAATATAAATTGTGAGTAAAGATACTCACATTATTGGCAGTTAGGAAGGGTAGAGAAAGAATTATACATATATGTTATAATTGCTTTCCTCTTTTGTAGGCTGTTGAAGATGCTTTTGTACCTGTTATAAAATTTGAATTTGATGGTATCGAAGTAAGTGTTTAATATTTTCCTGTCTTTTCAGTTGAGCTATTTAACCCTTAAGTTTGCCTTGTTTTGTTTTTAAATCAGGTTCAGCAGTTGCATTTTTTTTTTTTTTTTTTTTAAAGATGACCGGTAAGGGGATCTTAACCCTTGGGTTGGTGTTGTCAGCACCACGCTCAGCCATTGTGCAAACCGGCCATCCTTATGTAGGATCCGAACCCGTGGCCTTGTTATCAGCACTGCACTCTCCCGAGTGAGCCACAGGCCGGCCCTAGCAGGTGCATATTATAAAGAATCAAATAGTCTTTAAACAGTCCCTCACATTCTGCTGTTCTGACTTCTCACAGTTGAAAATGAACCAACTTCCATTTCTACTCCATGATTTTTATATACACCCTTTTCATTCCCATAATCTCCAAAAATAATTATATTATTATCATTTTGGTTGGAGCAATATTCAATGTTTACATTATTATGATCTTATAAACTGGTCAAAGCAGAGCACCAAGTATACTAGATACCCATTCTTTACTGTGTGATATTTTGTTTTCTTGCAATTTAATAATCGTTTGGGGGTTTTTTTGCTTAGTTTTTATACTTATGACTAAGTCTAACCCAGTATCTTCTAGTTGTCTAAATTTCTTTTAAATAAGTTTAGATTTATCAGGTATTATGTCATAATCATCGTAAAAAATAATAATAATAATAATAACTCACTGGGTTTTTTCACCTTTTAAAATCTACGCTGATTGTTCTTCATGACTGGTATACAGCTGTCGTCCTGCCATCTTCCTTTACTATCATCGTAGGATTTCCTTTTGCTTCTCTCTAGCTTTTCTTTTATCTTTCTTGATTTACTCTCATTACAGTGGAGCTCATCCCCCTAGCTTCCTGAGAAAGAGCACATTATTTTGGTATCTCACTTGTTTAAAAATGTCTTCATTCTGTTCTTATACTAAGTTGATAATTTGTCAGATTAATAGCATTCTAGGTAGGAAATTATTTTTCTCAGAAATTTGAAGGCCTTGCTTCATTGTCTACTAGCTTTCCTGCTATGCTGAGAAGTGCGATGCCATTTTGATTCCACATGCTTTGTGTATGACTGGTTTTATCTCTTTGGAAGCTTATGTTTTTTGGTTTTTTTTGTCTTTGTAGTTGCAAAATTTATGATAATATATTTTGGTATGTGTCTTTTCAACCAATGTGCCAGGCACTAGGTTGTCCTCTTTCAATTTGGAAAACCTGTCCTTCAGTTCTGGGAAATTTTGTTGAATTCTATTGGATATCTTGCCTTTGTTTTCTCGTTTCTTTCTGGAATCCTAATATTTGTATGTCAGACCTTCAGGACTGTCTTCTTTTGGTTTTTTAATCTCTTCCCTCCATTTATTAACTACATCTTCATATTTTTGTTCTGCTTTTTGGGGTTTTCACATCTTCTAAACTTCCTATTGTTTCTCATTTCTGCTGTCGTATTTCTAATTTCTAAGAATACTTTTTTAGTCTCTAAATGTTCCTTTTTATTTATGTATTTATTTATTTATAGCCTCCTGTCTTTATTTCCTGGATTCATTTTTTTATCTGCTTTCTTAGGTCTTCTGGGTTTGTTACCACTTGTCCATCTTTCCAGCTTTCATAGCTTTTGCTGTTGTCCCTTTCAGTTCTCTTTGTCCTAATAGGTTATGCCTTTAAAATCAAAATAAAGCTAAACAAAAAAACAGACCAATATTTTTCTGGTAATATAGTGGGATTTCAGCTGGGAGTGAATGTAAGCATGTGTTGGATCTTCCATCTTTATCTAGAAATTCACTCATGAGGTTTTAGTAGGTTTTTTTTTTAATGCTTAGAGTATTTGCGAAAATTAAAATGCTTTCCTTAATTTGATGTTTTAATTACCTTATCAAAACTTTGCAGTGATTTTTCCATATGAGATTGCCTTTGTAGGCCTTTCGAAGTTTTGATAGAACTTCCCAAATTGATTAGAACATTTTACATTTTTGAGGTGGGATGGGGGGATGGACTAGAAGGAGAAAAGGTAATATTTTTCTCTTTTTTTTTTTTTTTTTTTGCATATTTCCAAAGATTGATCTAGTCTTTGCAAGACTGGCAATACAAACCATATCAGATAATTTAGATCTAAGAGATGACTCTCGCCTAAGAAGCCTTGATATAAGGTGTATTCGCAGCTTGAATGGTAAGTTCCTAAAAAGAAATAGATACCTGCTTGGAAACAATTAGACAAGTAGAAACCTTTTTACAGAACTATTAATAGACTTTTTTAGGGCTTGGACTAACTCAATTAAAAATTCTGTTGTAGTTTTCTTTATACAGATAACATGACCACATTTAAGCATCCTAAAAACACAGATTTATTTGAAAGGTTGTTTAAGTTTATAGTAGTGGTTCTCAAACTTACTGGCCTCAGGACCTCTTTACATGTACTCTTAAGATTTATCAAGGACCCCAAAAAGTTTTTGTTTATGTGAATTATATCTGTCAGTATTTACCATGTTAGTAATAAATAGGAGAAATTTCAAAAATATTTATTAGTTAATTTAGAAATAATAAACCCATTACAAGTTAATATAAATAAATTTTCATGTATGAAGAATGGCATTTTTTTTTTTTTTTTTTTTACATTTTTGCAAATCTCTTTAATGTCTGGCAGTAGAAGACAGCTAGATTCTCACATCTGCTTCTCCAATCTGTTGTAATATTTTGTTTTGGTTAACATACAAGAAGAAATTCTGGCTACTTAGAGATATGTACTTGGAAGAGAGAGGAGTGTTTTAATAGCCTTTTCAAATAATTTGGGATATTCTTCTTTGATACTCCACCAAAACTTGAGCAGTGACACTTTCTTTTTTCTTTTTAGTATCTCTATTGAGGTATAAATATCTATGATAAAATTCATCCTTTTCAGGTGTATGATTCAATGGTTTTTAGTATATTCACAGAGTTGTACACTGTAACCCAATTTTACAACATTTCATCACCCTCAAAAGATTGCTTATACCCATTTACAGTCATTCACCATTCCAACCCCAGCTAACCACTAATCTAACTTTCTATCTTTACAGATTTGCCTTTTCTAGACATTTCATATAAACGGAATTGTAATATGTGGTCTCTTGTGTCTGGCTTCTTTTACTTAGTGTAATGTTTGTAAGGTTCATCCATGTTTGTAGTTTGTTCCTTTTCTTATTGCTGCATAAAAGTGATAGTTTGTTAAAGATTAGTTAGAATACGGAATCTAAAACCCTATCAGTGAGCTTTTTTTGTACTCTTGTTACATTAAAATTCATTGGTCTGTCCTGTTCTTTGAATGGATCTTTTACCCATGCATGATTTTGTGCTTTCGTGCCTTGGTCATTTGGAAAATATTGGTTCACAAAGTTATTTGGATCTTCCAAATGTTAACACACATTTGGGGCTGGCCAATTAGCTCAGTTGGTGAGAGCACAGCCTTATAACTCCAAGATCTTGGGTTCAGCTCCCTGTACTGGCCAGCTACCCCCCAAAAAAACGAATAAATGTTAACACACATTTTATCATAAAATATTTTTTTTATTAAATTCATTAATGTCACCATCAATTTTATCAGAAAACTCTTTAAGTATTGGAAAGCTGTCAAGCTCATAGTAGCAGATACATGTTGTCCAAAGTATAATTTAACTTGAAAGCTTAAATTATATTATTAGCAACAAATTTTGCTATTTGCTTTCCTTGAAGTGAGGGGCTCAGTTTGTTCAGTTTTTAGGAAATATCTGAAGAATACCCAACTGCGAATTACCATAGTTTAACTGTCCATCATTCTTTCAGGTAAAACTGGTGTTCCTTGAAAAAAGAAGGTAGTTCATCTTACAACTCACATAATTGCACATGTTCTTTTCCTTTTTTTTTTTTTTTTTTTTTTTTTAACTGCAAGTGTGTGGCGGTGAAGATATATTGTCTGCTAGTAGTTTGTTGCCACTGCCCGGATTCACTACTAAAGTACCAGCAGTTTTATACACCATTGCTTTTGCACCATCAGTGTAAATGTTAACAGTGCAAAAGGCAAAGAAAGCCTTAGTATTAGAAAAATATGTTTGGCCTTACAGATTCCCAGGAGTACACAGACCACACTTTGAGAACCACTGGATTATAGTGTCTTTTGTTTAATGTAATCATTGCACTTTGCTATATTTACAGAATGTAACAATAAATCACAGTATTTGTGTGGATAAGGTTTGCATTAAAGCAATAGCAATTTTATAACCCTTGAGGTATTTGATTGACAAAGTCAAATGTTTAAGAAAACTAAAAATATACTCATTCCCATCTCTACTTTAATATTGGCTTGCAATACCCATGTATTTTTTTAAGTCTTCAAAAGCAAAGTGAT